>NC_140032.1:32882689-33535903 GCF_963513975.1 Fringilla coelebs | reverse complement strand
TTTTCTAAATTCAGGCTCAGGTTTCAGTTTTGCCTGGTTTCAAATAATAATAGAAAGGATTGGTTGCCCTATTTTGAAGTGGGAAATCCAATAAAAAAGGGAATTGAAAATAATCGTTAGAACAGTCTAAATTCTTATTTTAAAACGGCAGAATTCTCCAGGCCATGTTTTCATTAAAACCCATGCATTTTTATTTTATTCTGTTTCCTCCCAAAAAAAGAAAAAAGTCCTTCTTTGTTTTCTTTTCATGCTTTTTTTTCACTTCAGAGTGACCAATGTGAAACTAAGAACATACTTTAAGTGACTGAACTACTGAACTGCTTAAACATTAAGAACTACCAAACCCAGGTAGTTCTTAAAAAGCAAACACCTTTCACTTCCTCCCTTAGGAGCTGCTGGCTCTCCTGGGTGAATGACTTATGTTTCCAGATTTTCAAAATATTGCTAATCTCAGCTGATTCAGCTATCATGCACAAGTTATGTGTGTTTCTTAGATGAGCCTTTAAAGGTATCCACTCTGAGAGGACATCACTGGGTTTGTGTGACAGCAGCACTGGACATGGTCTCACTGCTGTCCACGCTTCCAGGTGCTGCCTGGCTGAGCTAGGCACCTTTTGTCCCCCAGTCTGAGTGAGTCTTTTGCCTACTTGTACCTTGATTGGCTCCTCAGTGAAATAAAGATAGTAATATTCTAGCTCTTAAGCCTGTTTTTAAAAGCCTGTTTTCTCAAACAGTTCTAAAATGGGGTTTCCTATATTCACACTTGATAATGGTACTGGTAATAATCATGAGGAAGAGAATGTTATTGTGTGAAGATGCTTATTTTGATTTTATTTTTCTGGTCTGATAAAGGATATTCACAGTGTATAGTGTTCCAGTGACTGGCTTTACTGAAACTGTAATTATTATGATCTTTGAAAAGTAAGTAATGGGAAGAAGTCTTCATATGTGTTTGAATCCATATATTAAAAAAGAGGCACAACTCATTGTTCAGTTCAGGTGAAGACTTCATTGTAAATGGTAATCAGCATCACTTAGCCAAAACTTGAAAGAATTTTTCTGGGACATCATCTCTTTTTCACATGTGCTAAGCACAGCTGCAAAACCTTCAGTCTTGTCTCTTGGAGAAACACAATTAATTTTGTGGTGTTGGCTCAAAATTTTATTTCCTGCCTCTGCAATGGTAGGGAAGCAATGATAATAAAAAGCACTTGAAATTCCTAGCAACTGATCAAATTTGATTATGATGAAATGCATTCTACTTTTTTTTTATGTTTAGATGTGAATCTAATTTTTATGGAATGATTTTTAAGCCAGAAAAATTAAAATTTCCACTGGAAATACTGGCAGACCTTTAATCATAATAGCATAAATGCAGGATGGTAAAAGATAAACCAGAGTTTGCAAATTCCTGTAAGAGTTATGCTATGCACAGGACAGAGGGATGAATGGATAGACAGACAGATAGGTAGCTAGGTGCTTATCAGACATTATAAACTGTAATTGTCATAGAGCAAAGGAATGTGTGATGTGAAATTAGATGCATGTGGTAATGAAGTAGGCAAATCGTATGCATTTAAGAACTGTTCATCTTTCATTCACATGGATGTGTAAACACACAGAAAATAGTACCTGACAAAGAGCTAAGGGGAGGGTTAACATCCAGTGTGAGGTGGAGTGTTTAATGGATGAACTTAAAAGCAGATAACAATATAGCATCCCATGTATACTTTCATAATTGTGCGTTCCCCCAGAGATAATGGATATCATTATCAGCGGCGCCTGTCCTAAGAAACTTGGCAAGGTTATGATTGTTTGTTACAGCTTTGGTTATATTAACATACACATTAATATTTATAAATATTTGATGTCATGTTAATTTTTCATATAAGATGATTTATGTAATGCTGCTGTGCCCTGTTAGAGGGCATTTGCAGTGTGCTTCATAAAGGAAGAGAATTGATGCATGTTCTTTAAGAGGACTTGCCTGTGTATTACAGTGCTCACAGTGCATTATTCTGGAGAACAGTGATTTAAGGATAAATTATCTGAATTGCAAATACACTCCATTAACATTTTAAATAAAACATAAAGAAAAGACCACTATAGGAAATAAAACTATAATATCATCATGGGGTTTGGGGGAAAGGGGGGGATGTGTTCTCCTAAATAGTGAGACTCCTTGGTTTGACCTATATTCCAAGACCTTTTTTTGTATATTGAGAAAAATTAATAGTTATATTCATGACATAGTTGTAGACGTTTGGACAGAAATTCTGCATCAACTTTGCAAATAATTGTTGAAGAAATAATAATTATAGATTGTGTAGATATAGTTATCTCCATCTTTTGGGGACAGAGAGACGTTCCTATAAATCCAACTGCTAGGAAACACAAAATTTAGCTATGTCTAAAGCAGTAAGTGTTACTTCAGAAGTGACAGAGATGTAAGTAATGGTGCTGTTCAACTGGACTATTTCTCACTAATTAGTGGAAGCACAATCACAAATTATTGGATCTGTGAATTAGTGGATATACAAACAAGTGCAATGGAAGGACAGTGTATCACAAAATGAAGGGGGGTTTCTTTTGGCAAATGTAGCTTCATTTGGTAAATGTAGCTCAGTTTGGCTTGTTTGTAATACTTCACACTTCCAGATAAAGTCTTACAGGCTATTTATATAAACAATTAAATGGGCATAACAGCAAATCTCGCTGCAGCACATTACCTGCTAAGCCTTTGGAAAATTGACAAAATCCTTTTTTGTGCATTCCCACAGACTTGCAAGTTTAGTGCAGTAGTATCACATAAATGTATTTGTTCATGTATGTATTCTTCTGCAACAAGCCACATTTTTGATCAATTTATTTTGCTTTTTAACACTTGGATTGTGAAATAAAAAGAATAAGCAAAGGGTTAAAAAGAAATAAAGCTCACAAGAGTAGTTTATATTATTTTTATTAATTTGTTAACCATGTATTCAAAGTTACTTGCAACTTCCAGAACTGCTTTATGTGATACTATTTAAGGTTGTAGATTATTAAAAAAACCCTCAATAATAACTCCCAAAGTATACATGGAATATATTAGTGAGCTCTCTTTTCAGAAGTTTAGGTGATAAGGAACCATCTTTGATTTGGAAATTCCATCACAATGGCAGTCATTACTTGTTTTAAACTTAAAGTATTTTGATTTTGTCTTTGGAGTGGTAGTATGCACAGTTACAGTGTGGTTGGTAGGGAGCAGTCACTCCAGATTTTGGCTGTGCCTCTCGGATTTTCTGTGTTGTGTCAGGCCAGGTATTTGGGCTGGCTGTCTCTAACTTCATGTCCTATTTTACACGTCTACTCATAATTCATCTGTTTCAATCTAGTTGTGTGAACAGCTTCTGCAGCTTTTACAGAGGCAGCAATCACAGAAAGCAGCTCATCCCTTCTGAAATAACTAACAGGGCTGGGACATTTCTTTCTAGTCCTTGAGTGGAAGTTAAGTACAAAAAACACCAGCTTCACTATGAAGTTATTTTGTGGTAATAAAAACGAACTTTTGGAAGTCAGGATATGCAGAGAATCCCTTAGCTCTGCCATCATTGGATACCAATCCATTCTTTTCAGGTACAATGATCCCACAAAAGTATCATCTTTTTTCCTGCTGCTTCTGAGGGATTTCCTGACTGAGGAGTTGGTTTCTCAATATCTATCACCAGGACACTTTCAAATCAAGGTACAAACAATTGGGAAAATATAAAGAAAGTATTGTTTCAAAACTCAGAAATTACAAAACTGGATCTTTTAGAAAGTGGACATGATCAATGAATAATTTGTTTCTCAGACAGTTTTTCTCACTAGATAATTTTTTTTTACATTATCATTTCTATTATCAATCTTTACTATTACATCCATAAAGTAGGTTTTTAACACAGATGGTGCTGTTTTAGTTGCATGTCAGAACTAAACAGCTGGTAATCTGTTTCAGGTTAGTTAATCTAGAACCAACAATAATGTTTTTTATCTTGTAGTCAGCACCAGATCAAAGTAACAGCAGTATACAGAACGATTTTCCCAGGGGCAAAGAAAAAAACCTATAGATTTTATCTCAGTATGGATGTTTCAAAAACCATATCTTTATAGCTTCAGATTGAATTGTTAAAATATGCTATCTGAGCAACTTCTCTGGAAGGTATTTTACAAGTAGTATCAAAAGAAAGGCTTGTTATCAGTCTTAACAACAGAAAGCCAATGCATTTTTTTCACACCAATCTGACTGCACGTGTCCGTGCTTTGGTGTAAATCTCTGGAATCTCTATAACCTGCACCACAATTACCCAAACATCCACCTTGGTAACTGCAAAGTCTCTTGGCTTTTGAAGTCAGATAACAGAATTTCACTTTAAATCATAGAATTTGAATAAACAGTATCTCTTGATTTTGGGGGCATCAGTTTTTAAAGTATTGCCTCTGCTTGTCCTATGAAATATGAGTACATCTTCCAAACCACATCTATACTCTTACATAGAGATTTTCCTTTGAGAATAGTATTGGATGAATTTGTGATTGGATTTGGTCAAAAAAATCTATGATCTTTTAAAATAAAAGTACAATAAAAATCTGACAGCACTTTGACCCAGAACAGGATTAGGCAATGTAGTGATGAGTGTTGTGTGAGATCCTATGCTGAGAGCACTGGATTTAGGCTACAATTTCTTAAGTTCTCTTTTCAATACTAAATGAGAATTTCATCAGAGTTAACTACCATGGAAGGGGAGGGTGAGAAGAAATTATAGAGAATCTCTGGGCTGGAACATGATTAAGTAGTTGTACAATACAATAACTGAAATGACAGTGTACATTAATTGGTCTTCTCTGTGGGAAATGCCAGTGTGGGCAGAGGATGCTGACAGTGAGAAGAAACTGCACATTTGAACAAAATATAAGCCCATATTGTCTAATGAAAATCTTATAATAAATTTGATAATTTTTAATGTTAAGATTATTTAAGCAGGGTTTAAAAATATATTTATATTAGGACAAATGTTGATAGTATTATTAGAAGAGGATTTCACAAAAAGGCAAATGTAAGGAAAAATTAACAAAAATATTGTCATTGTGCTTTTTGGACCACTAAATACTCTTGTTCTTAATCACATGTTTTATTGATGGCTACAATGTTGGCTACAAAATGTGCAAGGGCAATGCTTTACTACTTTTACCCAAGTTACCCAAGTTGTGAGAAATTCAAATAGACAAAAATCATATATTATGACATGTACATTGAATAATTAGAGGGGGAGAATTTTAAGTAGATCTTGAGTTTTGCTAATACCAAAGCATGGCATTTGCATGATATGTTTGCATGGCTTCTGGCCTTTTCATTTCCTAAGTGCTGAAAGCCTGCCTGATGGGTGGTCGTAGCTGTGTTGGCAGTAAGAGGAGCCAAGGAGGCACACTCCATATTTTATCTATGAGCATGGAAGCAAGCATCCTATGTTCAGTGTAGTGTGAAGTGCAACAGTGTAATTTCAGTTAGCAGCTAATTTCAGATTTTAATAATTCACACATGTCAAAAGAAGTGATTCAGTAAGACTTTCTTGTGTGTCTCATTTTTCTTTTTTTCTTTTTTTCTTTTTTTCAGTTGTAATAATGAGTAGTAGGTAGAATTAAAGATATCCAGGTAAGAACAGATGTAGCAGAGTGCACTGGAGAAAAGAATGCAATAATACTATTGTTGAGAAGTTACTATCAAAGTGGTTATTACGTAAGGGAGAAGTTCACCAACTGATGATAGCTAGAATGGAGATGATTTCCAGCAAAGAAAGGTCTGGAACCTGTTCTTAATTTACAAAATAAAAGGTAGATTAAATTCCTACACTATCCATGATATTACACTATAACAGACTAAATGTTCATCACAGTAATGAAAGGAAGACAATAAGTATACAAAATAGCAATACTGTTTTTAAGTAATGAGTGATTTTAAAAATTCATTTAAATAAAATATTCTAGTGAATAGAAACACTTCAAGTGCTCAGTACTCAGTACAAATCACAGTAAAATACAAATACCAGTAAAATATTTAACATTTCATTATAAAATGGTAATATATACTGTAAAAATACACAAGCATGAGTTATTAATGCATTGATGGAAAGGCATGCAGCTGTAACTGACATTTCTATATAATGGCAACAGAGAAAGGTGACTAATTCCTTCCCATAAACTTAGGAAAAATATTTTGAAGTTGGAAAAATAGTTAATAGACTCATGGCAAGGTAAAATTAAAAACTGGTTCTTTCCACAGTATAACTTTTGGATAGGTTTTTATTAAGTATTTTCTGAAGCTGCTGCTAGTACAAGTGAAGTGACTAGTTACTGGTACAAAGTGAGATTAGTAAAGCCCTGCTATTTTATTCTAACCTAAGTATTTGAAATTCTCAGCTAACTTATATTAGTTTTCTCTAAGGCTGAATTGGTTCATTCATATATTTATTTATTCTAGATTTTTTTTTCCTTCTTAGGAAGGGTTTGGTTTGGGGTTGTCTTTTGAGGTTCTTTTGCAAAAAATATTAAATATTACGATTCATGCTTGTTCTCCTGGTATCTATTTGTTTTACTATAAGCTATACCACAAATAATGTGAACATTCAGACATAAGTGGGGGGAGGCCAAATTTAAGCATCATTCAATCTAGTGTGAAATTCAGCCAGCCTGTCGGTTATAACAAGGAATATTTCCTCTAATTTCATCAATGATTGTGCTCAGACTCACAAGTCAGCACAGCTAATCAAAGAAAGCCCCATAATAAAACTTCCATTTCTCTTCCTTGACAAGCACAGTGCAAAGCAACAACCTGGCCAAGCAAAATTAGGAAGGAGGATCAGGAGAATAAAAAGCAGAGAGAAGGGTATAGCATTTTGAACACCAGCATTTTGAACATGTGGTTAGATACATTGTTTTCGGGATTGTAAGCACTGCTGCCACTTTTCCTCTTGTTCATTCAGGTCTTCCTCTAGACATTTTCACAATGATACAGAATATATATTATTATATATTATTTTTTTATTTTTTATTTTCTACCACCTGTAGAAACGTAGCTAGGAGTATTGTATCTCATATAATGTACAATATATTCTACTGAAAGTTTGTGTCAGAACAATGAGAGATTATACATAAAATATTCAAAAGAGTAACTTATTTTATCCTTTGGTGAGCTAAGGTACAAAGCATCTTTTAGAAAATGTGTAAGATGCACCAAACTAAGCAGTCTCAAATCTACCAGCTCAGTACTAAATGTTTGGCACAGCTGAATAAGAAAATAGCCTAAAAAGGTTTAAAACCAACCGGTTTTGAATACAGCATTTCAAAAATTTGACTGTTTTCCTAAAATGTTTCTTTTCCTTTTCTTGAGAATTAATTAATTTAAAAATTAAACCTACTTTCTGCTAGCCACCTCCTCCCATTTTGCAACATTCAGAGTTAAAGAAAGATTTTTAGCCACTTCTGTATAATTAAGTGAAGGCAAAAATAGTCCGAGAAAATCTTCCACTCATTTTCTGGTTATTTTGAATTAAATGGGCTAGAATGATGCCACAAGGGCTACTCAAAGAGCCAAGGTCAAATTGAATCACTTCACTGATACTGGTACACTGTAGAAGCTTCTTTTAATGCAAACCTAACCAGCTGACAACCAGCAGCAGTGAAGAGGTACAGTGGAGCTAAGGACTGGATAATGTCCCCTGCTGGGAAGGAAATGTCTTCTTTGGAAGGTGAGGTTTCTGAAGATACTGTCTGAACTAAGTATTTCTTACTTGAAAAACTGAAAAAATTTCATCTCAGACATTCTGTCTAGTTTCTGAAAGGACACTTGATGATGACAGTGGAACTTAAAATAAAAAGATATTTCGTCTTCAACTGCAGTCTGTCTGCTGGTCCCAGCACAGTCATATTTTAGTGAGCCAATGCCCACACATCTCCTGTGGTCAATTAAAGTGTAAAACTGAAGGGAAAGTATTGTAAGTATGAGAGAGCATTAAGAGGAATTTGAGGTGGACAAAGCTGTGGAAAAAAGTCCAGAGCTTAAGTAATGTGGATTTGTGTCTGACATGTGTGAACTGGAGGGGATGTACTTGGGGAGACCTAGTGAATGTCCTCAGGGAAGCTGACTGAGTGATCACTGATTTAGTCTGATGTCCAAACAGAAAAAATAAAAAGAGAAGAGTAGTGTTTCAAGTAGAACTGAAACAGAATAATGGAGAGGTTTAAAGTTACTAGGGAAAGAGAGTGTGAATCAGTTTGCTAATGCAAACTTTTTTTTCTCCAAGTCAAAAATGAAAAGTCATCCTTCAATTTGATTGTTTAATTTTGGTTAGCATTTTACTTTCAGATTTGTTTCTTTTTTTTTCTCCAAGAATGGTATTTCAAACTGAAATTTGGTATTTATTTTATTGTAACGTACTCCAAAGCTAAGCATTTAAAAGAAACTGACAGCTGAGACTGAATAGAAAGAGAATAGAGAGATGGTTCTTTTCATTAGTCTACCATCATATAAATTTCTTCGTTGATAAAGATTTGTTGACCAAAGGCTAACATTTCTTAGTACTCGCTGTGAGAGCTAATGTTTATCCATCAAATAAATTTTTCATTTTTATGGATTTTGCTCAAAAGTTATAAGCATAAAATAAATTAATTTTAAAATTTGCAAAACTATATTCTACAAGTAAGAAGCTACAAATTGTGGATGCCTGTGAAATATTTCTGTGGAGGTGTTACATGATTTAATTAAAGAATTGCCTCATGCACAGAGTGACTGTTCTGCAGAAATGAAGCACCAGTTTGTGCCAAATGGGTTTTCCTTGGAATCTTTTCTCATTAAGTTGAAAAGTATTACTGTATGTTTGTGATGGATTGCAAGGCAAAAGGTGATTTCCTGGTTAGGGAACATAACATGTCACCTGAAGAACACAGCCATCAGTTTGCCTCTGCTAAAGGTTTTCATGTGGTTAGGGGTGAGTAGCTCAAGCCCATTGTTCCCAGGTGGTTCTACAGGGCTAAGTATTTTCCAGAAACATTGCCAATGCCATGCAGCACACTGTTTTTTGTCTCAGGCCTACTTGTGGATTTCAAACTAGGCGCATTAAATTTCTATGCTATTCAAACAATTCTAGAGTTTGAATTCTGGGCCCCAGTAGGTTTCTTTTCTACGTAAAATACTAAAACATCATGTCCACAGTTGCACAGAACTGATAATGTTTCCATAGAATTATAGAATGCCCCGAGTTGGAAGGAACATACAAGGATCATCAATGTCCAACTCCTTTTTATTCAGTGCATAATACTAGTGGCATGAAGTAAGGAAGATCTGGCAAAATCTATTGATTGTAGGGGATAAAACTAAATAGTGATTAACTACCTTTCCTCTAAATAAGACTGGGCTCTACAAAGGCCAAGTATTTGATCATTAGAGTATCCTTATTTCTAAAAGCAGGATAGAGAGTTACAGTTACATGGGTAGCCTTGATTATTAATTTCATTGGTTGATTATTGATGGATATAGAAATCTCATTGCTCTTTGCATATCATGTCTTATTTTAGGGTGTGCTAAGTATATAAGTCAAAATAGCTTGGACTTTACATGAGAATTAAGACATCCCAGATGCACTTCCTGAAGGCAAAGTAGTCCTTACACATATAGAAAGCAGAAAAATGAGGAATATTATCAGCAGAGACACTGAACCTATTATCAAATTACCAAAGGAAGTGGTGTGTGAATTTGATTATTGGCAGTGTTGTTACTTATTTGTATTGCCATGGCTTCGATGAGCACTCAGACTGTGAGAGCTCTCAGACACACTGCATTAGATGCAGCATAAATGGAAAAAGACTTTTCCTGCTTCCAGGGAACTTTACTATCTAGGCATTAAACAAAAGCAACAAGGCAGTGCAGCTAATGGCAGCACAGCAGCACATGGAGTACTGGTCAGCACAATCACAAATTCTGTCCAAGCTTTTTGAAGTTAGAATTTTCAACCCTGGGAAAGAAAATCCCTATGAACAATTTCTCCCAAGTATGAGAGGAATCATGGGGGGGAAAAAAAACCAGAGAGATGCATTTCAAATTTTAAGAGTTGGCAACAGCTGCTGGTATCATATGCCAGGTTGACATGGGTGTTGAGCTCTTGACAGGAAGAAAGCGGTGACTGGCAGAATGGAAAAGGGCAATTGGAGGATTCTTAAAATGAAGATGAGCTTAAGTTTGGTACTAGAGAAGAGGCTGCCAGAGGAAGAAAGTGCTATTGCCACAGTACCCAAAATGGCCAAAGTGGCAGGCTGTACAAATACAGCCTTTGCAGCTATACTCAAGAAAGCCATAAGCCCCATAAAAACTGAATCAATAGGTGGTTTTATCTATTTTTTCTAATTTCCATTAAATGATTCATTCTGACAGACACTACATGTCTATTGTTCTGAGATTATTTTGAGCACTATTTATTTTATAATGGAAAAATATAAATGGAGAGCTCAAATGTTGCCAGAACATGAGCTATAGATTTCTTCTGCTGCTTCTTTATCATGTTCCATTTCTTTATGGCTGGTGTAAGAACTGAAAAGCTGTATTTTTATAATGTGCATATGCAAAGGGTTTCACTAGTTTTCTACAAGTACTGAATATTTAAGAAAGAGGAACTATAGCTGTTTTCTTTAGAAAGCTTCCAAGAAGATTTATGTTGTGAAATGAAGCTACTTAGAACTATTTCCTTTTCCATTATGCTTTGTTGCAAGTCCTGTTCACAGAATGGTGGTACAGCTTTGCTCTGAGTTGGCAAATGTTAGGATTGGCATTAGTGGTGAACTGGGATTTAGGTTTTCTAAGATTCAACCCTTTTGTCTGAATTCAGGGACTTGCTATGATATCATCAACACATCACAGGTGTTCAGTGGTCTCATGACAATTTTGGCTTTTGAAAGATTCTGCCATTTTGTCTTCTATTGAAAGCCTTGATGAATGCACTATTGTGGATGTGATCTTGATCCAATATAATTCAGAAGTAATATAGAATCAGACATGCTCTGGCAATTACACTGCCATGAAATCAGCAGCACAAATATTGCACTGCTATGATAGGAACTGAGGGCTGAAAATATGAATCTAGAGAAAGAAAAATTGTGGTTTATGTTGTCACCCTCCATTCTACTTTATTCTTCTATATTTAAACGCTGGAGAAAAGGGAACTCATACATACATACATACATACATACATACATACATACATACATACATTTATTTCTTTTAAAATAAAGAATTTATAATCCAGAAGTTGTTGGTGTTTCAACATCACCTCAACTAATATAGGTTGTGTTTAACAGACAACTGAAAGAAAACACAAACAGAAGGCTGAAAGCATATGATGGGAGGGACTACAGACGTCAATATTTGTATCAGTCTCAAAACTGTATCAACTGTTGGTGGTTCTCTAATGCTGAGGTGAAATATGTAAAAACTACAGAGACCTACTCAAACTGTGATATTTGTGGATATGGAAGTCATGTTCTGAATATGAGATAAATATCGTGGAACCCAGGTTTACATCGCTTTAAGTGGCTGAAGTCAATTCTGTTCTGAACGGCTGTTTGAGGTCAGAATTATATTGTAGACAATTTTTGTTTAATTTTTCTATTACTGAAGACATTTGGAGTTTCCATGTTTAGTTTCTGGTGTTTTAAGGACTCTATATATTCAATTCCATTTATTTCAGTTTTTAAAACAAACAAGCAAAACAAAACTGGATTTTTAATGTGTTGTGAGCTTTTCTCAAGCCATAAAAATAAACACATTCTGGATTTCCAAATCCTAAACAAAAAGAATGAGGATCATTTGTACATCATTTGTACATCCTGATATAGTGTAAATTTTTAAAAATTGACTTCTGGTCTAGCAAAGTTGGTACAAGGGCATCAATATTGATATCTGTGCCAAAGTTTTTGATTGCAGTCTGTATTTATCAATGCTTTTATGTGTCACTTCCTTGGTTTTCCTAAAAGGAAATCTCTCTTGAGAGGATTGGCTTTCTGCATTATATTTCTTTTAACTTTTTCAAATGTAAGGCTGATAGGTTGTGATGCAGTTAAACGTGCCATATTAACAGAACTCTTGGTTATAGCTGCCATAATATCACTGGTGTGGAACAGAGGGAAGGATTGAAACAAGATCTCTGCTTAATAAATGAGGAGTTACCATACTCTGCCACCTTCACACATGGTACCTGGATGGGGCTGTGGTTCTAGAGCTGACCTACTCTTTACCTGTGCCCTTGCTCCACAAAATTGTAGGTAAGAGGGATGCACAAAGCCTAAAGGAAGGGCAGCTTACATCTTGCTTTCTGACTAGCACTTCTCCTTTTCCTAACTTCCTCCATCATCAGATTGCCCAGCTTTTCACAAATGGAAGACCCCATAATTGCTAACAGCCTGCAAGGCACTACAGGTGGTTGCACCAACATGTGTGGCATAATACCATATCAACACTGGAAGTCAGCATTTTCAGCTCATTCTCTTTTCTTTCCCACAAGAATCTTGTTTTGAATGCCTAGGGGTATAAGCCATTTCAACCTCACAAATAATTTTTTAAAAAATCTTTCAATAAGAAGTTACATTCCATTGCCATGGAAATATATAATAAAACCTACAAAAAATGTTCAAATAGGAAATAATGCTGATGAACACAGATCCAGACCCAAGTGTACTTGCATGCATTAGATAATAATAATAATAATAATAATAATAATAATAATAATAATAATAATAATAATAATAATAATAATAATAATAATAATAATAATAATAATAATATACCATTTATATTGCCATCAGTGAGATGTTCTGAGAATATATGAGAAGTGGTTATGTAAAAAAAAGAAAACCACAGTTATTTTCTCTGATTAGCTCATACAGTTGGAAAAAGGACAGAAGCTTTCAGAGTTCCTGCATCAGAATCCTCCATAAGCTGTGATAGGAAAGTATTTCCATTAAAAAGTAAGATAACACTTAGCAGGGAAAGTGAATATATATTTATATTTTTTAATTTTATAAAGAAGCACTGAAACATCCAAAGGTTTTGTGAAATCAAGGGGGGAAAAGGGTTCTGTCTTGAAGCTGAAAAGACCCAGAAAGTTGTGAACTTAACTGGTATATTTTTATAGTATAAAGTTCCATAGGGTCTGTGTGTACACAGAGAGGTTGTAGCCCCATGGTAAATGTGTGATGTGCCTGTGTAAGGCTCAATAATCCAGCTCTTCTGAGGCAACTCCTGTGATTCCAAACCTCTGAGCCACTTCAAAGAACTCCTGTTTTAAAAAGTATCAAAGACATGCTGGGGAAAAAAAACTATCCTCTGAATAGAGGACAGTACCTGTCCAGTGGTCCCAAAGAAAAGTAACTGTCATTGTATGGAGTAGGCAATATTTGGGCCACAACAAGAACTCAGTTTAGTATTTGCGGTCCCATGACATTCCAAGGGCTTTGTATTAGTAGAAAAAGAAAGGGAGAATTCCCTCTGCCAGATAGAAATCAGTGTTTATTTCTGGTGCTGATCATAAACACTGCTATTCAAGAAACAAGAAAACCTATAAAACACAAGAAAGACTCCAACACAAAAGTATCTTTACTCTTTCAGACAAGTATTAGAAAACAAAACCAAAATTTAAAAGAATACATTATTTTTAGGTTTGAGGGGGGTTTTTTTATTGTGGAAGAGATATGCATGAGCCCTTTACAAGCAGACAAATACCAAGAACAGTTTCACGAGCAGAGTACATGTAATAGTCCAAATACAATAGATGTTGTAACAGCACTCACTTGGAGCACTCTGCCCCACCTCCGTCATGACTATAATGTTTTGTGTGTATCAATAAAACCAATGAGCCATAGTATTGTGTGCTTTCCTTTCTGGAAGACAAGGCACCAGCATGAGTTTTTAATATATGTACATGTTTTTTATAAACAACACATACATTAGTGAAGATATTTCAGGATCTTGTGGTGCAGCCTTTCTGAGCTAGGGCAAAATGATTAGACTTCAAATTTCCATTTGTAAGAAAGTTCTGTAAACACCTTCAGCTACTATTTATTTGTAGGCTTCTACAATTATGCCATAAATGATTTGATTATTAGGGTTAGCAGGACCATGGCTAATGGAATCAGTATCATGGCTACAGCAAGCTTTGGGAATTCTCCCTGCCAGTTTTCTGCATAACTACACTTGTGTCACTCACATGGCACAGGGGTACTCTAACAATTAATTGTAAACCAGAGGGAAACTTTTAATGGACCTCTTCTTGAGATCTCATGTTAAAAAAAGAAAAGTTCCCATGAGTGAAGTATAAGTTAGCTTTTCCAGGGGGAAAAAAAAGGAATGAATTACATTTCTCTACTTGTCCTTTAAATGAATAGCATAGTTTGGGTGAAATTATCAGGCAATTGCATGCCTTTTATGCAGATAATGCTATTTGATGAAAGCGGTGTTTTGATCTGCTGAGGATAATACAGATCCAGGGTTGGATTCATTGGTAAGAGTAAAGCTGTCTTCTGTGATAACTTCATCTCAGCATGAGGTCAGACGGGGAAAACTGGGATGGGGGATTAAAAAATGACACAGTCGGAGCAGTATTCAGTTCCCTGCTGTGCTCCTGGCTGCACACTATAGCTTATGTTTCTGATCTGTTATGGTATTGTCTGCTTTTCTCTCCCAGAGCAGAAAGAGATTGCTTAAAACTTTTCTTTTTTCAGCTAGAGGGATTAGTTCAGTGCAGCTTTTTTAATTAAAGAAACTGTATATTTTTCAATGTAATTTAAGGCCGTACAAGAAGTCCATCAGCATTCATAACTTAGTACTGTTACCTGCAACAAAGCCTAGGCATTCATTTTACATTCAGAAGAAGAAATCACTATTAAGATTTTTGAGGATTAAAATATGATGATTGGCCCTGAAATTGAAAGAATCACAGTTACTCATTGTCTCCTGAGAGTTTTCTGTGAAAGAACTTCAGTTTTCCTCTTATTTATCTGGGCTTTCCTAATTAAATGTCTGTGACATCAGAATGGTGGTTAAAAAATATTCTGATGTGCCAAAATAGATCTGAGCATATCTTTTTCTTTTTCACAAAAAAAATGAATGCAAAAATACTCCCAAATAAATATTAAAATGATATCTACAGAAAATGTAACATCAGCCATGTCTGTATCAGAACAATATTTCCACTCAACAGATTTTCTAAATATGTAACTAGTACCTTTATTAATAAGTAATAATATGCAAATAACTGACACTTGTTCATGATACCTAAAATGGTCAGTTTGTATGTATGGCTCTAGCTCTAGATGTAGATGTGTGTTTATGCATATATGTGTGTGTATACATGTCTGTATTCATGCAGACACATACAGATTTATATATCGATAGATATACACACAGTTACATATATTTTTAAGCTCAGGGAGTTGAATTTACAGCACAATTTAAACAAGGTTAATAGCTAAAACCTTCAAATGTTTCAAATAAGGCCCATATGGTGATCGCTTTACAAAGCATACAGGGACTGTGCTTAGGTTGCAACATACACATTTCCAACTAAATTCCATGCCAGATCAATTAGAAACAGTTCTCCTGAGCAGACAGGAACAAACACAGATTGTTACCACTCCACTGCCTGAACTCTTGTCTTCCAGGAATGAAAGCAGTCATCTTGAATACAACATATTTTCCTACTAACAGCCTAAGATATTTTTTTTTTTAACTAGTAGTATTTTAATAATATCTCTGTTTCAGCACATCAGAGCAATTAACATCCAAATTATCACAATAAAATAGCAGATTGCTATTTGAGCTTTTGGTTAGAGAGGTATTTTTCCCAGACTGCATTTGTTAGTGATGTCTTCTGCTAGAAGGAGTACATGGCACAGGAGAAGAAGAAAAGGAAAGAACCAGACAACAGAAAAGCGCTTTGGTTTCTTTTTTTCTCGTGCAATGTGCTTTTCTTTAAATCATCTTTTCTGTACATTTCCTAAATCTGAACATTTTTCTGGTGGAGTTTCTTGTTATTTTTTTAAATATGACTAGAAAGCTGGGAAGGAAAACAAAAATGTTAATTATGACTATGGAGCTTAGGTAAAACAAGGCCTCTTCCTTCTTGTAAATATCATAAATTCTGAATGTGACTTAATTACATAAACTTATGTATGTACATATAAGGTCTGTATATTGACTTCCGAATTGCTATAAATATTCTGCATTCCTCCTGTTAAAGAAAAATAAGGATAGTTACTCCCAGTTATAGTTGCTGGGAAAGTGTTATACCAGCAAACACAAATCTTACATTTTTCACGGCCTTGTGTACTAACTCACACAATGATGGCAATAACAGCACTTTGTGATGGCTCCTACTTATGAATACAAGGTGATTAAAATGATTATGTGCGTTGGTTTAGGGCCATAAGTTTAGCTCAGGCAGTAGTTCCTAATGCAGTGTTAACACAATATGAAAGGCATTTTCGTATTCCAAATCGAATGCGAACTCCTTCAGGTTCTTTCCTGAGGACCCAATGAAGAGGGTCAGCAGTTTTGTGCAGCTGAAGTGCATCATTTTCACCAGAGGTCAGCTTCCCATATAGCTTTATTTTATGCAGTGGAACACAAACTAATGTAGTGGAAAAGCATGACCCCCATTTAAAGGTTGATTTGTATGATAATCAGTACATTTAGTGGCTTCAAAATGAACGTGTGTAAGGCCCTATCTTGCTTTAATTAAGGTAATTAAGACATATTTCCCTCTGCAGACAGCTATTTAATTTTATGGCTTTGTCAGTGATCAGATTAGAATATTTGTTTTACAATTTTACCGCAACTCGATACTCGGGGAAAAAGTGCCTCTCGATCTGCTGCTGGCGGTGAGACGGGCGAGGCAGCGCAGCCCTTCCCGCGGAGCGAGCGAGCCCAGCGCAGCTCGGCGGGGCCGCAGCCGCTCCAGTCCGTCACTGCGCCCCCGCGCACTGGGGCTTCCCCCGGCCGCCGGGCCGGCGCGGGCGGCCCCTTCTTCCCAAAGTTTCCCCGTTCGCGCAGGGGAGCGATGCGGTTCTCTCCGGGGCTTAGGGCAGAGCGTGGTCACGGCGGGTTGGTCACGGCGGGTTCGTCACCTTCTGACCTGGCCCCGCCGCGGTCCGCGCTCGGCGCGGCGCGGGGGCTGCGCGGGCTCAGCCGTCCCGCCCGGGCAGCCGGGGAGGGAAGGGAAGCGAGGCGGCTCCGCCGACAGCTCGAAAGCGGCCGCTCGAGCGGCTCTGAACTCTGTCCCTTCGCCGGGCTCGCACAGGAGCGGGAGCCGCGGAGCTGGCCGCGCAAACTAATGGGGACAGTTGTTTCCATGTGATGACCAACCAGCAAGACTGAGTCGAAGGGAGGACTTTTTTTTTTTTTTTTTAATTGGAGTTATGATTATGAAATATCCTGACACAGGGCAATGCTTGCCAGTTGTTTCCGTTACGTAGAGGCAATCCCTACCTAGCTGCAGTAAAGCATCTTGACTCTTACCCCGAAGGAAAAAGGATGGTTAGAAACAATTTCTTCCTCCATGAGCTGTAAATCCAGGGCCGTTAACAATGAAGAGATCTTGAGGTCTGGTTTTTTTTCAGACGTGCGAATATCCTAAAGAGCGTGGAGTCCTAGAACCAGAGAGTGCCGAAAAGCCTGGCAAAGCCCGAGTTACCGTTCCAGTACGGAAGGACACGTTAAGAGCAGTTTAGGGAGTTTGCAAAGAACGTGACAATGTCTTGAATATGTGTCGTCTTTTGGAGTTACCGGTAGATTAGTGCAGGAGCCGGCATGTCTCGCATCAGAGGACGTCCTGCTCTTTCCTCTCAGTAGCACCTACCGTCCAAAAAGATTTACTGAAAAAAAACCCAAACAACTCTAAGTCGATGAGGAACGCATACCCTTTTGTTCTTTCAGTACTGAAATAGTGAGCTTACTGGAAAGCCAAAAAATCCAAATTAGTAAGGAATAGCTGCCGTGTGATTTTAGAGAGTTTAGTCACAGTTAATAGTAGACATTAGGAAGATAGTTTCCTACAAAGCTCTAACTCAGATGTGCCTGCACACTTTTCAAATTAACCTAAACTCTGAGGGCTGAAATTTAATTAAATTTTGGTAAGCCTGGTAATGCTGCTTCAGTGATGTCCAATTTAAGTGTGCCAAAATAACTTGTTCTTGCTCAAGAACTTAAAATGTGTATCAATAAGTAGATGACTTTTGTTGTCTATCTAGTAGGCTTTGCACAAGAAAGGCACGGTGTTACCTTTCTATTTATAATAAATCAGCATCTTAATGTATTTGAGGGCAGTAAAAAGTTCAAAATAGTAGTAGAAGAATGGATTCAGCAAAGGTATTGCAAATGGATGAAGTAGTAGTGCAAAACACAGTGCTTTAAATTTGCATTTGCAAAACGTAACTTTCAATATTGTGTTAGCACTGTAAGCAAAAAGAAAAAAAATGTAAATAAAACCCTGAGTCTACAAGATTGGCTTGTAGTTTAGCAGAAATGCTATTTTGTATAACATGCAACAACAATTGCAGTACTTGGTGTGAGTTCAGGGTTGATTGTTCCTGTGTCCCTAGCTATAGGCGTTTTGTAACAATGAATTTTGTGCAATTCACATTTTCACACTTCGAGTGCTTTCTTGTAAGGACTAAACTCTTTGTAGTATATTTTATTTGAAAGACAAGGTCATGATGATTCCAGTTCCACCTGTATTGTCTGTGCACTTACCTGCACAGAACTCTCTCGGGGTTTCTGTGGCTCCTACTTTTTGAAATTAAATGCCGCCACTTCAGAGCCACCCACAAAGTCAGTAGAGAGTATTCATTTCAATCCATTGGTTTAGTTGTTGAATCTTTAAAATACCTTTGCAAACCTCTATTTAAAAGTAGTTACTTTTATTAAAACTTTTCTGGGGATGAAGATGCGTCATTGCCGTTATAAAATAATTTTTTTCTCTTCCTTTCTGTATGCTCAATATTATGAATTACACATTGGCTGTTGACTTTAAAAGGCTTGAAACATTTGTGGTATTCTATTGCACTTGCTGTATAACGGTGCTGTGTGATGCTGGCTCTGTGTGTGTGTGGTACCTGCTGTAATTCCCCCATGCTGACCTCAGCACTGTCGAATCAGTTTATATACCCAGGCACCTTGTCTCTCGGGTCGAGCCCAGCAAAGTACAAATGCATAGAAAAACACTGGAGTAAAACACGGGCATGTGAGAGGAAGCTGCTGGACTGATCATAGACAGCCCCCTCGCAATGCCCGTTGGTTACATCTGCAGTAACATTTCCACGATTAGGAGGTATTTCCAGTTATTTCAGGACGGAGGAATACAGGGATTTTCCTTGGGAACCTTTAAGATAACAAAGTCGTGCATCCTTCATTACAGAGTCAGAGATGTGGTGGATAAAGTTAGGAAAATCAAAGTACTGCAGCGGGTAGCCAGCTAAACGCTCAAAGCAGCTCATCTGTCTAACTTCTCCGGGTGTTTCGCATCTCGTGTGTGAAACGCCTTTGAGTTTAAAAGGGAAGGATAAAGGCGTAAAAAGAGAGCGGTCCTAGATAGGTAGGTAACATCTCAGTGTGCGAAAAGTTACAGCTACTACTTTGAGCCGAGAGGTTGCTGAGGAGTCAGGGAGAAAAATAAGCAGAAGCGCCTTTGTACACCACGGAGAAATGGCTTTAAAAGCAGATGTTTAAACTGTAATCAGGTCACTCGGCACCCGGCTCCCGCCCACCTCCGAAAATTGCCGGGGTGCGGCGGAAAGGCCGGGCGGGGGGGCTGCGGGTACCCGTGCGAGGGACGTGCTGCCGGGCCGGGGAGCGCCGCCGGCACCCTCCGGCCTTGCGGGGCGGCCCCGCCGCGCCGCGCCGCGCCCGGGCTGCCGGCAGCGCCAAGGAGCCTCGGCGGGCGGGCTGCCCGCGGCGCCGGCTCCGCTTGGCCGGGCGCGGTGCGGTGCTGCGAGGGAGCTGCGGATTATTTCCCCAAATTCTTTCCCTCCCCTGATAAAAATAAATAGGTCCGCGCGGAAAACAAAATGCAGCGGAGGGATGCTTTATGCCCTGCCGGGTGGAGGGAACGCGCAGCGGAGCCGTGTAAGTTCATTAGTGTTTGCAATCAGGAGCATGCAGACACCCTCATCAGGGCAGACAGCGGCCAAGAGCCATTCATCAGCCTGAAGTGCCGCTCGCGGATGACCCCTAAATCACCGCCGGCGTCGCGGATGCGCTGATTAGGCTCAGCGTGGGAGCCGCGCCACGGCACTCCATGCGAGCGGCGGGGACGGGGGAGGGGGCAGCAGGCTGAGGGTCCGCAGCCCGGTGGGTCGTGTCCCCGCCTGGGGCGGCGCAGGGAAGCACCGGGGCCCTCGGCCGGGTCCCCCGCTTTACGGCGAAAGTAGGTGCTGGCGGCGGCGGCGGCTCCTCCCCGCGCTCCTCCCCCCCCACCCCGGCACGTCGCTGTGCGCGTACCTTCGCCCTCCCCTCCCGTAAGAAGAGGGGCCAAACTCCCAGCCAGCCCGGCGGGGGAGGAGGCGGGGAAAGTGAGCTCCGCGGGACGCGTAAGCTCCCGCGGCGTGGGGCGCGGGCAGCAACTCGTGGCCCTCCCCCCGCCCGGCCCCCGGCCCTCCCCTCGCTCCCGCCCGCCCTCCGCTCCCGCCCGCCCGGCCTGACAAAGTGCCGGCGTGCGCCGCTCTCCCCCGCGCTGCTGCCGGGGCGCGGAGGCGGCGAGGCTCGCGGCGTGCCCGCGGTAAGTGGCGCGCTGCGCTCCGCGGCAGTCCAGCGGGGAGCCGGGGCCGCTGCCCTCCGCCTGGACGAGAGCGGGCCGGGGGCCGGTGCGCGGGGGCCGGCGGAGGTTTTTGCGGCCCTCCGTCCCTCCCTTCCCCACCTCCCCCACGGCGGCACCGTTGGCGCCGGGACTTTCGCCGGGCGGTGGGCGGGAGTCTCGGGGCGTCCCGGGACGCGCGGCGGCGGCCGGGAGCGCGGTCCCAGGTAGGGCTACGCGGGCGCGGGGAAGGGGGAGGATGGGGCCGGGGACGCAACTTAACGTGGAAACTCCGCGGTGCCGGGCGGAAAACTGAGCGGGGGGGCTGAGAGGTGTCTGGGTCTGGCAGCAGCGCTGCGCGGCCTCGGCGGCCTCGGAGCGGGGTCTGCTGGTGTGCGCGTTCCCGGGGGGGCTGAGCGCGCTCCCGGCGGCGCGGGGCGGCGGTGGGATTGGGCACCGCAGCAGTTTCGGTGCTTTCCCAAATCGGCATCCTCACTTTAGGAAGATAAACGGAAGTGTCCGCACTCCTGTCCGGTGAGCGTAGCGGCGCGGGCGGAGGCGCGAAAGCTCGTCCGAGCAAGTTTAGGGTGGGTTTGGAACTTGGTGTTTGTTAGCTCCGGTGTGCGGGCGCGGGGCGCTCCCGCCGGCTCCGGCGGCCTCTTGAACGGCGTTTGTCAAGCGGCGGCGGGCGGTGACAGGCTGCCGGGTGGTCTGCGCTCCAGAGCTGCTACCGGGGCTCTACCTGCTCTCCCGATAAAGGATGGGGTTTCTAGGCTTTGAGGCTAGGTTTGAGGCTCGCATCTGTAATGGTCTGGTTAGTAAACTGTAATGAAAATCGTGTTACTGTGCAGCGAAAACACATGGCGGCCAAAGTAATCGTGTGTCACTGTGGTTTGGGGAGAGAAAGGGGTGGTCTCCCCTGCGAAATTCCAAACATTGCTGGTGTCTGGTGGGGCTTTTCTTCACGTGTATGTAAGAAGCAGATCCACTGTTCTGTGGACTTAAAAGTTTTCTGTTATATAGTTGCTTTTAAGCAAAGTAATGTAGAAAGAGATCATACCCAAACTCCCATCTTGATGTGCTCACAGACTGTTAAAAGTTTTTTAATTGGAGCAGTTTCCATAAGGTATCATGTAGATGTAACCTTTAAATAGGTAGATTTAAAATAGTTTTATAAGAAAACTTTGGCAGTTTTATTTTTCTACTTTCTAAATATCTTGTGTTTCTTAAGCTAAGCCTTAGTTCAATGCTTGTTTGGTTTTATTTGACTGTTACCCCTGCATTTTATATGTACTTCCTCAGGCAAAGTATTTTGCTTCATACCACTGAAGAGTTGTAGTGATATTCTGTGGCTGTGTGGATCTTAAAATTCTGTCTAGTAAAGAATAATTTGAAGTATTAATGTTGTTCATCTATGGTCTTAGAGAAAAGTTAATTGTAAAACACTTGAAGACACTCTCTGAAAAATACCACTGCTCTTCCCTTCTAAAATAATCCAAGTGCTATTCAAAATTGTTATTGCATTCACATTTAGGAGATTAGTTTCATATTGTATGCAGGGAAAAATGTTCACAAAATGTACTTTTATATAATATAAGAATAGTTTGGAAGAAGGGCCCCTATGTAAGTGTGAATATACATGAAAATAGTATCATTTAAATTTTGGAAAAATATAACAGGTTGAGAAAAACATTAGCTTACAATTCTGAAGCTTTGCTACTATGAACTTGCTGGTTTATTTTCAATGGTCTAGTAAATTAGGGGAGGGAAAAAAGCCAACAGTACAGAAATATTAGAAGCATACATCTGATTAAAAATGGAAAGGATTCAGTGGAGTGAATGCTGAGATAAAAGATGCTGTTTAGTATAAGCAATACTTGACCCCGCTGAGATTCTTTTGTTTAATGTGTTTTGAGGAAAAACAATCCAAAATAACATTCATAATCCAGTTAACAGGTTAAGACTGGTACTTCAGTCAAATCTCTTAGAGCTGGGAGTAATTATTCACTGTTTAAATGAAAAAAGAGAAGAAAAGGATATATTAATAGAAACTAGATTTAAAGTTACAAATGAGCACACGATGGCTGCTGAAATAAACATCTGTTTTATAGAAGCCCCATAAAAAATTAGAAAATGAAAAAATAACCTCGAAGTATTTTTTGTCATCTCCTAGCCCCAGCAATTAACAGGTTATAGTCTTGGCTCAGTGAGATACTCAGAACCTTTACCTTCAGTTAAAATCAGTGAGCATTGTGCAGACTGATGCCCCTGTAGATTGATGCAAAAACTCCCACTAACTTGCATCAGTTTTGGATTAGGCCCAATAAAAGCTGAGAGTGCCCAGCAACTCAGAGGATCAGGTGCTGTTTGTGAAGGGGCATTGTGCAATATAGACATAAAAGACCAGAGATGCTAAGGCTTCAGGTCAGCAGTGCTCTTATATTGATAGTGATACTGTGCTTAATGCTCTGTTTCGATTATAGAAAACCCATCTCTCTGTCAGAGAAACTATAAAATTCTTATAGAGCAAAATTATGAAAGAGAAATCTTAATTTTAAATTTTTTTTCAAAATGTTATGCGAGTAAGTTGCGCCTTGTGTAAGATTTAGAGGCTGATTTGAGCTATACTGGTACTACATATTAGAGATTGTTAATAAGATTAATATATCTATATAATATTAAGAATAACTTTACTGTAGAAAATACATTCTGTTAAATGAATACATGTAAACCTGTTAGGTTTACTGTTTTAGTAAATGTAGTGATAATGTGAGTATCACCTGCAAGTTTGTGCAGTATCAAGGGCAAAAAATATTATCAGAAATAATTTTAGCGGGTTTATTAGAAAGTCCTTGGTTTGATTAAATAATTTTTTTTACCCCAGGCTAACTAGTTAAATAAGTAAGTTCTTTCAGGATACCTGCATGCAATTCTTCTTAGACTGAAGAGTGTCTTAAAATAAAGCATTTATCTTTCTAACAGAGTAATATTATTTGCAGAGTTTTAGCTTGTAGAAAACATTTCAGGGACCCAGAGTTAGGGTTGGGGTTCACACTGTCAGATGAACGATTAAAAGAAAGCCCTAAACATTTAATTTTTTAGAGGTAACAGAGGCTTTAAAGAAGTTACCATTGTAAAAATGTGCCGCTTTAACAGCCTTTCCTTGGTTCTAAAACTGATTAATTGCTATGTCTTATAAAACCTGATTTATTTCATACTTTTTTCATACCAAGCATTACCATTATGAAGCTCTCCTTATAAGTGAGATTAATGTTTCTGAGCAAAGAAGTGGTTTGGAGGGCTGCATTCATTTTGAGTGCTATTCTAATCAATTTTAGATACAGCATTTCACAATGTATCAGTCTGCATGCGAACCTGCCTTATTATGTGGAATTAACTTGTTAGTGATTGATAGGAAGCCTGCTCCATCTCCAGAAGTGATTTGTTAGAAAACAAGTGTTACAGGTTCCAGGAGTTTGAGTACAGGGTCAGGCAACTCTGGTACCCATTCTGTGGCCTAATTGAAGCTCGCCAGAGAAGTTAGAAAGAAATGCTGTGCTGTTTTTTTTGGGGCTAAAAACCCCAACACACTCCAAAAATCCTAAAACAAAAACACTTATATTAAATAGTGTACCTTCCTGTGGTATTGGGCTTTACAGACAGTCTGAAGTGACAGGTATGAGGCACAGTGTCTTTGTGCATCACTACATGCTGTTACAATGCGTGTCTCCTGGATTATTTGGAGGAAAAGCTTTAGCATTTGAAATCAAAACTCAGAAGGCTAGTTTCAGATGACAAGGTGTACACCTACTGGATATTGCTTGCATAGTTATTGAAATACATGCCAATGCTATTTTTTCTCTTTTAAAAGGAACGAGGATTGTTCTTGTTTCAATAGCTAGTGAAACATTTGCACATTCTGCCTGTGCACCTTTTGGTCTCAGCTGCTCCACTGTTTAATTCTTAACCACTCGGCTATGGTCACACACTGCTGCTGAGTGTGATGCATAAACATTTAAAGTCCAGAAAAAAAAAAAAAAGGTTACTCAATATTGAGAGAAAAATAAAAAGGCCAAATTTAAAAAACATATATGTAAACCTCTGAAAATTGTAAACAATTCTAAGAAAATACAGGTGCATCTGTTATGAGGATAGCAATTTAAATGTAAATTATAGTTATTTATGTGTTTCTTGCAAGATGTATTAATTGCATTCAGGAAATTTTTTAAGTTTGCATATTGGACTAATTGTATTTGTCTTTTAGTTCAAGTGTGCATGTAAACAGTAACAGAATGTTGCAACTGAAGCATTGCATAAAAGTATTTCTGGTCTTATGCAGATCAGAAGTAATAAAATTACAAAATGTTTATAAATACCAGGCTCTAAGTGCTGCTCACCTTTTAGTTCAGTTTGGCTTTATGGAATAAACGTTATTTGTACAGGTTCATTTCAATATTGCAAGTGAAATAGCTGCTACTGAACAAGTATGAAGGGAATAGTATCTTAAACATAATAAAATGGAGAGTACAACACAAACTGTATCTCTGATTGCCTTCTTAGATGCAAGTCTGTCTGCGTGTTCCATACTTTTAACTTATGGGCAATTTACTCTTGTTTTAAAATACATTTTATGCAAAGCTGATACTTGGATGGCACAAGGTTGAAAAGTTAAGTCTGGAACTGTTTTGTGCTGATATATGCTGTGAGTCTTGCAAAGAAGTGGGCGTGCTTTTATAGTTTAGACTGAAATTCAACATAGAAGTTCAAACCTAGATGACCCAATTATTTTAAATTTTGCAACTTAAGTCTGTAACAGATTGAGGTTGTTGATACTTGATGTGTATGTTTGTGTCTACAAAAAAACTTAATTGCAAACATTAGTGCCTAGATGTATTGAAAGCAAAACAGTAAACTAGAAACTGCAAAGTGCTGTACTGAATTCAGCACTGATAAATGTACTCTGCAAATCCACTGAAATCAGCAAATTACCTTGATTGTCATGTACTCATGAACTGGGAGGCTGTTGTAGAACTTTTGTGTTGAAATATCTTAATAAATGAAATGTGTGTTAAAAGTTATAGTAACTTTGGTTCACTTTTACATTAAGAGTTCATGAATGCAAATTCAATCTTTGTGTATAAAGGAGAACTTTTCAGCCTGAGAGAAGATGTTTTAAATTATTTTTGGTTACTTTCCTGACTTTTATATTTTTATCATGCTGCTAGTAAATCTTTAAAATTAAAATCTTAACATGAACTAGCTATGGATTATAATTACGTGATAATAGTCTCTATGCCTCTTTTTCTATTCTCCCCCAACATACCTCCATTCCATCCCCAGCAAAATCCTGGGATGATTGCAGAAATTTTTACTGCAAAACAGGTTTGCCAACTTGGTTTACTCTTTCAAGTTATTTATTTTGAAAGAAAGGAGAATATATTTTATAATGATGGTCTAAAATCTGTATTCTATAAACCTTTAAATTTCACAAGTTAAGATCTACATGTGTCTTTTGCATCTGAATTACAGAAGTGCAAAATTGCAGCTTGCAAAAATCTCAAGGTATTATGGCTTCAATATTTCCTGTAATAACAGAAAAACATTCAGAGAAGCAGCAGTTATTATCGTAAAAGCTGTCTTGGTGTGGAACTTAGAATGTGTTGTGTTGAAATCAGTTGTGGTGGTGGTGGTATTATTTTTTGACATTATATTGAATTTCTAATAGTATTCTTGACAGCGGTTAAACCAACGTACAAAGGTACTAATGTGTCTTATTTCCTAATTTGAGTCATGACAATTTTTAGTGTCTTAAGAAAACTGTCAAGGGTAAAATTGGTAATATACTGATTTAAAACATTTTTCTTGGCAGGAATTGAATAGAAAGTTGCATGTGAGAATTTTTAGAGGGGGAAAGAAATTAATCACCTCCATGATTTATTATAATACAGCAATAGATTCCTAAATCACAGAAGTCCTTGATACACTTTGACTGGTTCATGGAGGGGGGTGACTATGTAGTGGTTGAAGAAATCATCATTGCTAATAAGTGTTACTTTAAATTAGCAAATGAAAGACTGCATAGTCCTTCAAAGGCCTCATCCATTCTCATTATAATCCTTTGAACATTTGTCTGACCTTTCTAAAGAAATTCTACAGAAACTTTATGCTTAGGATTCCACATAAATAAACTGACCAGCACTTGTCTCAAGAAGTTTGTACTCTAATGACAGGAGCAATAATGCATCTTTTTAACAAAAATATATCAAATGTTACTTGCCACAGCAAATGTTAATTTGTTTTCAAATATCACAATGTAATACTTGAGACTAATGAGTGTAAAGCACCTTATTGAAAGCAAATAATATGACAATTCTCTAACAAAATCTAAAACCAAATTGGATTGCTAATATTTTTCCTTTCGGCTTTGTTATGGTTTATACCTATAGAAAGCTGGAGTAGGTGGGGTAATTTTGTTTTCAAGGCTGAGTGTGTGAAGGTTTGTGAGCTAGGACATGACCAACTAAAGCAAACCAGCATAGCTCTACTCACCTCAGGGCAGACATTGCCATTTACCTTCCGGGTCACAACATGTAGGGCTACGCTCATGAAACACTTTCAATTTAGATTTTGCTTTAACTCTTACCTTTTTTTTTTTTTTTTAATAAGCAGTTTACTTATTTCCTTTTGTAAAATATATGGCTGATTTGAATAGGCCTTGGTGCCTCTCAAAAGCATCATGGGTCAAATGGGTTTTTTCCATTAAAAGAAAAAACTCTAATTCTGATAGTAAACTTGGCAAAGCAGAAAATAATTCATTTTATTAAAAAGACATTGTTTATTCCTACTACTGAATTTATTCAAGTATTTGATGTCTCCCTATTCCTTTTAAGAGAGATTCTTGATTTCAGTGTCAAAAGGTTGAGTGGCAGCATCCAAACCTATGCAACAGGAATTGAGGAAAGATCCTATAACAACAAATCAGCAGGTTGAAATCTTGGTTACAAGTTGAGAGTGTTTGTGTATTACTTTAGCAACAAAGGCAGAGTCACTAACATTGAAGCACCAGTTACTAGATTACCATTTGTTTACCATTGTTTCCATGCTGGAAGGCAGAAATATTGTATTTTTAAAGTAATGAAGGAACTGGAGAAATTCTGGACCTCTGCAAATGATTGAGCTTAGTCCAGGGAAATAAACAGGTAATTGAGTGTGCTGAGGAATTCTGGGTTGCATTTGGTATAACAGACTGAAAAATGTGAAATCCTCGAATTTGATCTCCCTTCATCCATAACTAGTGAGAAAATTAAAAATGTAGGCAGAAAAGAGCCCTTTTGTATTGTACGGTAGGAAATATTCTTTTTCATATCTTGCTTTGCTGGTAATATGCATACATGCACACATGTTTTGGATTGTCTAATCTTCAATACTATAACTTTGGGTTTAGTGTAAATTGATGGCAGATGAATGAAAAGCCTTTCTGGCAGATTTTTTAAAATATAGATGTGTATCTGCACGTGCATGTACTTTGACCATTCAGTACTGACTTAGTAAATGTACAGCACAAAATTACAGGAGGATTTGTCCTTTTCCCCTCATTTGTCTGTCCGTTGCTGAAGTTTGATTTCAACACAGGCCGGTGTGTGGGGAGGTGTAAGAAAAGCTTAGGATCTGAAGTCCACAGTGGCATCTCAGTGAGTGCTGGGAGCAGAGATGCTAATCACCTATCAGGAAGTTTTCCAGTCATTTGTGTATTGATAGAGTATGAAAAAAGACTCACCTAGTGATCCAATCTATATAAAGCTATGGTAACTCAGAAATACAACTATGAATGACTGTGCTCTACAGGAAACCTGGAAGTAATAAGTGATTAGAAAAGCTGGGGTTTTATTTTCTTTCTTGAGTGAAGAGTATCTTAGGATGAAAATGAAATATCAACTCTTACCTAGCATGAAATAGTTATAATTACCTTTTTAAATGTTTTAAGTAGCTTTAAAATGCTCTTATTATTCTTTTGATAATTTCATGTTAATTGTGGATTGATAAAGGGTTAATGATATAAAATGTTAGCACTTCTAATGATATGTTTAAGAACAGTGCAGATATTAAATTCAGTAAACTGAATATGTGGCCTCATAAATAAATGCTGAATTATAATACAAAGCACACCATGACCAAATTAATTAGTATGTTTAATCTAGTGAATTCCAGCTAGGCTGCATATAATATGGACATGTATTTAATTTCTAAATTTAATATTAGCTGCATAAGTCAGCTCTTACTTAATCAGTGCAGATCAGTAATAGAAATGTAATATATTTGGGGTTTTACATAACTTTTCTCTTTAAAGATGTTTTAAGATGTTTTAGCATTGTTTGAGATTTTAAATATTGTAATTAAAAAAAGGTATGTGGGTAGGAATGTTTCCTGTGTTCTCCCCATAATTTGTCGTCATGACGAGGTAGAATTCCTGAGGTCCAAAATAAAATATTCATTCAGTCAAAATGGTGGCACTCATTAAAATTCATTCAAGGATCTAGGGCAGAATATTTTGTATTTGCTTGTTTGATACAAAATTTACTGTTGGTTGCTTTGCTGTAATTATTGTTATATCAGATTTTTTTTTTATTTGGGTAGAGTTAAAATGCCAGTAGAATAATCTTGATTTTTCATTTGAAAGCCTTACTTTTCAAAGAAAGTCCAGAATAAAAGACTTTAATTTTTTAATAACCTGTGAGTACTTTAGATTTTTCCTCTTGTAAATTGCAAGTATTATATTTTATCTCGTGAGCAATAGGGCATGCAGATTTTCTTGAACTCATCTTCTGAATTCTTAAATGTGAGTTTAGGATAGAAATAGGAAATTGGGCGGTATTGAGTCCAGTTTTGAAAACCTCTAAATAATCTGTTCAGTTGGTAGTTTCAGGGACTTCAATGAGATTGTGCAGTGAATAGGCATTGTTCCCGTGATCAGTGCTCTATAGGCTTAGGCTCATTGCTTTCAGAGGAAAGTCTGAGAATAATCAGCATGTGTTTTCTTCTTTTTTTTTTCTTGATACGGGATTACACACTCTGCCTGTAACCTTTGATATAAATCTACCTTTACTTTGTGTTCTTTTTCTGGTAAATACTTGACTAGAAATAAGTTGATGAACTGCTCAGTTTTTATGGAGAGCCCATAAAGAACAGAATGGGCTGACTGCACTTTGGTCCTCAGTCAAATCTTATTGTTAAATGTTTTTAGGATGATTTCCACCCCCGTTCCCAGCATTTGGAAGAAGCAAATCCAATAACTGTTTATTTGCTGAACCACACAAAGGAGCGCGCTTGTCCGAAAGGGGGCACAGCGAGGTTACGGCTGTGCTGCCCTGTTAAACACAGTGCTGTCGCTTTCCCACGTGCTGGGACACCCTCATCTGTGTGGCTCAGTTCTTAAAGAGCTCCCTTATGGCATTGTGATCTGTACTCATTCATGGCACTCCAATTCTTGGGCATGGTTTAGTTAAGACCAGAGATGTATTTCTTCTAGGGACCGTTCCTATTAAGCATTTTTCTTCCAGCTTCCCTATTTAGAGGGTAAGACTTGTTAATAGCACAGACCTGATTTAATTATACTGGCCTTAAGCACGGTTTTGGACAAGATGGCCTCCAGAAGTCTTTTCCAACTAAATTATTGTGCAATTCCAAGCCTTTTGGCTGCACTCCTTGCAGTCCTTCATGGGGGTGTTGAATTTACTATTGTTGTCGCACCTGAATTCAGTGTTGTCAATGGTAATTCTATTACTACACTTCCAAAAATAGTTGTTTATTAGGCTCAGAAGTAAAATCATCATATTTGTGTTTTAATCACTTGAAATAAACATAAATGTTAGTGTTTTATAACCTGATGTATTTTTTTTCCACCCTGCTCGTGTAAGATTGTTCCTGTTTACTTAACAAGAGGATTTGTGGGAGTGCACAAGCATAAAGAGGACTGTCCGTGTTAGAATTGTAGAATCATTGTCAGGTGCAGTACGTTTTCCTGCATGAGAATCTTGATACAATTAATTTAGATATTAAGTGGAAGCTAGCTTCATTTTAGTCTATACGCCTGCTAATTATTACATACTTATTATTACATACATACTGACAGAATTTAAGTTTACTGGTTTATAATAAGTGCAAAATGGCTAACTGTTAATGGGCAACATCATGCAAGAAAACCAGATTAACAGCTTTTTTTGTTAAGGTTTTTATTTTGAAACTGGATTAAAAATGGTATTAACTGATTTATTATGAGAATCAAATCTGTAGGGGTTTTTAAAAGTTTTTATTTTCCTGTGGTTGGTTAAAGAATATACAAGAGTCACAAGTTACAATGCTAGATTTTTTAATAATGAAAAAAAAAAGTAAAGTCCACTAACCCATCACTTTTTGTCTGTGAGGAGGCTTTGCTTACATTGAGCCTAAAGAAAGCTACGTCACCAGATATGGCATTAAACTGTCATAAACCCACTTACAAACGCGTGTGGGCTGTAGTTCGGTGAGCCCAAGACTGAATGAAACCTAAAGGAGGTTTCTTTGCAGGACCTTCTTGGCAGCAGCTCAGTATCACACCCACTCCATGGAGGAGGAGGGACGAGGCAGCCTGTAAGGGGTCTGGTGTGCCTGGGATTAGGCACCGAAATGGGCCATCTTTGTGAAGGTCTCCAAGTCATGTCCTGACCTTCTCCCCACTGCTTTGAAAGCCGGACACTTTCTGCAGGAGCTCTGCTTTGCCTGGAGCGCAGTCTCACTTTAGTGATTTTAAGCTAAACAGACGGCATTTCATACGTGCTGCCTCGACCAAAACTGCATCAACATGTAAAAATAGTGTGGAAGCTAAGGGTTTCTTTGTCTGGAACTAAAGTAATTATTTTCAGGTTTTCTTTTTTAATAATAATTTTTAATTAAGATTTTTAATATTATAACGGAAATTGCATTGTGGATGTTTGAAAACTGTTGTTTCATCAATGATTTGTAGGTTGAATATTGTCCCAAGGTTAAAATAGGATCTTGACTTCTACATTAACATACAGGAACTGCATATTAGAAACAAATCTCACTAATGTAGTAGACTGTTTCATGTTTTTAATATACATTGGTACTGTTTCAGAGGAAAACGTTTTATACATTATTTGCTTATAAACAGATAAGCACTGTATCTACTGGTATTTTGAATAAATTTTTGTTAAATGCAATTCAAACAATTTTAAATTTAGAAAATGTGCCTAAATTGGGTTAACTGCATATAACTGTTAAAATTGTTCTAGCTCACTGATATATTCAAAAATCTAAATAGACAGTAGATGTGGACTTTTTTCCCTCTCGTAATGTTACCAATATATTTAGTTTAATTTCATATCCTACAAATCAAAAGTACCAGGGTTTCTAAAAGCTTGGTCTTAATATCTCTTCTTCCTGCTCTCCTGTGCCATTCACATAACTGCTTCACTCAGCCCTGTTACGTTTCTCCCTGATGGCTGAAAATGACTGTTAGATATCAATTTCAGCTTGCAGAAGATGGGTTATACGATTTTTGGGCGTCAAGTGCAGGAGCTGCTTGTTCTTTCATCTCTTCTGTGGTGGTTCATAACTGTCTTAAAAAAACAGTAAGGTGGTGGTTTGATTAACATTTGAAGCTTTTATAAGCTGTCAGTGCATCCTTTAGAAATAAAAAAATTGCCATCTTGCATCCTGTCCTCTCTGTTGCCCTCTCCATTGTTGTAAACTCAGCTGTTTGCTTATCTGTATAGTGAATTCAGAGCAGCTGTATAGTTAAAAGCAATTTTGGATGCTTAATTGTCAATTTTTATAATTTTCATTTATTTTTTGCTAGGTTGGTAGTAGCACTGACTCAGTTCAACAGACAGCCACAGCATAGTGGTAGGTGTAGGGCTGGAATATGAGGATAGGACTCCATTTTTAGTTTGTTTTAAAGAGAGGAGTAGCACATCACCTACCTTTTCCTTACTTATTAAATTAGAAACACCTACAGGAGGAAAGTGGGTCCTAGAAATGAGTTTGCAACTGTTTTTTGCTCTCGGTTTTATGCTCAGCATCGCAGCAGAAAACCTTTGGGACTAACCTAACCAAGAGAAACCATAAATAAAAGAGAGGAATTTGAAATACAAGACTGCCTTTTTTCTTCCCCCCTCCAATAACTGTGTGTGCATTCATATAGTAGGAACACGTGGTTACTTGGTGGGGTCGTTTTTTTTTCCAAATACACCATTTTATAAAAGGGAAAGCAATGATGCTGAGAGTCCACAGAGGAGGGCCACCAAGATTATCAGAGAGATGGGCCACCTTTCCTATGAGGAAAGCTGAGAGAATTGGGATTGTTCAGCCAGGGGAGGAGAAGGCTTTGGGTTGACCTGATTGTCACCTTCCAGTACCTGAAGGGATCTTGCAGGACAGTAGGAGAGGGATGTTTTACAAGAGCATGTAGTGACAAAACAAGGAGGAATTGCTTCAAACTGAAAGAGAGTAGGTTTAGGATGATAGGAAGAAATTCTTTACTGTGAGGGTGGCAACACACCTGAACAGATTGCCCAGGGAAGTTGTGTATGCTCCATCCCTGGAAGTCTTTGGGGCCAGTCTGGATGATACAGCTCTGAACAACCAGGTGTAGTGGAAGGTGTCCCTGTCAATCACCACTGGGTTGGAACTGGAAGTCCTTTTACATTTCCTTCCCACCCAAGCCATTCTGTGATAAGTGATTCTGTGCTTCCCTTGCTCTGTATTCAAATTACATTAATTCTCCAGCAGCAGGAGGGATGTCACAGCAATCACCACTTGTTTACAGAGGATATAACAGGACTGATTTCTTTAGCCTATGTACTTTAGTATTTGAGTTTTTTGAAATAGCAGATGTTGTCAGTAGTGTCAGTACTATCAGTGCTTGTGTTGGTGGTTTGTGCTTTTAGAAGTTTTCAAGGAAAAACTAACCTGGAATTGATTGCTTTGTCTGAGAAACAAACTTGGAAGAGAGGAGATGCAGCTATTTATATAGCTTTTGCCTCTGCCCACCCATTTCTCTTTCCAGACATGGATATATAAAGGGATCATAGGGGTTTTCACACTTTAACCCTTCCCTTTGGTACCAGCTGATGTGACAGCAGGTAATTCTGCATTCTCTGATGGACTTATGGTTATGCCTTGTGCAGCCTTGCTGTTTGGAGGCAGCACAATTCAGTTTCCTGGAGAAGGTCATCATCACTTAGCTATAGGTTATGATGCTGATGCTTTTATTTTGCCTGTTGGGGCTGTTCTGTTACCCATGAACAACAGATTCATTGGATCAGAAGAGGGCAAAGAAGGGGGGATGTGTCATTGCAGCCTGATGCTTAGGGCATGTGTCTGAGAACAGGAAAACTTACAGCTTCTTTTAATCTTCCAGAAGTGTCCTTTTCCTTCATTCCTGGTGCTGACATGAGAGGTGGTATGCCTTTGGGCTGAGCCAGAATTTATCTGTCTTAAAGAGACACATGGATACATACATATATATGTATTATTTTTTCCCCTGAAGTTAATTTTCCTTTTCCCTTTTCTCAAGTTAGTCTTTGCTAGCTCCATTTGTGAAGTGTCTCTTGCTGCCACAGTACAGTTGCTAGAGCTGGCATGCAAGAGGAAGGAATTGGTAACTGAAGCTAAAATTGCTAAGAGGGCTGGAAATGCACTTTTAAAACGGATTATATGGTATTAAAACATGTATCTACAACATGAATGCATAGATACTGAAAAACTAGGATGGAAAAACATGACTACTTTCTGTTTATAAGGGTTGTTACCACTTTCCTAGTCCAAATCTGAAGCCAAAGGCGTGTGTGCCTTTTTGGATTAGACTTTTTTTCTCTAAAGAAACAATTACCAGTTTGGCCTTTGGGTCAGATTGTGGTCCACATGGGACTAGTTTTGCACATACAAAGGGAAGAAATATAAAATGAAAATCATGTGGCCAAGTAAACAATTCCAAAAAGAAATATAATAGATTAAAAATATTCTTTATTTCTCATTCCGTAAGTGGCACAGTGTTTCTGATGTACTTCAGCAGATCATTCCTGTGTGCATGGGTACCTGATGCTGCCCTCTAATCACTTGCATGCTTGTCCTCCCAGTGGGAACAGAACTGCTGTCAGTACAGGTTGAAACACAACTGACACTCCAAACCCTTTTCAGTTGTTCATGAATAGAAGTTACAAGTGGAGTTTATTACATGTCACAAAACCTGTGGAGTTTACCCTTTGCTTACCAATTTTCTTGTAAGACCACAAAAACTTAAGAGCAGGGCACTCATATATCCTGACTCCTCCTTAGGTGGCATGGAGGATGGTTCATCTTCTTTATAGGCTTATTTTTGGCTTGACCTTAATTTTGACTAGGTGCATTAATTTGTCTTATAGTTTTTTGGTAGGCTATACTTCTGTATAAAGTGAAGTGTGTCAAGCTGTGGTTTTGAGCTGCCTGTCCTCAAATATGGCCATGTTTCAAAGAGGAAATAATTTTAGGCGACAGGCTCAGCAGGTCACACGTTTTAATACTATCAATTCCTTGCTGCTGCCATCAGTGAAAACAGTGATTGTTCTAAAGTGTGCATGGTAGCATAGGCACGGCCTTAATTTAAGTAGCCTCAAAAATATTCCCTTCATGGTGTCCAGTATGCCTTGTGAATGCAGATTTGCTGCTTTTTTTTCTAAGCTGCACCTTATCCTGTAAAGCAATGAATCAAAGATGAAGAAGTCATTGAGGAGAAGTGTTTTATATCTAGGCTAAATACAATGTTTTGTATCTAGTCCTTTATTTTTATGAAGGACGGATACTCATGTCCATTAACTTTGGTGTTACAGAACTGTTATTAGGTAGTTGACGCCACAGATTTGTATAGATCACAGTTAAAATGAGTAAAAAATTATTTTATTCCATTTTCTCAAGAGTATAAAAATATATCTTATATAACAGCAAAATGAATGTATTTTACAAAATCCTATAGTCTGGTAAAGACCTTATATGACTTGGTTTCTCTCTTTGGATCACAAGCTTACTTCTCTATGTACAGTTGCTACTTAGCAGAATTTTGATGTTTTCTCAGAGGTGAGGTAATTATCAAGAAAAAGAAATATTCTAAAGATAAAGATACTGACAGTATTTGGAGCTTGACCATGCTTCTCTAGAAGGGACCGTTGAAAGAAAAGATGATGACATAGAAAAGTGTGTTTCACCCATGAACTAGTCCAAATAACCTTTACAAATGAAAATTAGCCAATGAAAATTCTGGCATTTTGCTGTTTTGTCTTGTGAATCCAAGCTAAGACGTGTTCCACTCTAGGTGTGTATTGTTGAGACCTAACGTGTTTTTACCCTTACCAGTTTGCACACTGGAGTAGTTAACATTAACCTGGTTTCAAACAGTGTGAGCTGAGCTGTGCTGGGTGGAAAGAGGCTGGGTGGAGATGGCTGAGCTCCTGGTTGAACAGTCCTGGAGCAGGAGGAAGATGGTGTGCAGTGCTTGGCCTCTGCAGATCTGTACTCTGCATCTGTCAAAAGTCACAGGGTGGAGGATGCCGCTCACCAGACAGGATTATTATTCCAAAGGGGGAATCTCTAGAGAATTCCCAATAAGGTGATCCTTTCATTGTATGTTTAGAAAGTTCTCAGATGACAACTGAGACGAAAAAGTCATACTTAAGTAGTGTGTAAAACATTTAGACTCCAAAGTCTCTTGTTCTTTGTGAGATTAAGGACCATTTACTTGAAAACAGAGAATGTTTCATCCATCACCCTTCCTCTGATCCAATGTCCTTGGATCAACTTGGAAAAGTAAGGTTAGGGAAGTAACATTTTTTTTTGAGCTGTCTCTAGAAAGAGAATCATTTGCCCACAGTGAACTGTGAATCATGAACTGCATCTTTGCCTACTGCTTGGTCTGCGGGTCATTGTTAAGAAGGGCCTGGAATGAATGCATTGTCCTCCAGAAAACATTGAATTTTGGTCCTAAGAGATGTCCTTTCTCTTTCTTTTGCTGTCAGCTCATCATTAATAATTTGTGGACTGAGATGGCTGGGTTGGATTTGTCCATAAGGATGGCTAGAATATTTTGTGGCTCTTTCAGTTTAACTTTTGCAGGCTACTCTGACTCAGTGCCAGTTTGATTTTAATCCTTATTACTTTCTCCACTTTTTAGCGTCATTTTTAGCAGCTTTCTGATTTCCATGTGCCTTTCTTATTTTGAAGTGGTGAAGAAAACATCTGTCTAGAGAGTTTTTTTAGTGTTTACCTTTTCTGAAATATTTAATGTAATACTTTATTCCTTGAAAACACATGATATCTAGTGACTCTGTTTATCTGTTGTCATTATTTATTGTTTTAGACTTTGCCTAGACTTTTGTTTTGTGCTCTGCACAGTGAACTCCCAAGAGCTGGAGTTCCTTACTGCTATTGCACAAGGAGTATGTGTGTTCAGGACAGAGATTAAAGCTTGCTCAGTTGGTGTGGGGTTAACAACTGCAGTGGGCAGGAGAAGTCATACTGTTCTGGTACTGATGCCAAGCAATTATATTGGATGGCTTTACAGACTTACTTCACCAGATCTGAGGACCAGATAATTGAATCTGTTGACATCCATGTGAATCGTAACGATGCAGCTCAGTCCCCATGATTTTAGTGAAACCAAAAGACATCCTCCTGAGCTGGGGAATCGAGGTGTTTGGCTAGATGATCTGGTAAAGCAAAAGTCTGACCGTGAGACTCTATGCCTACTGAAATTAATATTCCACAGATGTGTAGGTTTTGGGGTGTTAGTGTAGGATGCTGTGACCTTCCTAAGCACTACAGACATTTAGTTAAGCTGTCTGGTGGGAAGGTAGGCTCATGCCTGTGAGGTCTGTGTCATGGCAGCAGGCGTGCTTGGAGTAATATGTCTTCAACAGCTGACCTAGTCTGAACAGTGACAGGAGAGTGACCTTGCAATTGTGCATCTGCTCTAACTTTGATACAGGGGTCATGTTATATGTTGTTTTCTTTGTAAATCAGGTTGCCTGTGCCTTCTGCAGAGTCTACATTTTTCTGTTTCAAAATACTTTGTGCAAACATCATTTTTTACCTTAGATTGCAGAAATACATGAGATATAGGGATATATTGGATTTGAAAAGAAACAAAGCTAGTCTTTGTAATTCACCAGACTATGCTTTTAGAGTATTATGTCACTAAAAAAATGTTTTACTTATTCATATAGCATGCATATATGTAAACATTTACAAGAAAAAAAAAATTTTACAGATACCTGTTCCACCATTTTGTTATTTTTTTTCTTCCTCCAAATTGTCACTGTGCATTACAGTTGGGGTGTGATATGTCAGATGTGCAAAAACCCCTAAAATTTCAAGTAAGATGGGGTTTTTTTATCATACTGCATATAGCATTTTGCCACAGGACAACTTTCTCCCAATGGCAGGGCACTGAACAGCTTGCATCTGTGGGAAAGTGGTAGCAAAATTGATGGAACAGTCTGTTCCTGCCGATGTTCATTTCGATGCCCCAGAATACGGCTTTCAGCGTCTCTGCTGCCAAAGCATGCCCTAAATTGATGGGGCAAAAGGAACAACCTGGATCTTCCATGTGTTAAAGTGAGGAAATGAAATCTTAAATCTCATTTAGGTTTGGAATTAGGTGGATTGGCAATGCCTGTGGAGTTCAAATGGAGAAAAAGATGAGTCTCTTACTCCTCCCTATCATGCAGCTCTCTGAAAGGGGTTGGAAGTATTTAGTGGAGGGTGGAAGCAGACAGGCAGGAGAGCTTTTCTTGCAAGAGCCAAAACTGAGTTGAAAATGAAGGGAAAAGGGGAAGACATGAAAGTCTAATGAAAAAACATGTTGAATTTAAAATGTACCTTAGGAAATATTTAAGAGAAAAAAATTCTGTGCCGTCTGCGGCAGGAAAATATCTCTGGTATTACTTCAAGTTCTCCATGTGATCTGCTGAAGAGCTGAACTCTCTGGGGCAGCCCTAATTTATCATCTCATTCTTTTGCAAGGGTTCACAAAATTTCCAATAAGGTACCAGAACTCATGTTGCTTGTATGCAGTTTTTTCTTCTGCTTCCCATTTTTTCCCACAGCAGTGGCACCTATCTCTGCTTCCATTCAGGTTGGAGAGAAGCCTCCCATTGGCGCGGACAATTTAGGATCTGGTACTTTTTATAAAAGGGGTTCTTTTAAACAAGTGTAGGCGAGGAAATTGCAACATTACTTACAAACATCGTCTCCTACTCACCTTAATGTGAAAATGCCATGAAATAGTAGGCTCAGGAATGTGTGTAGAACAGGGTTTTGAGCCTTTTTTATGTGCGCAGTGCGGATAAAGTGTGTACAGTGTGTGTACTTTCCTTCCTGGCTTTATCACAATGCTTGGGCTTTTTCCTACTGGTCATAAGCTGTTGCTCCATTCTTCGGCCCTATGACAAGAAAAGTTAAGTAGACAGCTTTGCAGTAGATTGCTGGCCTTTGCCCTGGCTGACTTAGGTGAAGATATTGGCACAGTTTTGACTTCAGTCATGTACGTGGGGCATGCAGCCACATCGAGGACCCTTTGCAAGGAAGACCATTCACAAGTATACACTTGGATTTACTAGGGTTGTACATCAATTGCATCAACTGCTTTTACATAAACCTACACAAAACTGGAACATAAAGGTTTCTTTTATTTTTTCTGATTGTAGAATCATATGACACTATTTAAAAATATTTGCTATCTAAAAATATTTTTGCGGCAAGAGAGTAAGCTTCAATGTCCCACAAACCATTTGAGACTTAAAAATACCAGTGTATGTGAAATTCCAGCTTTCTCCCCAGCATTTCTCCAGAGAAAGGCCAAATACATTGTCTTGGACTTCTTTTGTTTATCAGTGAACTAATAAGACATTCCTGTTGTAGCACTGGTCTCGGATGTACCTTACACTGTGCCTTGCTAATAGAGCAGGTTTGTTCCATTGGGGGTTAAGAATATTTAATCCTTTAACGCTGACATATACAACACGCAGCCATGTCAGCTACAGCTGTTTCCAAACATCAGTAACAAAATTATAGATGGTTTTGAAGCTTCTGTGTTGGAAATGAATACATTTGAGGATTCAACTTGCTGACAGTGTTTATGTAATTTAATCTTGCCATCTGGAAGAAAGTAAACATTTTTTAGGAAATTGAAGTTAAGGTAGCAAGCCCCTTGTGGTTTCTGGCTGTTGCAAATAAGTTAAGTTGTACCAAGTTGATGAAAATCTTCAATAGGGAGGGGATCATGGTTATATTTTAAAGATTGTTATGCAAGTGCATTGATGCATAAAATTGTTTCAGAATATCTGCATTATTAACTTCGCTGCTTATTCAATTGTTAGATTCCTTTCTTCTGCTCAGATAAAACCAGCATGTTTTTTCAGTGAAATGTGATAAAACATGAGAAGCATATGCATGCAAAATGAATAGGTGTAACTGAAGCACTTAGGTGGTTGCTTTTTGTCTCATATTTTTCTGTTGTTTATTTCCTTATTCTTCCTTTTGTTTGTTTTTTTTCCATTCTGTATTACATTTTGCTTTCCAAAGATCTATTCTTTTTTTCTTTATTTGTGTGCTTTGTTATTTGCTTTTAATTATTTGAGTAATTTTTCAAGGTTTTTGCTTAGTTTTCTACAGAAACCATTTACACAGTCATGCCATGTGTGTATCAGTCCCCTGTGATAATTTTGAACCTGTTAGTCACTTTCAAATAAACGGAGAGCCAGAAGATGATTCCAAAGGCATTGGATTTACATAATGTGCAAGTCCAGGTGGCTTGGTGGAGAGGAGAAACATTGCCCTGCAGAATGAGCTATGTGGAGAAAGAAGGAAAGACTAGAGATATCTTTGCAAACCACAGCTAATTATGTTGTTCATAAAATTGCTTAAGTGCTAGCCCATTCCCTCCTGTTTTCTGTTTGAGCAGTCTGATGAGACATTTTACATGGTGGGGGGGAGTCAAGATGCTTTTATACTTGCTGTGGACCAGAACATTTATATAAATAAAATATATTTATGGTGGGAAGCTGATTTTAGATATGCCTGATTTGAAGGGGTGGACAGTTTTAGACATTTTACACATGGAACACATGATAGTTTAGTTTGCCTTTAAGTTTTGAGCCCTGAAGATAATTTTTATTTTTTTGAAGGATATTTGCTGCTTTGTTATTATTATTTCATGACATCTTTATGTTAAGATCTCTGAATTACGCAACATTTGTCCAAAATTATAGGATTTTGTGAAAAGACCAACAAGCACCTGAGCCAGTAGTATGGTGGTCGTGCCCTTGGCTCCTAAGAGGAGAAGGGCAGGAAAAATTTAGCACAGGTATGGACTCAGCAGAAATGGCTTGGTAATAGTAACAAGAGAAAACAGTTTTCAGCATTCTGGAAAGGGTGACTAAAACCAGAAAAAAGATATAGTCTGTTCCTGCTTAACTTTGGTGTCTGGTGGTTCAGCTGGTTCTTTAAAACTCTGCTTTCTCTGCTCTTTGAGATTATATCCACCCTTCCTTCTTGATGTCTACATCCTCTTGCTTTGCTCTGTTCTGCTAAAGCATTGATTATTTACTTAGGCTTGTGCAAGCATGCTAATGTTCTGCTAAAGTTAAAAATACTGTTGCCATATAGTAGCTGGTCAAATAATGGGATTTTAAACTGAAATATCCAACTTCATATTCAGTGGAAGCTGCCTGTCAGCATTTTTATAGGTCTGAATAGGCTTTTTAAAAGGATCTAGCTCTAAGCCTTTATAATTGAACTTAAGCTCGTAAGTTACTTATCTACTCCTGAAATTTAAACCTGATCCATGTTGTAAAACTGCAATGAAGAACTACATGAAAATGAAATAGGAAGTTAATGGAGAATTTCTCATTTAGAATTGCTTCTTAGCAATATAAGCAACGATTTTAGGAATGTTGATCTGATTTTTATTGTCTTGTATATGAATTACTTTATTAAGTGAGCTATTTGGTGTCCAAATCATGGCATATTCCAACTTTGTCAGTGTGATCTAGGCATTGTACTGGAAATAAATACACAGACTGGTGACTTCGTAAACATTTATGGCTGTGCCCTGTGTTAAATAAGGACTATGCTTTATTTTCATGCAATAAAATTTAATTAGTTGTAAGTCAGGTTTTGCTTTAGTTGTAATTAGTTTAGCATATAATTATTCTGTCTAATAGCAATCTGAAATCTGCAAGCATTTTGATCTGATTCCAAGTTTAAAAAAAAGAAACCCTCTTAGAAGTATTCAATCAGTAGCTATAATAGAATCTTATTAGTCAACCATATTATAGACTGTGTAAATCTTTAAGTGACTGAAGCAGTGTTTTCACTGATGCTTGTTATGTATTGCATTCAGAAGACATATAAAAATGCTTTATATTGGACTTGCAACTTCTATATGATTTAGAAAAATCAGTGATCTGGTTTTTTTGGTGAGCTTAATATTTGCTGGTTTGACTTTTGGCTCTTTTCAATTTTTATTTCAAAATTAATTTTAAAGGTCTAGCTTTTTTACGATATAACTGGGAACTGTTTGTGTGAAAATAGTAATACTTCAGTTGTAACAAACATACATATGTTAAATCTCATAATTTACACACAAATATTACTGCCTATTAAAGAGTATTATAATGATTAATGAGTACTTTTTGAACAATATCTTGTGTCTTCTATCTTTTGGATGTGGCTGGCTGCCATTTCTAAAGAAGTTGCCCTGCCAAGGAATCTTCTGACAGCTCTTCCTATGGATTTCCCTATGGGAACAGCATTAAAGCAAGAGATAAATGCAGAGTCTGGCATGTTATTAGCTGCGGTGGAGTGATGGGGAGCAGAGCTTCAGTTCTCTCTTCCACCTAACCAGCTTATTTTTTGCTAGCAGTGGTTTACAATCTTGCTTGCTAGTAATGTTGTTCTAAATTAACTTTCACCTGTGTTATTAATTTTAAGGTTCTTATATGTTTCCTCCATAAAAGGGCTCTCTGAGCTGCTCATCATTTCATCAGCCTATAGGTCAGGAAATTATGACTAATCAGAGCATAGGGAATGGCACTTTTCAAGAAATTGAACAGTCAACAGCCTTTTACTTGATGATGTTTGTCTTTTTGAAACTCTGTGGTCTGATTGGGAGGGATAAATTACTTCACAACTAGAAGAGAGATACTCAAACATTTACATTTAAAAAGGAATATGTACTTTGGCTTGAGAAGAAATTGCCTCATCTTTAAGGAATAGGATTTTTAGTTACTTCTCTGCTTTTCCAATTACCTACCCTATAAAACTCAAAAAAGTAGATATTTCTGTTAACTCATATGATATGCCTGCTGACTTTAACTTGTCACTTTCCCTTCTAGGGTTTCTATTTAACAACGATCAGGGCGCAGTTCTTAATTCTGTTTCAGGTTTTTTTGTTTTGTTTTTTTTCCCAGAGCAATCATACTGAAATGATCTCACATATTTTAAAAGTGTCTTTTAAGATCAAGTATGTATTTGTTGTAGTATTATTGCATGCATAATTGTGTGTGTATAAATGCTTATGCAGGTATCATGTAATTATAGAGCTCAATACTGTGTGTGTAAGTGTGAATATGTGCATAATGCAGAATTAAAAGCTTAAAACAGAATGCAATTGTGTAGCATCTTGAAATTGTTTTATTTGCATGTGCCAGCTTGTTAAATAGCATTATACTGGGGCCTCAGTGAAAGGCTGTTGTAAGCTCTAATAACAATAAGTTAATCTCTGGGCTAACAGTATGGAAAATACAACTTTTCTTGATGGCTTGCCTTTTTTTTTTCTTCCCAAATGAAACTAGTCTCAAAATATTTGAATTATCAAAACAAAAGGGAAAAATAATCTTCCTGATAATAAAGTGGTATAAATGTATTTATTTTTTGCTTCTAGTCTACTTTAAACCTTGTTGTAAAACAGCACTCTTTAGGCATCAACGGGTTGAAGTTCATTTGCAACCCAAATGTAATAATAAAACCAAGTCAAATATATTCCCATTATCGCTCAAGATGCTGTAGTTAGGAGATGGATATAGAAATGGCACAAAATATCCAGCTGCTCTACATCAAAAACTAGTCCAAGTGCAAATAAATACTTGGAAATGTTTTGTCTTTAAATTGAAAGGAGTCCTGAAATAAAAAGTGATTCAATTCAATGTGACAAATGAAGTATGAATTCCATTTTGCAAAAAGTAATAGGGAGGGTTTTATTTTTGTTCCTTTAACTATGTTTCACTCAGACATATGAATATTGTATTTAGTACTAAACAGTTTCAGAAGATGAAAGTTGCCAATTGTTGGAGCCTGCGTGCATTTTGTAGGCTGCAGCCACTGAACTGACGAGGAAAGCAGAGATGTGAAAATCTAGAATAATAGGAAGCATTCACATCTCATGAAGCTGAATTTCAGCTGGGTGCTTTAAATAAGAAAAGGGCAAATATGAGGGGAAGTATCTCTTCTCCAACTCAGAGACAGTCTCAGAGGGTCTTCCAGCCAGTTAGGGCACTCCCTTTAAGGTTTTTATTCACTGCAAATACATACACACCGCACAAAAAACGAAAACAAGCAAGCAAACAAAAAACCACCAATAACAAAAAAAACCCCCACCAACTCTACAAACTCTACTTTAGACTCAGTATGATCCTTATATTTTATGTAGTTTAAGTATCCTGTACAGAAAAGAAAGTATTACATATCTACCTCAAAGAACCAGATTATACCTGCCTTGGCTTTCCTTTGTGTTGGGGTAGCTGTGAGCAGCACCATGGGAAATAAAATGACTGTTTAGCTGGGTGTGGTGTAGTAGAGATCAAGAGCAAAGTAATGGGGGAAAATCCTTAATTTTTTTAACAGGTTTTCTAGAGCAAAGATGTAGTGATTTTATTTCCTCTTGTCCTATTCTTTGAGGATCCTGGCCTGCTGTGTAGTTAACTATTGAGCAAGAAGTATCAGGTTGATTTATATGGGGCCCCTGTTGGAGGAGGAAAGTGACATTTCCTACTTGGTGACTTGTTTAGGTGTATGGATTTGGTTTGGGACATTACTTTCTTTTTTTTTTTTCTTCCTTTCAATGTCGAATAAATTGGAAAAATGTTTCAAGGTCTGTTAAAACTTGCATGAGATTAAGAGATTATGGGAATATGTTAAGTTTTGAGGACTCATAGTAGAAAAGTAGGTGACCTTCTAGAGAGCACTGGCAGAAAAGCCAGAAGAGCAGGTTAATAAGTGGCTAGAGGAGGGTGGAGTGGGCAGCAGGTGGCACCCTTTTCCCATAGCACGCTAGGAGCTGATGGATGGCAGCGCACCAGATCGTTCTGATAGGCTTCCAAAAGCTTCATTTTATTGCCATCACCGTCCTCTCCTCACAGCAGCTTCTCACTTATCCTTTCTTTGGTTTTGGAGTTGTTGGCTTTGGGTCAGCAGTTCGGGAGGCAGCAGATGCTGTGGTGGGTGCGGAGCTGCCAGGCTGGTGGATGGCTTGTTGGTCATGAGCTGACAGCGATGGCCACTGGCCACTTCCCCAGGGCTGCCAGAGGGCAGAACCAAGCAGGCAGCAAATGTCTGCGTCAGATGGAGAATGTGTAGGAAATTAAGTGAGAGGATAACAGCAAAAGGACAGGGAGAAAGGAGGAGTCAGGATTTTATCAAAAAGGGTAAGTAACTGAAAATCAATTCTGTGGAAGGGAAGTAACATGGAGAAACGTATAGATAAGGATATGATATAATAAATTTGAGGCAAAGAATATAATGTAAGAAAGAGAAGTCAGTTGTTCTGTCAGCTCCTATTTACTTGAGTTCCAGGAAAAGCACCTAAAAAAACATTACCAAGAAAGCAAATAGTCAAAAAGAGAAGAAAGAATAAGATTGAACTGATTTTTTCTTGATTTTTTTTTTATGGGCAGTTTCTAGAGAACCTACTTTAGGCTGTAGTGTGGGAAGAGAGAAGAGACCGTTGAACGAAACAGAGTATTGGATTGCTGATTATATTGATGTTTTTTCATTTGCCCAGCCTAGCTTAAACCCCTGGTTGTTCATGATTATAGAGCAGTAGCTTTTCCATCTGATAGCCAAGTTTGTGCTCTTCAGATTTGCATCTCCCCAATTTGAATGGCACAGTTGCTTTTGACACTTTTCCAGAGAGACTGCAAACATTGAAGCTGCCGAGGCAAAATGCATTCTGAACCTATAGTTAAAAACATCATGTTTCCAGGTAGTGCTTCTTGCTGAATCTTGACGCATATAATATGAATTGCTTTGGAAAGCATTTTGTATCCTTAAGATAGAAAAGCATATTTCAGCATCTGATAACTATACAGCAACTTCCAAGGCTGCTGGTCCAGATGCTTTAAAATAGGGTTGAATTTAGTTAAATTTTATTTCAGTCTGCTTTTACTGACCTTCGCTCCCCTTCTCCCCTTGCATATTCCCTTGGTGGTCTTTCAAAAGCCAGGTGCCTGGGATTGTCTCCAGCCTACTCTGAAAACACCCCAGGCCTTGGATTAATACATGAGGGCTGTCTTTTATTTAAGTCCATCCATTTACATAAGGCCTGCTCAGTCAAACCCACTTGCAATGTACAGCCAAGTTGAACCCAAACCTCAGCAGGTCACTAGTGCATGGTCCTGGATTTTACTGAATTTAACTTAGTGTTGCACCTTCTTGCAATGCAAACTGAAGAATATTGCAGGGGTCGTTTGGATTTCTGATTCACAGAGGGATGTTGGAGAAATCTTTGATCTTTGTGTGAAAGAACTAAAGAAAGAACAGTATTTGTAAAAATGTGTTCCTGCTTAAAGGGTGTGAGTAAAGTTCTAATATCAGGGTGAGAATTTCACTGTGTATACATGGCATCACAGTACATTGTTAAAATTAAAAATAGTTCCTTCAGCACATAGAACAGACTTACCTGGACTGCATCAATGTAATTCTGTTATACCAGCTTTTCACTCTGAAAGCATTGCCACCAAATGAAAACACTTTGGGTCTCATTTTCTATGTGTAGTCCAGAACGACTGATGTCAAAATCTAAACAAATTTATTGTTCTCTTTTTCAGGCATATCAAACTATAGAATTTTTTTTTTGTGTGTGTGGGTGGTTTGGACTTTTCTGATGATTCCAATTGTCAGCTTTTACAACTTGGTATTGTTTTTTACTATAGTCCTTTTCAATTTTGTTGTAAGTGGGTCACAGGACCTGGCTAGCTTAGGAGTGAAAGGAACAACTACAAAAATAGTGAGCCCTGCTTAGAGTGTCTGTTCAAAATATTCACACTGCAATTTGCAAACACAAAGTATTATTAGTGATTATTTTCTGCTAGAGGTGATAGCCAAGTTCTCCTCCCTGATTAGCACTTGAATAGTGAGTAAACAAAGTACAGACCTTTATGAAAATAAAAACGGTCAGGTAAAAGAGACATGGTTTAGAATACCTTTTTTATCACAAGTTTCTGTGAATGAATGTATTAGAACAGCATTATTTTTCCAGTATTGTTGTCTGCTACCTTTTGGTTTTTTTACATGGAAACACATAATTTGAGCGATCTGAACAGTTTGACTCCAGAACTTAGATGTGTGATATTCTTGATACTTACACAATATATCACTGCTTGATTCCCCTGATGAGCAAATAGTTGTTCTCTCTACTTTATGTAAGTAATTCACATCTTTATGTATTTATTTAGACTGGAATACTGTATGAATAAACTCTTGATATGAGATTATTCTTGGCCTTAGTATACCATGCTATTGTGTGTAGTCCTTTAAGTCCTTCAGCGACTTGAAAAATTATAGTGATTACTTTTATTACCATTTCTAGTTTTTCCTGTTGATACAGGTTATCTGACTTGCAGTTTTTCATTTTATAGATATTTCAATCACACACACAGAAATCACAATTTTCTGTTGCTGTCTTTTGACCCTGAGTTATCTTTTTTATTTTGTAAGTTACAGGGTTTTTCCATGAAATTCAGAAACATTTGCTATGTTTTCTTTAAAATTCAAGATTTTTTTTTGTGCCTAGCACATATGAATTAAGCAGAGACTCCTTAGGAATACCTTAAGAAAACTCTATTTGTTTTACAAAATTTTTATCTACATTTTATTGTAAAATCTGAAATATGTAAACAGTGGAGTTGTACTGAAAGTTTTCAAAAAGAAGGGAGCATATAAATTATTGGACTTAACAGCTAATCAGGTCTAATATGGGGAAGATAATTGCATGAAATTGGGGACAGATTGAGACTTGTTTCTCTCTTACAGTAAATGGTTAGGCTAAGAAGAAAAAACTTCAAATTTTAAGACAGATTATGAAAAGACATGAATGTTTCTAATTACAGGTGTGTGAAGGCTGTAAATACTAAAAGTGATACTTAAAAGGTTTTATAATAGTGACAAGGAAATAACAGAAATAAAAATAACTTGTGGATTGGAATAAAAATTCAGTCTATATTGTGAAATAGAAATATTTATTAGGGTAATTGTTATAACAGGACATCATGCTGCTCGCTGATTTATGGTTCAGCATGGTGTAGAGTGAAAAGCATAGATGATATTGGAGTCCTTGGTGGTATTCTGTAGATTTGGTTTTTTTCTTGTTTAACTATGCCAAAGATATCTCAAAGGTAAATACTACAGAAATTTCTGTGCTCTTTGCTAGATTTTAAAGTTAATGAAAGGGAAAGCCCTTCAGGAAGGAGCTACCTCCTCTCTAAATTCTTCTGTCAATACCAAAAATGTCTGAGTGACAAAATAAACATCTTAATATTTTTATTGTAATTAGAAAGCAAGAAGACAGCAGTGATCTTTATAAGAGCAAGAATTGGCTTAATCATGTAGGTCAGGATTTGATGGTGATGTACCTCTTGTGTCCAAGGCAGGAGGGATGCTCTGCCTTTCAAAGCACAGCTCTTGGCCCACAGTTCAGTGCTGGTTGTATCGCTGCTTTTGGTAGTCAGGAGCCTGGTGTGTCCAAATAATTCCCCTTTGCCAGTGGCTTCTGAAAAGACTTGTCTGGAGCTATTGGCATGGACTGCAGGGGAAGTTTTCCAGTGCATGATGGCGATGGCTTTCCACCAGCTCTGGCCAGCACCTTCAGCACAAATGGTCTGTGAAGTTTCCCATTACCTTCTGTAAACGCTGAGGCCCTGTTTCAGTGCCACCTGCCAGTCACAATGTCACCATCTGTCATGAGAATTAGTTATGATCTGCAGTGTTTTATATAATCCAGTGACACTTTAGTCTTCCTATCGTTTCTGCTACTCTTTCCTTCCCTCAGTAGGCTGGTTGAAGCCTATCTGATGCATCTTGGTTTGCAAACCTTCTCTGAAAAAACAAAACCCAATTGCAAGTAGCTGATGGTGTGTTAGCAGAAGGTGGGTGCTGAGAACAGTCAGTGCCATTTCAGAAAACTTAGAGAATAATTGACCAAAAAAAAAAAAAGGGATTTGTTTTAATACACTTGGAAATTTAGTTGTGCAGCCATGTTTTGCTGCTGCTGAAACACATCACAGTCCTGGTTTCAAAATGAACTTCAAATTGATGTGTTTTTCATTGTATTTCACTAATGTATATTGTAGTTAAAGTAAAAATTTCTGAGTTCAATTAGATGAAAATAACTGCTATAGAGTGTTCAAGGAAAGGTTGAACTTGTGAAGATTATCCTGAGGGAAAGGGCTTGGACAAAAGTTTGGACATTTTAAAAGTATTGATCAGAGAGAAAATGATAAACCACTTTGACTACAGGTGAAAAGGAGGCAAAAGCTAATAATAAATGGTTCATTGTTACTTGAGTAGAAGGGGAGGTTTTGTTGCTCATCTGGCAGTTTCCTGGCTACCTTTAACCTGATTTCATGGAGTGGAGAAGTCTTCAGTCAGAACTTCAAGAGAAGGACTCTTGTGACTCAAAAAATAAATGTGTTTGACCAAGTATTTTGTGATTTGAGTTTAGCTGAAAGAATCACACAGAACAGAAATCAGACCTTCTCTCTAAATATTTGGGATTTGACAGAGGTATCTTAAAGCTCAGAAACTAATTCCTTTTGTTTATTGTTGCTTGATTATCTGGCATGTAAAGTTTAAGATATGGTGGGTTTTTTTAATTTTTGGTTTTTATAAGTAATGCAATATAAATAATAAGGGAAAGGGCTATTAACATATTCTATTTTCTGGGCTTTTTTTTGTTCTGTGTGGGAGTTTTTTTAGGGTTTGGTATTTTTGTTGTTTGTTTCTTTTTTTATTCTTTTCTTTTTTAACGTGTTAGCACTAATATTGGGAATCATGGGACAGTTTTAAATGTGAGTACTGTAAAGCAGGATCCCCAGTTTAACCACTTGATAGGACATAGATGCATTGTAACCAGGAAGCTTATATATAAAACTGACAACAGCCAGTTACCACTGCAGTGCAAAAATTCTCTATTTCAAAGGGCTGAAATGTGCACAAATGAAGTATACAACTTTAAACATTTTAAGTGGTTGTGTTTCAATCTGTAAAACCAATTTTGTTTCCAAAGTATGAATTCTTGATAAAAGGTAGGTTTTTGTGATTTATTGGATTTAAATTAGTAACATTCAAAATGTTCTGCATTAACTTCTTATCTGTCAAAAAAAATTGTCTTCAAATAGAATTTATTGTAGCATGTTGCGGTTTTGGTGATATAAAAATTGCTTAGCAGACTGTGCAACAATATTTAATTCTTCCTTTGTGCTGCACAAAACTCAGTAATTACAAGAGAGCTTTTTTTAATATGTATTAATAAGGCATGAAATCTTCCACCCCCCACCCTTTTTTTTAAATCTTTGAGTCATACTGTCAGTTTTGACATTTTCTTAAGCCTGCCTATGGAGGAGATTTTTGTCATGTTTTGGGTAAGACAGGAAGGTCCTAGGGATACTTGGGAACTGAAAAAGTGCCAGTCTGTATCAAGAGCAGACTCAACAACGTGACAGTGGAAGAAAATTGAGCTTATATTGTCCTGAGAATAAGTATTTTGAGATGAAGAAAATGTATGGAACTTCCTGATAGAGAAATCCTAGAAGAAGCCAAGCTCGAGGAGGTTGGGTTGTTAATATTTTTCTTGGCTGGTGTTGACAATGTGTAGCAAGTACCTAGGGATGGGTGAAGCTGAAAGTCATGGCTCCCAAGTAGAAACTTGATTTCAATCTGGTTTTTGAAGGATGAAATATAAGAAATGGATATTTCAGTCTCAGCCTCACGCATTCTGCCTAGAAAAAAAAAATCATCACGCTGACAATAGATGGCATATTTTAAATATCAATGAAACAGTGATACAGTATTGCAAGAGAGTGGAAAGCTGCCTTCAACAAGTAGATTTTTAAAATTCAAAGTTGGGTAGCTATGTTAAATGTTCTTTTGAAACAATTGAGTTGTTTTCTATGTCTTGTTTTTCATGGGCTAAGTTCACAGGTAGTACTGATTTCACATTAGAAACTGAATCTAATGGATGCCTTACATAGCAAAAAATAGCAGGATTTTTCTGTCTGCTGCACAAGTCTGGGTTTTATTTTACTTTAAGGTAAAATATTTTTTCAGTTGTAGTGAAAGTACATGCTGGATATCAACCCCTTACAGTTGAAAAGATTTGAACAGCTAGTAGGAGGAAAGTACTTGATATCCCCTGTTTCAGCCTTCGGTCCTTTAGAATCACGGCCATGCATGACAAGAGAGCTCAGCTGTTAAATAAGGTTTGTGCAGGAGCAGGTGGGAGGACACAAGAAGTGACCAGAAAAAGTATCCAGTGAGTGAAAAAAAATGCAGTCATTGGTTTGGATAGAGAGTGTTGAGTGATATGGGCATAGTGCTTAGCCTCACCTTTTTACTGTTTACCTTTGCTAGCAAGATTTTTAAAGATCTTTTTGAAGAGACTAAAATTCTTTGTGACATGTTGTTTAGTGTCTGGGTGTGTTGCTTTGTTTTTTGTTTATTTTTTAGGGGGACTGGGGGTGAAATTGTTTCTCTGCGTGCTGGTATATTTTTCTGGGCGTCAAAGAGGTGCCTCTATTATTTTCCTTCAAAGTTGTTTTACAACAAACTGACTTATTTTTATTATCTATAGAATTCCTAACTTTATACAAATAATACCACTACTCATAGTATTTTTTATCCTATAAAAAAACTCCTCTTATACCATCTCAGGACTTTCTGTCAGTGGTTAATTTTGGTGTATTTAGCACTGCTGTACATTAAGACATTTCTTCTCTGTTTTCTATACACATCATTTCACAATGCTAATAATCACACGTGGTTATAGGTAACTAAAGCAGGTTTGCAGCTTAGACTGCGGAATATCTGGCTATAAGAGTTTTTTATCAGTTTCCAGTTCTTAAACACTTCTGTTCACTACTCTTTCTATTTTAGGTTTTGTTCTTATTGTAAAGCTGTGTATCTGAATTGATTAACATCTGAACGGCGCTTTTGTACCAAAGATTAGCCAATTGTGTGGAATAAAGCAGACTGCTGTGTGCACTTTTTTTTTTTGTTATCCTTTATGTATTCTGCAAAAACCTACTTTCATTTCTTTCATGAAAATGAATACTAAGAGGTTTAAAAATGAAACCAAAATGCATGCCACAATGATTTGTTTAATTCAGTGACATTGTTTAAATGGCTACTTGAGCCAAGTACATTCATCTTAATGGATGTGTGATGTATATATGTATGTAGTCATTTGCAGCTGTTAATTGAAGGTAATAACGTTTAAACTGACGGTATGGCAGAATAAGCAGCACAGTCCACAAGCACTTGAGTTTTTGACCAGATAGTGTTTTCCATCCTTGCAGTGTAGAGGCCGTATCATAAATCTGACCAAAGGTACTGAATCGTGCACATGGCTCTGACTTTCTGATCATAAGGTCAGAGTTTGAGTGAAGTCACAGATAACAAAAATACTTTCATTTTTACTGAGACAACAAACACCTCAGCCATTGCTGTGTAGTTAATGTTTTCTGAGTGGTCTCCCAAAGACAAAGCACTTCTTGGTTACAAATCCATTATTGCTCTTCCCCATGGTCTGACAGCTCTGTGCCCTTCAAAAGGAGGAGAGCAGTGAAATACGTCGCATGCTCAAAGTGTCCACTTGTCTTCTCTGACCAAGTGAGTGAAAAAATGATGTGGAAGATCTTAAAGTAAAATCCTTCCCTTTCAGAAAATTTCCTTCTTCCGTTTACCGAATTGATCTGTGAGTGAAACGTGCCGTGTGTACAATTTACGGTGCAAGATCAAATTGTCCAGAAAAAAATACTATTTGCCTGTGGCAAATGCACAAAAATATTCTGTATGGCTTTTCCTTTAAAAGCAGCAATGTTTTCAGTATGTAGTACTGCAAGAAAACAGGACATTTCATCAGGAGTTAAGAATCTGTCTGAGCTGTAAGCCCTAAGATAATTAGAATAATTGGTCTCTAGCCTAACATGTTGCTACTACATAGCTAGTTAATGGGAGATAGTCATGTTTCTTTGGTAAGTAGGTGACTTAGAAATAAAATGTGAAAATTAATTTGGGATACTCTAGAAAAACTTTGGGTAGGAAATTCCAAATATATCAATATCAAAGGGAATGAAGACAATGAACCAGCTGTCCAAAACCATTTTAAGATGCTTTAAAAGAAAAAATTCCAAATAAGAAAAAAATCAGTAATAGAATATTGATGATGTAAATAAACATTATTTCCAATATTAGATTGTTTTCATCATGATAGAAACATACCCCAAGATGTATGGCAGCTTCTTTATTCAGTACTTTCATTGAACTAGTAACAGATGTTAGGCATTTCAGGTAGAGATGTTAGATTTTGGGGTGATGTTAGATATATATAAAACCAATTCTATTTAAGTCTTGTCTTCCATATTTTGAAAAGCAGATTACACAATTTCAAGGTATTGTATTTCTTGCATCTAGCATTCTTGGTTTTGAGGTGCATGGTAAGGAATGTGAAATATCAGCTCATTCAGTGTTTACTACTTATTTGGGTAAAATTAAGCATGGTTCACCTGAAATCTATATTAATATTGAAAATCAAATCATTAATTAGCATTTAAAGATATTTTCTCTGTAGAATACAGTAAAAGTATTGTAATTATGGACTTTGATTCTTTTCATGCCTGCCACTGAGTTTATGAAAACAACCTTTCCACCCTGGTTTTTCCATTTATGAAAAAGGAATGGTCCCAGCCCTAGTCAAGTGCTCTGATGCTTGTGGAAAATAAATCTGCTCTGTGTGTGTGTTCAGTGTTAATATCCATACGATGTCGAGAATTCCTTTAGGAGGATTTATTTACAATGACAATTTGAAAAAAAAATTTATTACATGCTCTTTATTTTGCTCCTTTGAATACAAATTTAAGGCTAAAATGGAGCTCATGTCCACACAATATCTGATCAGCAGAATGCCCTCTGCTGAATAATAGTGCGATGTATATAGTACAATTCCATATATTGAATAGGAATTAGTTGTTTGCTAATGTAGTTTGCTAATTGGTTGTTTTGAATGTAGTTTATGTAGCTTTATATTTAACACCTCAGTCCTTGCAATCAGAAATTTGTCCTTCTTATTGATGCGTTATTTTCATAAGTGGAAATACAAATAACTTTTGTGTTTGATCACAATCAGTATTAACCTTCTAAAACAACACACTAAGCTTAAACCAACTTCCATTAAGTATGTGTATGTTAGATAACTTTTACATTTCTACTTTTTGATGCGTTGTAAGAACAGGAATATTGGGGAAAAAGAAATATTCACTGACATGCCCCAGAGATGAAAAATAGGCATTTATAGGAAAAATTAGATTATGAATTACAAATAATAGTGTAAGAGATTATAAGGTGTTGATATGGGATGGAATAAATATAGCCATGCTTAAACAATTATTTTTTTCTGTAAAGGAAAAAACACTCAGACAAACAAACTGAAAAAATCCCACACCTACATCTCCCCCAACGAAAAACCCAGCAAAAACCAAAACACCCAAGCAAAAAAAAAAAAAAACAACCCAAAAAACAACCCATACCCCAAGCTTCACATGCTCTCATATGGCTTCCCAGAAATCAGTTACTGAAAACATAGATCAGGAGAACTAAGAAATATCCTTGTTTCTATTGCTGGAACATAGAGTAACTGGTATCAAAGTTGAGGAGTAGGTTTTGGAATTCTTAGGTAGAAAAATCTAGTAGTTGATATCACAGTAATTGGTTTGGGCTACTGCTCTTGTATACATTGAGTCTTTAAGCCATACAAAGCTGTGTGATAAGGAGCTGTAGCTCTGAGCTGGAGATGTGAGTAGATGAACTACGTGGTTTTATCTTTCTGGCAGTAAATTATACAGTAGGACTAATAGATAAGACCCAAGGTTTGGGTGTTTTCTGGTAGAGGAAAAATAAACAGTGATAAGTTGCAAATCAGAAAATATGATAACCACTAAAAAAAGTCATTTTCAGGCTTCTGACAGAACTACTTTATCTGAAGGGTTCTTGTGTTGTGAGGATCACTCTGGGTTGCAAGCCAATGTTTTTGCTCATTAAGTAACTGTCTTTAGATTTTGGAAAACAGTAAACTAAGGACAATCTGTTTGATTCCTTAAAATGCTGATAAAGCTGTAAAATGGGAACAGAAATGGGAAAAGTTAATACCTTTGTTAGCTAAAATGTTTTATAATATAATTGAATTTTTGCTAAATGTCCTAGTATGTTGTATTTTGTGTCGAGAGTTGAAATTGATTCCTTAGGACAGCTACCACCATAGGGTTTCTTGGGTGTTTTAACTATATAGTTAGGAGAAAAATAATTAAAGAAAATATGGCATTTGTATATGTGGTTTCTGCAGCCCAGAAACTACCTGAACATTCTAAGATTACTTTTTTCCCTGCTAATTTGTCTTAATTTGCTTCCTTCATAATGAACAAAAAGAGAACATGCCATTTGGGTCAAGAAAATGCTCTAAAATTTTAGTTAGGCCTTTATGAAATATGGTTCTTATATAAATTATGTCAATTCACATGAGGATTGCACTAGTTAATGCTAAGTGGGCTGCATGGTATTTAACAAATAGAATACTTTTTTAATGCATCATTAGCAAAAAAAAAAAAAAAAAAATTTCATGGTCCATAACTGAGTGTGTGTAAGCCAGCCGTGTTTGTTGTTCTGGACCATAGGTTTGCTTTTTCAGTCTTGCTAAGTTACAAATCTATTGATTAGCTGTACCAGTACCATGGATGTATGACAAATGGCTTGGGCATCAGCATTCCAAAATCTCTCAGATGGGCTAAACTGCATTAATGTCTTAACAGCAGTATGTGATTATGGATTTCTGTGCACCAAGTATCTCACACAGGTACTTGCAGCAAGTGTTTAATCTAAAGCAGTGTCAGGTGTGCTTCTGAAGGGGTTTGCAGCTGAATGTGCCCTGCTCCTTGTCTATCCAAACAGCATAAGCATGGAAAAATCAACTGCAAGTGCAGAATGGGAGAAAGTAATGTCTTGCCTGCTGTGATGCTCATGAATCAAGAGATAGTTTATGTTAATGATTCCTGTGCTGCAGATGAGTATAGTAAGCTTAGACTTTTGTTTTGAAAGGTTGCTGGAGTAGAAGTTGCTGGAATACTGAGTTGCTTCCTTCTACATGAACAGATGTGGACTGACAGGTTTAATTTTGTGGAAAGAAAAATTTGTCATGTTAGTGCTAAATTTAAGGTATTGTCTCCTAGATGCATGTTTCTTTTGCACTGCCTTTGTAGTCTAGATTAGCAGTGGAAATATATTGATAGAAAATCTACTTGTGAATTAAGATTTGCAACAGGATTACATGCTACATAGAGATTCATACAGGAGAGAAGAAAAAAGAAATTTTGCACAGGGGTACCTAAAATGTGGAAACATTCTCTGGATGGTATTTAATGACACCCTAAAATTTATAGTTACACAAAGCAATCAATCTGCTTTTATACTGCTTCAGTAATTGGCTTTCCATTTTCCATAGGGGTCTATTGCAAGGTGAAAGAAATTCAGTGAGACATTGGCAACAATCAGGCAACTATTTCTTTATCTTTAGAGGTAAGCTGTCATTAAGTGTGTTGCTTGGTATCATATTGGAAGGGAAGAGAAAGGAAACTGGAAAAATGAGAGTGGTGTTTAAGAAACCTGACATTACCATGTATTAAAGCATTTGCCTGTTTCTGTGGATGTCTGTACCCAGTAATATTTGTGCTTATCTTTTACCAATATTACATACTCTTCATCCATTGGAGTGCAGAACTTCCTACTTACCCCACCTCTAGCTAAAAAGTATTTTAAATAGGTGTTTCTTCCCTCTCTCACGGGCAGCAGAAAAAGTACTTTAACTATTTGTTCAGTGATATAACCACGATGATAGTGGATTTTATAGGAGTGTATATATGGGAATCTAGTTTTTATTGAGGCAAGGTCAATCACATTTTTTGCCAGGACAGTATTTCCCTGAAGTTTCTCACTGTGAAAAAACTTTATTGACTGAAGATGGGTTTTGCCTGCTTTCAAAATACTGGAGTGCCAGCCCCTGTACCTCAGTTTTAAGAACTGGGCACTCATCAATTATAGAAGGGTGGTAGTAACTCTCCCCTTATTGGGGCTTACCAACTGAATGAAGTACTGCTTTTGTTTTTTAACATCTTAATTATTTAATTTTGTGTTATTCTAGAAATTAAGGAATATGCTGAAATGTAAATTTTAGGAAGATTTCTTTTTAGAGAAGGAACTGTGTAATATGTTACCGCACTGTGCAATGCTATCATTTACTAAGGATAAAGGATATACCAAGAGCATAATGGTGTGTTCTATTTTTCTGAGGCAGCTTTTTCTAGGAATAGCTTGTTTTAAGCTTTTCATTCCAATTTCTGTCAACTAGATTTCTACAATGAACAGTCCAAAGGAGCATAAACAGGAGCTTCTGTTGTGGAATGCACTTCCTTTTTATTTTAAAGCATCGATTAACCCTTTTTAAAACTTTCTTTTGATGCAACCGGACAAAGCCACACTCATATATCCCTTTGGGATTTGCCTGCAGTGAACCTTCTTCAAAAATCATGACCTTGGCTGTCCAAGTGACAAGGCTCTAAAGTTGTTAAAGTAGATTTAAATGAGAAGAAAGCAGGATGCCAAAATGCATTGCTGCAGATGTAGTGAAGCAGTACTTTGTACCAGCTGAAGCACAAGTGAGTGTGTCAACCACACAGGCTGTTGCTGACAGGATGGGAACCAAATCCACCAGCATGCAGTGAGACACATACAGCAACGGTCTCGTGTCTGAACATGCAAGCATTTAATACATAAAAATGAATGCACATGATACTTTTCTTTGTCTGGGGTTAGGATTATCGACAAAGTCTTTCTTGGTAACAAGGACATTCTTTGTAATGTAGATATATGTATACCTTTGCCTTTACAGTCATAACAACTTCTTGTCAAATGAACCAAAAAGTCCCAAGTGAGACTTTCCCATCATGATAGAACAAGAACTCAATAACTTGTTATTCAAAACCCTGTGATAGAATACATTTCTGTCTTCAGAAATTGGGTTCTTTGCGCATTTCCCTGGGAAAAAATGCACTCCAGTGATTGTTTCAATGTATGCGCTGGGTTATAAAGGGAGTTTCAGAGATACTGTACTTATCAGCTGCACATGAACAGTTTGTGGTTTGAAGAGGGAACCTGGGATGGAGAAATCCAACCTTCTGTATCCAATTTTACCCAGTGGAATATGGCATTAAACAATCCTATTGTGTTTAAAATTTCATTTTGTCTGTTGGAACACTAGACCATATGGTTTATTTGGAGAAGCTTATGGATGGTTTGTTCATCTTTGTTTCCTGATTTTCCACTTTACATATCAGATAATGTTAGAAAATGTATTGTGAATATCAAATTGAAGTTCAGCATGGTGCTAAACTGTACCTTATGTCTTATTTCTTTTACTGGAATACAAAAGTTGTGTCTTTTATTTAGGTTGCACATTTGAACTGAAGTCAGATCGAGCTGATGTATAAAAATCCAGTAATTGTGAAATATTTAATTAGAAAAGTGTGTGGATCTTGTGTTTCACAAGAACTAGTTCAAGAATTGAACAACCTCTGGAAAGATATTTTGTAAAACATACTTGAGCTCTATTTTCTGACATCAGCCAGTCTTTTTGAAATTTTTAGAAAATCCTGGTGGTGGTATTTTGGGTTGGTTTTTTTTTTATTTTTTTTTTCTTTTCACTGTAGCCAACAGTTATTTACCTGTCTTATTTTATACATTTGTTTTATACAATAGTTTACAAATGGAAAACTTTCTTAAGATATGTATTTAGGCTATAGTACAGCTAACCTGTAGAAGTGTTTAAGTTATGCAAATATATATGCTGTGTGAGACACAGTAGAAGGCTGTGTATCTCTACTTATTTATAGAGCTTTTCGCATTCCTGTTTTTGCACTTTATTTAGATCCATGTTTTGAGTATGTTGCATTGTTTCTGAGCGTTAGTGGAACAGCCTCACAAAGAAATGCCCTTTGATGATGATTGCAAAGTAGGAGTGAATGAGCAGAGGAGTATGCCAGACTATAATAATGTTTGTAACATTAATTAAACTGTTTGTTAAGTAATATATTTGGACAGATGAGTGTTTCCCAGCTTCTACATAGCCCATTATGTGTTCTAGTAAATTAAAACTAGGAAACCTTTGTTGGAGTTATAGTGCTCAAACTGACATCTAATTCCCCCAGACAATAGGTACAAGCCTGCAAGCCTCTCTAATTCTTTCCAGTCTTTACATTTATTGATTCTTTTGTAAACGTGTTTCATCCAATCTATTACAAACAGCACTGGTTAGAAGTGTGAAGTTTACCACGTCTGACCTAAGGCACAATAAAACCAGCAGCTATCTGCCAGACAGCCATACAGTTGGGCATCCCAGATTTACTTCCAGTCACTAGAAAATTTGGACCTTTAATGGCTGGTTTGGTTCCTGCTTTGTGTAGAGGGACTGACATGTCAATTCTTTGATCTGTCTGGTTTGCAACTGAATTTAGTTCAGCTATCATTTGTATTCTAAGTTCTAAATGTTTTATTACTTGAATTGGCTTATATAAGTAGTTTATTTTGATTCAGAACTTCATTTTCCCTAGTCCTGAGTAATGTTTTGCATATACAGATGTATGTTTCTTACTGCAAAATATGGATTTAATCCCTTTTTTTCTTAACTTGTCAGGTTCTTTGCGTGTCTTATTATGACAAAGTTACCAAATAATTCATGCATAATCTCCGAATGGATATAGTAAATTTTAGTGAAATGGAACAGTAAATTTTAGTGAAATGAGCACAATACATTTTTATTATTTTCTTCATCTTATACTGTAAAACATATGTAATTAATAATTGATAGTAAACAAACACATCTTATTTTTTCCTACCATATTCATCACCAGTTTCAAAGCTTTGAAGTTCAGTAAATAATTTATGATAGTTGTTAGTGTAAGGAAATCTAACTGTACTCCTGATCCTGCTTGCTTTTTGTCCTTGTTGTTCTCAAGCATAACTTTGATTGGTAGCCAAACTGAATGATAAAGAATGTATGAATAACTGATGGGATTCATTAAACAGATGAAAATTAAATCAGCTACTTTTAATTTTAAAAAAATTTTGAAATACATAATGAAAATTTTGTGTATCTTAGTTTTATTTTTCTTTAATTTGGTATGACTCGCATAAGGCAATGAAGAAGTGAATGTTTTTAATACAAAGTGGAATGTGTTTTCAGCCTGCTTTTGTTCTCAAAACTTCAATCAGGTTGTCTTTTAGCCTTGTTAAATATCTTGCTGAGATCTGCTGTATTTGCTGAGAATGTAACAAAAGATGTGAGAGTACAAAAACGAAGAAATACATGGTTTTGGCCTTAACTGAAATGTTCCATAAAATTTTTTAATTCCTTTCTTTTGCCTTGCTTGCATGAAAACCCCAAGATTGTGGAGAGATTTTTAAGCATTGAAGAGATTTTTTTCTTTTCTAGGTCATTCAAGCTCAAAACGTTTGCTTTTATTTGTGTCCTTAAAAAAAATTCTTAAATAATCCAGTAATATATTGTGAGTCTTCAAATATATTCTGACTTAGCTAAAACTTGAAATAAAGCAGGAAAAAAAGTACACAACTTCAGGCAGAGAGTTAAAAATTCTGTGTAATTCTGTATCTTCCAGGTACCCGTTTGTGCATCTCCAGTTTAACCCTCAAAACAGCGCGATCAGGACATAGCAAAGTAGTTTGACTCGATCCTCATTTGGCTGCAAAAAGCAATGCAGTGTAAAATCTCTCATGGAGTTTTGCCAGACTGAGTAGGGAACTGTGGTAGAAGTTTGATTTGATGTACCTAAGAATTTCTTTTAATTTTTTTTTTTTTTTATCATTGTGTGCATATAAATGGAGCTGCATGACAGTACTTGTGCTCAAGGCGACAGGACTGCGCAGGAATCTCTGGCCATCCTCTCCCTGGGCAGGCAGCGACCTGCAGTGCTTGTCTTGCTGTGTAGTTGTGCACAAGTGGAGCCCCAGGCCTTTGTTTCTGACACGGGTGGTCTGGGGTGTAAATGGGTTCTGTTTTGTACAGCTGTAATTACAATGAGGCATCGCAGCGAAGCTTTACAGAATATTTTCAATGCAGGGCTGAATATGTAAGGCACTAACAGGAGGAGGTTGTTATTCCATGGTCTAGGGTCTTCTTCAAACCAGTCTGAGGTTTAGGCTGGTTTGTGAGGCTTTCCACTTAAAGGTGATTTATAGGTATCATGAGCCAGATGTTTTGAAAATTACCAAGAACACCAAGAACCTGTTGTTGGCTTTCAAAAATTTGTCTCTCAAGGTTTCCTGTACACCACTGTTATTTTCCTTGAAATCAGTGTGGGACTTGCCTTGTGTTGGCAAGACCACATTAAGCTATTATTGTCATTAGTTCACTAATTTTTCTGGTGTGACAGATGACAGAAGAGGAATGTTTTGGGAAAGTTCTGACTTTGACCAATATGGTGATAATTTCACTTGGCAAAGGCACGTTACTACTTTTTCCCTATTGAGTAATAAAAACCTTCTCCAGAAAACGAATTTGTTAGATTATTTCAGGGACTAAAAAAAAAGGCCATCATCTTTTATAATTAAAAGAGTTAGCCTAAATATAGCTGTTACCATCGACTGCTCAGTGTTGTTTGACAGTGGCAAATTGTTTCCTTTAGAGGTCTGTAAATGATGTGATGATCAAGTATTCAATCTTCACTTGGTAGCTTAAGCTGCTTCTTGAAAAGTACTTTGGTTTGGTTTTGTTATAAAAGCTCTTCTTCTTTCCTCCCATGGTTTCTTTCATGCTTGTTTTGTCTGTCTTTAACTGCTGCACTGCAAAACCAGTGATAATGATAAGGCTAATGATGAACGCCCATATTCTTTTGGAAGCTTTAAAATTGTTAAAGGATAATCAGCAAATAACATTACAAGAAACGTGTGACTGCAGTGTGATCTCATGCATGTTAATTTTTCACTGCAAGAACAACCTGTATCTCTGGCTTCATAGATCACCTTGAAGGATTGGGGCTTGCTTTTTGTAAGGAACGTGGTTTGTAACAATACATCACCTTCGTTTCTTTGCTCCTAGAGAAAATCTGCTGACAGCAGGGCAATGATAGAACAGGCCAGATCCACCATTGACTTTTTCCTTTCAGTGTCACCTTGGGACATCATGTCTGCTTTCCAAGTGATGATAATTTTGTAACTGTGTTTTAGTACTTGGCTTTTTTTGTTGCCTTGTGCAGCCTACTGGCTCTTCAGGGGCTAAGTTCATGTGTTGCACAAAGTGGGTGCAAAAATGCTGTGGAAGAGGAAAAATCTCAGTAATTTTCATTCTGCCTTATTTTTATTTTTTTTTTTGGTCAGGCTTTGTGAACACTTAAAAATTGTGCAAATTTTTATTAAATTGCAGTCTGCTTTAGTAAACATCTGTATGTCGTGGCAAGGATGATGAAGCAGAAAAGGTGGAGAAAAGGCAGACTTCAAGGATAAAAGGAGCCTTAACTAAAGGAAGCAGGTTAGCAATTATGTGTGCACTGCCAGTGTTCAAGGTAGAATACTGCTCACACACAGAGCTCAGTTATCTGCAGAACAAAGGAGCAGCTTACAGAACTCTCAGTACAGAGAGACCTGGTAGTAATTTTCATGACCTCTTGTAATCTTGTAAAATTGTGAGGTATTCACAAATTCAGTGCTTTCTTCTGCTTATTGAAAATCTTTGGCATTAAATTAATAAAACAAACTTGTGTAGCTGTCAGTGAATGCCTTTGTGAACTAAATGTTCCTTTTCAGGTCACTAGAATCCCCAGTTAAACTATCAAAAGCAGTGTTCCTTAGTTAAAATAATTATTTTTTGTGCAAATCTACTTGAAGAAATAAGTAATTCATGGTAAAAGACGTGAAAATTGGAATCTGACAAATGTGTATTTGTACATAACCTTCCCATAAGTACTGAACTCTGTCTTTAATGTGTATTAGTTGCTAAATCAAGTCAGATGTCTGAGGCGAGAACTGGAGAGCTGATAGCAAATATTCATAGTGGAAGCTGATAACAGCCTTAATTAAGCTGCTGCTATCTTTCCATGATAAATTTAGAACTTCTCCATAAGTCATCTGACTTTAATGCTCCATTTGCATCCAGGAGTGTTTGATTTAGATCAGTGTCTGTGTTAAGAAATCTGCAGATGTCTCTTTGATAGCCCTAGCTGTCTCTCAAGAAGAGCCTGGGAGCTTTGTTTTCCTGTGTTGCAGTGTAGAGAATGAGGTGTGTGTTGACCTAAAGCTGACCTTCCAGCATTTAGCTTTTTCAAGGTTGGCACACATTTCTTTAATGACTAATGCTTTCTCATACCATCTCTTGAACCCAGAATTCCTTAATCTTTTTGTTACTGTACTTGCTTAATTCAAAGAAGCTTTACCATGAAAACATGGTAAAAGGACAATTTCAGAATAATTCTAGAAGCTTGGGTGGGCATAGTCCAAGACAGTTCTATTCATGTAGTGATAATTGCAATTAAACAGAAAGGTTCTAAGATAACAAAGGATGTAGGGAGTTTTTAGAGTAGCAATTTAGTATCATGTCACCAGATTGGATGGATTTGTTGTCTCTGCCGATTTTGCTTTCAGCAGTTGTACACATTGTAAATGTCTTAATCATCAACTGAACTGTCTGATACACTTCTTTTTATTTTAATTCTTTTCAGGGCAGGGAAGATTAACTTAATTTGAAAATTAATACTTGTCTTAGAATTTTTTGATCAAAAAATAAATTGTTTTTCCTGTCTAGAAATTCTGCCGTTATTTCTGAGCCAGACATTTTAACAGGATTCTTTGTTATAGTTAGAAAAAATCATGGGAGAGCCCAGTGCTAATTCCTCACAGAGAGTGAATACACACTATTCAGAAATGGTAATTCTTACAGTTGTCTGAACCTGAGATGAAGGAGATCATTAAGTAGATGTAAATTATAAAAGTCATCTGTGTGTTTGTCTAGAAGTCCAGTATTCATGTATTTTGTGTGAAAACAAACACAAAACAGGAGAGTTATTTCACCAGAACCTGAGTACTGGTGTGAGAAAAAGGAGCTCTGCATGAGAGATGTGGAGGATCTGATGCATATGAGCACTTAGAACAGGCAAAAGTAATCAAGTCTGTTCTGCTTTTCACTTTCTCTTTTTTTAAATTTTTTTTAACATGGTGTGCCTCTGGATGAATTTTTGCAATTTTTTTTAAGAGGACCTTGAAATTTAATTTGAATGTAGTTATTTTCCTGCATGTGTGCACTTATGCATCTCTGTCACTCTGTGGTGCTGCTAATTCAGCTGTATTTCATAACTTCTGAGGTGTTAGGATTTCTTGGTGTCATACCTTGGGGACAGGAAGCAGAAACAGTCAAGAAATATGAGCCAATGTGCACAATTGTGATGTGCTTGAAGTTACAAAAGTTGCTCTTTGGGCAATTGCCATTTGTGAGAGCCTGATGGGTGAGTATAATATTGGTAGTTTTCTTATCTCAGTCACTAAGACAGTGGCCAGTGGAGAGGAATTTGTACCTGGAGAAATAAATTTTTGAAATTCCATCTCTGGATGGTTAGTATAGTTAGATAGTTACAAATTTTTACATATATTCAAATAGTTTTATATGTACATATAGTTATATTTATTGATAGCACATGCAGTAAATTAGCTAATAATCTGTCACAAAAGCAGCTGAAAAATACTTTTCCAATAAACTAAGAAGCTAGTGTTTACACTTCTATACTCTATAATTATTCTGTTGTATTTGTCTGCTTGTAATCAGATTAGTTGTATTTTAAGGAAATTGAAATCAAAATTGTAGATGCTTCTCTGTGCAGGGGTATGTTACTCTGAGGTACTAGGAATGTTTCTGGACAAAATGAATATTCTGTGTGAGTAGTTCTGCATATCAGCAGGTGTAGGAGCATCAAGCTGGCGAGCGCAGAACGCATGTGGGGCTTACATTATCTGAGGAGATTCTCTGCTTTGTGATTAGAAAGGTGACACATGTAAGAAACTCCTACAGATGAATGGATATCAGTGTTGCTTTGTTGCCTCACTCCCCTCAGTTTGCATACTGCCCTCTTTGCTGCAGTATTTGCAAAACACTTCACTGTAGTAGCTGTGTTTCCAAAGTGCTGCTGAGTACAGAAGCAGATGGCAGCTTAGTCATTTATCCATCTTGCACTATTTATTTCTATTATTTCTCTGGAAATAAGTTAATTGATGTTAAGCTGTTGCTTCCTATCTCCTGCTTCTCCTGTTTGCTCACTTTTTTTTTTAAGAGAAGATAGAAATCATGTCTGGTTTCTGTTGATGGTTTTCTTTTGTCCTTCTAGTCACAAATATTTCAGTGCTGTACTGAGAGGTCCTTAAAAAGCTGTGGAAGGTGACATACAAAAAGACTAAAAATTAACTAAGACAAATTAGTTTCTTCTGTTTCTAGAAGCACACATGTCAAGATGATGATAGGAGTATGTCTAAAATACATATTAGGGTTGAAGGTTCCTGTGGGTTTTCTGGGGGCATAGGGAGACACCACCGGTCTAACTTCCTTCCATTTTGTATCCTTTTGGACAGTGTGGGTTTTTAAAGACTTCTGGTGACTCCTCATGGGAAATAAACAGCTGCTTTCCTCTCCAGCAGTGCCGGGTGGGCTTGGCACTGCTTGGAGAACTCTGCTTACAGAGGTAGCTATCAGTAATTCATTGCCTACATGGAAGGTCGTATCAAGTTAGGTCTTGTATGGTGACCTCAAACTCCACTGAATCTTTTTCTATTTGTTTGTTTTTATGAGATCATGGAAAAGACTAAAGTTTTCTTGTACTTAGTCAATCCTTTAGAATATGGTCAGAATGAAATAATTTAAACAAAATCAATTGACAGTGTGTTAAGAGAGAAGACTTTGCTCTTCAGAAGACACTTATTTGAAGTACTGGACCATCATTCTGTGTGGATGCATTTAATTGGGTACATTTCAATTACTGCTGATGGGCTGGAGGAATGAACTAAATAAACCAGGGTGGTGAGCGTGCATCGACTATGATTGTCATTTCACTGAAGAAAAATATGAAAGGTTAGAGTAGATCCCATTGCCTTAGAGCTGAGGGAGAGGGGTTCAAAAAAATGTGAGCAACCCCAAGGCTGAGCTGGAGTTTGTGTTGCAAGATCTATAAGCTAATCAGTACTGCAAAGACTTGAGCTAGAGGTGTGTGTCCTCTGTTGGAGGACTCTACTTTCTTTAAGGGATAGTGTGAGCTGTGTGGGTAGACTTAATTTATATGGATTGTTAAGTGTGGAGATGATGGCGGGGAAGAGAGACCACTAAAATGGGTTCCTGCCCTCGCCTCTCATGATGGTCACCATTCCCCTCATACCAGCTTGTGGGCAAGGTGGAGTGAGTGGGAGAGCCAGGAACAGTGTTGATCCATGGGTTTGAATAGTCTCTGCAATCTTCTGGGTGTCTCTGATTTCAGCTAGCACACTGCCTTACACTGGTCTCTGATTTCAGCTAGCACACTGCTGTTTGGAATGCTTAGCTGGTGGTGCTGCAGAGGAAGGCAAAGCTGACAATTAGCTGAGCTGTTATTCAGATGTCTGCATGGTGCTCCAGTTCCCAGAGAGACACAGTCATCTGGGGTAAGGAAAACGCATGTTCTGAAAGGTGGCTGTGTATTTTGTTTGGGTGTTGCAAACAGTGTGAATTGCACCGTGGGTTTATGTGAATGGGACTACATTTTATTACTTTTTTCACTGTCTTTCTTCAAACCCAAATCCTGGTCTGGAAAAGGAAAGGGCACAATCCTGGACTGGTTTCCCATAGCACAATGGTGAGGAAGAGGATGCTACTGTGAGACTTGTGTATGCCTCTGGGAAACTGAGATTCTTTCTTGGCTCGGAGATGCAAAGAACTGTGAATCCCAGAATAATATTACTCATAAATTGCCCTACATTAATTTCAATTCTGTGTAGCACATGTAAATGAAAGTCTTGGAAACACGTTTGCTAAATCATGTGGTAAATGGTCTTGTTGATGACTGCAGAGTTGCTCTGGGGTTGGAGCTATTAAGCCCTTATTATGGGAATCCAACAGGGCAAATTAAGAGAAACCTGTGTGTGTGCTTGTTATTTTAGGACTTTTATGCTTTCTTCTGAGAGACCTCATGTAGGACCCCATGACCTAAAAAGACTTGATATCTTTTAGACAGAGGTTAAGTTTTGAAATCTCAGTTACAGATCCATCAGCAATGGAAGCAATCACCTTCAAAGGAGGGTTTAGTGTTGTTATTCTTTAATGCTCCAAAGCTGAATATTGCTTTTAGTAATTAATACCTGTAATATAGCTTTTCAGCATTCCTAGTTGTATGTGGTGTTTTCACTTATAACTGCATCTTTTTGTAAATTGGGGGGAATAATTTATGTTTCATTGTAAGTAACTGCCCAGTGGGTTTCTTACTTGTTTGTAACACCATTGTAAGCATTCTTTCATTTGGGAGTGTTCAGATGCTATACAAGACTGTTCCTTGGAAATACTATTGCAAGTACACAAAACCATTGCACATGGTAGAATTTGCCATTATAATAAATTCTATCGTAAAAGAACTAATGCATGGTATTTTTTTCCAGGCTTTAACTTTTACATTTCAAGGCTTAAATGTGCAATCCATTGAAAACAAGTATTGCTCCTGTTTATAATGCTTGCTAGATACCTCCCCAGAGGCAGGATTTTAGAGATTTAACAATTTTTAATGCCAGTATATGAATGTATCCTTTTACATAAATTTCAAATTTCACTTTGGACCGGGTGAATCATCTCTCTCACTATTTCTTTTTCTAACTTCACTCAGCTTTTTCTGGATTACCTATCTGAAAAACTGTCATAGTCTTCTAATGCCATTTTTGCCAGGATCATAAATGTTTTCAGTAACATTCTTGAGCAGCATTACTGACAGAGCTTGAGTTCCAGCTGAATCAGTTTAGTCTTTTGATGGCATAATTATTTTGCCAGCCGTCGCTCTTGTAGCAGTGGAACTCCCCTTTGAGGGAAAATGAGGTCATTCATCTTTTGTAAGATTCATACATGAGCTTTATCACTATAGTAATAAAATTCATTGCTTGGTCGGTAACCACAAAGGACTCATAGGACTGGAGATTGTAACCGTGCTCACATACATTGCCATGTGCACAGTTAGGTTGCTGTTAGAATAAGCACATCATAATGCACCTGTAAATAAAGAGGGAATGTGTGCTTTGGATTAATTTACGGATGTTGGGCAGTTTGAACAAAATCGTAAAAATACCTGAAACAATGCTCTGTCCTTCCTGCATTATCTCAGATTTCTTTGGTAAGGCTGGTAAACCTTTTTTTCCTGCTTATTATATGTATTTACAGCTAATATTCTAGGACCCTGTGTTGTCTTTAAATAGCATTTTCCCACCATCCTTGCCAGTTTGTTTATAAGGCTCTGTTATCTGCAATTTGCACAGGCAGTGCTTAGGTGTCTTCTCAGTAAACTATATTCTAACTATATATATTCACTAGTGTTCGTTTCTTTTTTTCATTTTCATCTTTGTGTTTCATTTGAAATATTATTAAAATTACCCAATATTATTCTTACCTATGGTTACAGAATAATTTAATAATTGCAGCACGTAGTCTAGGGTCTGACTGACTGATTTTCATTCGGTGATATTTTGGCAAGTTTCTAGCCCTGTGAGTGAATGTGTTGGGCTGGGGACTGTGGTAGCTTTGCTTTGGTGCATCTGCTTGCCTTGCTACTGTGAATAATTGTCATTGAGCACAGGGGAGATCTGCAGAGGTCGGGCAGTGGTGCTGCTGTACCTGCAGCTGCCAGCCTGCCCAGACCTGTCTGCTGCACAAACCACGACGTCCTCATGGCTTGCAAATGACACTGCCTGTAAAGCCTGACAGTACAGACAGGTGAAAAGAATAACTGAAGTCTAAAAAAGGTGTGGTTAGGCGCTTTTTTTCCGTGGTGCCAAGCACTTTCAGTTTGTATTTAAGGAAAAGGATGCATAGCATTTTGGAGGTGGCATGCAACAGCATGCAGGGATGCCTGGTAACAGCAGTATAGAACCTTCCACTCCAGAGGACTCCTGAAAGGAATTTCAAAGGCAGCAATAGAAAGGATGAGTGAATGGGCTGGAGCAGGAAAAAATTTCCTTTGTTGTGTGAGTACATAAAAAGTACTTTTTAAATGAAGATTGTTAATGAATCCATTCTTGTTAATGTATCACACTGAGGTTCTGCTAGGCTCATCTCTTTTTAAAAAATCAAGGCAGTTGAACACATGCATCCAATGTGCATTGAATGCTAAAGCAAATTCAAGTCATTACCTGCTCTTCTTAATGAAGAAAGTGCTGGTGGTGGTAAGAGTAACAGACAATGCTTTTAATGAAATTAAGTCTGCACATAGTCCCAAGCATACTAATATCTCTAGGTGATACCCATCTCCTTAATTCCAAGATTTCTATTATTTTAAGAGCTATAGGTATCTAAAGAGAAACGATAAAATTAATTTTGTACACCTTCATTTTTAACTGTTTGATTTCCCTTTGTTTCCCTGTTGGATAGAAGCTGATTTTTCAGGAACATGTTACCCTTATAAGTGGATCTTCTTCTAAGGTTTTTAAAGCATTCCTGAGATCCTAATAAGTAATGCAGAAAGGAGAAAGCTTATATTCCTGCAGACTACAGCTGCAGTGTATCTCAGAATATTGTGTAACAAATCACTGCAAGCTATTCTGTACAAATGATGAAACTAGATAAAATACCATATGGTGTTGCACAGTACTTCAAAGAATTACTTCAATATTATGAATGGGCTAAAATATCACATGCAGATTTATTCAGTCTAATTGGGACTTCACAGTTGTACTGTTGTAAAGGAGAATATCTGTGCAAGCTAAGTTTTGGGCAGGGGAGGTGCAATCAGACTATAGTACAATAGAAACTATATGAGAATTAACTTTTCCTAAAATGCATAACAAACATGATCATCTAGCATGCTGTTAGCAGCAGCACAGTAGGTTTTATGGTGCTTTTGTAATTTGGATACTCTGATTTGGAGTCTAATTGGATTCCTGGGCAACACTGAATGGCAACATTCTTAAGTTGTATAAAGACTATTTGAAATAATGGGATTGACATTAACCTTTTAAAGTTTCTTTTTTTAAAAATCTGTTTGAAAAGATTAAAAAATAAACTGCAGAAGAAGCTTGGAGATTTCAGGAAAAACTACTCTTGTGTCATAGACTATAGGCATTCATTCTGGTTGGCTCTGTTATGGATAGAATAAATTTGTTTGGGTTTTTTTTTCCTGGCCTCCAACTGCAAGTATAAACCAAGGGTTAAAAAACACCCAATTCAACTTGAAAAAAAAAACAGCTGGCTTGAAATTCAGCCAAAAAATTGTCATTTAGGAATTCAATAAATACTTACAGAAAAACTAAAACTCAGGGAGGCACAGTATATTCAATGATTTTGTGTTTCAGGGAGGAGATGCTGATATAGATGCACTGAGTACTTCTACTTTTGAAAAAATAAAAAAGGTGTATTTTTCTTTTTTTAACTCACATTTGTGAGGTTGCTGTTCTGTTGCTGTCTAAGCAAAAGTAAGGCAGGGGGGTGCTCTGTTTTACTGGTTTTTTGTGTCCTTGCCTGTGCTTATATAAAACAAATCAAGGCTGGTTCAGGATACTGTAAAGAGCAAATATTAACCTTAAGCTCCTCTTATTTCCTTCAGTATTGTTACTTCTTTCTGAAACTGTGCACCTTGCAATCATTAAAATGCCAGTGCAAAGGAGGAATTCTGTGGACATGGCAAAGGGGATGGACAGAAGGAGTGGTGACTTTGATTTAAATTGTTACAAAATTCATTAACTTCATTAGACTTTGTGATACTTGTAAGTCTCATCAGTGTGTGGCTGAAAGGATGCTGTGAGGTGTCAGGTAATCTCATGTCTTCTGCACATTGATTCTGTTTGCTGAGAGGCTGTGGGAAATGGACAAATGTTGGGCTGAAAACATGACGGGAAATAAAATGCACAAGCGATGGGGTGCAAAACTTTTACCTGGCATAGACCTGATAATGATGTCAATGTTTGCCTTTTTAAAAATTACTATTAAAAGGAGCATCTTTTACAAAGGAATAGCTGCTGGCTAGACTGGTTTTTCACATTTGAACTCAGAAGCAGTTAATCTTTTAAGAGGTTTAGAAGACATTTGTGAGTTTGATCTACATGTCATCATGCAAAGTGAACTAAGAATTCTAATGGGAACAGTATTTCCCAAAGCACTGGGAAATACCCAGAGAAAGGAGAAATTTGTTCCACACGCCCTCAGGGGAGCTGAGAAATTCCCTTAGGAGAAGAAAAAGCTATGTTAAGAGAAGCTTGGATATGCAAAATAACTTTGGCTTGAGCAGTTTGTTCTTGCTGTTGAGGAAACTGAGGCAGGGAAATGAGTGTGCCTTTACAGTTTTGCTTGCATGTGCATAGATTTGTTTGAACATTATCTGAAGTAAAAACCCTAATCTGGAATCACTGTGTTTTAGTGCTATCCTTTTCACTCATTTTCCTTGTGGTATGACTGATTAATCTAGAATACCTTCAAGTTTTGGAGCCCTGTGAAGCCCTGCAGACACAGTGAGCAGGATTTTATGAGGTCAGGCTCTTACTAGGAGGCTTAATCATCTCTACTGCAATGCCCAATTTAAGGGAAGAATGGGGATGTCTGCCACTGTGGACAAGGAGAGGGACTGTGCTAAAGTCTCTTCAGAGCCTTGACCTCCTGGGACCTGCAGTCCTTTCTTGGAAACACTGTCAAAATAGTGCATCTCTATTAGTTCACTGGAATATATTCCATCTAACTTTTGACCAATAATCACCTTTTCAGGGTAGTATATAATTTTTTCTTTTTTTTTTTTTTTCCTTGTTTGGGAAACTCATAATTCAGGTAATGAATGTATATTTTGTAGTTCTATCAGCTCTGGTTAGTGTCTCATTAAAGGGTTCTCCCGTGTGTGGTATGATAAATTGGGAATAATTACAGTTTTAGGGGTATTCTTCAGGTCATCTAGTTCAGCCCCTTGCTCAAAGCAGGGCTTCCTTCAAAGTGGAGTCAGGTGGTTGAGGGTGTTGTTAAGTCAAACTCAGAAAATCCCCAAGGATGAAGATTTCACAGCTTCTCTTGGCAGGCAGTTCCAGCCCTTAACCATTCTCATTACGAAGCTGTGGGGATGCAGGCTTGGGTGTCTCATTTTTGACTTCTGGGTAAGATGCAGATTAATTGAACACACCAAGCCTGTTTGCTTTTGATCTAGAAGCTTTTAACCCGATGCACTCTAAGAATATTGAATTGCTTTTAAATCATTGTTAGGATTTTACTTGGTGGCATCTGTTTTGATATATTGGAGCTGCAAGGGAGTGTTTTGTAACTCATGAGATGTTGAGTTCTGTTACCTTATAACACAGTTTACATAGATTTACTTTTTGTTTCTCCTCTTTGTAATTGGAGTCTGCATTCTTGGCTGAGATGAGGAACTTGCATCTCTGTTTTTTTCACCTATCTCTATAAAGGGCTATTATGTGCAGCTGTCTTCAGAAAAAAAAGAAACCAACTGTTGTAATGTGTGCATCAAGCTGCATAGCTTGAGAATTGTATTATTCATGAAAGAACATATACTCTATAGCATATAGGGTCTTAAAGTAGTTGATAGTCTAGTTAAAACATGAAATTGCTGTTATGTGTGTTCTTGAAGGGAAAATAAAAGTGTGAAGGTGTAGGGTTCTTCTCATGTAACCCTCTAGCTAATCAGGAGCTTCTAAAATTACATAAATCATTGAAGATAAAGTTATCCAAAAGGTTGTATCACTTTTTATGTCTCTGAAAATTATTTTTCTTTCTGTATGAACACTACTATCTTTTGAAGAAAGGGACTTGACTGCAGTGCTAATGAAGTGTAAAGAACTAAAGCTGTCACCGCTGCAAATGGTATTTTCAGGAACAAGAAGTTAGTTTATTTGATACCTCATAGCAAATGTCTTCGAAAGTCTAAGGTGCTGTCTGTGTGAATTACAATGAAAGTGTTGAGAGAGGAGGTGTTTATGTAGTCTGTCTGGTATGTCTTTTCCAAAATACATCTTTGGGTACGTACTTTGGGAACATATTTTTAAGCAAAACCAATGTGTTTAGTATACTTCCCTGGCTTAGGGGAACTTTCAACTGGTGAATTACACCAGTCATCCCAAACACGTGTCAGAAAAACCCATCCATGTACTGTGCTCTGAAAGTTTTGACCAATTGACTGAGGAACTGTCTTAAATAGAAGAAATAATTGTTGTAAGAAATATTCTAACATTGCTGTTACTAATTTTATATATTTTTAGAGAAAACTTTTTGGTATATTTTTCTAAGACTTCTTTTTCTTTTTTTTTAATATCCTTTAATGCCTGTTCATACTAGTAGTAGAAATTAAGTCTTCTATATAGTATAAACCTAGAAGTTGGAATGGATTGTGATGTAGTGAAATATTACCACACTTCTGTTCACCTAAGGTTAACTTGGTAGGTCACTGGATCACCATTGCAAGGGACAAAGCAAACAACAGCTATGTACCTGGTATATTTAGATTTTTTTCTTGGTCTCTGACCCTGTTAAAAGCCACTTGAACTCAAAGTGGTTGAACTGAATTGCCAAGCATGCACCTTGCCTTAGAAGATGGGAGCACAGCCCCTATTCTGCATTTCAGTAATCTCTTGTCAAGAGAAAGGGGTTAAGACCTTATTAGGTAGGAATCAGGCATTTGGACTTTTGAGAATCCCTGGATACGCCCTTCTGATATCTGCAGGACCCTGTGTGTTTGTAACAATCGTGCTGCTAATCATCTATTGATTCTTATTTGTCAAATATGTGAGTGTCTATCTCTTCCTACATAGTGTTAAAGGGAAATCTAGTACATGAAGAACTCCAACCAGCTATGTGAGTCCAGGCTGAGAAAGGTGGAGGATGGGTTGTTAACAAAACCAGTTGATGATTTCATGATTTAGCTGTATGAAAAAATTTTCCTTTAGATAGTCCTAGTAAGTACACTGTTACCTAAACTTTTACTAAATACTTAATTGAATCTGAAATGCTGAATAGAAGTATTTTTTTCCTGATAATATAGTATTATTTGTATCTTAAAGGATATGCAAGTAAATCCTCAATTTGTGCATAGTTTTGGTTTTATAATCATGTTTCTTGAAAATAGGAATAGGTGTGCTGATCTTGCATCCAAGACTCTTCAATATTCATCTTCCTTATTTAGTCATCTAAAGCTAGGGAAGATACTTTACACCTGTGTTCACAGTCATTTGTTATCGGTTGTTAAAATACTGCATAGTCATTTGTTATAGGTTTAAAATCTTGTTTGGCCATTTGTTCTGGAGAGTTAAAATATTGACTGCAATGTAAGAAATTGAACACTACTTGGATTATTAATATCCCCCCTAAATGATGTCTCAAGTGAGAGCATTGTCACTTAAAAGTAGTGGGCTGCTTTAGCAATATCTACTTGTCATGAACTCATATCCACAATAGAATTGCATATAATGGATAACATCAGAAATTTGGGTGGGGAATTAATAGCTGTAATTTACTTTCTGGTTATGCTGCCTTTTCTTTCTGAGAAAATACACATGCTTTGATATTTATTGCAGATACATACTCTCAATTGGCAATTAAGTTATGTTTTTGTTTTGTGTGTAAAAAGTAATAAATTTAGTGGAGACTCACTTGGCAGTGTGGGAGGGAGAAAGCAGAGTTCTAGTTCTACATTTACTTCACCTTTCCCCATCTCCTGCCACCTTGCCGTGGCATTGAGAGCTTGCCCTCCAGTTTGCTGCTGTGACTTCTCCATAGCTCCAGCCCTGCGTGGTGGCTGAGCTCTGCACATCAAATCCCACTTTCCATCTCTTCAGTCAAATACTTCTGTTTCCTTGTCTTCAAAATATCCTGTGGCTTAACAGTACAATAAATCAATCACTGGAGTATCCAGTACCCCAGTGCAAGATCAAAATATGATTCTGGGTTGATAGCAATTCACTCCTCTGAGTTTCTTCTTTTTTACTTCCCAGAAGCAGTTTTATGTTGACATGTGTGTCTCTTATCCATACAATTCTAACATGGTGCAGGACAGGGTGGTCTTGCTTGCACTTGCCTAAGCTCATTCCGGCCAGTTTGGCAGATGTAGCAGTCATTTTGGTTGAAGTCATTTGTACCATTAAACAATAGAACAGTGCTCCTCTCTGCTGCCACTGTACAGAGAATCACTGCCTTGTAAACATTTTTAGTTTGAATGCTGGCAGCTTATTATGTCAACCATTGACAGAGGTAAATTTCCCTCTGTATTAATGCAGCAGGAAAATGGCCAAGCAGGCATTTTTCTGTGTTGTTTTTTACAGCCACCAGCAACAGCTACAAACAGAGCCTTTTGGGTGTGATTCTGTGGAGCTGGTCTTAGAATTTCTGAAGTAATCAGAAGTTATGAATTCTAAAAACAAATACTTAGACTAAACAAGAGGTATTGTAACAAACTAAAAAATATTTTTTTTTTCAGTAAAAGTATAGAATTGATGACAGCAAACTGTTTTTTGACTTTACTGTACACCATATGGTTAACATAAGTCAGCTTCTCTGGTTGAAGATATCCATTGTATGTTCTTCTCTTGGGACTTTCACTTTCCCTTATGTATTATAAAGGTCACAGAGGCATGTGGCTTTACTGTTTAGGGAAAGAGCCTGTTTTAAAATTTTGCAGAGGGAATTTGAATTGGCATAGTCCAGAAGTTTTGGGTTGTCATTGGGGTGTTGGGTTTTTTCATTTGTTTGTGTTTTTTTGTGTAATTTTTCTTTTTTTCATTTTCCTACTTGCCCTTCCCCCCCACACTTGTTTATCTCTTTGTGCCTGTGTCTAATTGAAAAATATTGTTCAATCCTTTACTGAAGTCTTCCATTTCTGTGAATCACCAAACTTCCTTTTTTATATCATATACTATATGGCATAATTACAAAATTGATGCAGGATAAAAAGAAAATGCCTTTGCTTTTGGAGATGTCCTTTAAATTTTCAGTTACTGATGTAAAGATTGGCATTAGTGTTCAAGTTGAATAGACTTAGAGGATACCTCCTAAGAAATGAAACTTCTCCTAGACTGAAAACCAGCTTAAAATCACTGTCTCATTTCTGTTATTTATGTGTACTTTTTAATGACAGCGTTAATTTTTAAATTTCATAAATCCTATATATAATAAATTTACATATCAAAATCAAATACAATAGACACACAAAGTTTAGGAAGTGAGAAAATGAGAGTGTGATGCTGGCTGATACAATCTTGCTACTGTTTTCCTGTGGTATCAGTCATAGACTCCGTAGCAAACATGTAATAAAGATTGCATCAAAGTACATGAAACTTACATAAACTGAGAAACAGTCTTTATTAATATTTAGGTTTAAATGGGAAATCTCGCTTGCCATCATACACATTTCATTCCATAATTTTTTAAATGGTCCCCTTGCGGCATGGATAATGTAGTTTTTAAATGTGGGGTTTGGACTCTTAATTCCTCTCCATTGCAGGACAGTCTGCCATACAAACTGCAGAAATATTTAACAAACTCCTGGAAAAGGATGACAAGTTTTGATTCAGGAGACAGATGTGTTTGAGAGATCTGGTTGAGTCTGCTCCTTGTTTCAGTAGTTTGGATGACCTCTGTCACTTGAAGGGCTCCACAACTGGATTGGCAGCACCGTGTGCCAGGCTGAGTGGCTGTTGCCTCAAAGAAAATCCTGATTGCTGCAGGTGTTTACCCCAAGATGCAAAGATTCCTCTTCCAGTGTTGCAGACTTCATACTTGTGTTTTAAAAAGCATAACCTCTCTCCTGTCCCTGCAGTTCTGTTATCACACTGTTAATTGATTTGGGATCCTGGGCTGTATCTTTAAGGTGTGCTGATAGTGTTTGTGGAATGTGACAGAACTTTACTGACCAAGGCATGAAAGAAAATCCAGGTTTCTGACAGGTTATATGGAAATTAGCTCTCAGACAGCTGATCTGAAGAAAGAAAAGATATTTCTGTCGCTTGAGAGGCTTATCCATTCAGAGTTTCAAAGTCAATGTTAGCCCAGTGGATCTGTCTTTTAAAAGTTGCCATTTTAATTTACTGGGACACCTGGTAGGCCACCAACACTCCAGGTATTCCCTTGGTATGCTGCTCCACTTGGTTCTGTCACTGCAGGAGCAGATTCTAGCCCTCAAGTTGGCAGAGGATCACCTTCAGGAGCAAATGGGAGTCATGTACAGCTGAAATAATGGCTTGTGTGTCACTTACACTATTACCTTTGGTTTTGACATTTACCTGGTGGGAAAAAGAATATGCTTTAGTAGATCTTCCCTGCAATAAAATATTTGGTTTTCTGCCATAAATTAAAAGTAGCTAATAGGGAATAAGTGTCTTAGCTCTAGCCAACTGAACCTCTTGTTGCTATTGGTCTGATGGTGTAATAACTCTGGCAGGTTCTGTGAGCCGGTAAAAATAGTGAAAGTCCTTTTATGTGAAGTCTTTTCAGTTTATTGAGAAATTTCTAGGAACAAGATCAAGTTCCATTGATTAAACATATTTTAGTAGCAGATATCACTGAAAAAACTTTCAGTATGATTTTTTAGTCTCACTGCAGTTTCTTACTAATGTGTTTGCTCTCTAATGGATAGTTTTGGTTGGAAATCTGTGGGGGAAAAAAGCACTATTACTCTGACTTAAGCATTTTAGAACAGCTATTTCTACCTTTAAAAGAGGTAATTTGAGAAAACTGTAACTTTTCTAGTGCTCTTTCTCATGGAAATATGCTTAAAGATAAGTATCAAGGGTAACTAAAATATGGTGCAGAAAGAAATAATCTGAGAACTGAGAATTCTGTTCTTTCTTGGCAGCATCTAAGCCAGTCTGACCAAGAGCAAGACTACTCTGACCATCTAAGCCAGTGTGACCAAGAGCAAGGCTGCTCCCATAGCCATTGCTGTTAAACTGTTCAGGCCCTTGACAGCTGGAACATTTACTGAGCCTTCTCTCCATGTGATTTCTTCTGGGATCAAACACAGCCCTGCCATGCTGAGCATTTCCCAAATGCAGGAGGACTGAACGAGAGACAGACTTATCTTAGATTGACGACTAGATTGATGGTAAGCAGCGCAGAAGGTTCAAGCCTCATGCTAGCATAAAATCATTTGACAGATAGAAATATTTGCTTATAAATTGAAAGAGTAGGTAATAATAGTGTTTTTTTATGATTACATTACATGATATTTTGTGATTACATAGACTAATAGCTAGCAGATGGCAGAGTATACATTTTACTTGTTTACCAAGTTGATGGATGGCAGTGATTGAAAAACATTTTTTTCCTTGTTGCATTACTCTAAAAGCTTGTAGTGGACAGGCAATTTACAATATGAGTCAACAATAATTTGTATCTGCTCTAGATTTTGGGGGGGCATCAGTTTTTCTCTTTATTTTATTTGACTTCTCTCAATGATATTTTCTTCTTAGAGGAATGGGGTAAAAATGAAATCTACTTTGAAAGCCAGGTCTTTAAAGAGATGCATGTGTGCTTACAGTCTACATATACAAATAGTATCTATTTGTATGAAGAATAAATTGTGGGAGGTTTTCTCCACTGTTCTATTTCAATGTTTATCATATTACTTGGACGTTTTGATGTAGAGAGATATGTTCTGTCTTTTGTTTAGGCACCTCAGCACAAATCTACATTGCTATATTGCATGCTACCAAGAGAGTTAAAACTATCCAGTCACAATAATAATTGCAGTGGTTTTCATCCCTTCTTTTTAATTGGTATTGACTTACTCATATTATCTATGTGTATGTTTTAGATGTATCTCCTCTTCAAGTGTTGTTTGTTTGGTTTTCTTTCTTAGGGGCAATGACTTGGGAATACTCCATAGCTGTGCAGTTGTTTCATGAGTAGTATACCTAAAACCTGACTTTCTTTCTAGGTTTATTCCCTAGGTATTTTAGTCCCCACTGTTAGGTGCCCTAGCTCCCTGCCATGTTCCTCAAATGTGCCATTCATTTTAGTCTCTTTCAATGGTTTTTGTGTGATTTAGGAACATTATGCTTGTGGTTTCAACAAATAGAACATGAATTTTGATTAGTAGTAGATTGACTTTTCTTTGAGGGAAAACAGGCAAAGCTGCTGTTGCTCTTTCTTCAGGAGTCGCTGTTGGGTCCTATTTTTTCTGTAAGGTTTCTGTCTTCTGTGAAATTCATATCAGAGACATTTAGTATCTTGCAAAATTTGATAGGACCTGGACAACATGGTTCCGATTTTATGATTTTGTGATTAGTCATCTCATAATAACGTTTTTTTCTGGAAAAATCAAGCTAAAACACTCAGATGGAGCCAGGATATCATTTCTGCTTAAAGAATCCAATAAGACCATGGATTTTTTCCCCTTGGTAAAAGAGGAAAGGAAATCATTGAAGAATTACTGTGACTGGACAGGATAAAACATAACTTGAGATACTATTTTCAAATAACAAAACTTTTGCCTTTCAACCAGAGGACGCTTCATAACATATATGCCTGTTTGTAACAGAAATATTGAATCTGTTTAAAACTGTCCCTTGAATTGTCTTTATGAATTTACATACCTGATAAGACCTGGAAATACATTACCAGTACTATGTTCAGTTTTATATCAATCATGGATAGATCCACTAAGCCTCTGTAATTCTGCCTTACAACTACTGTCTCTCAAAGAGTTTTCATTACTCCAAACTGCCTTTCAGCAGGAGGAACCCTACAATATTGTCTTATCTTGTGTAATGTGGGGGGAAAAAAATGTATTCAGAGTTGCTGGTTTAGTGAGCTTTTTTTCCTGGGCAGTAATTAATCCATTTTTTATTTCCTTCATCTTTTGCTTTTCACCACTGCATTCAGAGTTTTGTGGCAAATATATATGTATATATATGTCAACAATTACTGCCTTGTTCAGCTTCCCTACCCTTGACTGAATTTTTATTTTGCATTCTCCACAAAATCCAAGTTTCAGACCAGTATGATAATATGACATTTTCCAGCTTGCATCAGTAAAGATTAAACGCCTTTGGTAGCGATGCCTAACTGTGATTGCAAAGAGGAGAATGAGAAATAAACAGTAGAAATCTAGCTACCCAGGCTCCCAATTGATTTTTGGGTGGACACCTGACTTATGAACTTAATGCTGCTGGTAAATGCTTGAGGTCACCAGTACAGGAGAAGAGCAGGAGTAGACAAGAAAGAGCAATGCTTGTCTGTCCTCCGCACATTCCTATGGTGCTCTTATGGGAGGAGATGAGTGCTTCAGCAAAAAGTGACTGTAGAAACTGAAGTGAACTGAAAAGTGACTAAAGAAACTGCATCAGAAACAGGTTCCAGGTCTGGATTCACTGTGTCATGCTTGCTGGATTCAGATGAGGAAGCCAGGCTATGGGGGGAGGATCACGCTTTCAAGAACGCTGACAGAGTCCCTGCCTGTGCCTACACCTGCCTGCCTGAGTGCTAGAGGAGATGAATGCAGATGCAGGCAGGGAATGGACCCACCTTAAAATTTACTTTATGAAAGTAAATATTTAACTTAGGTGAGCCTTGGTAACAGGGGCACCCCAAACTTTGGGATGGGACAAGGACCTGGGCACAGACCTAGCTAGAAGTAGCAAACATAGGGTTGCTAGGCTTGTGTGATCTTAATCCTATTGTGGAAATTCATATACACCTTGATGGTTTAGAAAATGGCTATGATTGACATGCAAGTCCCGCTAATGGGCAAATCCCAGAGTTTTGCCAGGATTATAGATGATAAAGTTACGGGATGGGTCCCAATTAAAGAATATATAGAATGTACAATTTACTTCAGCTATCTTTGCTCAGATTTTTACTTGCAGCATTGATTCTTACTTATGCATGTAGTCTGCAGACTCTTCTAACAATGTGATACTTCCATTAACCATCATCAGTATTTGCAAACAGGAGATTCGTTCACGTTGGTTAACAAATAATTTGTTCCTCAGAACTGTCTCAAAGAATATGTTGTGGCTTTTTTACCAATTAATCTGATTTGTAAGATGATGTAAGTATTGATCAAATTTCAAAATTGAGCCTCTGTTTTTTGGGGAATGTAGTGAAAGTTAACTGCAGACTGTCATAACTGATGTGCTACATATTTAGTTACTGAAGTGTGAAGGCTTCTAAGAAGGCGGTGAACTTTTACCTGGTGATTTTCCAGAACCATCAGCAGATGGTCTTCAAAAGGCCTTAAGAGCCAAGGGAAGTTCTTAGAGAGGAGGAAAGCGCTGTTGTCTGCTCAAAGCATAAGCTACTGTGCCTGCTTACTCCCAGATTTGCAAGCATTGGTTCAAGTACCTCCATCTGCTGATTTGTGTGTGTCCAAGGAAGGTGGTTCAAATGTATCTCAAAATTAGAACAAAAAGATTCAGCTTTTCTGACAAAAACTGTCTGCCATTCATATTTAGCAATAGATTTTGCCTCTGTATGGGAAACAAAATGGGTTTCATAGTAGTGATTTTCACCTCATACCTGTTTACTAAGTGATACAAGTAATATTTGTTACTTTTTTCTTAATTTCTGATTTTGCTTTGGTTTTTAGAGAAGACAACCTATTTTATTACTGCCAAGGAGGATGCTTTACCTTCTAACCAAAACTGAAGGTATTTTAAATGGTGCACTGCTCCATCATTGTTTTCATATGTCACTGTATCAATCTCTTCTAGTTGATTTAGGATGATTGCTCTTCAGGTTTGTAAATCACTGCTTCATAAGCCACAACAGTTTTGGGGAGGTCTTGGAATTGGTGGGGTTTATTCTGTTTTGATTTAAAAAAAGCAAAAACCTGTTGTATCTCTTCAGCAATTAGAACAAATTTTTACTGCCTGGCATATTACACTGTTTAAGCACCTGATTCAATTTAGAAGAAATAATTTACAAATAGTTTAATGTTATTAAGTTTGGAATAGAAATTACTCATATAGTGTTTTTGTCTTAGTCAAAAAGCACTAGGTTCAATTCAAGGCTTTGAGATGCTATTTATGAAGGGTTGAGGGAAAACAAAAAACAATATGAGAGGAAAAGTAGTTCATATCTCCAGGAGACATATTTTTAGTAGCAAGAAGATTTTGTTCTTTTGAACATTGTTTTTTTAGTCACTTGTCAAAATTAGGCACTGCTCTTTGTGGTAGATTTTAGTGGAATTGGCATATTGCATGCAGAAAACAGAGTATATTTGAATCAGTGTAGCTATATTAATTTATTACAGCAAATCACTTTAAAGTATGAAAATTTTACAAATAACACTCAGCCCTGTACTTAAAAAAAAAGTGATTTGAAGATTCTACTCTTGTAGATCCCAAAGAGTGACTAGAAACAATGAAGGAAAAAATTATTTTTGTTTCCCCTCTGTTTGTGTCATCTGTGGACACCAGTCCCCTCTCCCCTTGCCAAATGACCCTGATTTGTTTACATGTTTTGATTAGGAACCCAGGCTTGATATGGTTCATGTTCTACATGCTATTGTTTGTCAGATAGGAGCAGACATCTTGCTCAAGGTCACAAGAAGCAAATTCTGTTTCACCATGCTGAATATAAATTTTTTTCTCTCCACTTAGTTACCTCTTTACCCTGTAAAAAGCTTGTTTGGAAAATTGAGTAGTATCCATTTGTACTATTAGTTTTCTGTGAGAAAAAATTCTGATAGTGAAAAGTAGGATATTGATCTGGATAACATCCTTATACATAAAACATTCACTGACATATCTTCTGTATTTCCAGTCTATCCCTTACAGAGAAGATCACACTTCTTCACTTTATTTAAGAATAAATAATAATTTTAAAAAGCACTCTTTTCCTGCATACATAGTCTCACAAATGATTGACTGTATTTGTTTAGATCAGTTGCACTGTCTTGGGGAAGCTAGAGGGAAAATTGGAAATGCATCTACTGTATCTCTTGTGTAAATTAGTTTTTTGATCGTTTTGATAGAAGATAATTGCTTAAACATGACAGTTAATTTGTGTTGTGTTCCAGTGTAGAAGCTTCAGAGAAAGTGTGTTACAGCATGTACAGCTGACTTTACTTTCAATTTTCTTGACTTTATACCGGAGGCATTTTTATCTCTGCTAGAAGTAGAGTGCGTATTTTTTGCAGTATGCTAATACAGCAATCTGTGCAAGGGATAGAATCTTGCTTTTAATCTTACTTTAAAAGTTACTGGCAGTGACCATGTCTTTGCTATAAAATATTACAAAATTGGGAAAATGTAATATTTAATGCCTGACCCTCTGGGTCTTGAAATCTAGCTGAAATCAGTTTTTCCGAGCAATGGAAAATACACTTAAATCTATTTTTATCAATAGTTTATAGGAAGGTTAGGTTAAAAGGCTTATTTTTAACACCTCTATATTTTTAAAGTTACATGGATAATTTAAAAAAAAATTAAATTTTTGCTTCATAATAAAGCCCCAAGTATTCTAACCTGAAATTAGAAACAGGCATTGGCTTTCAATGAAATAGTGAGTGAATAATCATATTGACAGTTCTGGATATAAAGAATAAATCCAGGTGTTCACTATTAGTCTGTCCAAATCAGTTCTCAAATTCTGGTGTCTGACATAAATTGAAGTGAAGCAATTGGATTGTAACATAATGCTGTGTCATTACACCTCAGTCTTAAATTGTGCTTGTACTCAAAGTCATTTGAATAAATTTGGAAACCTCCATGGAATTGATGCTGTTATTAATGAGAAAGTAACGAATCACTGTGTGTTTGATCACACTACAGTGTTGCAGAAGAAATGGAACAGGAAAGAAAGTGTCCGAAGGAAATAAAACAAGCAAGATGCTTCTGTGGTATTAGTTTGTTGTAGAGGCTCTGTGTCCCTGCCTTGGTGTCCTGCTAGACAAGGAATGCTAGTGGCATTTCATAGCAGCAAAAATCTGAGGGGATGGTAATGTGCTGGTGACCAGACACTGACTTACAAGGAACACTTTCACTGCTGCTTTGTTATGAGAAACATAGCCTGCCTTAATTGTTCTTAAGGCCTGAAGCAATTGCATGAGGAACAAGTGTAAGGAGAAGTGTTAGGCTTGAGAAAGCGCTGATAGCTTATGCCCCTTGTTTAATGCTCTTGGGATTTCTGATTTATACCGTTGTCCATAATGCAGCCTGTGACTGTGGTGGGGCAGGCTGTGCTGCTTTACCCAGCTTGGGCTGCTGGCAGCTCAGGGCTCCTGGTACTTCATGGTCCTGGGGTAAGCCTGGTGGTTCTTCCTTCTCTCCCCTGCCCACAGTGAGCATGCAGTCAGCAGGACACATTGAGAAAGGGCAGAGCACTTCAGCATTTGGAGAATAAGCGCTGCTTACTCTTGCTGTGCATATCTTCAAATTGCTGCTCTTGTGAACAAAAGCCTCAGTAGAGGATATAATGGTATTTTATGTTATCATAAAAAGTGTGCTTAATGGCGATTTGTTTGCTGCTGTGGCAGAGTTAGTGAAGCAGCACCTCTGGTTCTTTTCCTGAAGAAATTTATTCTCAGGTAGGTTTTGGTTCCTGGCCTGAATACTCCGTGCAAATATCAGAGTGGTACTGTCTATTAAAATACATCATTATTCCTTTTGGTACCATAGCATGATGAATATGAAGTAAAAGATTTTTAAAGGTACCCATACATCTTCCCAAGAGACAGATTTTTGCAAATCTGTCTCCATTTACTCTCATTAGTATTAAGTCAGTACAATTGATAACAAATGTCAAGCTGTAATGTTTCTGGTGAAGCAGACCATCTGCCTGTTTCGTAATATGAACATTTATGCTTACAATCAGTATACTTCAACAACTGGGCTGGAAATGCCAGGTACTAATGTCTGTTACTTGAGGTCTCTGAATGCATTATGTATATTGGAACCATAATTAGTTCCCTGCATTCTGGCAAATGTAGTTATTAAAGCAGATTTCTTTCTGTGGATTGCTTGCCTCCCTTGAACGTACCATCTTCCTCTTAGCCTCTGTTTTATTTCTCTGTGATTGATTGTTTCTTACTAATGTATTTACTTCTCAAGCTAGTTTTCTCTTTGAATAACTGGAATTTTTGAAGGCTGACTACCAGCTAAAATAATGTTGTGATATTCAAACAGAATTATCTTGCCATCAACTTACCACTTTGTTTTGACGGAAAGTTTTTGATTAAAAACAAACAGTAAACAAACTAAAAATAAAAATATCTGTGAAATTCCTCAATTAAAGCTTTCAGGACTGAAGAATAACTTGCTTTTCTTCTGCAGGGAGCAATGGAAAGGGAAAGATGCCTTATATTTCAGATGACTGTTCAGTTGTCCTTCCCGTGTGGATGGAGCTGCTGTTATTGGGATGGGTGGGTGATAATGGGCTTCAGTCTCTTTGATTTCCCATAAATCTGATTTCTTTGTCAGCAGTTGAAATCCATGTTTGTAGTCTGAAATGAGCAGTTCTTGGTTCACGTGGCCACTCTGTATCTGTGTGTTGTGAGAGTGGAGTGAAGCCACCGTGCTCAGGAGAGCTGGGCTGAGAATGTTCCTGTGCACTTTGGGTCCTGCAGCATGGATGGCACAGTGGAGCTGCAGAAGCTGCTGTGGAGGAAGCAGGAAGGGCTTCAGCACCAGGCCATTAAGGTGCTGAGCTGCCCAGAAAACAGGGAATGCCCATCTGCACAGTCCATTTAATTAGTAGCATGGCTTCATGAAAATCACTGGCAGAGATGAAGAGAAGATGGGAGAGGGATATCTCTGCTGTTCCAATTTTTTTCTCATGCCTTTTTCATTGAAGAAGAGAGTCTTTGATGTCTTTTGACTCTGGAACTTATTGAGATTCTGGTACAAAATAGGGAGATTGGGGTTTTTTTTGAGATAAGCATTACTTTTTCTGAAAGGAAACTGGAGAATTGTGGTATATTGATAGCAAAGCTCTATATGTTATGTAGATATTTTTTCAGCAAGAAACACTGTAAATAAAGTCAGTGAAAAGATGTTAGATAAATTATTTATTCTGTTTTACAGTAACCTTTTCAATTTGAATATGGAACTGATGTTTATGTTATGCACTTAAAACAGAAAAGATTTGCTGATTTATTGCTAGTGATACATAGACTGATCCCTGTGCTTACTAAATTTCTTTCTCCATTGTGATTTGAGAATGAAAGATAATTGAGTTATTCTTTTGTTTTTCAAGATCAGTTGACTTGAAATAATATTTGATAAAAAGAAACTTGGGTTTTTTTTGTTGTGCTGCTGGTTTTCAAACACTGGCAAAGCTACTTTCCTACTTGTGGCATATGATGCAATCTATGTTTTTAACAAACTTTCCCTGTTTTGCTGGTTTATTCAGTGTTTTCTGAGCAATATGCTACATTCCCAGCTTTCATGTTTGGCTTGGAAACCTGCACTGTTTAAAACTTGAAAATAAGCAATATTCATTCATCTTGATTTTTTTAATCTAGTACTGCAAGATTATTCTTAGAATATTATATCTGAGCAACTACACACATAACTTGTAGGTACATATACAGTGTATATCATTTATGTTAGGTTTTTGCATAAGAACTTAGCATGTGTTTGTCTTTACCAGTTGAGGCAGGGTAAAAAATCTGTCCTATAAAATACAAATATTTGTGTTCTGTAACATATTTGTATTTCTGATTTATCCACTGAGTCTTGGTCTGGCAATACAGCACAGATGTGTTGTGTACTGAACGTTAACAATTGTTAGATGCTCCAAAGCACCAAGATTTTTAAGCAGAGGAGTTCAGACAGTGAGAAAAATCAATTGAACAAAAACTTTGCTTGATATTACTGTAGTATTTGATGCTATGATTCTAAGCAGAAGGTTGGGTAATGTGTATCTAGAGTTGCAATCCTACAATAAAATCAGAGCCTGCATGTTCTGCCAAGGCTCCTAGTAAGTAAATATTCTGCAGAATCTGTCACTTCATGTTGAGGAATGTAAGAGGCAGCAGCCATGCGAAATTGCAGCAGGTTTTTAAGCTATAGAACTTCTTCAGTGGAATTAAAATGTTTTAAGTCACATGTATCATACACATGTCCTTATAGAACACTCAAATGTAGTAATATTAGGATGTTGTGTATTTATGTACTCTGTAATGATGTGCATGTGATGCATCATTGTGATTTAAAACCTTTAAATCTTCATTTATTTTTTCATCTTCTTAGTTTTGTTTGTTTGGTTTTTTTAAAATTATTATTTCAGTTCTCCTGATCTCAGTAATAAAAGGCAACTTTTAGTATTCCATTTTGATGTGGGTTTTTTGGAAGGCAAAGTTTTGGCAAAAGGGTTCAGGAATTTCCAGGTTTACAGGCATGCTTGTTTAGATGGCCTCTGCTCAATTCATGGAAGAACTGCAAGATTGGTGAGACCTCTCCCATTTTCACCTCTAACCTGTGTGTAGGACATACCAAACAAACATAGGCTATAAATGGATGTCACGTCTGTCTTTTCCAGGCAGTAAACAAAATGTGCTGTTAGTTAAGACTTCTTTAACAAAACAGGTGCTATTTTCTTACTGTTTTAAGTAGGTTTGAGCAAGTTGTATTCATTCCATTTTCTCATGAACTGTTTTTTACTATTATGAGATTGTATTGTATATAATAATTACCCGTTATGTGTTTCCTGTGATGACAACTTAGTTGCTTTAGATGTGAGGCGTATTCTATCAAATCTTTAGTTTCAGAGAAGCTGAAGGAGATGATCTAGAAACTGTTCAGGCTCTGAGCAGAACCCTAGGCACAGACTGAGCTGCTAGTTAGTCAGATGCTTAGAAAGTTTTCTAGTTTGTTCCCGAAATGTGCAGCACCATTTGTAGCTGATATGTGCTGACAAGTGATATTCTTATATTCTTGTCTTACAATTTTTATCTACTTAGGTAATTCAAATAAATGGGTAAATATACCCAGTATCTGGGTATATTGAGCTATTCTGCCTGCTGCTCTGCTTTCTAAGAGTTGGCTTAGATTGCTCAGTTAATAAAAGTTGTAGATGTCATGTCTCTAGAAGACCCAATATAAAATTCCTGCAGCTAAGGAACATTTTTATCATGAATTGTTTCATAGTAAAAAGAGAAGTCAGTGTTAGACTTTACTCATAGTCTTTTCCATAATAGTTGATAAGAAATTACATTTGAGATTGACCTAACTCAGGATAATGATGACTGCTTTGAGAAACTATGTGCAGTCTCTGTGCAGGTATTATTTCTTTCATTTTCTTCTCCCTATATAACTGCTGTATTTCTGCTGGATCTCTCATCCAATTGCCTCCCCTATCTTTTTATTGTTGACATTTTTCTACACATCTCTTAAAAAATAAAAGGCGTGTATTTGTTCATTTCTTACGTGACAAGACCCTTGCTCTCTTGAGCCCTTCTCACAAGGGTTGCTTTTTGGCCATTTGCTCTTACTTATACACAGGATCTAAATGATGCTGCTGAGTGACAATTCTGTCCTTGTGATTTTCAGCTGTACATATTCCTTGACACCTCTAATGACTCTTCTCTGTTTTCTTTGCCTGCTGGTTCTGACTTTCCCTCTAAATACTTTGCATGAACGTGTTTCTCCTGGGGACAAATCAACTGTTCTTCTTGTGTAGTTGCTATTTAGACTTTCCAGGAATAACCTTGGTAGTGTGTTTGATCCTGAACTTCTCAACTGATACTTTTCCTCTACCTGGAAATGTCATTTACTATATATAACATTGGCATTTTTTTTAGTACCCTGTGGTCTGAACTTCCCGCCTTGACAGTTTCATTTCTCTCCATCCGTTCTTTGTCTCTGTATTTGCAGTGTATGAAAGAAGCATTCATTCTTTTTCTGACTGTTCTATAACTTGGCTGGCTTCCAATTAATTTTGGGGATCAATATGAAACCATTCCCTCTTACTCATAATCTGAATATGCTGTCTCGTATATTTTACTTTCGGTGTTTCCATTTTAGCACATCATGCGTCAGTGAATGAGTTACATGAGTCAAATGAATTTTAATAGGAGCTCTTGTGCCATACATATTTCTTAAAAATATTTTTTAGGCTGTTTTCTTGTAGCTACACTATCATCTTATTTGGGTGAATAATTTTCTTAAAACTTCATTTTGAAGTTGTTTGTGGTTGTTCTCATTTGTTAGATTTTAAAGTGTAAGTACATTTATCGTGATTCATCCGTGACATTTCCTACAGTCCTTCGGTGTTTGGATCTTGCAGCAGGGTAAGAGCTGCCAGTTTGCACCACAAGCAAGGGGCAAGAGACAGGGGAGCAATTCCCCAGCTGTGGTGCTGGGGTACCCGGGAGCTGAGCGGCCACAACAGCTCTAGCTCTGAACTTGAGTCTTACCTATACTGACACTGAATCAGCTGTCACCTCTGTAGAGCTGATATAATGTTCCTACCATTAAATTCCAGCCAAAGAAAGTGTGAGGCTTTTTTTTTTAAGTGTCAGGGGTTGAGGCATTTTGGAGATTGCTGAACACCAGCAAATGGGTCATTAGCGTGTTGTTGCTAGCTACAGCTGCAGAACTTAGGAAGAGGTGATCAGTTATGCAAAGGTCAGAGCCTATTTGGAGGTTTGTGTTTGTTTCAGTCAAAATGTTTTAGCTTCAAATGTGAACTAAGGAAAACCAGTTCCTTCCAAAATGGTGTTTACGTGTCATGACAAATTCACTTAGACGTCACTGACTGACCAAGAGTAGCTCTGAAAGCTATTATGTTTTGAAGTTAATTCTGTCTAAGCCTTTACAAAGTGTTAGCAAATTTTCAAGTACAAGTGACAAATTTTATCCAGAAGCCTTTGAAAGACATTAAAGTCTCTTACTTTGTTTGAAAGTTGAAAATTTTGGGTTTTGTTGAAACATTTTTCCACTTTAATGTTTTGTCTATCATATACAGTATTTCAATATTTTATGAGTATGCAGAGATCTGGATGGGTTTTTTCAGATGTAATTTAGTATCTCCTTAGTAGCCACAGTGCAGGCAGATAATTATTAACAGAAGTTATTGTTGGGATTATTCATCTAATTTGCAGAGTGAATGTTCTCCTTTTAAACAGAAAAGTAGTTTAAGCATCCTTAACACAGACCCTGCAAGGCTCTGACAGTAATTTCTTTATTATTTAGATATAAAGGTAAGAGTGATAAGTTATCCTTAAGACCTGTCTTGGAATAGTTGGGTGTCAAAAATTTCTGTCATAATAAGTGTATGAAATTGTGATATCACTGTCAGCATAGGCATAACATTATTATTTTCATTAAGCTTAGCTGAATACTGACTTACTTTGAAGTAAAATCTTACTATTAATATATGACTAAGATTAAGTTCGTTTGTATTGTAATCTGGAATATTGGTTTATGTTGACTTTACATTTTGGGGTAAAGAAAAAGCAATTAATTTGATTCTGTTTTCACTGTTGGTCTAGAATGGGATATTCTACATGTGAAAACTGCCCTAGAGGAAGTAGACAGTGATTAGCTGAACCTCCCTTATTCTTTTTTGGAAATTGGTATCTCCTGCTCAGTGACAGCCCTTTTTTGTTTCTGAGTTAGGGTTTTTTTCCTCCCCTTTGTTGAATTTCTGGCTTGCTCTTGGTTTTTTCTCACCTTATTCTCCCTTCTTGCTGTTTCCCTAAGACAGTTGTTCTGACAGTCAAGGTAGCCCATCAGACACATCAAGGTAGCCTCCTCTCACTGTGGGATTTGGATCCAGTGGTGGATGCTCAGCTTCCTTGGCTACTTGCATTGCTCCTATCCAGTGTTTGCTCCGTCCTTGGGAACACATCCTCCCTCCTCCTGCTATGTAAGTGGCATATTGCAGATGGCAGGGTTGCAGACACCAAGCTTTGCTCCTTGCCATCACTTTGTCATCAATAGCATAAGCACCTTCTCAGTTCTAAAGAAGCTGCTGCTGTCCTTCACTTTCTACTCGGCGTGCGAGAGCTGCTCCTGCAGCCGGCAGCTGTGTGCGCTGCCTGCGTTCCATCTGCTGGAAGATGCTGTCACGGACAGGATCTCTGCAGGATCTTCAGCAGCTGTGCTCAGAGCAGTGCTCTGGCTTTGGCAGGTGCGACTTGGAGCCCTCCTGGCTAAGGACACCTCGGTATTTTTCACATCCACAAAGTTAAAGGTGCTAAATGACTGTGACATGCTGGTGTGGCTGATGTGGCTGGCATCCACACCTGGGCATCTGGGGTCTGCAAGTAAGCAAGAGGAATAAACTTCCTCCAGTCTGGACAAAAGGATCTTAAGTGTCAGTAATCTTAAGTATTCTTGCTGCCTTCCTGTGACCAGGATCAATGACTTCCAAGCACTTTGTGTTGATATTGATTACTACTAGATTAAAAAAAAATAAAATATATAAAAATATATATATGTATATATATATTCCTGGAAGGCATAAAACTTTTATTAGAAAGAAAGAATCTTGGATGGTATTTGTATTTTGTAGTTATGCTATTAGACATCCATAAGCAGTTTTTGTTTTTTGTTTTGTTTCTTTAAAAGAGTCTTTTGAAGTCTTACTGCAAGAGACTCACACAGACTCCTCAGCAAGCATCATACAGAACATAAATATATTTCTAGTATGTAATATTTCTAGTGTATTTATTAGCAAAGAACAGAAAAATACTTCTATTAAAGCAATCATTAAGCTTGAGGAAATTAAAAATATAAATATGCAGTGTTTCTCACCTAGTCTGTCTAGGCATCCTTTGCCTAAAGGCTGTGGTAATGCAAGTGTTTTGCTGGATTGTTCATACAAAAGAGACAACTCTGCGTAAGTGTTGCTTCGGATGTGTGTTCTTCTGAATATTCATAAAATGAAGAAACTAGAACCAGCACTTTTCATGCTGCTAAAATTCTACTTGTCCCCCCAAATCTAAGAATTAATAATTTCAGGGGGTCTGAACACAGGTATTTCTCTGAAACCATAGTCTTTTGTTTGTCCATTTCAATGGCATTTCTCCTTGAAACATATTTAGGAGGTTCAGTTGAGGTAGAGCAGTCCTCTCTCCTTTGTTTAGCTTGTACTGAATTTTTCCTTCAAGCTTAAAGATTTGTTTTTTTAACTCTGAGTTCAATATGCACTTTGCAGAATATTGTTAAATAGATTAAATCCAAATGCAAATAGATATTTGCAATTGCCTAATTTTTTATTTCATTTTCTTTTAATGTGTGCGGTTTTTCTGTTATTAGTAAAAATAGTACAATACTGGAAAAAATACGGGAGCTAGGGTAGATGGGGAGACAGAAAATATCAGAGTAGAAAGATAACCTTGCTGCAAACAGACTTTTCACAGCACAGTTTTCTATCTTAGGAGTAGGAATTAATACAGTGAATTCATCAAAATGTCTTAATTAGAGCTACAGGTATGTCTTGCTCTTTCAAGCTAGGTATTGATAAGAATCCAGCATTTAAAAATTGAATTTTTTTTTAATCTTACACCATTCTCAAAATAAAGATTGATTTGATCTGCCAGCATGTGACCTTTACAAATCACAACACCACTTTATCACTTGATCCTATTTCTGAGGAAAATCTACGTAGATAACACAGCTTCCATTTATTATTATCTCAAAATCAATACATTCCTTGTAAAATTCTCTGCTTTACAGAAGTTGCTGTAAATAAAAATGTTTAATATGGAAGTGATTTCTTTAGAACAATATTTGTGAGCATAAGATTTGATAAATATACAATATTTGAAGCAAAAAATTAGATTTGAAGAGTCATCTATTATGAAGAAGTTACAAGCAGTAGATTTTACTTTGGAAGTGTGGAGATGGAAATATTTTTTCAGTGGATACCTATTTTTATTCTGTATGTCTCAAATAATGAGCAGTACACAACTGTAAACCAGCAGCGTTGCATGTTAGATAAATATGCTTTTCAAGCTAAACAAAATACTTTCTGCAGGTGAATAGTCTTCATTTACCTATAGGTTTTTAAATTTTCTTCAGTTACATTCTAGTCTTCATTAATATTATATTTCTGCATAAATGACTTTATACAGAAAAGCTAGTGATTTGTGACTATTATGAATAATTTTAAAGGAGTATTTAACCATGTTCTTTCTTTTACATATGCTGGTGTGTAAGGACCCAAGCTCTATAACTTGTCCACCACCAAAAGAGACCTTTCCCTAAGCTGTGCCATTGCCCTCACTCCTCACACCAGCTCTGGTATTCAGCATGGGGAAATTTTTCAGCTCAGTGACCCCCTGTGAACCTGTGTGAATTGGGGAGCTAGTAAAAAATATATTTATAATCTCCTTAGCAGAAGGTCAAACTTTATAAAATTTTCCATTTTTCAACTGTTTTTTTCCCAACCACCTGCTTGCTGCTTGCATATCTTGGAATTTTTCACAGGACAGAACCTTATTCTAAGTGAAGGTGTGAAGGCAGGGTTTTCCCCCCTCTCATACACTGCTTCTGTGGACTCTTTATAAAAGAAAAACCCAGCAAAATCAATTGGCTAATTTTCTCTCTCATCCAGCTCATGTACAGCTGCTGCATAAAACGCTGCAAATGTGTGGCTTGGATAGAAGGGAACAAGGGTGCCACGTTTGGCAGTGGCCCCTTTGCAGTTTGAATTAAGAAAGGCTGTAGATTGTGCTGCTCTAAAAGCAGAGGAACAAAGGCACTGGTTAGGCCAAGCATTCAGCTAGCTGACTATTCTGCTTCCTTCTGTGCTCAAATGTGAAGAGGAATGAAGATATTGCTATTTTTTTAGTTGTAAGAGACAGTCAATAGTTACATCTTCAGTCTCAGCTTGGTGTTTTTAGCACAACTCTGTGGGACCTTTCTCCATAGAGAAAACATCTATTTGTACCCTATTTGGCTATCATCTGTCTGTTGCTTTCTCTCTAAGAATACTTCTCCCATTACACCACAGCAACTTAGATTTTTGGAGCCTATCTCTGAAGAAACTTTATCAAATGTCTCCTTTGTCACATTCATTTTACTTCTGTAAAACAAAAACATTATAGAAAGATCTAGAAGAGAGAGAACTCTACAATTGTGTAAAACCAGAAGTTTGAATATTCTCCACTGCATCAATGGAGTGTTATATGTATTTCTTGTGTGTGTATGGGTCAACAAATGGTATTTTTCATTTCTTGGCAACTACTGCTACTTTTAAAAAATCTGAATTTGATAATTGTAATTCAAGGAGCTACAGAGCTACTTTGGAGTCTAAGATCTGAACATCTTGTCTCTAAGGCAGCTGTCTGACAGAAGTCTCCAGAACTTTATTCTCAAATATTATCAAATTTTTGGGTCAATGGGAAAAAAAAAATCCTTACATGGGGTCAATTCTGCTTTTCCCATTAGATGGTTGGTCTCTATGCTTGTGCTTTATTATATTTACAGTCTTATGACTTCCTAATATTCTCAAATAGTTTTCAGTTTGGAAGGGTTAGAAGATAATTGGGCATGAAAAAAAATTCTGTGCCTCCTTCCAGTCATGTTATTGTTCCTGTTGGTGATTTTTTTTTTTTTAAGGAATCTTGCTGTGTATAAGGAAGAAGTAGATTTTCCTAAGGTAATATTATTATCTTAGAAGATCTTCTAATATAAACATTGTAAAATATTTGTTCTTTTGCTGATCAAAACATTCTGAATGAAGGAATGAAGTTTTAATTCTTTTCAGTTACCCAGAATACTCAGGGCCAAGTGATTGGTCTGGTCTTCAACTTTATTTTCAAGAAGCTGAAAGAAAACCTTAAAAGTCACCTTTTCTCCCCCCAAGATGAGACACGGTAGCTATACCCATGGTGTTAATCTTCTCAGTGATTATGATCAAAATGGGATCATTCAGATGATTTGCCAGGAAGGGAAAGGGAAAGTTTGAAGATCACTAATGAGAACGCATACATTTTTGTAAACTGAGCAAGATTTATACAGCAAGTAGCGAGGGATATTGAACTCAGCAACCCTTAAACAAAAAACGCCTTCTTAACAAATCCGTTGGGTTCTGTGTCTGTAATGGATGCCTGAAATCTGTGCTCTTTACCTGAGTTAAATTCAGTAGTCAGGAGTGAAACCTGGAGAGTGCATGGAGTGGGGAGAGCTGTAAGAAGAGAGTGCTGGCAGCCCCCTTTTTGTGAGCTTGGCTTCTGGGCTTCTGGCTTGTAGCAAACCTTAACCTATCCTTTCCTCGACCTTGCTATGGAGCAAGGGAGGCAAACTTTGCTTCCTCCAGCTGCTGCTGCTGGCTCCTGCTGGGAGAAAAATCAGTGAAGATGGTATTATAAATCGGTAAAGATTCCAAGACTGGAAGAGAAAGGCTTCTTTTGGCTCATAAAGGAGCCAAATTTTTATATATTTAAATAGTTCACATTTCCCAAGAGAGTGCTTCAAGTCATACTTTACACGTTGCTTCTTTTAGTGAAGGGTCTGATTTGTGATTGTTCTCTCTGTTTGAAACATGGGTTTCAAAGCATCATGCACCAGTGGAGCTTCACTGACAAGTATTTTTTACACTAAATAAGCTATCTATTATGTGTTCTTTATGCAAACTTTTAAAAGTTCTTTGTAATAGAACTTTTAAAAATAAAAAAAATTGTTGTGAATCCTAATCTGTGCTGTCTTCTAGGTTTGCTTTGTTGTACTTGTGAGGAAGTATGTTTGGAAAACTCTTGAGAAGCACCTTATGAACCTGAGCAGCTAGAAATAAAAATATAGGGGGAGTTGAGCATTTTCCTACAATCCTGTTCAAGATTTTTTTTTGTAAAGAACACCTGTGGATTGTAAATTATTGTGGGAGACAATTATGAAAGAAGAAGCTTTGCAGTATGTTACAAACAGTGGGTTTTGTTTATACTCATCGCAGATTCTGAGATTCTGACTAATCACTCCAAGGTGATGCCAAAGCTTACTTAAAATTGGAATACTGGAATGTAAATCATTCAGCAAGAAAAACAAATTTTTCATAGTGATAGGCTGACTCACACATGTGTCTGACCTTGAAAAATGTATGTGTAATTTTGTTCCAGACATTAGACCCTTCAAAGTGGTAAGATTAAGTATATATGTAAGTGTTAGCAGGTTTAGTGGCATATGGCTGTGTACACACTCCCAAAAATGCATTTGGTTTCATTTTTTATTTAATGCTTGTTTTCCTCTGGGTCTGGACCCTAGTACCCTCTTCCTCCCTCCTCCACCCTCCAATAAAAATTAATAAACAGTGTTTTTTTACTGCTACCAGTAATGTTTAATGTTCTTAGTAGAAGGAGGCGAGCAATTAATTTGTGAAAATTCTTCTGGTTTTTAGCATACAATTCACAGTATGAACATATTAGGTGGAAGCAATGAGAAGCTCATAAATAACAAATAGAAATATATATTTAAGACTTTATGTTGATAATGCATTCACAGAACTTACAAACTTTAGATCAAGTAACAATGCAAATCTTTCAAGTAGGTATTTTCCATCATTCCATCAGTGTTTTCATGTTACTTCTATACTTTAAAATGAACCCTAAACTGAGATGATTTAATTGGTTTGATTGTTACAGACAGTTGTGTATGTTTCCTAGATGTTTCTCGCAATCAGGCAAGAATTTAAATGCAAACAATTAAAAATATATCAAAATTGATAGTATCTTACATGAATATTTCTGTTGTATGCTTTGGCTGTGTTTTAACAACAATTTAGAAATATTTGAATGATTTTTTTTCTTAGTATAATTTGCATTGGTACTTGTTGTTCAGCATATGACACAATAAATGTATTGCACATGGCAGTCATTATACCAGTTGGTATTTCTTGTTTACAGCTGAAGATAAATTCTTAGCTCTCCATTTTTGTTTGCCTTCCTTTTCAATATGGTATGCCTTGCAGATTACTGCTGGTAAGCCATTCCAGCAAAAAAAAAATCCATGTTCCTAAGCACTGGTTATCTGTGTTGATCACAGCAGCCCAGAGAACAGGAGTCTGAACTGGACAGGTAAACCTAATGGTATCAGTTAATTTGAACTAATTGCCTTGAATGATTTGTCTTTTCTGCTCTGCTGCTCAGGTTGTTTTTACTCTTCACCAGCAGAAGTGTAAGAAACCCAAACTTTTGACTTCCTTTCCAACATGGAAAACCACCAGCAATTTTACAGAGCACAGTGATGTTATTGGTTGTTATTGCCTTGAGACAAAACACGGGAATAAGAGGGTTATTTCAATTTCTTGGTTAAAAGTTGCACTTTAAATAGGAGTTACTGTGCCTAATGATGAGTTGAATATAGTTTATATTGAGCTTTATGTCATGGTTTTTTTGTCTTTTTTTTTTTTTTTTTTGCTTTAATCATGTTTTTTGTTGTTTATAAAAGCCAAATAGCTGCAGTAATTTGTTGCACTTATGGTATGAATTTCTAGATATATCTTCTGTATGCTGGTCATCTTACTTTGTCATGGCATTTGGGGAATATTTTGTCCTGGAGGGGCAAGCTGGCTTCTAGGGCTGAAGTATTTGTTGAAGATGAGAATCAACAGCCTCAAGTTTTAAGCTGGGAGTGTTCAGATTGTTTGTTAGGACAGATACTTTACCAAAAGGCTTGTCAAGAACTGGAAGAAGCTGCTCAGGGAAGTGATTGAGTCACCATCTCTGGAGGTATTTAAAAAAATGCAGATGTGGCACTTGGGGACACATTTTTATTGTGAACTTGACTTTGGACTCAATGATCTTAGAGGTTTTCTCCAACCTTAATGACTGTATGATTCTGTAGATTGTGTGGCTAAGGAGAGCCTGCAGCTGCTTTTGTGATCAGCAGCTTATCTGATTCCCATTTGCAGGTGCAGCAGCTGCTCTCTTAATTGGTAGGAGAGCAGCTCACAGTCCCCAATATTCTCTCTGTATGTGGGATATTCAGGCAGGATGCCTGTCTGAAGGGAAAAAAAGAAATCCTTTTCTTAAAATTGCTATATCATTTAGAATAAATGGATATGTAAATTCTACCAAAAAAACAGAACAGGAATTTGAATTGCTCTCTTTACCAGACCAAAAAAAAACCAACTTGTTTTCCTAGAGCTGTGCTAAGGAGCTTACATGTTTATTAGAATCTTTTAATACCTGACGTAATCCAAAACTTTACGTGGTAGTAATGTAACTTTGTTTTGAGAGATGCTGAGATGACCATATAAAATGATCAAGAACTGCTTTATTTATGCTTGATCAAGAACTGACTGTCTGGATTACTCAGTTTTGCACAGGATGTTTGCAATGGGACATAGCACATATGCAGCATTTGAAAGGTGGGAAGGTTATAACCACTTTTGACTCTGTGGCATGCTGTGATAGTCTGTATAGACTCAAGATATATAGGCAGATTTTAAATTAGAAACAGAGGCTTTGTCCTGCTGTCAGAATGACAAATATCTATTTCTGGTATTTTCTCTTAAGAAAGTATTAAAAAAAATATATAAGTAAGTGCAAACACAGGGAGGTTTGTTTTTTAGTTGTTTTTTAAAAATTTTTGTGAAATTGATAATAAAATTTTTAGCCATGTTTAGGGGAGGTGGTTTTGAGAGAAGGACACTTGGGACAAAGATTACTGTCCTCAGGATAGAGTGCTGCTCTCCTTCCTGCTGAAGTCTGAGAGACGAGTTCATTGATCTCAATAATGAAGGCATTGAAAAGTCCTTCAGCAAAATCAGGAGACCAAATTTGACATTGTGATGTATCTAAAGTTATTTCCTGAGGAAGAAGGAAATGGGGGAAAGATGCCAGGTAAAAAAACATGACCTGCTAGGCCTTATTTGAACACTGAGGATTTGGGGAGTGGGTTAGTCTGTTCCCTGCAGAGAGTGTTTGGGGGTTTTATGGGTTTCACTTTTTATTTAAGAAGGAGAGTGTCATAATCTTTCCTTTGCCTTTAGGTGGTCGTCTTCCTTGACAATTGAGTTGATTTCAGCCAGAGGAAGGAAAGAATGAAAGAGATGGGTAAAAATGCTTAGGGTCAAAGGATACTCTAGCTTTTCTCATGGTTAAACACAAACTTGTTGGGTCAGTGCATGTGGATGCATTCAGTACAATGTCAGATTTTTAACTCATCTTTTTTGAAAGATGAAATATTCATTATAATATCCTTTATGTATGTATTTAAAATGAGCTTGCTTGGCAAAATAAAAAGGTTATTTAAGTGAAGGGAGGAGAAGTTTCAAGTAAACAGTAATTAATCCCTTAAATACTATGTTGCATGAGTCTGTCTTGCTCTGACAGATATCATTTTCAAATAAAACTGCACATTGTATGTGTATAAATTGACAGCCTTCCATGTCCTTGTTAATCACAAGATTAAAGAGGAAGTAGAACTGAATTTAAAGCCTTTTCAAAAAAGGCTTGGAGCAGTGCGTTTTCAAGTGTTAGTCTTTGGGAAACAGGTGATTATACTGCTCATACTTTTGCTTAAGAAATGTTTATCAAGTACCACTGCTTCTGTGCATCAGTACCAGATTGCCCGGTTACAATACATATGCTGGCATCTGTCTATTTTGTAATTAGGCATTAGGCCCACTGTACATCAAGTATCTGAAGCAGCCACTGCAAACATGAGTGCTGATACTCTGTGTGTGCCTGCTGAAACTTGTCAGTCCTTTGTGCTCCTATTATTCCTGGAGTCTAAGCTAAACAGACTAACTGCTGCTAAGAAGCTGTCAGGGGATGCATGTCAAACACGAGGTGTATCATGCCATCAGGCCAGGCCTGGGACACATAAGTCAGTGCTTGGAAGAAGGAAAAAAAGTGACCTTTTTCTCTCAACATTGTGTGTACACTGAATGGAACAGATGAGTTTCTGAATTATTCACAGTACTGGAAGCTTATAATCGTTAGCAATGGTGGCAGCAGCCGACTATGGAGACAGGGCTGAGTATTTTTTTAAAATGCCTTATTCTGAATCATCAAAGGATTCATTTCACAAAACAGTCTCTGGGAACTTGGGTATTTAAGATCTGTGGGAGAAACAGCATTTTCATCCAAAGAATTGAGAAAGAGAATATTTCCTTCTGAATTTTGTAAGGATCAGTGTTAAGATAAAGGTTAATATTAATTACAGGTTTTACGCAGTAATGGAACAAAGAACGTCTGTGAAAAGGGTTTGCTGTTTCAGTGAATAATCCCAATGAGTTGATTAGTGTTAGTAATAAAGCAGACCTTTTAACCCATAAAGTAATTACTAGATATATAAATTACTGAGTTATCTAAACAAATCATTTAATATCCATAGTTGCAAAATGAACTTAAAGATAGTAAGATTGTCTTGGGTATAACTGATATGCGGTGGAAGGTAAGGCTTTTCTTGAACTCAATAGTTTTGCCTACCTAAAATACAGACTGTTTATAGTTTCCTCAAAATTGTTAGCCTCTAATGATACAGTCTTTAAAATTCTTTTGTTTCAGCAGGTGAAATTTAGTACCATATTCTCTAAAGTTTCTTCTTTTTAAATTCTGTAATCTATTGATGCTTATTATTATAAAACTGGAAAGCAGGAACTTGGATGCAGTGTGTAATAATTATGCCATGGTTTAGCATGTTGTTAGTGTCCTATAGCACACCACTCATCTGTCAGATGCTATTGCCCAAATGAGAGCTTGTGTGCCTGCATCCATTATCACTGTTACTCTCTCCTGTGAGCTACTGAAGACAAAGGTTCTGCATATGGAAAAAGTAGGAGAAAAGCAGTGCAAAGGGACTGGAAAGTTAATGTCCACACTTCTCAGGAAACCAAGTTTTTAAAAATCTTCCAAATCTTATTTTACAATTCTCTTTGCTTTTAGAAACCGTTCCTCGTGGATAGGAAAGTGTGCTTTGTAGATACATTCTCATTCTTCTTAACTTCAATTGCACGTGCCATAGATAATGAACTGAGGCTTTCCTAGTGGTCCAGTTAATATTTCAACACTGTTACACTCCATAGAATGTATAAAAACATATAAGTATTTGTAATAATTCACTTAAGAGTGTTAAACAGAGCTTCCAAGTGCCTGCTATTTTTGGTGTTAATTCTTCCTCTGGGTTGTGAGGGTGGAAATAAACTGGCAGGTGGGGAGGTGTTTCCATGAAGCCACCAGCATTCTGTGCCTTCCCCTGCAGAGAGCATGGTGTTCACAGTGGGTCTGGCATCTTACTTATGTTAGTCCTCTTAGGGCTGTTTTCATATGCTTTATTGTAGCCTCCTTTATTTGCATCAGGCCCCAGCCTGGGTTTTAAGGTTTCTTCCCCAGCCTCAGGTGGCACAAATGGTTCTTCCTGTTACCCAGTGACTACTACAGGATGTCAGATGCTCCCTCTGTGTTTTGGGGGTCAGGTCAGACAATAATTGCTCCACCACCTGGCAACTGTTAAAACCAGACAGGTGAAGACAAGCCCAGACAGCTCTTGAGACCCTGTGCTGTCCAGTCAGTGCAAAGTCTCTGGCCTTTCACCAGCATTGACAAGAATCCTATTTATTATGCTACTTCATATATAGAAATAAAATTAGATTAAAGCTTTCTGAAATCATGAGCATCTGTCTTGTATTTTCTGTCTGAGAGAACTGTGTTGGTCAACCCTACCAAATGCACTCAAAACAGACTGACTGAAGTCATAGCTGCAGGTCAGAAACTTAATAAAATCTGGCTAAGGAGGTTTTTTTTTTTTTAGTGCTAAAGCAAAGAAGATACAAGCAATAAGCTAATGCTGTACTGTTTTCTCCAAACCCCTTTTCTTGTTGCTTCCCCAGCCTCAGAACCATCCTGTGTGCTGCACCAAGGCCCAGCATCAGCAGGAGAGGGGTGGGATTATCCCAGGGGTGCTCAGGCCCATCAGGCTGCAGAGCGCCGGGATCCAGCGTTGGATGAGTGTTTGAATGAGAGTATCTGCACGGGGGAGAGAAGGGAAGGGATGGCTATTGTAGTAGCTGTTGTTCCTCATTTTGCTTTTTAAAAAGAACAGCTTTTCTTGTTTATTTTATTTTTTTTATTATATATAATTTTTAAACTGAATTTCTTGTAAGCATCTGCCAGATCCAGTTTATCTCATCTTCAGTCCATAGGGAGAACATAGACTCCCTCAAAAGACTCCCAAGCCTTTTTGTTCCCTCTGGTTGCATGAAGACCCAGATTCTAGAATTTTATCGCCAAGATTCTGGCAAATGTTAGCTTTGTGACTCTGAACTATGTCTCGTTTCACGAAGCCAAACTGCTTCATGATTTATGGATAAGGCATTCAGAAATCCAATTGAATTCAGAAATTGAGACTGACAGACTGCTTTCTAAGGAAACTGCACAGAGTCCTGTCTCAAGCATGGCATGGCCTGAGCTGGTCTATGCAAGCCTTCAGGACTGATATCCTGGTGAGGTAAGGTGCTGCCTCATTAGTGTCTTATGCCATAGCTGTTAGTGAGTTACTGTGGCATGATCTCTAATTTCACAATTCTGCAGGTCGGTCAGTGTTCTTAAATCGGTGATATACCAGCCCATAGGGGTTCTGATGATCATGCCGTGTTTTTGGGAAAGGTAAATAAATGCTTTAAACAGGACATGGAAGATGCAGAGTCACAGCAATGTTTTTGACTTGCTGATAGACAGTATTTCTCAGGCAGCAGCCACTGATAAAATCGGCACCTTTGCCAAAAGTTTCTAATTTCTCCCTTAGGTACAGAGGAACATAGCCCTGAGGGAATAACAGGTAAGGAAACACAAAGCAATACATAATTATCAACATTTCACTATTTTTAGTGATGCTGGTTTTGTTCCCATAATAAATTTTATTTTAGTTGACTAAATAGATAAAAGAATTTGGAGGCAATTAATTTTATGTTTTTCTAGCTTCAAAGTCCAAAACCAGCATAGAATTTTCCTCCTCCATGTTATTTTGCACATTTTTCTAACAGCTTTGTAACCTATATAGAGTAACTACTGAAAAACTTAACTTACATAGGTATAAGAACATTCCTGCCTTGTCCCTCCAACGCTCCCTGGTGCTCTTGATTTGGTCACTTTTACCCCAAATTCATGAAGAGACAATTAATCAGCATCTTGGTGCTTTGGAATATCAGGTTGCTGAAAGCACAGGGGAGTTACATTAGGTAGGTTCATTTCCCAAGCTGTCTTGACTTAGCTACATAGTGGGGTTTGTTACTTTAGATTTAGGAGAAGAGTGCTACTAGTAATACTTTCCCCACAGCATGTCTTTCATTGGTGGTTTTTATTCATATATATTAAACATCTGTGTTTATTTGTACATATATGTGCACATACACATTTCACCAGCTTTGTAATGTTCAATTAAGCTTTTTAAGCATTAAGTAAGAGCTGCAAATGGCATAAGATCTGATGGGTATCTGTCTAATCATTTCACAGAGCTATAAAATATCTCTTAACTTTCCAATCTCTCTTTTACCTTCTTTGTTCTAGTCTCCATCAGTGTATTTCAAACTCTGTAGAAGTCAGTCTTTCTCAGTTACAGCTGTTGTCTTTTTTAGTGGGTTTTGTTGTTTGCACTGCTTGCTGATTGTATGTAAGAATTCTTTGATTACATATACTTCTATTCAGTTATTTGGAGGCCCCAACTGACAAACAAGAATATTAAGATTTCCTTTATCTCTCCTGTTCTCCCATATGAAAGATAAACTCTCCCAGTACCAGCAAAGAACCTCTGTTAAGTCTTTTTGTTTCTGAAGCCTGCTTCTTGGAAGCCTCAATTAACTTCAACACAAAAATTATGTTACTAATCCTACCCGGCAGCTCTGTGCAGCACTACCGGGCAGCCTGGGTATGAATCGAAGGTGTGGAGTAGCACATTCATTGTTCCCAGCTGAATGAGCCCTCCCCAGAAGATGAGTATGTCCAGAAATGATAGCTGAGCAGTCTGAACCCCTTCATTCACCCTGCTGGGTGTGCTCATCCTTTCACCTGGGTGCGTTAAGAGCCTATGATATTAATCAGAACGGCTCCAGTCTCAGAGCTTATCTACATCAGTGGTTTTAAAAGTGCACTCTTCTGTCAGCATTGCTGCATCTGCACAATAGATTTTGCTAGCTTAAGCTATGACTTCTAGTAAATTCAACTGTGCTGCCAGAATTTTTCAGTACGGACCAGATCTCTCAGTACTGCCTTTTAAAGCATGTTCTTGAGTTGTGCAAATATAAGATTTTGATGCCCCCAAGTTCAGGTGCAGGTGTAAGGGGTTTCCTTCTTTTCTAATGTCTGCATTTCTTCAGTCCTGGACCACCCCTCAGGATCAATTTTTTTTCTAAAAGTTTTCTAAATTCCTTTGAACATAGCTAATGTAGTAAAAGAACTTCACCTTGGATTTCCTACTATTCTCGAATTCTTCACTTTAGGAGAGACATGAGCCCCTCTGCTGCATTGTGTAGATCAAGAAAGTTTCTAGACCTTATCTTGTCATGCATCTCATGCCCTCTTTCCACAAAAGTGTCTCCAGTATCTAGACAATTCAGCAAAAAGTTAATGCTTGGAAGTGCCTATACTGGAACTGATGGTTTTGCCCTTAAATACACATTAAGAAAATCACAAGTCATTTTATATTAAGTGTAAGGCCATGCAAAAGATGGATGATCCACTTTGTGTTTCATATTAAAAAGGACTTATAAATATTTGAAACAGGACAGAAATTAAACTACCTGCTCATCCACCCATATGGACTTGTCTGAAGCATCTTGACTGTCACCGTAGGAAAGATTCTCTTCCTTCTTCTTCTTGTGCCTTCTGTGTCCTGTAAATGAGTGGAAGCCTCCAGTATTCCTGGCTTTGTGTGCACCTCTGCTTGCTAAACTTACCTGATAAGAAATACAATTACATATTGTTTAGTTCTGGTGTGACTGAGCTGTGGAACTGCTCTACAAATTCCTATTGGATCTAAAAGGACTTAGTTGATAACTGGGAAATATCTTCATTATTCAGTTACAGTTAATTGTGCATGTGTTTGGAGACCAAATTTTCATTTCTGTTGTTAATGATAGAAATAGCCCATTCTTTAAAGGGCACCTTCAGATCTGTTGCTGAAGTAGATTGTTACTTTAATTAGCAGGATTTTTAATCAATGCATGTACTGAGATATTCTGAGTATTATATGAAGTGGTAATTTAAAAAATTTAAAGAAGCATAATATGAAGGTGCTCAGTACTTCCTGTAGAAGCTTGTGCTTGTTTTGCAGAACTGGAATCATTTGGCAGTGAAGCATGTTTTAAAGTTGAGACTTGGTTCTCTGACATGTGAGCGCAGGTGCTATCACTGGGCTCTCCAGCAGCAGGTCAGCTTCATGGCCATGGTTGAAATTTGGCAGCATGTGGAAGCTCAGCCAGGTGCCCCACTGTAGGTAACACACACCAGGGAAGGAGGAGGGCAGCAGGAGGTAGTTCTTTGTCCCACTTGCCCAGCTTCCTGAAGGAGGCTTTGAATTTTTAAGGGTTAATTGTTCCTTAAGGGGTTAGGAGGGAGGGTCCTGGTTGGTGGCCAGGTAGGGTCCTGCCAGAGGAGGCTGTGTGGGCACTTCCAGAGAGCAGTGTGCTGCTTTGAACACAGCTGCTAATTGCTGTGGGAAAATTTGTGTCTCACATAGTTAGCCAAAGAATTTATTTTAAAGCTACATTATTCTTTTGTTTGCCCTAATCAGAGTCTTAGTTCTGTTGAAACTGGAGACAAAACCTGGGAGGTAAGAGCGGAATGGGGTAATTACAGGACAAAAAGTTTTTGTATGACCTTTAAGGTAAGGCTAAAAATCTGATGCAATGAAAGGGATGCTTTGAAGGAGTTAGAACAGGGATTACAGAAAGGAAGTGATCCAGCAGGGCAAACAACCTCCAGCCTTTACTGTCTGCTGATGTTGGATTGTGCTGAAGAAGAGACAATTAGAGGTTGTGACAAGAGGACACAGCTTGTGCAGAGGGGGAAGCAGGAACCTGGGGAGTGTAGAGGAACACATGACAGCTGATACCATCTGAATAGATAGGACAGTTAAATACAGTAGCAGGGATTGCTAATGTGAACATCATCAAGTTAAGCAGTACTTTACTGCATCTTATGGTGGCATTTGTAAATAATGTTTTCACTATTTTATTAGGAGTAGTAAGGGAATTTTGTGACAGTATGACTACAGAGTGCTCATTTCTGTGGGGATTTTTCATTATGTTTTGGAATTTCCTTGTTTGTATCTCTCTGGTTTTGATTTGTTGCTATTTGAGAAGGTCAGCTGGGGAGGCAAGGGGATGACTTTGAACAAAACAGAGTTCTTGAGCACTAAAACAATTGTCAGTATGCCTTAAAAATCTTACTAGTCATTCTGTATAGACATGAGTCACTAAATGATTCTCCAGGTTACCAGGCTGCAACAGTATCCTCATTATGATGACACTGAAACTGAAAAATCTGGTTACCTGTCAGATCATAAGGGAAAGGAAAATCTTGTGAATGACTCCTGTTTATGTGGAATTTCAGTTTTCACTATGAGAAGCTGTACTTGGAAACCAAGGCTGATGCTGCCTGTGTATCCTATGTCATGCAGCCAGAGCAATAGCTTCAGCACCTACACTTAGCTATTTTTTTTCTTCTCTCTCCCATGTGTCTGCAATGACATCCTTGTTACAGTTTCCTCAGGTTCTCCTTTCATTTCCAGACACCTTCACAGTAATATTTTCAGCTCAGCCTTGTGACTGTGTGCCCAGCTCTTGCATGTCACATGTAATATACTTCATTTCCCTTATAGTGACTTGAGAGATGTATTGTTTTTGAAACCTCAGTACTGTCAGATTGTTTGAAATTAACTCTGAGTTGTTGAAGGGGGACTTGGAATGATCGACAGCCTCTTCAGATGGTGAAGCTGACATTGTGATAGCTTTGTTCTCCAAACAGAAATACAGAAATGACTGTGCTGTGCTCCCTGCTTGGGGACACAGGGACCTGTAGCACCTTTGCTGATGTTCATGGTTTGTTATATGTTGTTCTTGTGTCAGATTCTCTGTCCCTCTTGTTTTAGTTTTACAAAATCTCTAGGTTTCTGTGTATTTGCTCCACAACAGACAACGACTCTGTGGAAGAGCTCTGAGCAGGTGCAAAAGTAGATGGGGAGACATGATTCAAGAAGGAATTATGCTTGCATATATTAGGAAACCATTGAGATAGCTTGAGTCAGAACACAGTGATGGAAAAAGGGTGTGTAAAAGATGAGAAAGGAAGGAGATGATGGCATAAAGGATGAATTTCAAGTTTAAAGGAGTAGAGGGAAGTACTTGGGCCTTTTTAGTTGCTGCTAAGTAGTGAATTGCCCAGTGGTGACTCTACAAGTTTAATACTCTGTGCTGAAGTAAATGAGTCACAAAGTTCTTCCCTTCTGAAGTTTTCTTTGTTCTCTTCCTCCACTTGTTTCTTCTCTTAAACTCTTTTCTCTTGCCAGGTTTTCTGTGTCACTTGTCTTCCCCAGTGGTGCCATAATGAGTGCTACTGAGTGCTTCTCTCTCCTCTTTGTGTCTTGAGCTTGTTTTTTTATTCATTTTTTTCTTTATACCACGGCATTTCTGCTCACTTAACTTCACTTCCCTCTGTCTTTTCATCACATGTTCTCACCTCCTTTTTACTAAAGGAGCACACTGTACTATTAGAGTCTTTTGGTCTTCATGTTCCCTTTTGCACGTAGCTCTTTCAGCCCCTGAGATAAAACACTTTTTATACAAATTCCACAAATTAGAGGTAGATGGTTCTCCTCAAGATCAGGGTTCATGACAGCTCCTCCAAAGGAGGAGCTGGAGCTGTCAGTGTAACTTGGACTGAGTCCTTCTGAAGAGTGTTGCAGTTGGAGCAGTGTCTCAGCCCTCCCTCCCTGCAAGCTGTGTTTTCTGCAGGGCCAGCTTGGTGACTCAGTAACCAGCCCAGCACCAGGCTGCATCTGTGTGCCCAGCTTGGGGTCATTTTCAGTGTTGTCTTAGGGTTTGTAGCCTGGCTGTTGAGAGGCTCCAGGCATGCAGAAATAGCTGTAGCTCCATCTCAGATGCTGTTGTATGTCCTCATACACTCCCAAGGAAAATGCAATCCTGAGATGTGCTCCCTTGGCTCCCATCATTACATTATGTCTTTCTCGCCATATGAGGGAAAGTATGAGGTATTCTTTCCCTCTTTCCCTCAACTCCCAAGGATTTAAATTTTAAGTAATGGCATCAATATTGTTATACAAACATCAATGTCTGTGACTAACCAGGATGCTGCAGAACTCTTTATCTTGCTGATTTTCCTGACTCTTATGCAAGAAACTTCTGTAATGAACACAGAGTACATTTATTTATTGTTTATTCTTCCTCTAATGTAGTTAAGATTTTAGATAGACTATGTAAAGTAACTTTTTTATGAACATTACATCCTGTTGTGAAGGTAGATATGAATGTTCTGTTCCTCTGACTGATGTAGAAAAATAGAAAATAATTTCTACTTGTCTTACTTATTACTCTTCTTTTGCATGCATGTTTTTGTTAGGGTTTTTTTTTTTTTTTTTTGTTGGGATTTTTTTGTTTGTTTTTAATTTGATTCTAAAATGTAGGGTTAGTTAGTGACTTCAGGAGGCTTCTTTTAAATTGTAGTTTGTGAACTGTCTGACAGGCCATCTGTTTCTCACTCCCCTTAGGAAGGCTGATTTGGGATACATTCTCTCTAGTTTCAATGCTGGAAGACAGACTTTTTATATTAAGTGAGTTTCTAGAGATGATGACCTGAAATGTCCATGTATTAAGAGTCATCAGCTTGACTAATGGCACACCATGGCTACAGATCATCCTAAGCACCTCTTCAAAGTGTCATTTTTCCAGCTCAGTTGATTTCTGACATATCTCACTTTATCAGCCATTGAAGTGGAAATTTCATCACTCTTTTATGCTTTTTGAGTTTTTCTTAGTATTTGTTTGTAATAGGTTTTATGGGTGATTAGTTGTGTGAATTGTGACTTTTTTTTGTGAACAGAACATTTTCTTAATTTTTGCATGTTGTGCCTAAGCTTTTTAATCTACCTGTTAACATGTATCGGTTGAATTTTGCTTTGTTCTTCTGCTGTGAAATACTATACCTAGTGCAATTTGTAACTAATGCACTATTCACATTCGTTTAACCTGGTCAACAATTACAGGTACAAAGGAAATTATTATTTAATGAAAATAATGGCACTTGCAGACATGTATCTGTTGAACAGCACTACTTAGATGCTATTTTCAGCAACTGTTGTCAATGCTGACAATAGGCACTGTCTTAGCTTGCAGCCTGTAAAATCCTCTGCTCTTATTCCAGACAGAAGCTCAAGCCTGCTTCTTCTACAGAAATCTGAGGGTTCTTGTACTGCTTGTGTTTCTGTAGAATCATGGAAGCAGATTTGGTGCCCATCTAAGCAAGTTCAGACTGTGCTTTCACCCAGGAGTCACTGTGGAAGGATCAATGACTCTTCATTTGTAAAAATGGTAATTAATAACAGAAATAACTATAACTCAATAATAATGCAGGTCTCTGCAGCTGGGAATACTATGATTCATTGGAATGGCTAAGTTGGAGATGGAGATGTTGGGAGGGAAGTTTGTGATGTGTAATATGTAAGTTCCTTCCCTGTCTCAGTTTTGCTGGCCTCGGGGAGGGAAGAAGGGCTCAGTTCCAGCAGCATGCTGCTTTCCTTGCTGCTGCTTCTCTTTGAGTCTGAGGAGGAGCATTTGTGCTTCCTTGTATTTCAAACTCTCTTACTGTTCTCCTGTAACCGAGAAATGTATAAATTTTATCTTTCTTTTTTTTGAATATTTTCTATTCCAGCTCTGTATATATTAATCATTCTCATTATTCTTAGAATTAATTCCAGTTTTTCTTTGTATGTTTAGAAATGTCTAAAACGGGTATAGATGTTGAAAGGTACTATAGTAGATCCATAAATCAACCTAAGCAGTGGCATAATCTTTTCTATACAATTATCTTGTAATATTGGTAACAAACATATTTTATTTCTTACCTGTTTACTCTTTCATGCTTCTGTAGATTCTTAGATATCAAAGGACATAAAATACTGAGGTATATTTAGACTTCTTAGTCAGGTACATTGATGTTCATTGAATCATGTTTAATGCTTTCTCCAAGTGAGAGATGGGGAGGGAGCAGTGTGTACCTTGGGCACGATTGCAATCTTGCTGCCAAACTGCAACAACCCTTTGAGGAACTCAGAGTTCAAGGTGTTGAATGAAATGCAGTAATTTTCTGTAACATTTTTAATGCCTGCAGGCATGCTAAAGTTGTACCTGGGTGTTTTGGATAACTCTGTAGCATGACCTTCATGCCTTTTTTGCATCTTACCAATTTAAATATGTCTTTTCTGTGTCGCAGTGTAGAACTTAAGTATCTAGTGGTTTTTCTGGAAAAAAGCTAAGTAACTGGGATTTGGTTTTTGGCTTTGTTTTGTTTGGGTTTTTTTTGTGTGTTTTTTTGGTTTTTTGTTTTGTTTTGTTTTTCACTACATCATCTTTATTTCATGTTGCCATAGATGACTAAGAGAAACCGATGAAAGGCTGTCCTGGTAAATTTTAAATGCAGTGTAAGCTACACTAGCAGTCAGCTTTGTCTGTGTCTGAGACACTGAAGCTCCTGTGGTAGCTTAGACACTCATGTGCTCAGTTTTAGTGTTTGCACTTGGTGTCTCTACAACACTTAGAAGGAATTTTGATTGTTTATTTGTTTTAATTATTAATTGCACATGACTTCTCAGACTTGGTAATTAAATATTGTGCTAAAAGTGTTAATGATGGCAGAGGTCTACAATGTAGCCTGACTCATAAGGGAATGAGCTCTTTGATCCCAATGACCTGATAACAAGAAAAATTGCTTCTCTGCTTCTCCTCTCCTTCTAAATTAACTTGAAAGAAATATTTAAGTATTATTTTTAAAATGGCCATCTTCTCTTCACGATTTCAAGCTGATTTTACAATTTGGAGTGAGACTGGGAAAGTGGATTCTGAGTGTGCAATCAGCTAAGCCGTGTAGAGAGCTGGGCTGAGCTGACACGGTGATCAGTGAACACCTCCCGTGGAATCCAGCCAGGAGCCCCTCACACTGCAGAGATCACTGAAGAGGTCGTGGGAGATCCCAATGCTCAGTGACACAGATGAGCATCCCCAGTTTTTAGACTTTGAAAAGTATTGCACAGAAACTTGAAGTGGCATGCAGCAGTGAAATATTTTTTTTATTTTCTGCAGTCCATGCAGGCTGTTTCACGTTTGCACTGCAATGTAACACGTGCAGCAGTGTATAGCAGAGCTGAACTGACATCCTTTTGTGAGTGTGTTAGTAGTTCAATAGCTTTGTAAATATTGCTGTGTAAATGACTTCATTTAGTTGGGGTGAAGCAACCTGATAGACCATAAATATTGACATATGGGCAAAAATTCTTTTCAGATGAAAGCAAGTGTTTCATAATACATCTCAAAATAAATTTATTCTCCTTGGTTTAACATTTTAATCTGATTTTTTAAATTAGTTGCTGTGCATTTGTCTATCTGCACCGAGACCCTGAGATGCAGCTTTAATGTTGTAGGAAACAGAAAAGAAGAAAAAAAGGAAATATGATCAAATCTGTGCAGCAGTGGTTCATTTAAATCTGTGAAGATGTGAATGGGAAATCTTGTTAGTATTTTAGTAGTGATCTTTCAAAGAAAGGGGCTGAGTAGATGCAGTAAATGACAGCTTGGTTTTTTTATTAAAATAATTTTCTCAAAAATTGAAAATACTTTTCTCATTGGGTGTGAGAAGTGTTTTCTAGGGAAGAAGAAGGGGTGGTTCATAATGTATCAGTGATTCAAGTAAAGATGTAGTAAAGCCGTCTGCACGTCTCCTTTTGTTTGACTTGTCACTGCTGACTTACCCTACTTAAACATTAATTCTGGTATTTGTTTCTGTGTTCTGCAAATATGTTTGTGTTCTCCCTTTCTGCTTGTTGTCTGATCACAGTAAAGAACATTTATTTGTAGACAGTTCTTTAAGATAGCTTTTATTCTGTCTTCTATTAGATATGTGTATAAATTCACTGATAAACTAAATTCCGACACAAGCCTGAGGATGTTGTTTCCTAAGACTTGCTGAGACATACTATTAATTTTTAAAGTTGAAGGCTAATGCAAGTAAACAGGTGATTTGTATAGTGCCAGATTCAAAAAGATCATGTTCTTAAAACCTAAAAGGTTTGTTTTATTGTTTGTTTGGTTTGGTTTCTTTTTCAAAAATGCCCACAAATAATCCAGTAATCCTCATTATTCTGGCAGGATAATCACTGCTGAAGTGTCTCCATAAAGCGGGGCCGTTAAACAGCTTGTATTTTTTTAACCTTTTCATTCTTTGTCTGGAGAGACAATATATAACCAAGAGAACTGCTTTTTGAAATTTTATTAAATTCATTGATTCCCACGAGAGGCAGATCAGTACTTCTTCATGCTACAGCATAGATTAAATCTTTGAGGATTTCAGCTTGGTATAGTAACAATGTGTTGTGCAAATAAGAGTTTGGGTTGTTGGTTTGGCTTTTGTTGTGCTTTTTTGGTGTTGTTTTGGGGGTTTTTTTTGTTGTGTGTGGGGTTTTTTTTTAACATTATAAAGGATTTTCGAAACTTGGATTAAAAAAAAAAATATTTCTTCTTTAATGGTGAATAGTCATGATGATGAATAGTGTGTCAGTTTTCCCATGGTGCAGTTTAGAGACACTAGGAATTAGTGGCCCTTTAAAGTCTTGACATGCTTAGATGAAAGGGGAGATGATAGGCTTTGCACTGCAAAGGAATTCCCCTGTGTATTTGTTAATAATTATTTCTAAACATCACAATTCAGTTTAGTATTAATAAAACAGAGAGTTTATAATATGTCTAGTAAACGGATTTTTTCCTGGAAAGTACTTGCATTTATTAGTAAATCAAATGTTTTAAAATCTGTGTTTCATATAAGCTAGAAAGATGTGCTACATGGGCATGCAAACATCTAAACAGTCATCAGTTCAATAAACTGTTGTGTTGTAAAACTTTTTTGATCATGTAAAAATTTCAGTTAACCACTTAAAATTGGAAAATATAAAAGTAAATTGTTTCCTTAAATAGTAGTCTTTGGAGCTTTATTCCCGAGTCTAAACCGAGCTTCAGATAGGGCAAGAAATGGAAAAACCTTTCTGGAAAATTGCAAAACAAAATGATAAAGGACTGGCTCTTGTTCACAAACTTGAATCACAGCTCTGTAGTAAATTTGATACTCTCTGAAAATATTTTAAGGAGTGACAACTAATTAGTTTGATATTAAGTGTTTAAATAAGTGAAGAGTTGCAAAGCAGCCTTATTTTTGCTGAAAAGAGTGCAAATGGAATTTGCTGCTGCTTTGTGATATGTGTTGCTGTGTGATATGCATGTGCTTTCTCAGCTGCTTAAAGATAAAAATTATATTCTTAAATTTATTTTAGCACTTCTCTTTATAAAACAAAAGCAGGATTTCCAGGCTTTCTTTCCCTCAGGAATTTAGATATTTTGGTTGAGGGTGCAGGACCCAAGAAATTAAACTGAGATGTCTTGTTTTGAAAACTGAGAAGTCTTGTTTTGAAAGCACGGGAATGAAATATTAAAGCAAAATAAATAGTAATAGAAATATGATTCTTACTGTAATATTCCTTGAGAACTTGAGGGGAAAAAAACCTTTCTGACTGTCATTTGCAAATCAAATATTTTCTTGCCTTCTAGCACAGCTTGCATAGAATATACTGGCTTGGGTAAACCTTCCTGTACATCACCTGTGTTGTTTTTGTAGCTTGCTGTGAAATTATGTGTGCATGTTCTCTGATGAAAATAATTTTCTTAGAACAGCAATTGCAATAAAAATTATAGAAGTCTAAAAGTCTACAAAAAAGTATGAAACCCCAAACATTATTACCACAAGTTTCCAACGAGCAGAAGAAAACCAGATTTGCCATTTAAGCATGCAAACTTCTCAGACAAAGAAAAAACAGCTTACCTACAGATAGAACTTAGGCAACTAACACACTCCTAAAGCTGAAAAACTGCTATTTTTCCAGTGTCTCTCTGCTCCAATCTCTCTCTGCTTTTGATCTTTTAATCTGTTCTATAAAAATGAGTGATATTGTGTTGATGTTTTTCGCAAGAATTTTTTTGCTAATGTTTTAGATCAGGGTAGCTCGTGCATGGAGCTCTGGCAAGTCTTGCAGAAGTGCTTCTGACCCACTGCTGAGCAGATCTATCTTTCTTTCTTTCTTTCTTTCTTTCTTTCTTTCTTTCTTTCTTTCTTTCTTTCTTTCTTTCTTTCTTTCTTTCTTTCTTTCTTTCTCTCTTTCTCTCTTTCTCTCTTTCTCTCTTTCTCTCTTTCTCTCTTTCTCTCTTTCTCTCTTTCTCTCTTTCTCTCTTCTCTCTCTTTCTCTCTTTCTCTCTTTCTCTCTCTTCTCCTTCTCTCTTCTCTTTCTCTCTTTCTCTCTTCTCTCTTTTCTCTCTTTCTCTCTTTCTCTTTCTCTCTTTCTCTCTTTCTCTCTTTCTTTTTCTCTTTCTTTCTTCTCTTTCTTCTCTTCTTTCTCTCTCTTTCTCTCTCTTCTCTCTCTTTCTCCTCTTTCTCTCTTTCTCTCATTCTCTCTCTTCCTCTTTCTCTCTTTCTCTCTCTCTTTGTCTCTCTCTTCTTTCTTCTCCTTTCTTTCTTTCTCCCTTTCTTTCTTTCTTTCTTTCTTTCTTCTTCTTTCTTTCTTTCTTTCTTTCTTTCTTTCTTTCTTTCTTTCTCTTCTCTCTCTTTCTCTCTTTCTCTCTTTCTCTCTTCTCTCTTCTCTTTCTCTCTTTCTCTCTTTCTCTCTTTCTCTCTTTCTCTCTTTCTCTCTTTCTCTCTCTCTTTCTCTCTCTCTTTCTCTCTCTCTTTCTCTCTCTCTTTCTCTCTTTCTTTCTCTCTTTCTTTCTCTCTTTCTTTCTCTCTTTCTTTCTCTCTTTCTTTCTCTCTTTCTTTCTCTCCCTCTGTTCCAGACAGTTAGGGATCAATTACAGCCATTAGAGATCATTGTAACACATCAGTGGTTGTCTTTCTAATTTTATTATAGGTGAATGTAAGCTGAATGTAGAGAAGACTTGCCAATAAGCCGGACTGATGTGCCCAGAGAAGGAATGAAGTATGGATGTGAAGGAACGTAGGCCTTATTGCTCCCTGACAAAGAGCAGACGGGACAAGGAGCGTCGCTATACAAATTCTTCTGCAGAAAATGAGGAGTGCAGAGTGCCTACTCAGAAGTCTTACAGCTCCAGTGAAACCTTGAAAGCTTTTGATCATGATTCCTCTAGGTTGCTGTATGGAAACCGGGTAAAAGATTTGGTCCACAGAGAAGCAGATGAGTATACCAGACAAGGTAGGCAAGATGTTTGAATTCAGAGTGTATCATTCATTAGTTCCAAGGCATTCTTGCTGCAGCAAGAGAATGTTATTTCACCACTTTCATCAGTTTTGGTAATGCTCCACACACGTAGTACATTTCCCTCGGATCTCCCTAAGTGTTTTACAAAGATGGGGAAGCGTTCCATCTTTGGAATAAATAATATATGCACAGGAAGGAAATGGCCTGTGTTGGGCAGTAGGTCAGTGACAATATTGCAGAGTCAAGTGTGAAGCATTCAGGCCTTACAATTTAAAAATAGACCCCCAGTTATTTGACTCATTAATAGGTTGCCCAAAAGTTTGCCATTCCAGTGTATCCAAAAATGTCAATAGTTTAAAAATTAATAGAAAAAATAGATAAATACAAGTTTGAGCCCTATGAACAGATTTGTGGAAACATAGTATGTCTGGATGAGCATAAAAATAATTCATTAGCTCAGTGCTTTTACATTTTAGCTTACAAGGGTAGTAAAAGAGCACTGCTCAGTAAGGTAAATTAGTCCACAATTTGTGCATTTGGGTGTGTTGGATGATTTTTTTTAGTGGTTATCTCTATGTATAACCAGATGGTAATAGGTTGCTAAAGCTCACTGCTGAGTTTTTCAGTTCAGGACTGGAGTGACATGAGAAGTCTAAATATCCATCAAGGTGCTCAAAACTTGACTGAATATGGTTCTCTTGCACCTTACTGTAGCTGACTGTGCTTGAGCACAGGGTTTGGACAGGGTGATCCCAAGAGGTCCCTTTGGATCTCAGGGATTCCGAGTGATTGAACTCAGCACCAATTAGAGTTCAGTGCTTAAGCTGAACTTGTGGATTCAAAACTATACTGTCTGGAATTGATGCTTCTGCATTTCACAACTAAGCTACTTCATGTAAAGAGAAAAAAAAAAAGTTATGAAATGTACAGAGTACTTCAGCCCAGCTGTCTAAAAGGATAAAGTTAGGCCAAGAGCTGTGTGAACCTATGACTCAGTTTTCTGTTTAAGGCTATCTCCTATTTTATGTGGAAACAAAAGTAGATTTAGAAATCTCCTTCCTTGTGAGATAGTCCTTAGTTTTAATTTTAGAATATCTAAATCATTTTTTCCATTGATGTTTTTTCTCTGTTCCATTTAGAATAACTTTACATTAAAATTAGAGCTGGGCAGATGGTGTTGACTTCTTTGCCTACTAGTGTTTGCAAGGGAAATAAAAATATTTCTCTTATGCACATGTAACTGAGGCTTGCTGCTACTCTACTTTCTGCTGTTTATTTTTTGTGTCTGTGATGTGTTGAAACTTCAGGCTATCACCTTTTTCTAGTTTTTAAGTCATTAGTCACCTTGACATCATTACTTTAATGAGGTAAAATCAAGAGGAAGTTTTTTAAGATCTGTACTGTAGACACTGTCTTAGTACTAGGGATGAAATTATCTCAGAACAGGCACCATTTATTTAATGAATTCATAACCTATTGCCTGACTAGAATGTTATTCTTTTTTAAATAGCAATAACAAACTGGAAGAAGTTATGTGGTCTGGCATGTCACATATGATGGTGCACTGGGGCTTCGTTTTTATTCCCTTTCACTTTCTTCAGAAAAGCACACAGTATTTAGCTAATACATCCTACCCAATGTGCAATAAATTCCATGTCTATAGGCCTGAAATGGCAGTCTAGGATGGGTAATACCCTCTCACCTTCCAGTAGTCTCAGCACTGTCTTCTGTGCCCGTTTAATTTCCCTCATTGTCCTTTAAATTCTTTTCCTATGGCTTATTGGCTTCCTGTACTGCAGACCAGTTTGGCCCCTTTGGGGACTACCTGCAGGTTTGATAGGGTCAGGTAATAAAGGGCTTGCTTCAGGTAGTGTGTTCCTCATCTTTGACTGAGAATTTACAGCTTCTGGCATTGGGAGTAGTTTGTGGAAAAGGTCCTCAAGGTCATTTCAAAGGTTTTTAAATAATATATAAAAGATGCTTCCCTGTTATTTTTTTTTCTCTCTGCCTAGAAATAGTATGAGATTTGTGGCTTTGTTGACAGTGTAATTGACAGCCTCCTAATTCAACAGGAAATTATTCTGCAAATAAAAATGGCAACCTTTAATAAATACCTTTAATTTGGAATGAATTTAAAAAATTAATCATGACCAGTGTTTCACTTTCTGCCCTGACTGTGTAAAGCAACAATATGAAATTTCCAGTGTCAACTGGAAAGTTACTGGAGCACTTATGCAAGATTCTCAAGTCTCTCAAATGTGGAGGAATTCAAATAATAAAATCATAGACTCTTCTGACTTGGAAGAGACCTATCAGCATTTACTGAATTTAACTCCTGGCCTTGTGGAGGACACCCCAGGAGTCACACTGTGTGCTTGGGAGTCTTGTCCAAAGACTGTTTGAGCTCTGTCAGGTTTGGTGCTGTGACCACTTTCCTGGGGAGCCTGCTCCAGTGCCCAACCACCCTGTGGGTGAAGAACCTTTTCCTAATACCCAGCTTATACCACTCCTGACACAGCTTCAGGCCATTCCCTTGTGTCCTGTGACTGGTCACCATAGAGAAGAAAGAGATCAGTGCCTGCCCCTCCTCTTCCTCTCACAAGGAATCTGTAGAGTGCACTGAGGTCAGCCTCCTCTTCTGCAGGATGAACAGACCAAGTCACCTCAGCTGCTCCTCACATGGCTTCCCATCAAGGCCCTCCAGCATCCTCGTTGCCCTCCTCTGGATGCTCTCCAACACCTTTCTTCCATTGTGGCACCCAAACTGCCCCAGCTCAGAGCAGAGCAGGACAATCCCCTCCCTTGCCCACCTGGCCATGCTGTGCCTGATGAAGGACAGGGTTGGCCCTCCTGGCTGCCAGGGCGCTGCTGACTCATATTAAAATGTGGTTTTTTATGCCTGATATTTTAGGGTAAATCCCTGGAAAGCTTTCTGCTAGTGAATCAGAACTTTGCGGTCTCTTCTTCCTGAGTTGTTTCAGTACACGTTTTGTGCTTCCTCTTTCCCAAATTCCAGTGGTAGGAATTCAGAAAGGGATGCTGCTATTGGAGATAGGTGTGCTTTATTTATGGTCTTTTTATTCCATGAGATCTTTTCTTGTGGAGAGGAGATTCTCCAATTGTCTGTTCCAGTCTAATGATATTTTTCCTCGTGAGTTGAATTTCTGTTGCTTTAGATTAATTTCATAAATAGAAATATGAGCCCCAAAATATATATAATTGTCATTATGATTCTCAAACCAGCATTTAAAACATCTTGTAAAGTATTTGAACATGAAATTATTATAATTGGGGACTATCTTGTTACTTTTGAAAAGCAACTGACAGAACTAGAAGAGCAAGTAAGCTGCTTTAGGCAATTGGAACTACATCTAGGCAACATGCTTTCAGTTAACATTCATGACAGATAAGACCTAGTGCAGTCTCCTTTCTTTCTTCAGCCCCTTCACCTCTTGCAAAACTGGTGTTGTTTTAAAAATTTTAGATGAGGATTATTTAGCCTACTGTTTTTAGACCTTTTAAATTAGTTATTTATTTTCTCTTTGTTTATAAACCTCCCAGGAGAGCCATGTAAGTGAAGGCCATGAGCCTTTTTTGCTTAAAGTTGGTTTCAAGAAAGACACTCGATTTTGTATTACTTTGAGAAGATACCTAATCTCATGCTTGACAATGGCTGAAGCTCCATGAAAGACTTTGCTTTAAAGGTGTGATGCGATAGTTTATGTTTATGTGTTAGGGAAGAATATGACACCTGTTTTCATATACTTTGAAGTATCCAGCTACATAGAGCAGCCTGATTTAAGTGTCCTTCACTTCTTGATTTAAATGTACTTCTCTAATTGAATTCAGCAACCTAAATGCTTGTAGTTGAAACCAGATGATTTTTAAGGTCCTTTCCGAGCCAATCCATTCTGCGACTGATTCTATGATTGTGTATTGCCTTATGCCCAAGTCTCTTGCTCAATTCAAGATTAAAGCTGACAGTATGAAGTTGAATTTCTCTGTTGTACATAGAAAAGTTCCTGTGTTTAGAAATTTTATACCACTTCCTGTATGAAGTGATATAAAGTGATAGTACATAGGAGACTGCTATGGAAAAATATCTGAAAGTGTGGCATGACTACAGTGTGGATGGGAAGGATGGTAGAAATACAGAAAGTAAAGAGTATTTTTAAAATTGCATTTGGAAAAAAAAATTGAAGTCATACATTAGTAATATTCATATAATTGAAAAAGATCATTTATCAAACCTGGACTCACAATAACTGAAACACTTTGTATTAATTTAGTAAGAAAATGCAGGCATGTAAAAACTGTGTTTTATTTACCATTGGATGCATGTTAAAGGGAAGAGGGGGCTATTAAATACCTCTCAAGTAGTTATTGTTCTATTTCAAAGACTTTTGTAATTGCAGAACAGTGTAGTGGTCCTACAGAGAGATCCATGTATCATGTAAGTGAGATTTTGCACAGGAACAGAGGCTGACCCACAAGCAAGGCTGGCAGAATTCAGTGCAGGTTTCTGCATGTTCATCTTTTCTAACAAAATCCTCACAGCGCTGTTTGCAAACTGTGTAAATTGGAAAACTGAGTTGTAGGACACCTTTTTCTATTAGAAGACCCGAGGAGGTAGTGCAGGTTTTTTTAAATTTTTACTTTTTGGAAGTTTGAGTCAAATATGATTTAGACTGTGGGTAAAGTTATTTGGTCTTCTTAGATGGCAATGAGAATGACCTCATTGTGTTTATCAATCAGAACAGTTCACTGTCAGCCAAGTCTCAAGATCAATTTAATTGCATTCTATCCCTTTCAGTTTTGCTGGAGAAACCATTCCTATGCATAGCTTTATACCTTTACTGTTCTGGAATACTTAAGTGCCTAAATTAGATTAAATGCCCTTAGTACCTTCTTGAAGCTGCCAGAAGAGAGGGCAAATGTACCAAATCAGTAAAGAAAAAGGATTCCTTTCCTTCACAGTGTGCTGGACAGCTCATTCCTGGGTGCTAAAAAGTAGAGCCATGCACCGTATGTTACAGTGTGTATATATATCTCAGCTATTGTTCAACTGCTATTCCCATGAAAATTAGATTTAGGTGCTAGAAAAATATCACCATTCAGGAAAAGAGGCACCTGAAACAGTGATATACACGCTTTGACAATTTTATTTTATTACATAAGATATTAAATACTGTCAAGGATCTATTTTTAAGACCTTAGAAACCGGTACCTTAATTGCAGCTATTATCCTAATTTGACTCCAAAGTCTACTGCTTTAAATACTAGCTGCCCAAAATGAATTATTTGGATAGCACAATGTTTAATCTTTTTAGTCACCGTAAATGTCAGCTGTAGGATGAAAGGATTTAAATGATTATGTTTTTAAACCTAAGGCTTGAGTAATTTTACCTGTCCGAAGCAGTGGAAGGATACCTAAGAACATTTTGGCTTTCCACTACCTGGGCTTTACTGATGAGCTCATTTTGCCTATTGGGTAGGCAAGTGCTTCTCAGTAGAAGTGCATCAGCTTGCTTTGCAAGGTATTTATATGAAGGTAAGAAATAATATATTAGTGACTTTGTGATCCCCCAATGAGCAAATTAATTACCATTCAGTGACACAGCAAGCAGTGTCTCTCAAAATCTGAGGCAGATATTAGAATTGGTGTTTTATGCTTCCTGGCTGCAGTGCAAGATGAGTCCTGATTGTCATCATGACAGATCCTTTTTTGTTATGCTGAAACATGGCCACCTGCAGTGTCTGCCTGATTTCAGTGGGTAACTTCTGTAAGCAGCATACGGTGCCAGTATGCTCTGGATAAATTTGTGGCCTTGAGCTAAGCACATAACCTTCTGCTAGAGGTGTTTTTTTCTTTTTTACCTTGTGTAATACAGGAATAATAACACCTACCTACCTCACAGGCATTTGGGGAAGATTAATTAGTTTATGTTTGCAAAATGCTTTGAAGATGAAAAGCACTGTAAGTGCTAAGTAGTATTATAATCTCTCATTGTTATACTAGTAACTTCTTAAAGCAACAATAAGAAGTTAATTGGTTTTCAGGTTCCAGGTGATAAGGATATGTTGACTTTTAAAGTTATTCTATTAGCTGCAAAGCGGTATGAAGAAAAACATTTCACTTTTATTTGATTAGGAGTATATTTAGTTCACGCTCAGTGATATGCACATGCTCTAAGGTATTCATCGAGGTGAAATTGGCCCCTTGTGGGGCATGGCCTGTAGATGAGGTACAGATCTAGAGACAAAGGGTAATTGTGATTCTCCTGGGAGAAATCAGCCTTGGTTATTGGCAGCACACCGCTTGTTCAGGCAGTTCTATTCTACACAGACACTGCAAGTCCATAGAGTAGAAACCTTGTCTTCAACTAGTCCAGTTGCAAAATAGGAGAATTAAGTTCTTGATCATAATGATTAAGGATTTATAAGGTGACCAAGAGGCCTTCACAAGGATTTTCAGGCTCGTGGAAAGGAAGATAATGTAGAGGGTCTGTAAGTGCTTTTATACCTTTCCATAGCCCATATACGGAGATGTATGCGCTGCTTCTGTTCATAATAAAAACTAAACGGTGGACTGGGGAGATGAATGGATGGCATGCATGGCTATAAAAGATGACTTCAGTATGTTAACATCTACAGAGAGGATAAAGCTAGAGCAGTGTGCAGTTAGAGATGGGATGGGGAGAGGAATAAAAGAAGCTGAAGAGTCCTGTCTCTCCTGTCTGTTGATTTAGTGCTTAGGGCTGAGAGTGAGGGCTGGAGGCCAAGCTATGAGTGATTGCTTATTCCATCACTGGCAAATAAATGCATAAAGTGAAGCAGAGATGTAAAATGGGGGTAATTTCTCAGAAAGTTCCTTGATGCTTTTTGAAATTAGTTTGTAAAGTGTCAACTTACGGGCTTGAGAGCCAGTACTTGGTGTTACTGAGCTTATTAAAACCAAAAGAGGAAATGGCAGAGCCAAGGGAGCACATTTGCTCCAAGCTTTGTTTTTCTAATATTGCTAGTGGTAAATCTTTTCATGTCTTCAGCATAATGGACGTTTTGCTAGAAAATCTAAGTTAAAATATTGCTACACCACATTTATTATGGGGGTTCACAGAGTGGAGAGCCTTATGAGGGATTGTGACGGGAAGTGTGAGTGATAGAGAGAATAAGAGGTTTTCATTTCTGCAGAAACTTTTGGGTCACTATTCTGTGTTATTGCTTCCATTTAGCTACAGCAGTGGTCTGAGCACTCCTTTCTGTCCATGCATTGAAGAGTCAATTCCCATACATGTGGAATACTTCTGTATGAAATTCCACAAACTGAAATGTATGTGTGGCTTCAAATAGGCACATTGGGCTTTTACTTTTTACTTTGTGCCAGTTCCTAGCCTGTAGAAATAATTGAATTTTCTACCATGCTGAGAGACATGTCCCTCTGGGTCTGGTCCACCTGGTCACTTGTGGTGGCAAATATGCTTTTCCCTCATGGAAAGGCATAAATAATGGTAGAGTTTTCTCACCCCCCTGTATGCAGGAATAGCAGTAAACCCAAGCTCCAGTTTGTGTGCTTCATGCAGCCTCCCTCTGCCTCACCTTCCTTTCCTGTTTCAAGCTGTATGTCATGTCATTAGCACCGTACTGGCCCTAATGTGGCAGTTCATACCTGTCAGATCTGTCTTTGTAGGCTCCTTGCAGACTGGATATCCATCATCTCTACACTGCTTACCCTTGGGTCATATTTTCTTCACATCTATCAAATTTAGGCTTTTTGTAATTCTTATTTTGTAATAAATGGAAGCTCAAATGTTGATGTTTTGGTCCCAGGATCCAAAGATTAAGAGAGATGCCTAAACTGTCTATACTGTCATTCTGCTCGTGATCAAGATGTGTTTGTTGCTACTCATGGAGTTCTATTTCTTTTCTAAATTCACAAATCCTTTTTTTTTCACCTCTTGCAGCCCATTATTGGAACAGCTGTGCTGGATTCTCTTAATTTAGTTTGTATATTGTATAATCATAGTAATAAAATTAGATTTTAATATAAAATCCCCAAATTTGGAGTCATAATGTTTAAATTATTAGTTCATTTAGGGGAACATGTTTGCTTCGCAGCTTTGAATTGTGCAGTTGTGAAATTATCTTCAGCTGGCTTTAATCTTACTCTCTGGTAACTTCAGATGGGCTTGATGAGCAGCTTTTTATCCTTACACTGGTTTAAGAAGTGCTTCTTATATTCTAGTCTGAGGATTAGGACTGTAGATCCCCCACCAACTCAAACCTAACAGGGAATAAAATTATGAGTTTCCCACACTTCACAGGAGAGTCTGTGTGTTTGGAGCATCATTTGGTAGACCAGTGACAAGAAGATGACTGTGTTTCATACACATGAATTCTTCCCTACATCTGAAAAGAAAAACTTTCCCGGGCTATCATTTCAATTAGTGTTTCCTTGTGATTCTGTAGTAACAAAAACACGTATCAAGTTTGAAATACTGTATTTCCTGCAAATATGCAAATATATGTGTAAATTTTTCTCAGTGATTGACTTGGGGTTTGAGTCTTGCATCAAGCTCTTTTATCAAGAGTAACACAATAAGTAGAGCTCAGAGAATTCACAGTATCTGGCACTAACCTTTGCAGAAGTCACCAAGACCATGACTTATGTCCCCAAATGCTTTTAAAAGTCCATAAGGAATGTGAGAACTGTGATTAACATTTGTTGAGAATAATGAGCATTTGAAAATTATATGCATATTTGATGAGATTTAATGTATTTCAATATTCTTTGTTATTATGTAGTTTACTGGATACATTAGAGAAGCAACTGTCTTTCATATGAATCTTACAGCTCCACTCTAAATCAGATAATGACAAGAAAAGGAGGTTAAGATGGAAAAGTGAATAGAGCAGAAAGGTCAAGCAAAAGAGATTAAAAGGTGACAAGGAAGATGGTTGCGATGAGTGAAAAGAAAAACACGGGAATTAAGAAGAGGAGGAAAATGTGATACAGTGGATTAGGATGGTTTAAATTTCACAGATAATTTGCACAAAAGCAAAAATTAGGCTGAAATAATAACAACAAAATACTACACCAAATCAAAAAGGAAATGTTAGTGTAGGCAAAGCTCATTACTTGTCAGTGTTCACTGCGGTTTCTTGCGTCCTAGCGGACAGAATTCTGCACGTACAGCTTTGAAAACTCCCTTTTACTAAATATATTGTGAAGTTTGCATGACAGAATGGATGTATCACATCTGTTAGTCATTCTCTCTTTTGTGCAATTGCATTCTACCCACCTAACATTCTGAATTCTGGAAACAGTGTTTGTACACCCCTAGTCAGAGTTTTCTAAAACATCTAAGGTATCTGTTTTGCTATTTAAAAAAAAAAAAATCTTTATCTTTTCGTTTTCAGCAAATTTGTTATCTCACTGTACATTTATTTCCACGTTCTTTCTTTCAGGACATTTCCTTACAAGTGACCTTATTCTAAGTATGAGCTCTGCATAAAGAGCTTCAGTAGGAGAATATATCCCCTACATAGTGTCTCAATATGAAATAAAAAGGAAGTAAGTACTTCTCCCATATCAGAGTAGCAAAAATGGTACGGTCCTTGCAGGAATACTTTGACACCAGTGCTGCTCATACAATAAGCTTATAAAATAAATGTTCTATTATTGAGGATGTATTTGTATGCAGTAATCTACAGACAGAAAAGAAAAACTAGAGAAAGATCTTTTTTCTCATTTGCTTTCTAAAGGAATGAAACTACTTTTAATTGAAAAGAAAAATTAGGATTAAGTAGCAAATCAAGGAAATGTAAGGGAGAAGTTTGGCTCTCCAAAGGACCATGATCATTGTTTTGCATCTGTACATCTTTAGATGTTTCACAGTTTTACCAAGTTTGGTATAAGTAATTTTGTCATGCATCATCACACAGCAATTATATGGAAATGTGTTTGATTTTTCAGTGCCTCAGATGTGTTCTAGGCAGGTAGAAAAAGGTAAAATACAAAGGAAGAATAGATTAGAAAGGGGACTGACAAGTAATGAATGATGCAGAGAGGCAGATATGGTGTTAAACATTATCAAGAGCCAAACTGAACAGAATTTAAAGTATGAACTTGGGTATGTTTGGGACCTCTGCCTTTTTGGTACTGTGTCCGAACTGTTAGGACAAAACCAAAGTCAGCAAAGACACTCACAGTATAATTCCTCTGTTTAAAAGCTAGGGGAGTTGGGTGTATTTTTATGCTAACTAGGCAGGTGCTTTGGAGGTTTTTCAGGGTTTTTTTTCCTGTGGTCTATTGTTGCTAAAACCTGACTTGTCAATTTATCAGTGGTTAATGAATTAGTAAGGAGATGCTGACAAATTTTCTTTTGGCAACTTTTATTCATTCCTTCTGTTTGATTCTTTCTCCTTTTCATGGTTTTTAAGATAATATCTCTGTGTTTATATTTAGTATAGATCCAACTTAAAGCAGACACTGACAACTGAAGAACCATGGGACCTTTTCTTTTGTTTAGTAGTCCTCTTCAAAAACCCATTTCCACAGATAACATTTCCAAATTGAAGCTTAAGTATTATGGAGGTCTTTGAAGGACTTCCTCAAAATAGAATGGGGAGACAAATGTAGCACAATTGCAGCAAGTTTCCATTTAATTCCAGCTTTTAACTTCCAGCTTTATAAAGAACTACACAGTTTCTGTGTATGTCAAACTTTCTTATAGCAGTATTTGATTAAACTGAAAAAAAAAAGGGCACATTTCTAGATGATGTAGCCTGTGTGATTTTGGCAGAGAAATATATACATGCACATTATCTTTTAGTAATAATAATAATTCTATATATAGACTTATATGTATTGAAAGTATGCAAAAAATCCTTTTTTTTTATAAGTGATGTAGTTAAGGAGGTGCACCAATCCTATGTGGATGATTGCTTACACAGAAAGCTGCAACATAACAGATAGGCATTGCTTCCTAAAGTTGCAACATAACAGGTAGGCTTGTGCTTCCTAAAGCACAAGCTGCTTCAGGAAGTTATTTTAGAGTTGTTAATTAATTAGTTTTGCTTTTTTCTGCACAAATGTAGGGTGTCAACAATCTTCACAATACCCATAAATATATTCCTGCCCAGGAGAAATGCAGCATCTAATAGTTGAGTGGTAGTAAACAACATTATTGTCAGTTTTTAAAAATTAGCTTCATGACATATCATCCCAAATAGTCCAAAAGCTTCAAAAGTGTCTCCAGAACAAGTCTCCTTGAGATGTTGTGCTTAATTTTTTTTCTAATTTTCAAATCACACATTTTTTAAAGGAAAGGAAAGAAACCCACAAAGCATTATGGTACCTGTTTATTCTGTACCTCCATTTTTTTCCTCAGGAATTGGTTCATTACAGTGGCCAAGCTGTTTTTAAGTCTTTATGAACTCTTGAGGCACTTACTGGCAGTGGGAGAAATTGCAAATGTTAAAGTGTAAGAAACCATTGAGTAAATCCCTCACATGGAAATCATTCTGGAAAGATGAATTAGAAACTCTGAACACAAGAAGAACATCCTCACTTCATGCTCTTTTTTCTCACTGAGCTCATACAACCTCTTTTTCAGCTTTTAATTTGATTTCATGGTGCTGTCCATTATCAGGTAAAAGCTCCCAACTAGTCTGCTACCCTCTAGGTCTGCATCTCAGCTGTATTCAGCTTCCCCTGGATCCTGGAAGATTTCCTGTTTTCATTGTTCAGAAACCTTAAGACGATAAAAAAAAATTCTATCACACGTGTATGATTTCCTTTGGGATTTGAATTTTTGAATTTCTACAGAAATAAATATTTTATTTTTCCATGTCAACTTCTCAGTTTAGGTTTTGCAGGTTGTTTGGGGTCTGTTTTGTTTTGTTTTTTCATTTGTGTAGGCAACTTACATGGACTACAATCCTCTTAGTGAAGCTCTTAGGAAGGCTTTAGGTCAGAAGATTATATAGCCTGATGATTCTAAAGCTGTTACAACATTTCTGGGCTATGTTGTAAAACTTCTGAGTGTAGTGGAAAGCTCTAATATATTGAATGAAATGAGAGGGCAGTATTCAAACCTTCCCCCTTTTCTGTTTTGGCTGCGCAGTGTCATTTTGGGAGGTTTTTTACGATTCACAAGAAAGGGGAAAGAAGATATTTTACGTGGAGATAGGACGTTGTAAATGTCAAGTTAAAAATCCATGACTAGATGGTAGGTGGTATGTTATGCTTGACACCAACTAGATGGTAGGTGGTATGTTATGCTTCTCCTGTGAAGCTCCTGAAGATGTTCTGGAATGCCTCAGGTTTCACTTAGGTGCTTATGACGAAAGAAGAAGTGTGTGTGTAACAGTTTTTCCAAATTGCTGTGCCTGAGTGCAGGGGCGTTTTGAGTGCAGGGGCGTTTTTACAGTGGGGGGAGCAGGGGCTGTGTGCAGCAGGCTGCTGGGGGAGCTGCAGGGTGTGATGCTCTCCTGCTGCTGCAGCTGCTCTGACTGGCTCAGGGGGCAGTGGCTGTGTCTGTCTGCATCCTTCCTTGCCTTCACCTCAGCACCACGAGCTGTAAGACCTTGTCCCATTGAAGTCAGCAGCAGTTTTGTTACTGACTCCAGTAACCTTGTCTTTGGTCAGAATACCTGTTTCCTCTCCATTTTGCTTCTCAAAATGCTCTTTTTAGAATAAATAAGGTGTTGCATGTGCAACCATGTTTACACCTTATCTACTCCGTGTGTGTAGAGACACCTGTATACACATACATGTGCACAGAGGCTTCTTCTGTATTTGGATCTGATTTTAGGCAGCTCTTTGAAAATGTAGATTCACATACTAATGTACCAATGAACCAGTGTTCTAAACTGTCACCCTTAGCATATATCTACAAAAATGCAAAATAATAAGCATTTTAGACACTTTACTCCGTTCAGCTCTGACCCTATTACCACTGGGCGGTTTGTTTGGCCTGTTTCCTTTACTGATTAGTTTCGGCTCTCAATAAAACCCAGGAAGTCACATGGCATGACAGCTTTAAAAAATTACAAGATACTATCAGTGTGCATGATAATCCCCTTTCTTATACCCTTGACACTGTTCAGACATAGTCATAAATATGCTTGCTCCTTTATATTTACCTTCCCAGCTATATTTTCATTCAAGTGTCTATTCACAGCTGCATAATAAGTAGTTTGATTTGTACCTAATTGTAGTAATTGATTTTCATTATTTATGAAAGTCATTGTCAGAATTCATTTATGGTTCTGACTGTGAAGAAACTTGCAGCAACAGCTTCGGGTGACTGCAGGAATAAAGTAATTAACCAGATCACTTTAAAAAAGTCAATGACCATTGCATTAACTCTTAATATGTCAGGAATTATTTCCACTTCTGTATTCATACTTTTGCAATTCTATTTCTTTCTCATGTATAGAATTCTGTTCTTGACATATTATAAACTTTAATTATCTTGCTAGTGTGTTTTTATGCTAAATGACTAATTGGGGAGAAAGTAGGATGCCTGTCAGATTCAAAAATTGAATGTGTGTCCTAATTTGTTCTCAGAGCTGTGAAATAATTGTGGGCTAGGGTGGAAAAGTATTATAGATATAGGTATGCAAAGGAGCTTGCCAAGTGTCTATAGATCATAAAATGTCTTAAATCTACAGACATAAAAGTGGGATGAAGACACAGCCATTAAAAAGGCAGTCATTTTTGAGTGTCGCATAATTTAGACACTCTAAGTTATTGAAGTGTCACAAGTTTATTGCACCTAATTTATTAATACAATCATTGGGATTCACTTATGTCTCCTGCTCTGCCCCAAAACAGGCTAAAAGTCTGTTAAAATGCACAGACTCTGCTTCAGCAGTAAAAGTGTGAAATGCTTCTCAAAATACAAGGACACAAAAAATAACAATTTTATTGTAATACTTGCAGGTAACAGGTGGCCACGTTTCTGTTTATTTGTATTTGTGTATTAAAGTAGGGCAGAGAAATCAAATAAAAACCAGGTGAATTTTGTTCCTGTTCAACTTTTCCATTACCATGTTGGGTGACATTTGTATGGTGAAAATAGCCTCTTGCTTTGGCCTCTAACAAGGCCAAACAAAACACTCTCCCCAAAACCAACCAAGTAAAAATTCTTACAAATACCTTGTTAAGTGCTTTAATGCTTGGAAAAATAACTTTTCTTTGAAAATAAGGAAAAATCTATAATTTTTAAAAAAATATTTTCATGTACTGAATTGGCTTTTCTTTGTTATGAGTTTCTGTTTTGTTTATTTGCTAGCCAGGATCACTTTTGATGCGTTTAAGCAGTTGACTAATTCTGCTGAGAAGAGCTGGAGACAAAAGAATCCACTTGATTGTAATACAGGTGGAGTTTTGACAAAACACCTGATGTGATGTCTGAGACAATTATGCACATGAAGAGTTTTTTTACTTTAAAATTCTTTTTAAAATAAAATAATTAAAAATTTCTCATCTTTTGTTATCTTTTTTTCCCCTAATCAGGACAGAATTTTACCCTAAGGCAGTTAGGAGTTTGTGAACCAGCAGCTCGTCGAGGACTGGCATTTTGTGCGGAAATGGGGCTCCCCCACAGAGGTTACTCTATCAGTGCAGGGTCAGATGCTGATACTGAAAATGAAGGAGTGATGTCTCCAGAGCATGCCATGAGACTTTGGGGCAGGGGGGTCAAATCAGGGCGCAGTTCCTGTCTGTCGAGCCGTTCCAACTCAGCCCTCACTCTGACTGATACCGAACACGAAAACAAGTCCGACAGTGAAAATGGTAAGTTCTTGTGCATATGCCCATATATAAATGAATGTTTATTTGCTGTTTTGGCTGACACTCAGTATTTTAAATCATTAAAGGAATGGCCTTGAGTTATTTACCTGCTCTTTTTTTTTTTACCTTCTCTGGTTTTTTTTCCTCTCTTCTTCCCATTAAAGTCAATATTCAATATCAGTCCTAACTAATACAATGTTTGGGTATGGTGCTTTAGCTGTGATTTTGAAAGAGTTTGACCACAAAAAAAGATTAGTTGTGTATTATCTCAGGCCATGTCACCTGTTACCCTCTGGGGAACAGCTAAGTGGTGATAAAGTTGCTCCCCAGGCTAGCTCGCATTCAAAAGTTTCATTGTAAACTGTTCTTCAAGACATCTTGGAGAAGTTGCAGAATCTTAGAATGGATGAGTGAACTCAAAGAATAGCTTATTAACAGGGCTCATGTGATTGAAAAAGAAATTTGATTGTGCTTTAAACTTCTTAGCTGATGAGAGCAGTCGGAATTGTGGTGAAAAGGGACATGTGGCCTTTGATGTGCCTGGGGGACTGGATTACTGTGCAATTAAAATCTGCAACAAAAATCTTAGCAGCTTTGTAGGATGTGGAGTATGACCATTGTATATTAAGTCTTAGAGTTAAAATGAAAATAGGTTAATACAATTGACTGATTCATTTTTAAACCTTTTCAAAGTTTTTTTTTTACCTCCTCTTGAGGTTGTGAACAGAATCTAATGTGGTGTTAAATGCTAACTGTACCAATCAACTTTTATTTGCAGAAGATTTTCATCTTTGCTAGAATTAAAATAATTCTTCTATTAACTTCATGACTTTCTATGTGAAAAATTCAAAAGCGGAATAAAGAAAAATAAGTAACAATGAAAATTAGTGATGGCTATTGCCTGCATGTCTACATGTCATTTTATTAATTTATTAAACCTGTCTGCTCGGCTGTACAAAAATTAGAGCAATTTTATTGCTATCCTCCAGCAATGACTGTAACACATGGTGGGAAACAGCTATGTAGGTATGTATGTATGGAAATGCTTAAAAAAATAATGCACTTTTTTTTTAAAATACAAGCAATAAAGTTTAGTCCTTTCTGTTTATTATTTTAACTTCAGTTTGCGAAAGCAAAACCAAAGCCATAAATTGCTGTTATTCATACTTATTTTTCTGCTGGTGGCTGTTTCTACATGAAGATACCTGTGCAAAACCACTGTCTCAAATGGGACCCTCCTTTTTTGTTGGATATAATGCTACATGGTACCTGAGCAGCTCTCAGTGTTCACAGGTGTCTTGTGTTACGCTTGGAAAATTTGAGTCCGAGGCATGTTCTGAAAGAGGAAGACAGAAGTACTTGCCTACCACCTTTTGGCAGTGGAGTTTCTGTGGGATAAAGCTTATTGGTATTTCAGCTGCAGAACAATCTAGAATAAGTTGTTGAGCAGTCCTGTGATTTTGAAAGGTCTCTGGTGAAACAAATTCTCTTGACCCTCTTGTAAAACCCTTGGTAATTGCTCTTGAAAATACATTTTTATGTATACATGCATGCACACACTATTTCCATAGGGAGTCATATCTTTACATTGCTAAAGAGGTGACTGCTTCAGAGGTACCATTGTTTTGGTATGCTTTGTAACAAATTTATACTTACAAATTTTTGAAAAGGAAATTATCTGATTACAATATGCCAAAACATCCTCCATCAGCTGAAAGTTAGAGTGTTTTGTTTTTACATGTGTGAGAAGGCTGTGAATATGTTAAAAAATACATTATTCTGCAGTGGTTAAAATGATGGAAGGAATATCTGGTGTTTGATACAACTTCAACGAAAAGTTTAGCCACTAAAAAGGATTACAGTTGATTTATTTATTAATAGGAAGGCCAGCAGTCCAATTTAAGAATGTACTGGGACTGCTGTGAAGCTAATGAAATTTTGATGGCTTGAGAGTTCCCTAGGGTTATGAAACATCTATAGCTTGGACCAAGATGTTTCAGTGGAGATGTTAAAAGGGTGAAAAGCTTAATCTTCTTTGGTATTTTTTTTCTCTTAATTTTTGTTTCCACTGAACATGGAAGACTTGGCTGAGAAATTTCTTTATACACATCATTGGAGTTCAGTACATTTAATGCTCACAATAGAACAGAAAATACAATTTAAAGCCAGGGAAACGGTATCGCCCTGGCAGGCACAGGTGCTCTAATCAAAGCACTAAACTGCAGGTGCAAGTTTTGTTAATTTATGGCCCAAAGTTAACAGCTGTGCCAGTATACTGTTGAAATCTGACAAATCTGATAAGGCTTTGAAACCAAAGTGAGAGTTACAAGTCCTCTGTGCTGCATCTCCCTCTGCTGTGTGGGAAAGATTCCTGACTGCACTTTGATGGAATTGTTTCACAGGTAAATGCATTTCTATGCAGCATGTTTGCCTCTAAGGTAAGAAAGGAGAAAAAGGAGCAGCTGGTGATGATAAGCAAAGCACAACACCACCAGATCATACTTCCCTCACCTAAAGGCCTCAGTGTTTCAGCAATCCCACTGTTCACCCAGTGAAACTCCTGTTTAAATAGTCCATTGCCATCATCAGGCCTTACTGGAGTTAATGGGACTTGTGAAGTTGATGAGAACTTTGACTCATCATACGAGTTCATGATCTCAGGATTAACAATTTGCTGATTGGACTTGGGTTTTTCTTTCTTGCCAATTAGGCAGGAAGAGAAGCTCGGCATCAAAATAGCATTTCCTTTCCTTCCTTGCAACTGTTACGTACTTGCTCTTCTGAAATAGCTGTGGATTGCATATCCCTCAGGAAGGCAAAACTCACAATTCTGCTGCATAATTACAATAAGCAAGAAGAAATAGTTTGTTGAAAATACTAACCTTTTATTTGTCAAAGTCTTAATAGGATGTTTCTAAAATCCTGCAAAAGGGACTTAAAGTTTTAAATCATCTTGGAAGGTTTAGTGGTTTCTTTAAACAAATAACATTGCACATTATCAAGTTGGAAAATTTTAAATACACTAAGAATATACTGTGACTGCCAGCAGATTTAAAAAACAAAACAAAACACATACCAAGCATAGGGTTAATAGATGTAGACTCACATCAAAGGGTGTTTTACGATATCGCTCAGTAAATAATTCTGAAAAGAAATATTTTTCTTTGACTTCATTCAAGTTCCATGTATGACTCTTGGCATCATATTCTGAAAGATTTGTCATGTCAGCCTGCCTGAAGGAGGGCCTGCATCTGCTGATCTGGGCAACCAACCAGTGTCACATACAGTGTGATGTATCAGTTGGCGCACACTGAGCATGCACATGCTTTTTCAGGCTTTCTTCTCTATTCTCATTGCAAGTTATTTCATAAATGCTGCATCAAGAAATTTATGTTGGTAATTGTTCTAGGAGCTGTTGCTTTGAAATACAAGCAGGCTGTCTCTTACAAGCTTGCCAGTAATTTTATGTTGTTAAGCTGTTCTAAGATTACTAAAGCTTGTCTTTTAAACTGGATAAATATTCCAGGAGAGTATGAGCTCGAAGTGGTAGTTAGGCTTCAAATGGCCCATTTGCTTAAAGGGTCAATATATTTTTGAGGTATCTTAGAATCCACTTCTATATTTAAATTATTTTTTAAACCCATTAAACTGCAATCCCTGACTTAATGAGACATCAGAAGGTTAAAAAGCAAAACACGAAAGTTAATTGAGCAAGTTATTCCAGAAGTAGTGCAGCACCTTTTTTTTTTTTTTAAATTTATTTATTTATTCCTCCCTGTAAAATTATATAACTGCTTTTCTTTGTGCTTTTGGTATGCTGGCCTGAAAGCCAGGCATTGATTCTGACTTAAGTCATTCATATAAGACCAAAGTCTTTGGTCAAGTCCATGTCACCTTCTACTCCTTCCAAAGCTGTAGTGATGGTGCTTCTGAAAAAGGGTGGGGCACTCCAGAGACAGGCATACCTGGTAGCTGACTGCCACAAAAACTACCTGGGCACACAGAAAGTACTTCTGATGGCATTAGAATGTGGGCTTTCTTTTTTTTTTTTTTTTTTTGGGGGGGGGGGTTGTTTAGTGAAAGTTTTGCACTGATTGGTGTTTATTAGAAAACCAGAGGCGAGATCAGGATATAGCAAAATAAAAAGAATAAAGGGAAAGAGGGAGTCAAGTTCATGGCCTCAGGCAGTCATTCTGAATTGGTTAGATAAATGATTTGAAACTTAGACCAATTTTTCATGGATACAGAAAAGTAGATATTGCTGGTAGATTGTTTATTGCTGAGGGCTCCTATAGGAGAAAATATCACTTTATTAACTGCATGGGCACCTACTTGCTTCCTCTCCAACTTCAGACAGTTTCTGAAGACAACATTCTTGTAAATCTAATACTGTCTTGTCCTTCCAGAATGATGAATTTACTGGCATTCAGATCTCTGAAACCCAAGAAATACATTGGTAAGATACTTGCCAAGACATTTTAATCTGTTGTCTCTAACCCAGTTCATCCATAGCATATAATTGAACTCTGCAATATTAAATAATCCACATAATTCAGGAAGTAGTGTCACATGCTTTCACCCATTAAACATCTTTCTTTGTGCTAAGGCACAAAACTTGATTTAAATGGACCCTATTGAATAGTAGCTGCACCTGCTAGCCAAATGCTGAGCCTACTGATCAAAACCAGCCACATAGCTGGTGAATTCATCCTCATCTTACTGCTATACCACCAATTACAATTTCTTCACTTTTTCCCACAGATTTCCATCTAGCAATTGTCTGCTCCTCATTAAGCATGCCAATATGCCTTAAATCTTGCTTTGCTGCCAAAAAATTTCATTACCAGGAAATCAATCTGTTTTATTTTTAACAGAAGTCAACTCTGAAATAATATTTAATATTTAACAGGCATACAAATTTTTCTTTGGTTACGGAGACATGTAGCAGAAATCCATAAACAAAAGTAATTTTCTGGTTTTCTGAAATACTATAAGTTTTTGATAGTTATGCCAGTTTTCAGATTCTATTATGATAGTAGTCCTGTGGATATATTTCAGTTAATAATCTAATTCTTAATGCAAGTGAAATTCAGATTCACAATTCCTTTGGCTAGTGGTAGCTGGACTGACCTTTTTGCAGTAATTTTGTGTGATCTCCTGGGTTTCACAGATCTGAGTGCCACTGAACTTGCTGTTAAGGAAAGGCCTTAGATTCCAAAGGACCATCTTAACTATGATGGAGTCTGGTGTAGACTATCAGGCCAGGGGATGAGGCTCTTTGGCAACACTTGGATAAATTTTCTGATCTGCAGGAACTGTAGGTTTAGCAAGAACTGACATAAATGAAATAAGAATTGGGATCTGCAAGGAAAAACAAATCAAAGCAGAAAATCTCAGAGAATTTGCTCTTGGCTCTTAGGTTTATAAATCTTTCTAACGTTAAGGAATGGTAAAAGAGGTGTTTAAAGACCAACTGTCATATCTCAGGATTTCTCCAAAAATCTGAATTTTAAGGGGAAAAACACCATGCAGAAAAAGGAAGGAAGGTCAAATTTCAGAGGAAGAGCTTACGAAGATGTTTCAGGAGGACCCTGGGGAGGTCTGAAAATACAAATAAAATTGAGACTGAATCAGTAAAAAAGTAGAGTTGTGCAGAAACATGAATACTAAGAAAAAGAGGGAGTTGATTTATTACATAGTAATGAAAGAAAACTATATTGCTGATATGTTTTCTTCTGGTTGTTTTTCTTTTTCAGCATTTGCTGCCTGAGTAGCTGATCACAGAGCTAATACTAATACTCTTAAAGAAAGGATTAGAGGTTGCTTAGTTAAATAAGTTTTTTTCCTGTATGTATAGAGTATCTACAGGTTTTGGGCTTTTTATGATTCATGCATGAGAAACCACTAGATATGGTTCTGGAAGGTAAAAACAAACAGAACAACTTCAGAAGGGGCAAAGAGAAAGGAGGAGAAACCTTTCTAATCAGTTAGATGGCAAGCACCCTAAGAAAAAAAATCTGTTAAAAGTTTATGCTTCATAACAAGGAAGAAGAGACATTCTACATCATCTCAGGGTGCTGTTCTGGTGCTTAACTAATTTTGTTGTGAATTTTTTCCCCGTTATATCAAATGGGAGTTTCCCTTGCTGCAGTTGGGACCATTGCTTTGGGTAGTGGAAGACCAAAGTTAGATTTCTACCTTTTGCCTTTCAGGCTCACTGAGCATCTCCTCAATTTGTATGCTTCAGCACTCCAGTCACCATGGGCAGTCTTCACTGAATTCATTCCAGTTTATCAGTGTTGCACTGGCAAGCCCCAAACAGAATATTGTCATCTAGATGTGGCCTTCAAATGCTGAATAAAAGGCACTAATCACTTCCCAGGGTATGCTGGCTCCGTTCTTCTGAATGCAGCCCAGTATGTGGTTAGGCTTATTGTTGAAAGGGCACACTGCTGAACTTGTCCACATTGACTGCCCAGCTCCTTCACTACAAAGCTGCTTTCCAGTGGGCTCCCAGCTAGTACTGTTACTGTGGATACTCTGCCTTTGGAATTCATGAGGTTTCTTTCAGCCACTTCTTACAGCCTGTTGAGATCCCTTCAAAAGGCAATCCTGCCCTGCAGTGTGCTGATCAATCTTTCCAGCTTGGTCTCGTCCACAAACTTGCTAAGGGCACATTCCATCTTACTCATTCTCAAGATGTTAAATGCAGTACATAAAAAGATCATTCCAGTATTAGCTCCTGATGTGTTGACCAAGAGTTGCTCTTTGCACTACAGAACACTGCTCTTTCAGCCTCTTCATACAACCAGTTTTCCACAAAATGTCCTTTGCAGCTCACGCATTCAGTCCATCTCTCTCCAGCCTGGCTCCCAGGGTACCACTTTGAAAGCCTTGCTAAAGTCAAGGAAAACAGTATCTGCTGCTTTCCCTTTGTCTGCTGAGACACCTAGCTGTTCGTAGAAAGCAGGCAGCTTGTGTGGGTATGATTTGCCTTTGGTGAATACATGTTAGCTATTATCATTCACTTTCTTTTCCTGCAAGCCTATCCCAGCATATGAAGGATAACTCCAGCAGTATTTATTCTATCATCTTCTCTGGGAGACCGGGGTGAGGCTGCTGCCTCTGCTTCCTCATATATTCTGTGCCCATCTTGAAGATAACATGACCTTCTTCTTCTAAGGAGTCATCAGGAGCTTTCCCTCATTGCCATTACATTTCAAGGAATCAGACAGTGGCCTTCCAATGACATTGGTCATCTCTGCCAGCACCAGTGGATGCTGCAGGTCTTGGCCCCTGGATTTGTGTATGCCCAGCTTGCAGAAGTGGTGCTTTACAGCTCCCACTTCCTCTGCAGAGTAAGGGCTTCTCAATTGTCATTGAGCTTTGGCTTCCCCAGCCCCATCCTACATGTCCAGGAAACATTTCTGTTTCCTCCTGGGTAGGCATCACCTCAGGGTCACAGTGATCATTGGGTGGTGGTGTTTGCTGTGGTATGTGAGGGTTTCTTCCACAAATTTGTAATGTGTCTTTGTACACATACACAGTACTACTGAAATAATCTGGCTGCTGCACTCAGAGCAGTGCTAGGACAGAAGTGGTGTCTCCACGACTGGTTTGGGGCTACATTCTGAGGCCAATGCCAGCCAGCTGGAGGGCTAGAGCGAGGTTAACAAGCAAAACCAGAGATTTGAAATACAAGACACTAGAAGAGATTGGGAGAGAGCTCAGCCTGTTGCCCCCAGTGTGTGCTGTCTAGATACTGCAGCTGTTACAAAGGCCACACATGGCAAAAAGGACCAGAAGCAAGCAGTGCAAATAGCAAAAAGTTGAAGTTAGCTCAGACATTGGCATTCCTAAGTAACTCAGAGCAATAGACTGCTGGGGACCATGTAGATATTTAATCATCTAATGTATTTTCCAAAACATGCTGCTGTAGTTGCTGTCAGTCTCTGACAAAGTGGGTGCAGCACAATAGAAATTCTTCACTTCCTTTCTGGTTTTGATTTTTGTGAGTCAAGTGTCCAAAAATTAGTCAGCAGGAAGTATGTTAATAAAATTAAGGCTAGAAAAATGTTGCTCTGCAATTTGATATAATAGTAATATTTATATTTTGTTTTTCTCTTCTAACTGGAAATGGCTAACTTTTCATAGACTTTTTTTTCCTCGTTTTAATTTTAATATAAAAATATTGCCCTTCATTTCCTCTAAACCATATGTGTTCTTCTGGATCTGCAAGGCTTTATATGTGAGGTTTCCATAAGAGTAATATATGCTTTGCACATCTGTGAACTGATGATCTGCTGTTTTGATTTGGAATGTGGTTTTGATGTCCTTGAAAAATCACAGTGGTAGCAGTAAATTGTTTTAATTAATGAATTAGAGAGCAGCAAATTTGCTGAATCAGGCTTATCGATGTAATTATTACTGAAATAAAAAGAAGGAAAAGAAAAAATCTGTCAAAGCTGTGAGATTACTTGGTTATCATTAGAAAGCAAGTTCCTCAACTACTGCTTCCATAAGTTCCTGTACAGGTATGTCAATACAAGGGCGGGGGTGTATATACACACACAGATATTTATATATTCATCAGCTAAAACCAACTGAATGGCAGAGATAAAGTCTAAATAATAGTGATCCTATATAAAAAGTAGGATTATTCATATTCAGTTGTTTTAAAGGTGTTTTTTAAGCTTAGTCTAATTTTGATCTGAACTAAGATTTTAATTGCATTTGTATAAAAAAAATAGGTCATATTGAGAAATAATCTAATAATGATTTCAATTTTAAAGTAAATAGAAGCTGTGCAATTGTAAGAGTATCAATAATAATTATAGGTAACAGCATTTGTATGCCGGTCAAATAACAGCTGGAGAAAATTTGTAAAGTTTTGTTTTTTTTTTTTACAAAAAGTTGCAAAGGCTTTTGGAATAGATAGTTCTTTAACTCCTATTAAAACCATGTAATGGCTTACTTTGATTTTTTTGGATAAAGGTTTTTTTCTTTGACACAGATGAGAATTCAGTATAAAATTAAGTTTTAAGCCAGAACTGTTCTGGGTCTCGATAACATGCTGCCTGATCTGTTGGCAAAATTTAAGCTTTTTTTTTTTCTTCATTTAAGGTAAGAAGAGAATGAAGTCTCAAATCTCAGGAAAGAAATGCTTGCTAAGAAGCTGTGGGTTTCATTTTTATTCCACACCCTCCCTCTCATTCAGTATACCCTTTTCTTCCTAAATTATGTCAGGTGTTTAGCTATCTATTGTTTTCACCTGTATGTTGTAGAGAAGAAATGTGGTTTTAGATCATTGAAACCAGGAATAATAACTGTTGGGCTTTTTTGCACTCCACTTTAAAAATCTTTCAGTGGAAATGCCTTTGATACCATTGTGGTTTAGTCCAGGTTTCTGTATAATACATGGAAATTTGCAAAGTTCTTATTATTAGCCTACTTTGGTTTTTGTTCTTTGTTCTTTTTTTTTTTTTTTAGATTTTACAATTATGAACCCAGAGCATCCAGTTAGGAAGAATGAACAATGTAAATTCATTATGGATTAAATTACAAATATGGAAATGTTCAGTAGGTGTGTATATCTCATAACTGCTGCGATAACATCAATAATAGATAATAGTTTTCTCAGAGTTTGATGATTCTCTGCAGCTGCTGTGCCAGATCCATTCTGCTGCTGGCCAGTCCCTCCCTGGGGTACTGTGGCTGCTGTCTAGGTACATCTGAGACAAAATGTGAGCAGTTCCATCTCTAGTGCAGTATCCACAATAGAAAAAGAAGCTACTGATCTGGGAAACCCAGGTTCTGGATTGCCAGGCCACGACAGAGTAGAGACAGACCACAGGCTGTTTTTCTAGTTGACTATTTAATGGTTGCTTTTGTCCTTCTGGTGAAATAGATTCATAAATGTGTGTATATAGCCATATATATGCATACATAGTCAACCTTGCAGCACCTTTTCTTACCCAGGGTTTTGTCATACATGTAGTCTTCTTAGAGTAAACATACAGGGCTGAGGGCCAGTTGTTTCTTCTTTAAATGACCTAGAAACTTTGAAGCATTTTCACAATACCTGTGCTGTCATGAGCATGGGCAAGGGAAAGTTATTCTGGTATTTCACATCTGCCACTGAATTTCTGTATGCTGGAGAGATTGATTTTCCTTCCTCCCCCCCCCCAGTCACTGGGGTTTTATTAATGTAATATTTCTATAAAGGACTTTAAAGTTACAAATAAATTGCTTTGGATAAGTGCTGATGACTAATGCTATGGAGTCTCAGTCTGCACCTGTGGCAGGCAGTCTAAAGAATTTAGGTTGTTTTGTTTCTCAAAACAAAAACTTGAATTTCTTTTTGCAGTGAGATTCACTGAACTGTGTTGGTCACTTGTGCAGTTTGAAGAAAAATAGCTTAAGTGAGAAGTCTAAGATACTTTGAGGCAAAATTTACTTCTTTGAGAAGGTTTCAGAATTCTTTTCTTCCTGCTGTTGAAGATGAATATTGAATTTATCAAGGTATTTTATAATCTTTGAATTTCTTTTGAATATTCAAGGTTTACAAGATACCTGTGTCAAAATGACTTTGGAAGAATATGGAGATAGTGTCCAGTCTCCTTCCATGTAGATGGAACTAGGATTGTTCAAGCTGCTAAGTTCTTCATTGCGTGATTGCTGTATGTTCTGTAAGGAGATTTATTTGAAATTGCTTAAAAGCTGCACTCAGTGGGGAATTCTGCTGCTCCTTCCCTTAACTACTTTAGCTGCAGAGAACATATGACGTCTTATTCATTAACTGCCCTTGCTGCTTGTTTGCTTTCAGTAGAGTTCTAGGAGATTGTTATATTGTTTTGTAAACTCAATATTGCTGGATCCTGGCTGCTTATGGCAATTGAGATGAGATTAGATGCTTTTGTTAACAGGCCCCAGACTTTAAATTTATAGGGACTAGGCACCATCTGTTCTCAATTAAAGGTCCTGAGCTCTGAAATTAATTCCTTCCATTGGTCCATTAGACTCAATCTTTTGACCTGAAGTCATGATAAGGTTATATTAGCCTCTGGAGTCTGGCAGAAGTGAGGAGTTCACGCAGGGGCAGTGCTGAATATTCTTTTAGCCCTTGTATCAGCGTAGTTAGAGGGCAGAAAGCAATGATTGTTTTTCCATTTTGCAGGTAGAGTGAGATTTTTTTTAAATCACCCTGGAGATTGAGAGCTCACATCCTCGTGAGGTGTAATAGGACTTGTGCTTCTAAATCACTGAAGTGCTATTGAAAATCTTTCACAGAAAAAATCAAATTGATATAGAGAATGTTGACTAAATTCACAGGAAGGCTTGACATAGAAGTGGGCTGAGTGTAAAAGTCCATTGCTCCAGTCTTACATTTGCTCATTAGATTTGCTGTGTTGTGCTTCAGCTGTCTTTCATTGATTCCTTCTGCAGCTGCACAAGGATGGGGATCTTACCAGAAGTCCCTGCCCTAGAACTGTTCAGCCAGGGCATTTGCTGAATTTGTATCTGGCCTGTGGTGTGTAGAAGTTGCAAAGAAGAAATGGGTGGACAGACAAATGGGTTCATATTTTTGTGGTTCTAACTAATTTCTCATTTGCTTTCTACATTTCACTGAAAATCGAGGTTTTCTCTGTGAAAATACAGCAGGACAATACTGTGGAGTGGAAAGAACCTGTAACCATGAGATTTTTAGTTTCAAAGGAAAAGCTCCAAGGTATCAAATAGCCATGCTGGTTACTGGCAGTTCCTATACGCATGAAAATGTGTTTTAAAGGTTTCAGGATCTGATAGTTCATCAGCAGACTTTGATTTTATTTACACAGTGGTAGTAATCCTCTGGAATATAGTTTGTAAGAGTTTTTGAGACTGAAGGCTCTTCAGTGTCCTATGAGTGTTCCTGTCTTATCCCAAAATGCATTTTATTAGGCTGTTTTGGGATCTGCTGGCCATTAGGCTATGAGTAGCAATCAGTAAAGAGAGAGTTCATATGCCTGTTTTTATTCCTATGCAACTATCCCCATGACATAAAAAATACAGCTAGATAAAAATAATTCTTTTGTCTGCTGCCTGCAATTAAGAGTGCATTAAGATTAGTAACTTGGAAGTTAGCTATTTTTCAACATTACTTAAACTGGAATAATGTTGGAGTCCCCATGATACAAGGCAGTATTTGTCAAGTGTGGCTTAGATGGCTCTGTGACATGTATACAGATTTCAGAATTCATTTGCAGTTGTTACAAATGCTCAGATCCATTTTTGAAGATAGAAGTTAGAGTTCTTACCTTTTTCCCAAATATAGCATATCATAAAAAACTATTAATGGAACTTACCCAGCAAATACTGGTGCCCACTTTTTAAACATTGCCAACATTTTCCTTATCCAGAGAGTCATCTTTGCACTTCTGAGATTTAGGGAACACATTTAAACTGCTATAACAATATCGAAAATGTAGTAACAGAGTCTGTGTACTTTTAGTTAGCAATTTGCTTTTAAAATAAGTTCATTTCTAGTTTTCTTACAAATTCTTTGTTCTTTGCAGTATCAAATGCATTGATTTTTATAAAAAAAGTTAATCAGCTTACCTTCATTCAGAATGGATTTTTGTTCCTCTGATCAGCTCTACACAATTGAATTTTTCATCCTCTTTTCTGAGGTATTTCAATGTTATAAAAAAGCATTAAAGAGAATTCTGATAAATTATTCCTTTAAAAAAAGATTCTACTGCAATGTACTTTTGTTGAAGCTGGAGAGTTAATTGAACCGAGGGATTTCTCTTTTGTTTTCAATGATAGAGATATCTGTGTTTGGTAAATACAAGAGACAATCTCTCATGGGGAACAGGCTCCCTACTGATTCTGGTTACCCCAGAATTTATAATATGGATTTGAAGTAACCATTTAATTTTGATTATTTGAAAATCCAGTCTTGTTTTTGATTTTGAAGTAGAGTTTAGTATGTTTCAAGGTATAGGAACAAATATTTTCCAGTCATATAAAAAACCCATTAAAAAGGCTTTCTGAATGTGTTTCTGTCATGCTGTCTGATTCTGCTTTTATGGAGCAGTGGTGGTTCTTCCCAGAACCCGTAAAAAAGCCAGACAGTGTTTTTATCCAAATCTGTGATTATGCTGTTTTGCCTTGAGAAACAAACAAAAAATAAAAAACCCCAAACCAACAAAATAAGCTCAATCCTTCCCTTCCCAAAAACCCACAGTCTTTTTTTCCAGTGTGGTTCTACTTTATTTTTCCTTGTTAAATCAAGCTGACCTAATCTTTTATGAGTTGTTTTTGTGTCTGTATTACCTCAGGCTGTGCTCTCATCAGACTTCACAAGCTAAGTGGACTTGAGTTTTGGATAGTCTGTGGAAATAATCAAAGAAAATGTACCATGCTCCTGGATGTGATGATAATGGCTCATTATGTCCATTAAATTTGGTCCTGACTTGGTGCTGAGTATTCTGCTGTGAGTTCCAGCTAGACCCCTTGGACTCTGTGTGCTGATCACTTGTAATTACTAAAGCACAACTGTTAGCTCAGCTAAACTCCAGTTCCAGTGTCTTTCATTCTGCTTATCAATTTCTTCTGAACTTTACATGTGGGAAGCCTTCAAAGCATTTGCTTTGAAGTAAGAGACACTTCAATGAAATCTTGATTTGGTCACTAATTTGCTGTATCTGCATTTGCACACTGCTTAATTTTTCTGGTTTTGTTTTTCTGCTTATAAATGAGCATCACACTGCTTATTTTCCATCAAATTTACTAACTCTGCCTTTTTAACTTGTTGAACTTGAAACAGTTGGGAATATTTTTGGTCTATATATATATATGTGTGTGTGTGTGCATAAATATATATAAAATCAGAATACATTTGCAAGAACAAAGGGCCTACCTTGTATAAGTTTATAAGTGCTTCTGAATCCTGCAAATAATCTCTCTAAATTTTGTACAATTAAAAATACCCAGTTGAGTGCAAAAACCTAGACAATTTCTTGTAATTTCAGATGAGATGCACAATTTATAAGAATTTTAAGATGCTTGCATGTGCACATTCTGAATAAATGCAAATATTTTCGTATGTTCTTAAAGTGCATTGCTATTGCTAATTGCTATTACTGGGAATGTGTTCTTTATCTACTTGTACTGGAGTAAAAAAGCAGAGGCTGTGTTACTGCCCTTTCTTCAGTTACCTGCACCTCCCATTACAGCAGAGTACAGCTGAGATGGTATTTTTGTACAGGCTTTGGCTAAATTGCCGTGTACTTCCTGGATTAATTCTCCTGATTTTTGATTATATCAGTACTCTTAGATCAAGTTCTGACATTTTTCACACTCCTCTACAATACCAGTTTTAGATTTTTCTCTTATCTCTTGTTCAGGGCTCTTCAAGCTGAGGCTTCAAATTGTATCGATTCAGATTAATTTTCTTTTTCTGGAAAATGGGCACAAGTGTCTTCATCTCCTGTTTTGGAGGAGTGTGCTTGATATTTTCCCGTAGGATGCACAAAACATAAGGGAGAGGAGTGAAATCAGCTCCTTGGAACTATCTGAACCGGTCTCATCACATCTAAATGCAGCAATGGCCTTTCCTCCACTCTTCTCCCATTCAGCCAAAAGCAATGGAACAGGTTGTTATCAGGTAGACAAGCCAGATTCCATTCTTGCACAAAATGAACGTGCCACATTATAGTCAGCCACTGATTGCTGGCAATGGAAGCAGACTGTTGCACATTTGGAGTCATAGGTGGGGATCAGGAGGGAGCACATTCAACCTTGCAGGGACATTGGATGGAGAGTTACTCCTTTCCTGCAGTGGATTAGGGAAGAGGAAAAGCCTCTAAATTCCATGGTGACAGCAGGTCCAATTCTGCCAGCATTCTACCAGCCATGTAGGACTGGGACAGCTGAAGCAGCTGCTGGCACTGGAACACACCTACAATTACGTGTGCTGGACACGTGTGTATCACTGCAGCCCACTCATGTTTGTTCTCTCCCCCAGATGAGTTGGTCTCTTTTAGAGTAAGGAAATGTCTGCCCTAAATTTGGTAGCTGAAACTGTGGAGAGCAAAGCCAGGGTTAGCCAGGTGCAGGTAGCAGCCCTGTCTGCTCAGAGCATTGCCTTTCTCTGCTCTCACACCATACCAAATGTGTCTGCTGCGCTGTATTTTCTCTGCAGTGCCTCCCCAGGAGCTCCTCAGAGCTGGCTGTGACCACAAGTGGCCTCATTTGTTTTGCAGCTGTGGAGGATGACGCAGCAGAATTCAAGAGAAAGTGCTTGTGTCGATGGTATTTCCTCATTCTGAAATGTAGGATGACTTTAGCCTGTCAGGTGTCTACATTTGAAAAGAGTCAATAAATCCATACATTTCTTATTAGCCCATCTCATTTTGGTGCTTCCATTCTTCAGGCTCCTCTGGTGCACAGCTTTTTAACTTGCAAGGCTCACTTCTGCCTGAAGTATTCCATTTGCAATTTCACTGCGTGGCGTGTAACACGGGACGCAGGAATACAAGGATTTTCCAGACAGCTAAGCATTACAAAATACCAGTTGTGGAAATGTGCTTGAGGAGGGACCAAATCCTTATGCAGATTGACTGGCATTGCCAGAATTCTTGTGAAGCATGCTGCATCAACGAGGATCTCATGAGAGCTGTAACATATCAACTCGTACCATTCTAAATTACAGAACTTGCTGGGAGCCATCACCAATCAGCAGACTGAGAGAGGAAAAAAAAAAGGTGCAGTCCTGTGAATATGGATGGCTGGAGATGTGAAATCATGCCTGCATGTATTGCAGCTTTCAAGACTTCTCTCCTGACATCTACAGATTTGGCTTGAGTTTGGGTACTGCCCTTCCAGGTGCCACCTGACTGATATTATGGATCAGAATGATTTAATGGAGCAAGATGCAGCTTGTATGGCTGGATGCCATGACAGTGTGGAGGTTTTGGTTTTTTCCCTGGCTGTGACTGTTCACATCAAATGCACTAGGCAGGCTGAGAAACTTGCAGATACAAGGGGAGTGATGTTGGGGTGAGCACAAGTTACCTAGTCTTTCTTCCAGCTTTTGTACTTTGTCAGACTATCCCACAAAGTGCTCTGCATCTCATTTTTATGCCTTACTTCAGAGAACAAGTCTCAAAAAACAACACACTTTTAAGTTAAAGGATGTGACATTGATTCATCTCATTTTTGCTAGGAAGGAGTCTGCCTCAAAGGAGATCTTATCATATAAACTGTTTCCATGGGTTCTGCATTTTCACAGTAGGTAAATGATGATTTAGTTGTGGCTGTTGAAGGGGTCTTTGTGGGCAGTGTGAGATTCATTGGCCACAGAAGAGAACACCAGATTAATAATTTCTTCTTTCTGTGTTTGTTTTTTTTTCGTATTTGTCAAGGAGTGTCTAAGCTTAGCTGGACAAATCTGCAGGTTCCAGAAAATTTAAAATACCTGAGGTATCATCAGCTACCTCTTGGGCAATTGTGTGTTGTATTTGGAGCCTATTCTTCAGAACCAAGATCCTGTCTGATCCAGTCTTTTGGGCTTACCTTTAATGTCAGTGGCTTGAGCAGCACTGCAAGTTGCCATGCCTTGAGATTCAGAGAATCCCTTTTCAGCAATCATGAGACTCCTTCCCTAAAGTGGATGGATTTTGCAAGTGAGATTTGGAATGCCTGGATGCAAATGGAGTTTCTGTAATACAGAACCTAGCCAGGCAGGAGCTAGTTTCACATCTGCAGTAGCTGATGGTGAAACTCTGACACCAGGTTTCCATAAGAATCTCTCTCAAGCAAAATTGGAGACAGCTAACCTGTGGAATACTGTGCTTAGTACTTTTTTCCTAGAGTTTGCATTTTCTAAGTAACATATATGGCTAAATTAAACGTGAAGACAATGGATTTTTTTATTCCACTTTAGGTCTTACTGCTTTCCCTGGAAAAATGCAATTAAAATCAGTAACCATATAGATAGAGTTGATATGCATCAGTTTAAAGCCTTTGTGCTGAAGAACTTGCAGCTAGAAGTCTTTAAAGTAGGCAATAGACTATTAAAAGTCTAAACAAAGTGCTGACTAAATTCGTTCAGAAACTAAATTATTCAGCAGTATCCGATACACATTGTCATAGCATGAATTTATAACTACCTACTCTTCTTGGGAGCATTTTGTGTAATTGCTATAACTGGTATAGTAGGAACTAGATTATTCAATCACTTCAAACTGATCTGCAGAAATTGGGTAGGCTTGCCTTCAAGTTGCTGGCTTCTTTTCACGTGGAAAGGAATTATTCTCCTATGTAAATGTGAATGTATGCAGAAATGATTCAGTTCTGTAGCCTATATGACTTTCATGATGTTTGCATGAGAGCATACTTCACAGAAACACAAATATGAATTCTAAGATCTGGAGAATTCCTGAAAGGTATTTAAAAATTAGTATCTACACCTTGTTTTATTCAAAGACCTGTAATAGAATTATCTAGTCTTTTAGGACATTATTCACATATCATACTACTGTATTTAAGGAATTTTAATTGAAAAGCTTTATAGAAAGCATTTTGATGTGTCTGGATATATTAAAAACTCAATATTGAAGAATGCATCTAGGAGTAAAAAGTTAGCAAAGTACTCCCCTGTGCTGTGATTAATTTGTATATTATCAAGGTCTTTATTATGAATGCAGTTCCTAATGTAGGCCTGTAATAAACAGAGTGTAATTGAATTTTCAATATTTTGCCATCAGGGACTGATTTTCTTGCAAGACCTCTGCTCCATCTTCTGGCTAATTGTCAGCAGTAACTCAGTATTACTGCATTAATGTCACCAAACAGTGAACACAGAAGTTACCTGCTCCCATTACGTGAAAGAATGTTCCAGCCCTTGCCTATTTACTGATTTTGATTAGTGTGCCATTATCACTTGCACCTTTTTTAACATCATGAACTTTTTTGAAATTCCAGCCTTGGAGGCAAACCAAACTTCTCATAAATTTGTTTCCATATAAGGTTTCAATCAATGTAAGTATTCCACTCAGTAAAAGCAGAAGCAGCCATAGCATTGTGATTGGACTCTTATGATCTGAAAGGTCTTTTGCAACCTAAATGATTGAATGGTGAAGATTTTCAGATGCACTAGGGAGAACAGCCTTTTATGTAACACATGAGTGAGTGTTTTGTTTTGTCTTAACAAATGGAGAGATAAATTTGGGAATTTTAGAATATACACTGCCTTTCACTTCCATTGTGTTCTACCGCAAACAAAAGCAAACAGCACAATTTTGGTAGGAACAACAAAATTACAGACTGCTCTATATGCAGGGGAAAGGTGAACAGTCTATCAGCTAAACAACCAAGGGCTGAAGTTTTGTGGAGATGTGGGTTCCACTCCTGGTCAGTATTTTCATGGAGGTCTTTGAATGTTTAGAGCAGTTTTATTGACTTTAGCTAGCAGTGCCAGGCAGGAGGAGCCACAAACACTTGGCTGGAAGGGATTAGCTTTACAGTCTTCATACACTGGGCTTGTGAGCATGAAACTGCAGTTAATAAACTGCAATTCAGTTTTAAAGTAGCAATAATTAAGTCATACCTGCAGGATGGGAGAACCACTTGACTGGCAGATGTTCTGCAGAAAAGAGACTAAGTACTGCGAGGGATTGTTCATAGATGAGAATCCACACAGTAATAAATTTTTGAAGTGAAAGAAAAAAGAAATCTGTTGGGATGCAAGCCTGAGTGTCATATGAAATAATCATAAAGCAATTCCCTCTGCATCTCTCAGCACTTGTAAGGACTCACCTATAGTGCCACTGGGATTCACAAACCAATAAAGCTTTGGACCCAAGACGTTGGAAAAGTAACAGAATAAGCTTAAATCAAAAGTGCAGAGTGTTTCCTCTGAAGGAATAATGGCCTAACTGCTGGACTCTTTCTAAAGAAAGAAAATTGCTGGAAAGATCTTGTGCTTTTCCTGTAACCTACGAGGCTGATGGTAAGGAGCTGGGAACAACAGTGTGGGTCATTCTGTCAGCAGGTCAAGAAATAATGTGTTAATTGTTGCAAGAGAGATGTTGCTTGGGCATTAGGGTAGCTAAGCACTGTTTGAGGTGTCTTGGGAAGACTGTGAAATCTGTCTCCCTGAGGTTTTCAGACCAGGTTAGTGTTTTATTAAGAATGGATAATCCTTCTCACTGTCTTGTTCATTCCTGTGAATCTTATCCCTATAGGTTTCTATAAACAATGTGTAAAAAAAAAAAAAGTCACATTATGAAAGCTGACGGAAGTAAAATGTCTAGCATATTTCACCTGGTTAGCTGCTCTTAAAATAGTGTTTAATAACAATGCATATCTGTTATTTTTAACACTTTTGCAAGCTGGACCGTTGAGAATTGTTTTGATAATTTATTTATTTTCTCAAACACCTGCTGGTTTGAGAATTTGCCAGGTTGCTTGGCATCCAAGTGCTGTATTTTAGATTCTAGCCCAAACTTCTATATTAACACGAGAAAAAAAATAATCCCAGACCAGCAAATCTTTTTTTTTACAGGATTCTACTGGCAAATATGCAAATGCTGCTCAGTGCATTTACAACCCAACAAATGAGCATCAGTAACTTTCCTCCCACATCCTTCCTTCTATGGGGAAACACAAAGAAATGTGAAGACAAAGTGCTAGAGCAGGAATTGCTACCTATACTATGCTACCCCAATATACCTCAAAATAATCTCTTTCTAGTGCTTTTTCAAGCCAACCACCATTCAGAAATACTATACTGGGGCAGAAGCAGTGAGATGAATGCTGAAAAAGAGGGCACAAAAAAAGGGAGAGAGAGAATTAATTGGAAAAGCTGCCCAGGTGGTTTGGACCATTGACAAAATGGGGGCTGATACTTGTGCTTGAAGATGTGAATGGATTCAAAACTCAGGCAGGGGAAGTTTTAGGTATGCACAGTCCTTGAGAAAAGGAAGAAACTCAGGCATGTTCGTAAGATGAGAAAGCTGACAATTCTCTTTCTAATGAAGAATTGGAATAATAACTTCACATGCAATTAATCAGCAATATTATATGATGGTATAGTTGTTAGTCATGTATAAAAGATTAACTTACATAAGACATAGACTCAGTAGCTGGATCATAGCTGTACTATCCTTAAAAATGTGTCCAAGGTAATTTTGAAGGTCAGAATTAGGTACAGAGGCCACAATCTATCTCCTTGTCATCCATTAGGAATAACTTGCACTTGATTATTCAATATAATCAATAGAATTGTAAAACATGCACCTCAAATTCTATGTGCCATATTGTAATTGTGCCTGAGCTCTTCTTCCAGCATAAAGAATCTGTATGCTTTGATTATTTCAGATTATTATGCAAAGACTATTTGCCCTGAAAAGACATTATAATAACTCTGTAGCATTCACATGCCTCCTGGAAAGCTTACAAAAAGTTCAAAGCGAGGAAATGCCTTCATTTCCCCCTGGTCTCTTTTGGCATGAGCACTAGGACTCTGCTTTTATCAGACCTGTCAGGACCCATGATTTCAGTGGGAGACTGATTACCTCAGAAAGGTTCCTCTGCCATTGCTTTTGTATCCCCTGTACAGGAAAATAGTGCTGGAACATGTTATGGTGCTGTAATGCCTTGGCTGATGCCTACCTTTGATGGATAGGATCCTGTAACAGTCTTACAGCAAGGGAACAGCCCTTGAAATGGGGTGATCCTCTACTTTGGCCTTGCATTGCCATTCCTCTCCCCTTGTTATGTTACTGTAATCAGCTCTTGTATAAGGCTCAGCATGTTCCATGAGTTTCATCTTTTAGATTGCTGATAAATCCTCTTCCCAAATTTCCATATTGACAAACGTACGTTTTCTGTTTCGTACCTTTTGTCTGTGAGTTTTGAAGTGTTCCTAAACCTTTTTTGTTTGTTTGTTTGTTTCACAATTCATCAGCCTTTCTACAAAGCAGGTGATGGTATGGCCCTTCTTCAGATGTGCAGCAGAAATGTAAATACTGGTTTACTAATTTGGCTGGGTATTTGTTATAGGGAAAGCAAGTATTAGTGAGGTTAAAAGTATTGTCTTTTTCAGCTAAGGAGTTAAGAATTGCTTGTCAAGTTGTACATGGACAGGTGGATGGCACATGTAAAGACAAAGGTGAAGATTTTAGTATCTGGTTCTTAGATGAATTGTGTATGCTGAAAAATGGGGAGTGATCTATTTCAGTTGAGATCTATTCACTTATCACCAATAAGAAAAAAAATCAGTAAAAATCACTGCAAGGTTTTGAGGTGCATTGCTACAGCTCCTCAGCAGCAGGATGGTTTTGGTAGCTAGTAGGTAGACAATAATTGGACTGAAAATTGGACAGTGAGGTCATTTACGATGACAACACATAGAGTGAGAATTACTGCTTTGGTTGTAAGTGTACAGTATAGTTTTTGAGGCAGATGTAAATTGGAAGAAAAATTTGCAAGTGGTCAGAGGCTTAAAGTGGCTCTTGTTTTCCCAGCCTGTTTCAGCTCCATGAATGGGGGGTATGTCAAATCTGCTGGGAGTTTCTGGAAATTCTCAAACTGTAACTATATCCTTGAAATGAATTTGCATAACTCCTGTTGAAATAACAAGGACATGCAAATATCAGTTTGAGATTTAGATGTGTACTGGGTTTTTTTGCTTTTCAGGGGGATAATGAGTCTCTTTTGGCCCATAGGGTGAGAATACCATGATATATAACACAGAGCAGACAAGATGAAACTAGGAGTGAGGTGCAGGTCGGGGGAATAGCTGAGCTCCTCAGGGCCAATGCATTACAATTTAGGTCTACTGTGTGTAAAGGGACATGACAAAACCCCAGTTAAGAACTCAAAATGTAAAGTTTGGCAGTTAAGTGACTACATTTTTTTTCTAATGTCACTTAAAGGTGTTACAAATGTAGCACACAATATGTACTTGGTAATCAGCTTCTGGAGCAGAAAGTATATCTCAAAAATTGTCAGTAAAATGTGGAAAAAACAATTCTATAACAAATAATCTTGCCTATTGAAAGCATAAACTGCTCTTTACTTGTCATTTTTGAGGCTGGAGAAGGTAAATTGAGAAAATAGAGTGTATTGAGAAATTACATCTATCTGTTTCCAGATATTGTTATAAATAAATACACAAATAGATCCTGTGCATTTCTTGATTGCCTTAAGAAATAGTGTTATTAAAGCAGTAGTGAAACTGCCTTGAAAATAAAAGCAGCTCTGTTTTCTCAGTCTCCTTTATTCTTTCTCTTGAGGAACATGTTGGTGTAAGTGTAGTCTGTGCTTTCTTTGGTTCTAAGGTTTAAGATGTCAGTAAAGATGATGTGTGTTTGAAACCACTTGCAGTTTTTTTCATTGCTGTTTTCCACTCTTTTTAAACACCATCTCGTTCTCTCACAGCATCCCTGAGTTGTACAGTTTTCTAGGTCCCTGAGATCTTGTCTGTATAGCACAGTACCTCTGATAGAAGTTTTTGTTTCATGTGCTTAACTAATGCTTTCCAAATGCATTGAAGCAGATGGATGGATTCTGTTTGATTTAAAGGATCAGTATAGGTGGGGTTCGTGTCCCTGCATGAGTTCTCTGTCAATTCTGTCTTCGGTAGGTATTGTTAGAGGATCTCACACACACACACACACCTTTTTTTTAATTCATTTTTGTCTTTTCTGTGAGTATATAATGAACTATGATCTTGATATGCTCCATCCCTACCACAAAAAATAGACTAAAGATTTTTTGGTCATTAGATTTATGTCAGCTGGTTTGGGGTTTTTCTTCCTGATGCTGTTGCTATATTTGCTTTGTGTTACTTCAAAAAAGTAACACAGTGATTTCTTTGCTTTCACATCCAGAAGTACTTCACAAGCATAAGTTCTCCATGCATTAATGTCAACCTTATTTGGCAAAATCAGCTCAGGAAGGATTTGTCTGGGTGGAATCCATGCATTCATGATCAATGGAAAGGAGCTTTAGAATGGAGATCAAGTATTTTGGGGCAGATGTAGATGCCAAGGTTGGTTTTAGGTGAAATGTTTCTAACTCTGTGTGTATCTTTGACTGTAGAGGAAGCATTAAAAAAACATTGCACCTGATTTTAGTTGTGTGTCTGGACAACCGGGATCTTAAGTCAGTTTAGAGGAAATATGCTTTTTTGGGGGGTTTATTTTCCTAGTGTAAACTGTCCTCTTTTTCTTATATGGACAAAAAGTTCCTCTACTGGTTGATTGGGAAAATGTGATGTTCAGAAATTACACTAGAGGAGCTGTTTTTAACAAAGTGCAGCAAAACCAAAGAAATCAACCACAACCCTTCTCCCTTACAGCAACCACCACTGATAAAAAAATAAAACCTGAGTAAGCTGTGGAGCAAAGAAAGGGTTAAAGGTAGTACTCATACTGAAGGGAACGTGAATATTTTGCAGCAAAAATATTATGAAGTGTAATTGTTCCAAAGACTGAAAATAGCAAAAAATGAACAAAAATTCATGTGTACTCTAATTCCAGCAAGGAGTGCTTCAAAGAAAGACATTAATTTGAAGTATTAAAACTTGTAGTGGTTTGAAGGTGTAGCCTACTGTCTTTTATATGCTATTTGTAATGATGACAGCCCTCCAAATAGAATTAGATGTAGTTTTATGAGTGATAGAATAGAATTGTTGCAGTGTTCAGTAAAAAATGAGAGACCAATATTGGAGCAATATTTCCAATCAATTTGGTTTCTACCACCTAGGAAGTGTAAGACAATAAACATTGTTGGAAATGGTTTTGTAGCCATTTCCTTGTAAGAGAATGCTGTGGGGCTGGACATGGATCTCCACCTGCACAGGTGCATGTGCTGCTGGCACCCTCAGCACGTGCCATGCTTCTTTCTGCTCTGGCTGTAATTGCTAAGCAGTTGAAATTTGGAGCCCTGTGCATCATGTCCAAGCTAAGAAAGAACAGTTTGAGGGGGAGGGGGGTTGTGGCTGTTCTGTGGCCAATGACTTTTCAGGTTTTTAGCTCTGAGAGAGAGTTCTCCCTGAAATGCCAGTATTATAATCAGGTTTTTTCCCCATCGTACAATATTAGGCAATAGGCAAGAGCCAGATCGGTTGCAAATATAATGTTATTTGATTTTCACTTGGTCTGCTTCAAAGTATGTTTCTAGCTTGTTTGCCTTTTTTTTTTCTCTTTCTTCCTGTCATTTTAGAAACAGATCCGCCATCCCATGTCATACAGATAGTTTTTACTTTGGTACAGTCCTAATAAATATTTCTGTGTTAAGATCCTGAAAAGCATCATGGTTGTTTATCATGTTCCTCATGATAGTAGCCATCAAACCCAGGCCATTGCTCTTTTAATAAAATAAGATAATGGATTTGGTTGTTCTACCAACAAAAGTTAAGAAAATGCTTCCACAGGCAATGCAAGTTTGATTTTCAAAACAAGCCGACAGCCCAAATAAGCTCCTAGGCTTTCAGTTTTCACTGAATAATCACTGACTGCTATAATTTTAAATTAGTCACCTTAGCAACTAATACCTGATGTGCTGGAGTGTGAAAATATGAAATGCAAGGAAAGCACAAACAAATACATACATGCATATGTTAGTTCAGCAGAAAGAGTGCCAACGCAGTGCATGTGTGTCATTAGGAACAAAGCCCACACATCCAGGCTTTTCTGCAGATGCAGGGAGCTGGAGTTAATTTTCTATCAGAAGGTGACTGTTTAAAGGTCATTTCCCAAAGCATAAGTCAGATTCTTTGGGGATGCATCCTTTAGCTTCATCTAATGTTTCATTGGCTGTATAAGCATTAAACCTGGTGAGAATGACAGGCTGTAGTAAGTGGATCCCAGGTGGGCCCTGGGATCTGCAGAGGCAGCTGTTCCCCAGCCCCGATAACTCTTGCAGGTTTGCAGATCCTTTTGCATCTGACATGGCATGCCAGGCCTCTGCACTGCCCACTGCTGATGTTTTAAAGGAGAATGGCTTCATAATTTATTCACTGCTATATTTCCTTTGGGCTTTATCTTTGTGATGCTGTTGAGTCACTGAGATGTGTAAATAATAGAAGTTAACAGGAACACATTTTTTAAGAAAGGCAAAGCTTTTAAACTTCTTTTTTTTTCCTTCCCTCCGCCCCTCCTTTTTTATTCTCTAAGGAATCCTCTGAGAATTTATTGTTGGTTTTTCTGTTGTAACCAGGTTAAAAAGTTCTGCATTTTAGATCTTGGCTGAAACACGTTTTGAGCTTGTTAACATCATGCCCTCCTCAAAATAATGATAATTAATAGTATAATGACATGATATTTTCCCATTTATACACATTGTAAGCTAGTGATGTTTTTTCAATTTACTATCAGTCTTTTTTAATGTCTACCTCAGCTTGTAGTGTGTACATTTATCAGTTTTTTCCCTTCAAATTCATGAAACATATTCTTGGCCATTACCTGTGCCTTTGTAATATGTTAGTATAGTTTTTTGCCAATTTTTTTTAATTTCCTAAAGGCTAACTTCTCCACAAATCTAGAAAAGCATGGTGAAGAAACTATAATACTTCTTCAGCATTTCTTGGCTAAGAGAAACAAAACTCTGTCTTCTGGTTCCCTGAATAAATACAGTAAAAAATGCCTAGAAATACTACATTTTGATACTTGCTTCTTTAATCCCTCCTATCCACTTCTGGAACATCAAAGCATAATGCAGTCTTATACATGCATACAGATCTATCTCTATTTAAATATCACTCCATATCTTCTGTTCCATATTTAAGACTTATGACACAGAATTACAGAATATTTGATGTTACTATTTTCAATAGTACTACTCTCATAAGCTCAAGTAGTGCAATGGTGAATTTGGATCTTTGCAATGCTTATTGGTCAGATACAAAACCAGTATATAGTTATTTATTTTTTTAAAAAAACCTAATATATTTGTTTAGATATGTAACATAAAAACCCCCCAAAACTAGAGGTATGAAAGCCTACCTTTAAATAGAATTTCATGTCATTCTTTATCCATATGTTTTAAAAAAATAATTACCAGCTAGAAACTTTTATAATGTTCAGTGCCTCCTCTCTTCTATCAAGACTCCACTTAAACTTCATGGAGGCACCAACAGGTATTGGGAAGCAAGGTAAAAATTCTGCAGAAGAAGCAAAAGAAATGGGCTCTTGAGGTTTGTGAAAATCAGTCAGAGAATGTCTGTATACCTGAAAAAATGTGGTAGAATGAAATGCTAGAAGTTATATGCTAGAAGTAAATAGAATAAAGTTATATGATATAGTAGAATGAAGTTGTATGCTAGAAGTAAATGCTAGAATAAAATGCTAGAAATTATCCTGATATGGCTGAGTTTTCCAACTCCAGCTGGTGCAGCCACTCTCTTGCTCTGCGTCCCTAAGTTTGGGGACAATGCCGTGCAGATTTTCACATGCTACAATTCTGCTTTTATTTCTGTGAAATCACCAATGCTTCATTACTAAAAGAAGCTGAGATAATGATTATGGGGCACTTGCAGACTTTATGCTGACTTGAGAATCAGGATCTGATAGCATGAATTGTTTTTCATCTGTTCAGCAGCATTCAGGCTCCGTGGAGGCTGAGAGCATTGTGAAAGCTTTTCATATCTGAAAAATAGTAGAGCAGACCTGGGAAGTATCAACACTGAACAGAACTGGTTCCCCATGTAAGGGATGAGCCATCCTTTTCTTTAGATCAAGCAAGTGAACATGTCCTGCTGTTGAGAGGCATTCAGGATTCTCTGAACAGGCTTAGGTGTCCTGCTGGGGGTTTGGGGTGTAGCTCCAATGAGAGAAGGGGCTCTGTGGAAATGACTATTTGTGACTCAGCTGCTGGGAGCTTTATGTGTGCTTACAGGTCACATTAGTAGTGGCAGGGCTGATTTATAAAGCCTTTGGTCTTGCAAAGTTAACATTGCTTAGAATTACTGAATTGTGTATTGGTCTGTCCTGGTCTTGCTTATAAATTAACAAAATTAGGTAGCTTCAAGTAAATATTTAACTCCTCTCTTCATTGCTTTCCCAAAGGTGTTCTCAGTGGTGCTGCACTGATGCAGCTGAGACAGAATTCACCAGAAAGAACAGATCCTATTTAGATCCAGGAAGAATTTATAGCATTGGCAGCTATAAGAGATTTATTTTTTGTAAAGGCAACAAATACAGCATTGAAATTAATGAAGAACAACTAATAAAGAGTTTAAATATGCATCTTCAAACCAAAATAATCTCTTTTTTTTAAACTCACATTAGATTACTTTGGGTTTTCACAATTACCAAAATTATAATTGCCTTTACAAACACCCAAACAAAATTAAAAGACTGTCAAAGAGATCATTACTCATTAATTCATTTGTTATTTGTGTTCAAAACTTAACAACCATTTTTTCTTTGTGAATGAAGTTTACAAACCAGCATTTTAAAAATAGATTTCTGACACTGTTAGCACAAACATCACTTAGAGGAGATCCCTCCTACAAACATGTGTCTCATACTACCCATCCCCAAAACCAAATAGAAACTGGGTAACACAGTTAAAGAGCTCAATCATTTGTGAGCTTGAAGCAATTTTTGACTTGAGGCAAGTGTTTGATTTGACTCTCATAAAGAAAGCAGCAGTTACTAATTTTTTTCAAATTTGAATTAAATAAATAATTTTAATACATATTAAAATGGAAAACTGTGCATGTAAAGTAGAGAGTAAACTACAAGAGAAACTGCTGGCTAATCACAGATTAGCTTGCCCAGGTAATGCTTGGACAGACAAAGAAAAGGATGGAAATAGTGAATGCTTTCTCCTGAATGTAGACATGTTCTGTAGGGGGAAAAATCCACCATTAAAAAGGGCAGCACTTTACTTTGACTAAAGTTACTCTTTGCTTCAGTACCTTTGCCACTGTAAAACAAAGTATATATGTTTATTTTGTAAGTGTTGTAAATCAATCTCACCTTAGACTTTCATTAATTTACTAGACTTTAGATCATGTTCCTATCTTGATGTTACTTAACTGAGGCCTTTAGAGAGGTGATGATTATGGAAAAATTGTAAAGAACTAGAATATGCATTTCTTTAAGAAACTAATTTTTTCTCCCATATCACCTGCAGATTATTAGTATGAAAAATGAAGCACAGGTGCACTCATTAAAAATTAGAATTAATTAACTGGTATGTTATGCCTGGATATGTCTACATATACCAGTCTCATTGTTTCTTGTGGGAGTGATCAATATACACTGAATAACATAATTTGGTCCCTTCTTATTTATGTTGCAGTAACCCAATACTGTAAACCAGAGAAGTTGCTTTGTCATTTTTAATAACATTCTGGTTTGATTTAGGCAGGCTCAATTCTGTTCATTTCTGATCCATTGATCTGTAACTGGGCAGAAATGAAATACTCTTATGAAAAAGAAACAAAGTTTTCATCTTAATCACTCAAGCACAGCCACCTCTGGACCACATCAGTTTTAGTCAGATAAAAAATGTAATTAGTAATGTAAATGTAACATAAGTGCACAGGGATTAGTATGAGAGAAAAATCAGAATTGTAAAATCACAGATTTAGAAGCAATGATTAATTTTTTTTTTGTGGATTTTTAGAAATTATTTCAGTTAATCTACAAAGGCAGAGTGGATGGAATACATGTAGTGAAGTCCAGACGCCAGGCTTTTTGTGGCTAGTTTAATGTTAACAGATCTTGCAATGTTTCCTTGATGAGACTGGTTGGAATTTGTGTCTTACACATGCTAATAAATGCTACTGACACTTTATACATTAAGAGCAATAGTCTCAGTCAAGAAAAGCATTGTCCCTAAGCAGGGATGCTAATTTACAAAGTTCAATTAGATTCCATGAAATAAATGGACAGAAAATTATCCTTGAAGTCAAGCATGGCTGTATTTTCTCTCATGATTTGGGAGTTTTACTCTTAGCAGGTAAATCAGTGATTTTCATTGTTAATTGTTTTCTGTGTGTCTCCCACCATGCTGTCATGGGCTGTTTGCTAGTTTGAGTTTAGCTGGCACTACCACATCCACCTTAGCATATACCTTCAAAAATTCTTTGATTTTGACAGAAGGCACGATCAAAAGATTTGGGTGATCTCTGAGGTCTTAACGGCCTTCAGCTCCATCAGTCTTGGTATCACTATGTACTTATATTGATTTTCTTCTTTTGCAAGGAAAAAAATACATTTGTTTTGAAAAATAAATTGTAAAATAATCTCTTAGCCAGTCTTAAAAGTGCATCGGTCTGATGGGGTTTTTGGGCTGACCAGATTTTCAGAGTGTTTTGTTTTCGTTTTGTTGATTAGCAAAAGCTTTATTTCTAGTCACCTTGCCACTGTTGTTTAGAAATGTGTTTTTGAAAATGGAATTGATTTTTTATTAAGAAGCCTTCACTTTCAGCTAGGGATAAGCCAAATTGACACAGAATATTCCTGAAGCATATGCAGCGGATTGTCTGAATTGCTAAGCTGTCTTCTCAGGTACTTTGCTAATGTGGCATTGATCAATCTACAGATTCCCAAACTGTAGAGAAGTGATAGGAGTATTGGGCACAGATGCACCACGGGCCAGAAAGATAAATTGTTTGGGTTGTCTTTTTGCAACTTTAAGGTCACAATTCATTCATCTTGTTACTTTTCTGTATCCCTTTAGCGGCTTCAATTGCAGGATTAAATATTGAATGGTGGCAGATCACTCAATATATGGCTCTTCCACTTTGGCATTAGAAGGCATTTCATGCTTAAAATGGAACATTGTGCACACAGAATGCCAAAGGTAGTCGTGCTGATGATCTGTTCTGTAAGATTAATCCCACAACAACATTATCAGGCAATTCTTAACACATCGATTTATTCCTGATATGACACTTCTGAAACAAATGGATAAATGCTTGGCATATCCTCAGCATCCTAGGAGGGAGAATGTGGAATTGAACCCTCTACAGAAAAGATCCATATTTAAAATTAACCCCTTAAAAGCTTAGTCAGGAAAATTTTAGACTGAAATTCACGGCCACTCGTGCAAAGATGGTCTGTAAGAATCAAGATCAAGGTAAGGGAGAGGATTCTTCTCCAGGGAGCAGATCATGGTCTGCAGATTTGCCACACACCTTGTGTGCAGTAATAGTTGTGCCATTGTGCATTTCAAGTAGAGAAATGCTTCATGTTCCACATTTTAGTGCCTCTGGCTTCCTTCAGAAAGGCTCCTCTCTGCCCCCTGCTCCCAATCCCCCAGGAAGCTGCAAAATCCCTTGCAGATCTGTGCCACCAGCTCTCCTCTTAGAGCTGGTGAGCAAGGCCAGGCTTTGCAAGGCTTTCTTCAGTCTTCTGCACTGGTGAAAGGAGCAAGAGAATTTTGCCTCCAATGATTGTTACCTGTACAAACTGCATAAACACGTCCTGTGCCTTCAAAGAATATTATGTATGGGATGTGAAAGGCAGCCCAGCTGTTGAAGGTGGGTGCATTTGCAGGTTTTCCAAGCAGTATTACAATTGCAGTACAAACCACCTCAAGGGAATTCTATTGATTCTACCTTTAAAGCTGTTTTCTATAAGGTTTCAAAATTGGCATTGTATTTTGTGTGTTGTGGGGGTTTTTTGTTACATCTGTCTGCAAATGGAGCGAGAGGCTGGATTTCCATAGCACATGATAATTTCAGCAGGTAAGAAGTATCCTCAGAAGTGTAAATTTAGTTTTGCTTTTTCAAATTATATCTAATGATTAAATGTGTGTTACATATGAGTTTGGACAAAAGTGAGATCCAGTTTCAATCCTGCATCTGACTTGGGGATCCTCTGTCATTGGGTGGAATCCAAAGCCTCAGGTTAGGTGCCTGCACTTCCTAACAGTGTATCAATATACTGCCTGTACAGATGTCTCACGCTGATATTCATAAAAGGCTGAGCCATCAGCATCACTCATGTAGCCAAGAAGGTGCTGCAGAAGTAATATTCAGGAAGGAATTTGTGCCCAGGGCTGTAAGGTGACACCAGAACATTTACATTTATAATAAAGGGCTTTTTTCTTTGGATCTGAGTTTCCAAGTATACACTTGGAACACAACACATACAACACTTCCTTGTAAAACTAGAAAGAAGTGTCCTTTCTGATTTTGTGTCTTATCATCCCTCAGAAATGACCACAGGTTACTGACACATTGATACATGTATCTAATACAGGGATATATTAAACCCCTCTCTTTCCAAAATGATTTGAACCCAGGTATCTCATTTAACAAGGAACTTTTGAGACTGCTGGAGTGCCAGTACTTCTGGCAGTGATCCAGATTTGATATGGATATAGAGGAGTCTGCCACATGGGACTAAAAGTTTTTTAGGCAAGAAAGAACAGTTTTAATACAGAAGGCTGACAGAGACTGTCAAAGATGTCCAGTGTGGTGGTCAGCCCATTTCTTGGAGATCAGAGATATATTTTGTAAACACTTCCGTAATCAAATCCTCACCAAGAACCACTCCTGTGCCACGTGAGTGGTATGAGAAGAATCCTCTTATTCACCTGTTTATGTTTCAGTTTGTATGTGTCCAAAAGTGAAGCACACCCCTGGTGCACTTCCCAAAACATAATTTTGCCTTGTTAAAGGAAAGTTTAGTAACACTAGGTGGCTAGAGATGTTAAGACAAAATTGTTTCTGGGATTTATTCAACAATCAATTTGGGTTGTGGTCTAAAGTATGAAAACCATACACTAGGCCAGTTTGGGTTCTTAGATGGGTGTTTTTTACGGTGGTGAATTTATAGAAATATTAAGATGCCTGAATTTTGCTTGTTTGTCTGCCAAAACCCCATCTGTATATGGTTAATAGAATCCATGTTCATGTGCTAATGTCTGCAAATATTCAGGCTAGCTAACAAGACTATTGCTTTCTTTGCAGTTTCTTCATGTAAGTGATCCTTTAAACTGCCCATCTTAATACATTTGGATTTTAAAGATCTGTTAAAATTAATAACTTGAATAGAGAGTTGAAGCTTTTTGATATTCAACATGTTTTCTTAATGCCAGTAAAATGTTTCTGTTGTATGCAGCTCTTTTTACAGTTTGTTTTTAATCTGGTAATTTGTTTATTTCTAGTGCTAGTAAAATAAAAAGCATAATTAGCAATGGGTTTTTTACTGGAACATAGTGTGTAGGAAATGCTCTGAAGCTGACCATTTGAAAATGTAACCTATGTGTGAATAGTTGTCTTGGTTATGAAATCTGGCATCCTGATTCCTCTGAATTTGGTGACAAGTGATTCTATTCAAAGATTTGTTACAAGAATAACAAATGGTTCTGAACATAAAATGAAAAATATATTATTTGGACTTTTTTTTCTTTAGCCAAAATCCTTATTTGTACCAAAGGGATATATTGATTAGTTTGGCTGCTGTTCACATCATAATACCATCAAAGTCAAAATGAAATATGACCAAAAAGGTCCTTTTGGGGCATTAGGAGTCTGTTCCAGTATTTGTGCTGTAGATCATTTTTCTATCCACCTATCATCATGCAAGATTCTTTTTGATCTCACAGAGAATTAGACATAAGAATTACCTGCAGTCATGTAGTAATTCAGATTCAAAAGTAAAATTTCTCCTTGGTGTTTGAAATGCATTTTTTGGAATATCTTCTGTTACAATTACATTCTAGATGAGGAGGTTCTTAAATAACTACATGTTCTCCCTAAGTGCATGCCTACCTCTAACATAGATTGCAGACAAATTGCTGCATAGGTGTCATGATGTAGACACCACAAATTTTAATGAAATTCTCTTTTTTTTTAATTGGTTAAAATGTTTCTCCTGGGCTTGAAGATGAAATAGCAAAGATGAGAAAAACAGCATGTTACATTCTTAAATCTACAGGATGATAAAATCACCAATTACTTGAAAAGTTGGCTGAAATGGTTTTCCTTGTTTAAAAAAATAAATGTTGATTTTTCTGCTTACAAAGAGGTTTAATATACTCATTTCCTCTTTCTAGATTTTTTTTTGGCACTGTAAAATTAAGAACTTCATTATCACATACTGACTGGCCTTACATGTTGTTTCACTTTTGCCTGTTAGCATGGCATAAAATTCAAGGTGCAATTTTGGAGGTGAAAAGCATCACTGGCCTGGAGATTTTGACTTCTGATATATATGAATATGTGAACCAACATCCCTCTGTTGATAAGCAATATATGTGACCCATGACGGGCAGCTTGCTGTTCTGGTGGAGCAAAATATTGCAGCTAGACCATGCAGGCTTCTGCTCCACTGGACTTGGAATAGATTAGTAAAATATTCTCCCAGCTTGAAGGGGTTTACTTTGGGGTTTTTTCCCCCATGATGGATAGTAGATAAACTCATATGCAAGTTTATTGCAAGATTCCTTTGAGACCCCTAGCTTTTTATGAATGGAAAGGTCATTTATAAATGTTCAACATCATTGTATTTTATTACTTTTCCCACAGGACAAGATCAGTGTGTTCTCTGTTAGAGACTGCAATCAGATTTTACAACCACACAGATTTAATGTTGTACATATTACTTGTGTTCAATAACTGAAGACTCTGTAATGAAAAATACTTTTGATTTCATCCCATGGAGGTCTCTTTTATTCTTACATTACAATTTTCAAACCGGAACACAGACTTTACCAAGGCCAGGAGCCTTCAATTCTAAGTTATTGATGCAGGGTCAATCTTTGCCTGGACTTTGGTTTTCTGTAATGCTAAAAACTTCTATACAGTTTTCTCTGAAACATCTGATCTTTCTTTGTCAAAGTGGCCTTGAGGTCCACTATTGGTAGAGCTGTATTTGAGCCATAGGATGGTCATATTGATGCTTGGTTTGGTCACTTAATTATACTTCATTTTTGTATTTGCTGAGTCTTACTCCTTTGGGCATAGCACGTCTTTTAGTCACTATAACATCTAGTTTGTTATCATCTATTTTGAAAGCATTTATGTTGAGTAGAAAAATCTTTACCCAGGGAAAGTCCAGGACTTGAACATGTGTGGCCACAAACTGAAATCATTATTGCAACAGAAAATGTCAATTAGTCCATTTGAGACTAAAAGCCATAAAAACAGCTCTGTGATCTGATAGGGAGACTGAGCACCAGGCACTGAAATCCTTCAAGCATTTTTTCTTTGGTGTAAAGCTCTAAAGGCCACTTGGACTTTTTTAGTAAGGCATGATAGCAAACTCCATCCCTGTATTTGCATTATCACTGTCTCCAGCAGCCCCACTCTGTCTCGCGCCAGAAGAGACACCATTTCCAACTGCAGAGCTCTCGATCAGCATTTAAAGGAGAATCATTACACTTTGGAAGCAGTTTCCTAAAATCTTGGGAAAGGCATGGGAGTAGGATGAGTTCCTCATCATGGAGTACTTTGCATATGGGAGAGGAAGAAATCTCTCCATATTCCAAATCAGACAACTGAAGAGAACCCCAGATGGATTTACAGTGCTTCTAAGAGGCTTGTGTGGAACATGTTCTCTAGCATGCAGCTGTATCAATGACAGATTCCATGTTTTGCAGTTTTCACATAAAAGAGAATGGTTGGAATGCTTTCAAAGTCCAAGGTGCAGGACTGTATTTCTACCTCAAGGGAATATTAAATTCAGAGTAGGAAGGAGTACGTGAAGTGTCTCACGCACAATCAGTGTGGGAATAACATGCAGTTCAAACTCATGGTATTTCATTTTAAAAGGCTTAGGAAAGAACGTTTCTCTTAAACTAATAGGTGCTTTTGTCAGTTGTGTACAGCTGTGTGAAGTACCAACTTCTCTGTTAGGCATTCAGTGGCCCATCTGAGGGGCTCAGATGTGTAGATTGAGCTCAGTGTGTAGTGTTGGACACAGATGTTGCATAGCTCTTCCATATTAGTATTTCATTGGCACACAGGTAGGACTCATCATATATTTTACTAGAAGCATTGAATTGGTGTTTTGACACCACACTAGTGCACTCAGCCTGCACAAGACCTTTTCTTTGGAAATTGTTTAACACAATCTATTGGCCAAAGAGAAGTGAGTCTGCTGTTTTCACAGTGGAGTCTGTTATTTCACAAGGTAGTACCCTGCTTCCTTGTTCATTTGTTAGTGTTCTAGGACAAGCTGATTTATTACCCTGAAAGGAGAGCATTATGGTCTGTAGGATATTTAATAGGTTCAGAAACATCACCTTATCATGTACAAAATCTAGTAGCTCTTTTTTTCTGAGAGGTGCCCCCAATTTTTGTGTCAAAGTTTTGTAAATACTGGGGGTAGATGAGGTTCTTGTAAGTACTCAAAAAAGATTATTTTGATAAGACATTCTGAAGCTAAATGATTTTGAAGGTATAGTTTTAGAGTAGTTTTGGCAATGAGAGTACAATGAGATCAAGGCAACTGTCAGTTTGCAAAAAAAATCGTGTTATTCAAGAAACCGTCAAAAGTAAAAATATTTGATAGGCATAAAATGAACTGTTTTCCTCCCCCCTATGCATTTTCCATAGTTTGTTGTCATCTAGCAATAGACTAGTTTATGTCTCCTTTCAAATGCCTGAATTCCACCTTGCACAGAGACACATGCCTGTACTGGTTTTTCCTAGTAAGTACCTTGAGTAGGCAGGATATGTAACAGCCTTTTTGGAGAGTGCAGAGAATTACTGTCCCTATTCTCCTGAAAATAATGTGGTGCACTTTCTGAATAAGGATAGCTGGCATTCAGGTGAAGGATAAAATATATGAAGGTGCAGGATAAAATATATGTACACATGCATGTATTGTGTGTCTGTTTGAAGAAATCCATGATTCCTCTAGTTTGCAGTATATGTCTCCTGTCTTTTCAGAACCCTCAACTGTCAATATGGGCAGATACACAGTGGGTTATTATATTGCAAATGTGTAAGTTTTTTGTTCAAGGTACTTGTTCATGTTGTTGCACAGAGATGAATATGGGAGCAAAAGAGAAATTACATTTTTCGTCACAGCTTAGTTTGCGTGTTAGTTACCATCAGATTTCTTCCTCTCTTTTACTCTCTCTTTCCCTTCCTCCATACTAGTGAAATTTAAATTTGTTGTCTGGGGAGTTCGCTGGGGAAGTGAGGTTTACCATGGAGCAACCTTACATATGAACCAGACTGAAAGTTCATGAAAGTTCAGGCATGTAGTGACTGTGTAAACTCTGTCCAAAGCTGGTTCACCACCTCCTGTGTGCTGCTCATCAGTGTGCTGTAATAAGACAATGTTAGGCAGGGTTCCTCCTTAACACTCCCTCACCCTAGGTAAGGTCTGTTTTAGCTCTGGTTTTACAATTCTCTTTTCTGAAAGTCAAGTTGTAATAAAACCAGCCAAGGCTTTCTCACGTAGTTCAGCTGCTTCTACAATGTACCCCTCAGGACTGCTGATTCCACTCGGCAGTCTGCGGTTTTCAATTACTGGCCACAGATGACTTTTAAGAGAGCTGGCAAAGCTAACCAAGGAAATTGAGCCTGGCAAGATTAAATTTGCTGTGTAGGAATCTTCATCTTCACTGAAAAATTCTTAAAGGCTCCATGAAGAAAAAAAAAAAAAAATTAGTTTAAAAGGCTGAAAACTACACATACCTCCTCTAAAAGTGAGTTTTATATCATGATAGTTGAAAAAATCATCTGGTTTCTAGCCACCAGCATATACCAAACTTTGGAAGGTGGAAGTAAAGGTTCTTTAGTATGTTATTAGAGTTACATTTATCTCAGTTACATAGGTTTCTTCATTCTATATGAATTAATGTCAGGTGAATTCATATAGATGTTAGCTTGTTCTAAAATTGAGTAGCACATTGATGCATCTGATGTCTTAAGGTGAGACACTGTGTATCTGAAACACGCTTTGTCTCCCTTGCCCTTTCCCAGTTATGGGTTTCTCATTCTTAAAACGATGAATATAAGAACTGCTGTTTTATCTCAAAGCATTTGAATAGCTATTGTGCATGTGGTTTATGGAGTGTATCCTTCAGATGCTTCTAAACTAGTGACATGGACAGATTTTACATTTTTCCATTAGTTGTTTCCGTGACTTGTCTCTGAGCTATTATTACAAAATACAAGAATTTATTTTGACAGCAAGGCTGCAGGAAGTGCAGCTTGCAGCTTATAGCAGACTTGTACTATTTTGCCCTAACAGTCTAGAAAATTACATTCCCAGAAATCAGCAAGTGTAGTCAGAATGCAATTTCCCTACCTACAGAAAGCTCTGCAGTTGTTTTTTTCAACAGCTGGCAGCCTGCAGGTCTGAATCATTATGTCCTCCTTCCCTCCTTTGTCCCTTGGGCCTGACCTGCCTTGCTTGGAAAGCCTCACTCAGTAACACCCAATGTTTGTGCCTGCTTATTCACTGGTTCCACCAGTATTAGTCACCAAAGACTCTGGTCTACCATGCTGCTGATTATCCTATTTATATTTATGGCTGGAAGTAACTGAGGGGACTACAAATTGAATTTAAGATACCCTCAAACACACCTGCCTATAACTCCTGAAATATCTGAAGTGGTCATTGCAAGACTGTATAAAGTACCAAGAGAGACATCTCCAAAGTCCTGCACCATGATCCGAATAGCAGACCCCTTCACAGCATTTTAAATATAAAATCAGGTTGTATAGGATTACATTTAAAATGTAATTTTCCTAATCTGTGTGAATACCATCTTTATTAAGTGAAATATGATTTGATATAAAAGAACTCATAGGTTTTCTTTTAAATCGTATGTTCAACTATCAGAACAGTAGATGCTCATATATTATATAAAACAATATCTTTATCTCCCCCCCCCCCTCCAGTTAGTGTCCTAAGTGGCTTTTTGTACATTCATATTATTGTACTTGAAGTTCAATATTTAAACTGTTTAACATGCTAATCAATTTGTAGGGGACCAGACCCTGCTACAAGTTTTTATCATGTAATTTCACAGACCTATCTGCACCTAGTTAATCTTTTGTGAATTCTATCAAATTGTTTCTAGTTGAAGTACTTGTAGTTCCTTAAAGGCACAGATTTCCAGTGGAGATCTATATTGGTTAGATCTCTTACTGGTTGATAATTCTGGTCTTTTTTTTTTTCTTTTTTTAATGTGGCATAGTCCTCTAGTCCATCAGGGCAGAAGATGTGTGAACTAGGGCATAATTTAATTAGCCGGACTTACTTTTGAAACTGAAAAGGATTGCTGTTTCACAACTTGGTACCATTATTCCTTTCCAAATATTGTAAGGCTCAAATTGCAGGCCTAAATTTAGCAAACTGTTCCTCTTTAAAAGAGCTCATCATACTTTTCGGGCAGTAAGTCGATGTGAAAGCATTTATGCGACTTCCTCTTCAATAAGCCCATTATATCTGTCTTTGGCCATGGATTTGCTCTGTTAATATGTCATAGACAAAGCAAGCAGGTGAGTAATCAGAAGGTTAAAGGTGACTTTGTGAAATGGAACGACCTAAGCCAGACTTAACACAAAAAGACAAAGAAAAGCAGGGAAGAGGCAAAGGAGAGAGAACAGTAACAGCTTTTTTCCATGATCTGTGGAGTGTGGGTGAGGGTAAGCCTGCACGTTCCCAGCCTTTTTTTGGTCCAGTTTGCCCTATTTCAGCATATCTGAAATGAAACATACCTATTCCAGCACAGGTTATTTTGCTAGGTTTCTATCTAAAATGAAACATTTCCTTGAGTCTGATTTGTGTCTTCTTCCCTATATAATTTGTAAAAGTAAAGGAAGCAAAGGCAGCAGTGTTTCAGAGAAAGAGCACGTTTTCCAAGGCTCAGCAGCTTGTGCAGAGCCTGGCTGATGGATCTGTGTGTTCCACAGTAACACTCTGCAGTCCTGCCACTTTGGGTGCAGAAGTCTGCCTGCATTAGCCAGGAGCTTCACCCAGACTAATAGACCTTGTCAAGAGGTACAGCACAATGTTAACATGCTTTGATGTTTTGCAGCTCAGAGGTACTTGCATACTTGCCAGGTCAGGTATTTCAGCATCTGCATGAAGACATCCATCCTTAGATGTGTATAGTTTGAAAGATGTTTATATAATAAATGGAAGGAAGGCATGTCTCCATTTCACAAAACAGTGGCACATTCTTGAAAGTAACTTAGGGGTTTTTTTTGAGCACATTTGTTGTTAAGCCTGGTCTGGTTTTGAAAGCAAAGAGTAATCAAGAAATTCAAGAATCTAGATATAAGTTTCAGATTCTTATTATATTTTCATTACCATAGTTACTTGCACATTGGTTATTTAGTAATTATTGTTAATGTCCCACTGATTTTTCCAAGAAATGAGATTTGTTTTTCTTATAGGAATTTAATAAAACCCAGCCAAGTAATACTCTGATAGAATGAAAAACACCCTTACCCTTTTTATCATGTGATACAACATTATTAAATTAGCACTCATGTAACTAGTGTCTATAATATTCTTTCAGTCATTAAAATCATTATGAGAGAATAATGCATTGTGAAAAAGCATTATAAAACAATCTGGAGCCTTTCAACTAATTTCTTTCATGTCATTTCATTCAATTTAAACCAGTTTGACATTGTCCAAGTTAACAAGTTACTCTTTTCTGTTCAGCACCTGCTGGTGGCAACCCATAAATCAGCATCTCATCCAGAAGCATGAAAGACCTCATTAAATCTAATTTTGTGTGAGTTAACAGATCTCCAAATTAACCCTTCTTTAAAAATAAAATATAATAAGATAGTAAAGGTCAGCCTTTTTGTACAACAAAGTTTGCTGACCACAGAGATTTTCAAGCCCGACGGCACATTTGACTGCATGGTTGTCTCATCCTTTTGGCAATGGTCTGTTTGATGCCAGTGAGGAATGCTAAGACTGTCTGAAATATGTTAACATGTACATTTTATACTTTTTTAAAGCAGGAAATAAAAGGTTAAAAAAAAAAGTGGGGTTTTTTTCTCAACAGTAGTAAATCATTGATGTGAAATTACTATTGCTAACAATTTGTGGGGAGAATTGCTCATTTCTTCACTCACTTGCCAGCTCTTTGAAATGCAGTACAATCTTGCATTCTACATTTGATTTATTATGCTTTATTTTGCTAATAGATAAATACAAATAAATATATTTAGACAGAGTAGTTGTAGAAGGGCTACATAAGAAAGCCATGCCTTACTCGAAAACAAACTGTTAACAGTTTCAGGAAACAAAAAATAGGCCCATACATGCTGATAGACCTTATAACATTCAGGTGTGTCTGAAGATGAAGAGAAAATTTTTTTTAAGGCTATTACTTTTTGAGTGTAGGGTATAGAAACTAATGTACTTAAAACAGAAATCACAAATATAATTCACCTACATTATACATAAAAAACAAATGACAAACATTTCCAAAATTTCAAATAAGAATGTCTATAAATAAAAACACTTCAGTATCATCAAATAAAGGTAGAAGAAAAAAAGGCAATAAACTATTAAGAAGAAAAATGAATATGCTAAGAATACAAATAGCATTTTAGCAGGAACATTATTACAACAATATCTATACTTCATAGCTTATGTGTGTCTTATAGGGAACTACAATCTGATTATAAAATATGTCAAGTAACACACAGTGCAGAATGCCAATATTTGTAGTAGGGTGCATGACAATTTATTTATTATATTGGTTTAAATTACTGATTCACTGAACAAACTTCATTTTTTTCTTGTCATTTTTACTTCAGCTTGCACAATTTAAATAGCATATAAAATTTTTCCATTGAAAGAGTGCATTGTATGGCCAAGCTGGGTTTTTCCACCTTTTTGTCACTACCTAATAGAACATGATAGCATTAATTGAAGTATTTGGGGTTGGTTCTAAAATTGTGCTGAGTGTTGAACTTGATCAAGTATCTATGACATAAAACACCAGGGGACAATATGACTCTCTAAGAACCTGCCTAAAATATCCACTAAGAAGAAAAAATACGTATTATCATGGAGACTAAATGTTCAGTACGGCTTATGCTGACAGTACTAAAATAATTCAGACATTAGAAAAATCATAGATATCTAAAATATTGGTGCACTAAATTCTTTATTAAATGTATATTGATGGCTAAAAAAAGAAGAAAAAATCACAGTTAGTGTTGTCTTAGACGAGTGGACGTAATAATTTATGACTCCTACGTAGACAAAAATGAAAACCAGCAAATATTCTCTGTATGAAAAACTGTAATGTAAAATCTCTCTTGGTAAATTAAAAACACACATTACAAGATCAAAATAATATGAAATCCAAAATTGAAATGATTCTTTCAAGTTTGTGTTGAAAACTGCCTTACACAGGAAACAAAATCCCCGTTAAATAAATCAGTTTGAGAGGATGTGTATTGAAAAACAGCTGAAGGAAAGCATAATTTGATGATAATTAGTATGTATCAGCTAAGAAATTCAGAACACTGAAAAGGCAGAAGGGAAAATTAGGGAGAAAGCCATGACCACAAAGTTTGGTGGCTTTTTTTTTTTTTCTCTTTCCTTTAATGGGGCAGATGTTTGGCTTCTTGTTGTAGCTGTTAAAATGAAATTGAATGAATCCCAATAATGTTAACCAAATTTAGACAAAACCAGAAGAATTCCCCAAAGAAAGGCAGAAAATGCTGAGGTTTTCAATAAATATTTATCTTATGTAGTTAGATGGAGGAAAAGGTGGCAAAGAGGCTGTTAGATCATATGATAAAATATTTATTTTTCCATGGAAATATTAAATTGCAGCTATTAGTACTGGATGTTTTCAAGTGCTCTAGACAGATAACTTCATTCAGGAGTGCAAAAATATGTAGTAAAACAATAGGTAGACATAAAGCAGATGAGTTAAGACTGCAAACATTGATACCAATTTATAGTGAAGTTCCATTAAGGATATTAAAAGAGCTGTCTCAAAGGCTCTTGCAGTTGTTAATGTTGACTTCTATGCAGTTGTCTAACACAGGCAAACTTTTAAAGAAATGAAGTAAGACAGTGCTGTTCCCTATGCTCTATAAATACTGACTATTTATAATTTTACAAGGCTGACTTTTTTTCTGGCAAGGTAAGTGACTAAATGATGTAGAAATCATTCATGTAAATTTTAACATGAACATTTTACATTCAGTGGCTTTTTAGCATCCAGACTAATTAACCACTGGAACCATCTCTGTGGTTTTTTTGACAGATTTCCAACTGCCAGAAATTTTAATCATTATCTTTTCTCCTAAAATGAAGTTAAACCAGAAATTTAACTAGTGGCAGCTCTGTGGCCAATGTTCTCCATGCTTGCAGTGGGATCTTTGAGTCTGGCTTCCATTTGTAGCATGCAAGACTGTGAACCTGCCAGGTTTATGCCATGTTACAATTGAATTCTTTATTTAAAAATCTTCATGAAGACAGATACTAGGAAACTTTTTCTATAATGTCTTTTATTTCCAGCAGCTGTCTGTAGGCTGTTCTTTTACAGCCATAGTTAGAATAATTGATATAGAACTTTTTGAGGTGGTAAGGAATGTGATACTTCAGACCATCTGCAAAATGGTGGCCTTACAGTAAAAATGAAATGAATAAAAGAAGCACCAGGTACTCACTATATTAATCTTTTTTTCCTCTCTCTATGATCTTCTTTCTTTTGCCTGTAATAGAGCTCTAACCTTTAAATGTTCTCTGAGTTGAACAATTTTTCATGATCCAGCTGTCTCAGGATTGTTTTAGTTCAGTTTAATATATCTTTTGATTCGCTGCTGGGTTTTGGTTTTTTGGAGTTATTTATGGAATTTAATTCCTTTGCCAGATAAGGGTTAATAAATCATAATTTGAATAATTACCAAATTATTCCAGTCAAATAAATGAATAAGACCTCATTAGAAAAAAAACTCTTAAGGCCACTGGTTTTTTCCAGCTATGAGCTGTTTAATGTTACTTTTCCATATCCTTTCTTTCAATAAAACATACAAAATCTCTGATGCAAAAGATTAAAAAAAAAAAAGCTGAATTGCATATTGATACCTTCTTGATCTATTGATGTTACAGTTTTCCCCCCACAGTATCCAATCCAATATCCATATGCATTGAAAGGGGATGATCCCATCCCACTTGACTCCGAACAAAAGCAGGGACCATTTCTTTTGCAGACTTAGCACTTAATTGCACAGACACAGAGGTTGTCAGTTCACTGGATGATGCAGGAGTGATGGCTGATGGCAGTGTAGGCTCTGCTGGGGCTGCCTTGATCCTGAGTCTTGCTATGCGGTGGCTGTTACTTCTTTGTACTGGGACAGGCTTTCATCCAAATTCTTAATGATCTAGCTGAGGCCATTGAGCCAGCAGAGTATTATTCCCTGATCCTCTCCCCACCCCCTCTACCCCCAAATTCTTTGGATAGTTTCCCAAAGATTTAGTGGCTTGAACTTGCTCCCTGCAGAGTCAGACAAACAGCACGGTTGACAAAACACAGGAGGCAGGTTTTGGAGATGGACGTAACTGCAGCAGCACTAAATATTTTAATGTCAACTTTAATGGAACTGTATCTTAACCCTGAAAGAAATTACTTTACATCACCAGCCAGCTGAACCAACTCATCCTGCAGCTGTACAGGCTGATCTAACAAAAGGGATGGGAGGGAGGCAGACACCTCCCCTTTTGGCAGCTTTAGACTGGCATAACTGTAATACAAAAATGCTTAAGGTTTACTAAAGACTTGGAGTGTGTAATTTAGTTTTACATAATCTAATTTGTGCTTGCAGGTACTTTCTCATTGCATTTTGTATTTACAGGACAAAATTAGTTGTGAAGCAGAGAAAGGAGGAAATTAATTCAAGACCAAAGTTTAAAAGTGCAAATATGACTTTCCATAAATAATTAACCAGTCAAAATATACATGTAAATTTATTCTGGATCCTGATAGTGTCCCCAAGACTCCTGTGCTTCCTCTTCTAGTAAACCAAGCTTATTGTACATTGGTGCCTTCTTATTTGATCTCCCTTTCCTAGGGAAATGCTCAAGGCATAACGGATTCACTGCCTATTCACTTATTTGTTCCATCTTTATTTTCCCAGCCTTCAAAAACTGGGTCTCAAACTAGAGAGAACCATTTTGGTCTGGTGCTTGGATCAAGCAGGAAAGAGTAATTAAACAGGAGGGAGCAGGGCTATTAGGTCTGATGCTAGTTTTTCCTGCTTGAGTGTCATTGCCTCTTTCCTTTACTAATTCTCTTTTGTGTCTGTTTAGCCATGGTTCAGCCATTTCAAGAAGACACCTTTCTTCCCACAAGCTTTCTTAGCACTGCTGATGTCCAGGTAGGCTCCCCGCTGAGTGGGATTGCTGTCAAACAATCCAGATGTTCCCACATGTGTGAGCAATGGCTGGGACTTCACAAGCTTTGTTCATTGAAATGTGCTGGAGTTGATCTGCTTTGGATAAATCTGATGGTGTCAGGAGAGATCCAAGGAAAAGCAGCTCATTCTGTTACCTTGTTTCTTCTGGGTGCACTTACTTGATCTTTCAAGCCATGGAAAGATTGGCTGACTTCAGCCTAGTCTAGCTCACAAGCTTTGTCTGGAATAAAGTATCTTTCTGACCAGGTTGTACAGAAAGAAACCTTTTATTAGGGAAGGTGAAGAAAAAAAAATTCACTGGAAATTATGGTCTTAACTTCCCATCCAGAAAGCCTTGAATACTTAGCTTTTAATACTTAGGTTTGTAGCTTTCCAGGTTACTTCTTCCCTATCCTGGCAGATACTGGAACACCCATTTGAGAGGTGAGATAGCTGTATGTTAGTCATCCCATATACATTGATGAATTATGAGTCAATGCTGCATCATCTAAAAGCAGCCACAGAATTTTTGAGATTATGAAAAGTTGCTTTGTTTCCTTCATTGTTCATTACAAGTTTGAGTAAGGAGGGAGCACATGGTGGTAATTGTACTTTCAGGTATCTGAAATTTCAGCCACAGGTTTAGAAATTACTGGTCAATATTATGCTAAAATAAGAAGGTCACTTTACAACTGAGAACAAATAGTGTATCAAATTTAAAATAAACTTGTTCTACTGTAAGCTCTGTTCAAATAATTGTACTTGTGGTTTCGGGAAGCATGCTGGGATGTACACCAAGTCCTGTACCTAAAAGATAATAGTTGCTTACTCTCTGGAGAAATAATGAACTACTGAAGAAATAATGTTAAAATTATTTCTTCTCTGCTAGTTTTGTCAAGTCACAATAATTACCTATATTTCACCAGACAGCCTTCTTGCCTTTTCCCTAAGTTTTGACACTGTGACAGGTTTTATAGTTAGAAAATTCAATGCTCTAGCTCTGTGTTTTTGAGAATTAAATGTTTTCATTTATCTTAAGTCTGTAATTCAAAATTAATGGAAACAAAATCAGGAACTTCAGAAATAGTAATACAAAATATGATTCAGTGAGTGATAAATTTCTGTCTCCAGTCTACAAGTAACAAATTCATTAGTATATTGCTGCAAATATAGCCTCTCCTACTATGTTTTTTTAATTTAAATATTATTGCTTTATAAATTTCATTTTCTGCAAAAGTGTTATAGTGATGTACAGTCATTATTTATACAACTGTTAATATCAGTGGTGTAAGGGTTTCACACTGGCCAAACCCTGCCAGTTGGTTCAGGCACCAGGCTTTGGGTGAACTTGGATTCTCCTTTTCTTCTCATTTTAGGAAGGAATAGTGAAATCTGAGCTCATCCTCTGGGTTAGGCAGTCAGCTCCTATACCATATCCAACATAACTTCATCATCCTGCTATTTTCTCTGGATCCCATATTCACCTACCTCTGCCTGTGGCCTGAGCCACTGTACCCACAGAAGTGTTTCTGCCCTTGCTGCGAGCTCATATGGCCCTATCATACACGTTTTTTTCATGTGAAGGGACTTTTCTGCTAGTACTGAACTGCAGCAAGAGATTTCCCACAACAGAAAGGGATGATGTAATTCACTGAGGAAAGGAACGGCAACAGTCTCCAAGCAAGCAGAGTTCCATTTTTGCTTGGTTATGTAAGGGTTCTCCAGGGCTCTGGAAATAAATACCTCTTTTTTTGTGAGTATATATACATTTAGGTGTCTGTTTGTAGCTAAATGAAACGTTGAAAGAGCAGTAGTGTTTGCAGCTAAAAATTTGGCTATGAGCTTTCTCTGTACTGTCAAGCAAGAATTCTTTCCAAAAGCTGTGCACCTACATATGCTTGTAAACTGGTAGAGCTGAGATAATTTCTGCTGCCTGTCACTTAGCTGCTTTTATCAGTCAACCATGCTTTGTCATTAGCTCTCTACATACATCACTCTATATGGTCTTTTTTCCCCCATTTCCCATATTAGCCATAGAAAATGTAGGTTAAACCCATCAAGGAAGAGTACTGTGACTCTTTTACATCGAAAAAATAAAATCAACATTCACATTATTACAGTCCATATGCTCTGTTAAAATTAAACTTTTCACTGGCAATTTAGCACAACAAAAGGAAAGAGGTGTAGGTGAATCTAGGATATCCTGTAAGTTTATCTGCATGCGGCTACTGGTTCACAATGAGATTTATTTTGCTTTATTTTGCAGTTCTAGCCACAAATACAGTAGCTTTGTTAATGCAACATATCTTTCAAAAACCCCAAACCCTTCCAAATCAGTTTTTGTTTCTCAGGTCACTTTAGCACCACATGAACGTGCAAAAGAAAGTATGTAGGTAAACAAATGAAAAATATTGAGAGCAGTATGATTCTTTATCTTCTTTTTTTTTCTTCTGCACATATAGTATTTTGTTTGGCAAGATACTTAAAGAAGAAATGGTAATTTGTGGATGAGAAACAATGATTCAGGATGCAGAGCCGTGTCTCAAGCAAAGATTATTTGAAATAATTTTCATCAAGGAAGATCCCAATCTCACCTCTTAGGTTTGTTGTTTGGTGTTTTTTTTAACATCCAGACAGAATGTCCCCTGAAGCAGCTTGGACCCACAGACTCTTGTTCTTTCACCATGCACGCTTTTGAAGCGAGTAGCCCCATCCTCTCAACTAAACTCTTTTTAGGTACTGGGAGACCTTTATTAGGTCCCTATGAGTCTTCTCTTCCCTGTATTGCCCAAATCCTTTCTTCAAACTTCTCTTCATGTGGCAAGTTCTCCAATATTTAAATCATCCAAGTGGCTCTTCCCCAGACTTCCTCCACTTTGTTCTGGAGGGGCCAAATTGTTGATATTTGTCTACAATCATGACCATGAAAATATTTGAAGAGAGCGAGGTATATGAATTTGTGAAAGCTGTCATTTTAGTGCTGCACTCTGTGTGTTACGATATATATGGTTTAAACTTCTGTCTTATGTAGGCTTTGTGTAAGAAATTGCATTCATTTTGTCTAAAGACATCTATGGTTTTTTGCAATGTTTAGTAGCATTAAAGCATCTCGGTTATATATGTCCTTTTTTTTTTTGTACTTCTTCTTTTGTACTTTATGTAAGGCATGAGTATTAGGGTCTGGAGAAGTGGGAGAAGTGGAAGACATAGATGTTCTCTTTTTTTTTTTTTTTTTTTTTTAGCAAAATTAAAGGGAAAAAATATTCATTTTCTTTTTTATGTTTCCCACAATGCAAAACTGGTATTGTACCAACAAGTGCTGAACAGTGGAGTGGTGGCTTTAAACAATCAGCTGCATAATTGAATGTATTTTGAGGCATGAACACAGCGTCTGTAGGGTTGTGTACTGGAGTTGAACTGTGAGCTGAATCCCAGAAGTAATAGAAAAGATGTTTTTCAAGAAAATCCAACAATCAAAACTGTGCTACTGTCTTAAAATTATGACTGACGGCATTTGTATTTTTTTATATATCCTAAACTCTAATGTTCTCTGACTCACATTAACCTCTTTCACAAGGATCACAAATCTTCAGAGGATCTCCTATATCTATGTAATTTACTCTCTGTCAAACATACAAAACAAATCTCAGTAATACTTTCTGTAAGGAGAGGAAAGGAAATCTCTGTCATGGCTGGCCCTGGCAGTTTGACTGTCCATATGAGACAGGTGTGAAAATCCATGTTTCAACACGTAACCATAGTTAGACTGACTCTCAGGTAAATGCATTAGCTCATAGAGTCTATTTGTTGTGGGGTACGTTTCAGCTTTTTTTTTTTGTTTGTTTGTTTGTTAGGTTGATTTTTTGGAGGGGGTGGAATTATGGGACTTATCCTGTTATAAGATTGTTAATAGTTACTTTTTTAGATTACATTAAACAATCCAGGGTAAAATTAGACAATAATTACTTAATCAGAGTAAGATTGTTTATTTTTAGCTCCCTTTTAAAAATAAAAACAGCAAAATTCCTGGGCAGCAAAATATTGTTGCTCCTATTTCTTTCTTGTTATTGTGCCCAGGCTTTACTTTATAGCATATCCTACTTCAGTTATAGATATAGCTCTCCCTGATATCTTCTCTATATTTCTTGGTTTGTAATGCAGATCTTTGCTTCTGAGTACTTAATTTTTAACTTTGGTGTTCTTACATGATGTTAGAAATATTTCTGTATGATGATCAATGGTGCAGGTAAACATATTTTTTCTATCCTCTTGTCTATCAGATTATTTTTGTCCTTTTTGCTATACGAGAACACGTCTATCTTTGCCTTAAAATGTAATTATTTTAACAATATGTTCATCCATCGTTTTGAATCTCACTCTGTTGGCATTACAGAGTAGAATTTGACAGCTGGGTAAATCCTATTTAAGAGCATATTTTGCTAAGAATTACTTCCTGCAAAGAAAAACAGAAAATATATAAGTCCCATTTAAACTGAAAAACTGAAAGAGAACAACGCCAGATTTATTAAACTTCCTTTCAAACACACAATAAAAGCCTAGGAAAAGTCACTTGGGATTACACCCATAGCTTCATTTCAGACCGCTGCATTTTTCTTTGCATTTTGGCTGCATTAGGAGGAAACCTGTGTTTAGATTATGACTGGTTTTGAGAGTGGAGCAAGATGTAGAGCCTCTCCCCACTATGAGGAGCCCAGTTCACTGCCTCCTTCAGCCAGTCTGACCTGTGTAGAATCCAGCCTTTAATCTCAGCCCTACTTACACCGCTTGGTCACAGTATCACCAGACCAATTATAGCAACATCCAGGCTTATCAGAAGTCTTGGCAGACCAACCTCTAGAGCTATTCACTTACCCTCGATGTTTCAGTAGCTTAAATTGGAGAGTTCTGAAAACAACCCCACTGCTACTGCTGCTGTTACTGTAGCTGGGTGGTGGACAAATGTAATTTTAGAGTCTGATGCTGTCACTCTGGCATCTTTCAGGAGCAGGAATTGTATTATGTAGAAATTTAATCTGTTTGCCGTATCTTAACAGGGTGGTAGTGTAGAACACGATGCTTTTCTAAAAAGTAAAATAAAAATTGTTGTTAGAAGAGACTTAGAGCAAAGACTCCTAAAAAGTTGTTAACTCTGAGAGGACAGACTATTGAAACAGCGCACAGTGCCGAACTCTAGTACTGAAAAGTTTTGGCTGAAATACTGGGATATATAGATAATACAGTCTCAGAAATTTTGCCAAGGAGACTGCAGTCAGAAATGTAGGAAATTGTCCAAGATTAGGCCTCAGACATGCTGCATTCATTACCAGCAGCTGTGCATATATGAAGTGCTTCTTTATACCACAGAATCCAAACCACTGTGGCCTGTCACTGTCATTTTTATAGCAATTTACCGACTTTTTAAGAAACAGGAAAACATTTAGCTAAAACAGAAGTTGAAATGACTGACAGAAGGTAATTTAGGGAATTCTAATGGCTACTGAGTGTGTACCTTTCAGAAATATGCTGAAAGGCACATATATTTAAGACTTTATGTAATAGAACTCACTAAGAAAACAAAATTATGCTAATAGTAGTTTAATGTTTATTGTAAGTCACCGATGCATACCTTAAGAGATCCCTTAAAAAGCCAGAAAAGTGAATGTGATATAACAGTGGTATTATTTCTAGCAATAGGATTTACAGTTATTGATATTTTCTTTTAAGATAAATTCAAATATGTATCCATTAGGGGGAGTTACACATTCATCACTAAGTGTTTCAGATTTTCAGACACTGTTTCATATGATAGATTTTCGTGGATGGTTTTGTTAACTTTTAAAATATTCTCTTCCTAGCACGACCCCTTCTTCCTCTGTAGTGGGACATGTTTTTAACTTGTTTAATCACCATGCAAAAATTTGCAGCAAAGCAGAAGGTCCAACTTTATCAATTTCTGAATGCTTCAGGGGGAAAAAAAGCTATTATAATTGTGAAAATATCTCTATTAAATTGGAGAATTTTTCAGATTGAAATACAGATGATAAGATTTAGAAAACCTGAAGCCAAATTCTCTCTCTCAAGCAGTTTTTCCTTTGCCTATCTTTTTTTTTTCTTCCATCTGTGAAATGGCTTCTGCCTCAGGGTAGTTCAGGAAATCTATCAGTGTCAGGTGTGTTTACTTTAGTACAGGAGGGTTTTAAACAGCAATGTGACCCTTGTGCTGGATGTTAGTATGAGTGTTCACAAAAAAAAGGCAAAGAATACTGATGGACTTCAGTTGATAAATTCTTGTGCCAGGCTTTAGAGTATAATAGTTTTAGATGAGGTATTGAAATCATGTAGTCCCTGCCTAAGCACTCTCCATCTGGCTGTCCTGTGTAGCGTGGATAGAAACAAATCCCTTTCCAAGTATCCTTGGTATACTTGGGTGAGTCCTGAGGACTGAAAACCACATCTTTCTGGAATGAGTCCACTTTGCATTTCCCTTCAATCACAGCAAGTGCCACTGTGCCTCAACATAGGCCTTGGAGTATTTTTTCCAGTGCCTGTGGTCCAGCTGCAGGAAGCACTGACTCCTGGGAAATTTCAGAAGAATTTCTGGGAGGCCACATAAGTAGAAGGAAGGATTTCCAACACCAAGATTCCAGTGTACCACATTTGAGGGCCTGTCTCAAAATGAGTTCCAGTATCAGTGTTCTGCCCTTCAGCACAGAGTTCTACTGGATACCTTCTGTATCACCCCTGCAAAGTTATCACCAAGGTAGGTGGACAAGATGGGGAAGGGCAATTCAAAGGAGGGATGAACTGATTGCAGCAATTCCTGGAGTTCATTCTTCAACAATCACTGCCTTTGCCTAGATAAATGACTTAACTGTGTATGTATACATCACCCCTGTTGTAGAAAAAAAGTATTTGGGTCTCTGGGTGGTGGACAGAGAGATGTGAGAACAGCCTATCTACAGAAAGTGAATCGAGATGAGAGAAATGTGGACTAGAGATCTTTCTTGTAATAAAATTAACTTTTTTTTGCTAGATTTTCCATCCAATTTTAAGAACCAACTGTTCTCTATACTCTTCTACTCTTTGACCCTATCAGCCAAATACTAGGCAAATGCAGGGAGATCAGAATTTCAACTCAGAAAGCACAAGCATCCCCAGGAAACTGGAAGGAAGGAAGGAAGAGTAATCCCAAAGTAAGGGAACATCCAGGTTCTTGAGAAAAGGCTGACAATGCTTCTTACAGTATAATAGATGGCAGGGAGAAGCAAAGGCAAGGTGAGTGCATGTGGGAAAATACTCCAGGAAACATTGCTGTAGAAATAAACATGGACACTGAAACACTGGTTCTACTGTATATGCTCAGTTACCAATACTCAGGATAGGTTTTATAAATTCAATTATCTTCAGGACTTCTGCAATAAAAGTTGCATTTTTAATGAACATTGTCCTTATCTTTGAATCCTTCTCTAGCACACTGGGCTCTGACCTTCTCAGTATTTTGGCCTCAAAATTGATTCAGTCACATTGGCATTATCAATGCTAAATGCAGCTTCTGTCTTCCATGTAGTTTTTCATACACTTTGCATGATTTGCTCTTAAATCAGCATATGATGGGTGGGGAAAGGCAGGGGGGAAGGTCTTTCCTATGACTTGCACTGATTAATCAGGACTCCAAAAACCTTTGCTGTGCCATTAGCTTTTGTATGCCCTCTGTATATACATACTATATTTAATGTCTTGATTTTCTTTGAGAAATACTTTTTAGGCTGAATATTCTACCATTTGTTCATGTTTTAAGGGCTCTTGTATGAGAGAATTCAGCTGGACTTTGAGTTCCTACTCTTGGCAGATAACACCAAAGCTTGCAAATCTGGCAGTGCTTGTGGGAAGGTCTTTAGTGAAATGCAGTTAACAAAATCATTTAGATGATGGAATTAGGAAATGATAGTGATAAAGTTGGCTGCTGTGAAAATAGTAACTGACTGACAGAGCCAAACTGTGATTTCTGAAGCTGTTGAACACACATGGATCCATGGCAGTCTGACATCTATGCAGAGGCATGCCAAGCAAATAAATGGAGTATGAGGAAGAAAGTGAGAAGACTTTTGGGAGTATTGCATGTGATAATTTCTATGTAATATACTATGTTCTGGAAACCTGTGCAATGGTTAGCCTTCCTTGAAGAAAGTCAAGCCCAAGTGATTCTTGTAAGACCTGTGGTACAGCCTCATCCTCTGTGTGCGAGCACAAACTATTAAGTAAAAATATTTTCTTCTCCCTTCTTCCCTTTTAAGTAAATGATAACTTTAAATTCTTAGAAGTGTCTACACCCTGTTTCTGAATATACAACACCTGCTGATACAAGGAAAAATCATTTCACTAGCAGTTTGGCATGTTGGCAAATATTAGATGTGTTGGGTAGAATGTAGAAAATTATCACTTTCTCTCTAGGACAATCAATATCCAACAAATCACATCAAGGTGAGCCATAAATGCAATTCTAGATGCCCTGCAGCACTTAGTTTTTTGCCTAACGACCCACCTATCACCAGGCATTCATCCTCTGCCAGAATGTTTACCATGGGAAGGGTTGTTTATGTACACAGTTCTGAGTGGACTCAAAGTGCATACCAACCCTATTCTTATGCCTTATGAAAAACTCTTTTTTTTCCTCCAAGGAAATGTAATAAGGTCTACTTAACAGCAGCCCAAAGGGGTTTTCTTATGTATATAAAACCAGTTTAATATTTTGGAAAGTATTAATTTTATTTTACATTTATGATTTTTGTAACCATTTTGTATATAGGCCACTTGCAAGGGTATGGCTCATACCAGGTGTCAGAGGAGTGTGAAATAATTTTTATGCCATCTTTCCAAGGCAATAAATGTCATATAAGCACACCGAAGTGCAGATAGAGTACTTTTGGATGAACATTCTCAAACTGCATGTAAGAAATCTGTTTGACAGACTTACCCAAAGGATGACACTTTTTTCTGATCTTGCCAAAGCAGGAACTGTGTAAAAAGAAAATTTGCTCTGGTGGTTGGGTTTTTTTCCCCAAAGAGTTATGATGTAAAGGGAGCGGGGAGAAACTGTAATTAGGAGAAAATAAATGGTTACTTTCTTCTGAGCAAAAAAGACATTTCTAAATGGCATAATTTTAGCAATTGCTAAATGACATAGCAAGTTTTCAGTCATCTTTCCCGTAAGACAAAGACAAAATAGGAGATGGACGGCAGCAGCTGAAGCCGCAGTCCCAGCCACATAGTTTGTGTCACGATCAGTATAATGCTTATTCCAAGAAATATGTGAAATATTTTTTTGTTAGAATCACACGGATATTGACTTTTTTTTCTGTGTGTGTGCCACTGTTTTTAAAATATCTTATTAAAGATATCATTTCAAAGAAGTACCTTGAACTTTTTTTTTTTTTTCCGTTTTTCTTCTTTTTCTTACTATGATCAGGATACAAGTTAAAATTTTCTAGTGGTATAAAATTCTAGATTTATCATTACAAATAGAGTGGTTTTTCTTAAAACTTATTCTCTTATACTGATAGGATTGCCCTGACGGTGGTCTTTACCAGTTCTAAGAGATTCACAATAGGGTAGTTTGTTCACAAAAGCCAATTCTTTTTGACAGACCTCTATACAAAACTATTTTACTCTGAATGGATTGTTTCAAACAGCCTATACATACCTTTTTTGCTAAGAGATGTCCTGTTTCTCATGAGTTTACATACCAAATTGATCTCTTTTTTCTTCCACTTACATTTTTATGTCATTTTCATTTGCAGTAAATATCTTCCTCTTTTTCTTTCTGAAAAAAGTGTAAATTTTTAATAAAAATAATAATCCAGTAATCCAGAGGGATTTAGAGCTGCGGACCCAAGTATTAAATGTAAACCAAAACTTAAGTCAGTTGGAAGCTGCCCATTATGAAGATTAGACACTCAGTCTCCAGTTCAGAGCATTAGCTGTGGAAGCAGCAGCTTCTTTGCCTTCTTTTACAGACAACAGCAGTGAGTAGCAGCTGCTGATAGAGGTTACTGAGAAAAATGGGAAAACAGTACCATAAATTGAGGGAGGAAGGGATGCAACTGTGTGGTTTAGGATCTTTCAGGGTCCTGATGATGTGTTGAAGTGAGTTTCGCAAATACAAACAGGTTTCAGATTTATAGAGAGTTCAGTTTAAAGAGAGATATAAGGTTCAGATTACAACTGGATTTTTCTTTCTTTAGTGAAGGGTTTAAACTTTTCCCTAAACTACTACTGCCTTTTGTTCAAGAATTACGTAAAATAACATGAAAACATTAGAGCATTATTTTTTAATTGCTTCATCTCAATACTGTTATTCATATAGCAGTTCTTCTGAAACAAACAGAATTTTTTTTTTTTTGGGAGGGGGGGGATATTTCTTTCAAAGGGCTCATTGATACATCACTAATCCCCCAGAACTTCCATGAAAATGCCCATCTCCTCCTCCTCAATTACCTGTAGTATTAGATAAGGGAAACATGTGTGCTTTGTGTTTCCTAGAGCTGCGTTAATCATTCAAATCATATGTGCCCTTTTTCTCTGCTGGCTGGCTGGTACTGTAGGTATGCACTTTGGTAAAAAAATACCTAAGAATTATATAAGTACTATAAGAACTATAAGTAATATAAAAAGCTTCATTATTAATATTTATGTCTTTCATATTTCAGATTTTGGACATCAAGGCATTCCATCTATAAATTTGTATTTTGCCATACCTTTATATATGACCAATTAGTGTAGAATGGGATGATTCTAATCAGGGCAGTCTACTGTTTGGGAGCAAAAATCTAGGTGCTGATAAATAGAAATATTGTGCATTTTATACTTGGCCTCACGCTGCATTGAGCTTGCCGGGAAATTTGACAAGGAACATTTTTTACTTCAATATATGAATCTACAGCACTCAAAAATCACGGTACAAACATACACTGGGTGGTTTTGGGTTACTTCTTAGAAAGAAAACCCCACATGTCACCCACTTATAGTCAAGAAATGTGTCATAATTCAGTCCTTTTCTTGAAAGAACTGTGTTTTTGCTATAACTCTTGCCCTACCCCGGTACATGTACTTGCTTACAATTTCCACCTGTACTTTTAGGGAAATAATGATCTGAAAGTGCAAAATTCTTAATGCAGTCTTTGAAGGGGTTATAAAAAATAGAGTTACAATTTATTTATGTAAATGAAAAGGGAAAAAGTTTATTGTTTTCAGATTTGAACATAAAAAGGAAAAAAAGTTTATTGTTTTCAGATTTGAACACTGAATCTGTGAGCTCATTATGGTCTTAGTCTGTTCTAATTTAAATCAGCATCATTACTGCATGAAAAATGGCCCATCTTAATCCTCACTTGTGAGAAAAAACTAGTCAATGTAGCATACTATTTAAATGCTTAAGAACTACAAGATGTTCTCCATTAAATACATTTGGGCACATGTGCTTTCTCATGGGAACACATTATACTGCTAATCCTGTTGATATCAGACATATTCCTAAGACTAATTTCTAGACATGAATTTGCCCCTTTTTAAAAAAAACACATTTCCAGCCAGAACTGGAAAGCTATATTATAACTATTCTGCTTGATCAAGTCTGTTTTGTAAAACAGACATGAGAATATATGTTGCTGTTATAAATGATACCTTATCTGACAAAAATCTTTCTCTTAGGTATTGTTTAAATTTCATAACTTAATACCCTGTCTTTTTGTAGGGTTTTAAGAAAAATAGGTCTCCAAAGTGACACACTGATGATGTGCAATTTTGGCTTCTAGGTGGATACTCCATTTTTACTTCTTTGTAATGCAGACAACCCTATCTCTTTAAAGTACACCTAACATCTCAGTAGAAGTGGCTGTAACACTAATTAAGTATTTATGATAGGATGTCTTAACAGAGCACTTAGGCTACTACTATTCAAAGAGGTGAATGAGTATTTGGCTAAAAAGGTGTTTGTTCCCTTTTAATAAAAGTCACTGATCATCTTGAATGTTGATAAATTGCTGAAATGATTATTTTGATGAGAAGAAGAAAGGCTCAGTGATTAGGGTAGGCTCCAGAAGACTATCTGAGGCATCATGTTTTCCCTCCTTCATGGTACTATTGTGGTATTGACAAGTCACCTTTGTGCCTTCATTTGCCGTGTAAAAAACAGGCACAAAACAGCCTTCAACTTTGACACGATGGCACGCAGAGAAGGTAACAGTAAGGACTGAAGTGCTCTGTGCTGCAAGGAGCACAGCTACTTGTACCTGGGCCACTCTGGTCTAATGACTACCCAGAGTCACCTCCAGTGGAACCTCTTCAGTCCTTTCCAGGTGTCAGCTATGAGTGATAGAATGTGCATTATCACAGTTCTCTGTGATAAGACCTACCTTTATCAGAGAGTGTATATGTTTGTTACTACCTTTAAATTCCTGAATATCTGACCAAATTCAAAGGCAAATATCAAAATTAATCATTGTGACTAAGCTGCAACAGTCCTCCCTCCTCAGACAAATGCAAACCAGCCAGTTTAAAAGCTGAAGCACAGCCCTGCTTCCATAAACTAACCACATCCACAATTCTCCTGTTTTCAGGCACTCTGGAAAAATATGAACTATGCAACATGCTATGAAGGCCATAAAATTTGAGCTCTTCTGGATCAGGCAAGAGGAATCAGTTCCAAAAGCTTTAAGTTCCCACAAAGAACATCCTGTTGGCAGTTCCTCACACTTTTATACCAGCAAGGCCCCAGCTCACTTGTTTTCACTGATCTAAATTGTGGCAATATGACAGAGAGAGTGTGAGAGTGAAAGAGAAATTCTTTCACATATGTCAATGCCAGCTGTGAGGTACCTTTCAGTTCTTCAAAAAAAAGGTAAGTTTTTAGGTGACCCTGCTGGTGACCTGAAAAGGCCACCATGACTTGAGTTCAGCAGGGGATGCGTGTTTGTTGCCCATGAAATGCAGCTTCCAGAAAGGAGAGTAAAAGTGGCTGCTGTAGTGATAAATGTACCTGCAGATAACTGCATGGATTAACACGGCTCTAATTTATTCCACATTAAGAAAAAGGACTGTAATGAGTTATTAATAAAGAAAGACTAAAGATGGGTTCAAATTCAATGGTTAATGCTCTGCATAATTTACTGCAATAATCCTTCTGATCAATTTTTTTTTAAAGTGCTTCTCCTTTTTTGTATGAATGAAACACATATGCTATTCTTCCCCCCAGCCCTCTAGCTACCTCCAAGGTTTTGTTTGATCTTTTTTTTTTCTACTGTTTGGCCATGAGCTGTGTTGGCATAAAGTGTGATATCTGTGCTGGAGTTTGCTTCAACCCCCATTTGTCTACTCCATAGAAATATTTTCCTAAGAAAACATTTATGTTTGAGATGTCTTTAGTGTTGCACCTAATAGATTTCATAAATCATTTGTGTTGGCATTAATGGGACAGTGGAATCTCAGCACAGGGGGCATCATAGCAAAGGAAAATTCCATTGCAGCTGGCTGAAAATGGAGAAAGCGAATGCACTGCAGTGACATCCAGGTCCTATTTTTTGATAGGGTACCGTGTTCATTTACTGAATGTAGAGTGATACATGTTTGTAGAAAAGAAGTACAGAACGTATAGTGTGGATAATTTTTGTTTGAAAATAGGGATTATCTAAATATGTCATTTCTTCCATAGTATGTGACTCCTGGAGGACTCAGTATCCTGCTTCCTGCTTCACAGGTCCATGGCAGTCTTATGTAGAGCGCAATTACTGATGCCCTCTGAGGGCAGAAATTCAAATGTGTTCTAAAGCTCTGCACAAGCTGACTCTAAGCATCCAGTTCCCCTTCCTCCTCCTTTTTAGATCTGAAAGGATATATTCCTGAAGTAATGAATTACTTAGTAGGTTTTTCAATGGCAGAAAGTGCTTATCCATAGGTACTCCATTCAAGCTGTTTGGAAAAGTGTATCTGTGTGATCTAGTACGCCATTTATTCCAACTAGACCCCTTGGAAGTGATGCTGAGAATATGAACGTTGCTGTGGAATTGCTAGAAACTTGCTTCCTTAAACTGACTATATTAGTTCATCATTTCATCTCCTAGCTTTTTCTTGGCTGGTCTTGTGGCTACACAGATAGGAGTCTGTCCAGAATTTGAATGGCAAAAAGACTTCCATTTTTATTAAACTGCCCCTAAACCTGAGTGGAGTTTGTCAATCGTGACTATATTAAAGTTTCTCCCTTGTGCTCAGTCAAAGCACACATAGTCTGTTGCATATCTGACTTGAAGACCTTCAGGTCAAGATGTAGTATTAGTGCATTTTTTCAGGACTTTCCCCCACTGCCAGCCACGACTGCCCTCATCAGGACCTGGCTACTTGGACCATTATTGTCCCCTGTTTTACAGAATTCTACTATTTCAATCTGTATTGTCTTTGTTTCTATAGGAATTGTGTGAGCTTTTTGGATAGTATTAAATTTCTCATGAATAATACATCTGAAATATGCGGTTTTATTGCAGTCTTCTACAGAACAGCGTTGAAAACATATTCTGGAATGGTATTATTTTTCCCTGGAAGTACTGTATAATCATTAACAATGTCTTGATCTGATTTTTGGCAAAATGTGTCTTCTGGGCAGCTGCTATGATAACTTGGCCTGAGTCAGCAATGGATCTTGTAAGAGGGTGAGAGAGAGTTAAGTTAGTTGTTATTAGCAAAGGTCCAAAGTAAAAAGAAAACTGTAACAGAAGTTTTGTAGACATTCCTATGTACCCCTGCATTTTCTAAACCAGCTCAGAAGGGTCTTTGTGTAGTGACATTAAGAATGAAGTAGGAGATATCATTCCCACAGGCATTTTAAAAGAGTTCCATGTTCCAAAAGGAAGGAGTTAAAATAAAATTTAAAAAAAATTTAAAAGAGAAGAGATAATACTAAAACTCTGGTTCTTTTACTAAAGACAGAGGCATGAACTTCAGTTTGATTACCAGCCGAAAATAGGCTTTTCTATTTTGAATGAGTACATTGGTATCTGCATATTTTGTAGGCATCTAGTTCTTCTTACTCTTTACAGTATTTCAGAAATTAATGGAGAGTCCTGTGAATTCTGTATTTTGTATCTATTATTCGACAGCTTTATCTGACAGCTAAAATGCATCCAGATCAAGCTGGAACTCCAAAGGCTTCATTAGCAGAGGACTTGATCATAGATTGCCGAGTGTTTTGAAGTAAGCCGAGTGTATTATATTCATGCCTCTATAGACACGAAGAAAAACTGTCTCCTACGGTGGGAAATGGAAGGGGAGGTGTTTCTGTTTCAATTAAAGCCCAGGTGGTGCGCGATGAGGGGCCGGTGTCACATCTGCGCGCTCACAGCTGCGCTCTGGTCCCGGCCCGCTCCGTGCGCTCAGCCGCGCTGCTCCCCGGGCACCGGCCGCGGCCAGACGCGAGCCCGCCTTCCGGAGCCAACACCGACCGGAGCCGCTCTCCCCGGTGCCTCCCGGCTGCGGCGGCGGCTCGCACGGGAGGGAGCAGGCAGGTACTTTACGCTGATATCCCAACTACCTTGAGCGGCAAGGAGTTTATTTTATGTCTCGGGAAATCCCCGCTTCGAGGTAGATGCCCGCGGCCCCGCGCTGCCCGTGAGCCGTACGAACAGCGCCGCGGCAGCGGCTCCGCGCTCTCCAGGAAGGCTCCTTCTGCCCTTCCCCGGAGCTCCGGGCCGTACGCGCTCGCGGCAGCCCCGTGAAGCCGCCGCCGCGGCCCCGAAAGGGTTATGCGGAGCCGGGCCCGGCCGCCGCGGGCTGTGTGGGGCCGGGCGGGCGGCGCTGGGCGCAGACGGGGCCGGCGGCGGAGCGGCGCGCGCGGGCCGCCCGAGGTGAGCGCGGGGCGGGGCGCGGGCGGGGCCGGGCCGGGGCCGGGGGCGGCGCCGCCGCCTCATTGCGCGGCTCGGGCAGCGCTGCGAGGAGCCGCGGGCGGCCCGCACAGCCCGCCCTGCCAGCCGAGGGTGGCTAAGCCGGGAGCGAGTCGGTCGCGTCGTGTGTCTGGCCGTGCTGCTGAAAGAGCCCGACCGGGTGTCTGGCTGGGATGCGGTAGGAGAGATTCGCGAAATCGGAGATGTGAGAAATGAGAAGTTTTTGCATAATTTGCATTTGAGGTATCGCATCTCGCTGCGGAGTGAAGCCTTCGAGCTCCCTCGCCCGACTCTGTTATGCTCGCATAATGGGAAAAGTGTAAAGTGCCTCTGATTATCGTGCTTCCTAGGGGATGCGATACCTGCTGCACTGTGGGGGGGGATGTGGAAGAGGTTGTGCTCGCTCAAAAGTCTAGAAAGAAAAATGTAACTTTGCAACAGTGCAAATTATGCAAATAAAAGTATGGGGGAAGAATCGGCCCAGATTCATTTCTAAAGGATTGTAAGATCCTTCATTTAAAGCTTAGTGTAATCTTTGACATTTCTGTGGGCACCTGAAAAAAAAAAAACCAGCCCTAAAGCAGAGCTTTGGTATGGAAGTACAGTGCTGCTGTGAGCAGACACATTTCTGTCTGCTTCTCATTTAAAGTGCCAGCTCCTTCTTTTTTGTATACCTAATACACGATACACACGGAATATACAGCTGTGTCACAAAGTCATTTTGTATTCTTAAAGCTTAATATAATCAAATTCATTGCCGAAAGATGGTGTAGTTGAAGATTTGATCCTTTTTCACTGAAGTGGAAATACTTTCAGTAATTGAAAGCAGATTCATGTCTGGAGTTGTACAAGCCAAGGTTTTCATTTCTAAAATAAACCTTTTGTTCTTCAGCTTTAAATATTTCAGTGAGCCATCCGGAGACCTATGTTAATTGCTAGAGTAGACTTTAAGGAAGGATTGAGGGGAAAAAAAACTGAGAAAGGTATGTCAGCAATTAAATTTACTTAAAATAATAACGTCTGTATTCCAGTGCATGAACATACCATTGCAGTTTTTGTGCACACGTTTTAGTTTTCCTGTTCATCCACAGAATCTGAATCTGAACTACCCATCTGTCTATGGAGTTTATTTTAAACTATCTTCTCTTTTGTTCACCTTACTTAGCCTGTTTGCCATTTTTTAACAGTTTATTAAACAAAACAGTTGGAACTTTGAATATTTGGGGAAATACTGATCTACTCCAGTAAACAAACCTGACACTTTGTGGTGATAGCTGTCCTTTGTTAACTTTGTGTCTGTTTTCTGGCTGATCCTGTGGAAAGCTTCAAAAACCTTGCTTTTCTAATATTTTAGCAATGGAAATTTAGAATGTGAACTACCAAACTCCCTGACAAAGACTGAGCTGCTCTGGAGCTGTTTGTTAGAAGCTTTGAAGGTAGAGAACAATGGAGGCAGGAGAAGGGAAGTACCTTCTCTCCCCTAAGATCTCTAATCCACAGAGTAAATTCACTGAAAATGTGTAGAAAAGTTACTGAAGATTGCAAGAGTCTCCTATCCTTAGGAAAGTGTATTAATTTCTTAATAGACACAAGAATCTAATTGCCTGATGTTAAGTATAGCCTATCATTAAGATAAGAATTTGTAATTTGTGTAATGGCACTAAATAGGCTGGGTTTATTCCTATGAACTTCTAGATGGCGTGCACACAGCTGGTGGAGTGCACTTTTCCTTCATTCAAAAGGTAAATCTTTTCATATATCCTCAGTAAGTTCTGGTGGAAATATTTGTGTAAAACCCAAGAAAGTGCTCAAACAAGAACAGAAAAAAACTAGCTTACCTTTTTTTCATCCATCAGATTGGGGTTCTAAACTGTCAAGCAGCTCAGTAGCTACAAATGAGATGTTAGAAAATTTTTTGATTAATTCTTCTGCAATCCTGTGTGGAGAGTGGCCTCATATTTCACAGTATAAGGGTATTTTTCCTTTCAAGGAGTTATAAAAGGGTATGTTACAATTTAGCAAAAAACCTACATCGACAGGACCTTTAAAAAAACATTTTATGTTTAGATGGCTTTGTCTTGTCATTTTTACTTTCTAAGCTTTCTGATACAAGAAGTTACATGTTCCACGCAGCAGAGGGTATCTTTTTGAAGAAAAGCAGCCAAAGTGGTAGCTGCCTAGGAAAAATTGATAATTGATTAAATAAAAAAATAAATATAAAATGTCATGTCAGATGTGTGTTCATTCCAGGTCCACGCGAAGAATGCTGCCATACACCCATCAGCTTTGAAGTCTGATTTTTTTAAATTGCAGATAGCAAGTCAGAGGTTGAACATTGAAATTCACTTTTATAATAATGGCAAATTTTAGTACTGAAGAGATTTTCCTTTGGCTTGAGAGATACAGAAGTACCTGTAAATATTAGTATATGATGCAAATGGACCCAACTCAGGGAATTGATCTTCAGCTGTATTCTTTCAGTTCGGGAGTGCATCTATGAAGATCTAACATGGCTTTTCCAGTTACCAGAATGGTCTGATGAGCAATTCTGAGATCAGACTTGATAACTTCTCTTCCTGTAACTTATATTGCTTCCCAATTCACTTGTTGAACTAAACAAGGAAATATTAAAGGTCTTAATATGTACGCTTTGCTCAACATAGACATTTGAGTGATGATATGAAAAAATAGGATTTCACCATATTGTTGTTCAAAATAAGAAAAAACATTAGCTTTCTATCCTTTCTGTATGTGTTCAAAGATGTTATTGTTGGTTATATACATTCTAAATACATCTATAGGTTACGCTCTGTGTGGTTTTGAAGGACTTTTTCCAGAGGTAGTTACAGATTTATACATTTCAGAATAGCAAGAGGGCTTTTGTATGTTCAGTAGTGTTTGGAGTACAAGGCTGGGAGTTGGTGACCTCACTAATGGTTTGAAGATGTATATATCTTTTAGGTTTGAAGATTTTTATATGAAACAAGAGTTCAGGATGAAATAAAGCAACTGTACTCTCAAAAAGTTTATGTAGTTTTCCAGTTAAGTTAACCTTTTTAAATGTTAGGGACAAGTGGAAAAATGGCTCTTGTGTTCCTTTAAGAAGTGTCACTCACATAAAAAACTCTGAACAAAATAGGTAGGTGGCTGAAATACTCTGAATGAGTAGAAAATAGTCATTCATCTTCTTTGTGTAAGATTAAGGAATTCAGAGTGCAATTATACATGAAAACTTCAGTACTCACTCAAGGTGACAGCAAGGTGTCTAGTCATCTTTTGAAATTGACTAAGGCCACCATTTATCCAAACTTGAAAGGAAATAATTGTTTTGTGTAAACTGCTGTAAAGTAGATTGGTTTTGAAGCAAGTCTTTTAGATGTAAGAAAAAGGTTCTCATATCAAGAAAACTTCTCATATCTGGAAACAGTAAATCATTCCAGCTCAGAGTGAACGGCTTATTTATGGCATGTTATTTACAGCGGAAACGACTTTGCATCGTTTTGGTATATGAATCATTGCAAACTGCATGGTTTTGATACTGTAATCACTGCTTTTTTTATTTACTACATGAAAGTACCTTTAGAGGAGGTTTAACTTCTTGTGTGTTCAGAATTCAGAAGTTGAGTCTGCGTTAAATGTTACAGCAAAAGATCAGGCCAAATACGTGAACATGTTGAAATTTGCACAAACTATATCTACAACTCAAAGTAATGGTGGCCTGACAAAATGGCAGAGGTGGATTTGCTGTAGTTTTTGAGGAACTGCATTATGATCAAACTGATTAAAGACATGTGACAGGGTTTCTGCATACTTAATTTTCTGTGGCAAAGGAACAGCAATTTTGGCAGTAGCATTAAGTTAACATATCTAGTATCACATCAACAGTGAGTTACCTGTTTTTATCTTTCTGATACAACTTGCTGTTTTGCCACTTTCTAGACCTATGCAGCAATATTTCTGAGATGGTCAAAAGAAAAACAGATTTAGAAGGAAAAAAAATTAAAATAAGATCTCTTGCATCTCTGCATGACTAACATCCAACTGCATTACCAGCTTGTTTATTCTTTTTATTCTATTTCAGTTGTTATTAGTCCAAGAGCTATTGACATGGGGCTTTTTTTTCTTGGTATCAAGAAGAATTAGTGTCCTGGAGAGTTCTTTGGGATATAAGAGTATATACTGATCAAAATTTTTTAAAAAAACAACTGCTATTACAGACTTATATTATTTGGTTGTTTTTCATAATTGTAAAAATCATTAAAAAGTGCTACCTTAAGATTTCAAATTGTCATAACTGCCAAACTAATTTTTAAACTGCTTTAATTTTCACCTCTAGTGTAGTTGCTGACCACACACAAAGGGAAAAAAAAAAAAGGAATGGAATTTTTTTTTTTAGAGCAGCTTTTGGTTTAATCATATAAACCTGCTTTTTCATAAAACATTATTGTAGCCTTTCATGATGTATAACCAGTTTCAAATCTGCAGAAATTTCAGAGTTGGTAATTTTTGCAGAACATTTTTCCTCTTAAGTCAGAAACTGCATTAAAGAAAAGACTGTTGTCCAGGGAGTTGTAAAATGTAGCCTGGAAAGCCTCGTATGTTCTTTCTTTTAAACAGAACAGAATTGCCTTACGTAGCAAAGTTAACTTTGTTAACCTTTTATAATTATTTAACCATTATTTCATTTTACCCCCTGCTTAAACGTTGTACATTAATGCAATAGACACCTGGCTGTGCTCTTAAAAGTTTATTTGTCTTTCAATTCCTGTGATAGTAGGGGGCAGTATATCTCCTTAATTATCTTTGTTCAGGGAAATGTTGAAAGGCCAGGGTAGTTAAACAAGGCCATTTGGATTTGCAGTAAGGTCGAAGTCAGATGCAAGGAAAGTGGTTAAATGCATTATCATCTTATTGAGCACATCATCAGTAAAGTGACCTTGATGGAGGTGGAAAAAGCCATTTGGCTATTTTATGACAGCCACCTCTCTGCTGGCTTTATCCCTGCCAGAGTGTACTTCAAATAGCTTTATCACAGTCTTCTCTTGTTGCTTTGAAATCTGATTTTTCTTAATTATGGCTAATGAATTAGAGGCTGAACAATGAAATTAACTTTCTAATAATGGCAAATTTTACTACTGAAGAGTTTATCTTTTGGCTTGGGAGATCTAGAAATATCTCTAAATTGACTGTTAAGGTGACCTTTATGTTAATTACTATACACCTGCCTTTAAGGATTTCATTAATAATCACTGGTTTTTATTCATTACTCTCCTGCTTTTTAGACTGTTTTTAGTTACTATGAGGACAAACATGCCAACTTCCAGTCCTAGCAGCAGGGACATTTTTTGTTTGATTGTGTGTATATTTATGTTTTTATAAAGATACTCAAACCTTGGGAGGCCTGCGGCTAAGCTGGAAACAAATAGTTTAGAAAATATGTAATTAATGGTTCAATTTCTATTTCATTTGTGTTTTTTAATGGAAGTCAGTATTAATGCCTTAAAAGCTTATAAAAGTATAATTCTAGCTATTGCATGTTAATATAAGTATTTAATCAAAATAATCTCAACTGTCCATCTTCCCCTCTTTCTTTTTTACCGGTCTTTTCTCATTCAAGAAAGACTTCTTTCATTTTTGTAAAACTACATTGATTTCAAATAAACAGGGTCATTTTCAATTTTTGGCCTTTAAAAGAACTTAGTGATATTTCTTTTTATAGTGTTCCCTGTCTAGGGATTGACATAATTGTTAAGGGAATTTAAAACAAATGCACAAAATAAAAGGAAAGACAATAACAGGAAAACTGTATCCAAATTTGTCCACCTGAAGGTACAGGTTAATTGCCTGAGACTCACAGCAGAGCATTAAAAATTATTGGAGACTAGAGGGAATGATTTATAAGAAAAGATGAGAAGAAAGAAAAAAACAGTGCAGCATAGTCACATGGAAGAACCACCTGAAAGATTTTTAAAGACCTTGTGGACTTGGATGATGTATCTAGATGCAGTACTATGAAGTAAGGACCAAAAAAATGAGCTACATATCAAGGCACATTTTGTAATGGTAACTATTTTCCTGGAGGCTATGGAAAATATCTCAGCACCGTTCACAGAAGTACTAGTATTTGAAATCTGAAATACAAGTATTACTTGTTTTGTGCTAGCGTGTTGAGTGGCTGTTACACCTTTTGTTCCTAAGCTTTGATTATATGTTTCCATTTTCAAGGTAGATGATTTTAACTTCCACTTGGCAACCTATGAGCTCATTTTCTTCAACACATAGGTGATCTCCTAAGAGAGCAGGTTTCTCTTCCCATTATCACTTTTGTCTTTGGAGCTGGAAGGCATCTCATAGCTGTTGCCTCACCAGTATTATATATGTAGTTTTATACATTACCCTTGGGTTTGCAGTATTTCTGAGACAGGTTCCTTGGGGCAGTTAAGATTTTAAAGTTGCCAGCAATGTTTTGGTGTGTTCTTTAGTATAGGATTGTAGAGTCAGAGTGTATTCTCAGCATGAGGCAGCGTCATCCAGATGGAGAGAGAATCTCCCCTTTCACTCATGCCAAGTTCCCCCAGTTTCTCACAGACTTGCTTATTGATCTAGTTGCCTATATGATAAAGTGCCCTTTGCTTCTGTAGTCTAAAGAATTTTCTTACATTTTTCTTTCTGTTTAATTATTCTTGCTTCCTCCCCAGCTCTCTCCTTGTACTTGTCAATCATGTTCTGCAATAAAGCAGAATGTATGTGTGTGTGTTTCCATATGCCCAACCAGAAGACAAGCCTTTTGAAGGCAGACACATAGAGTCAGAGTTTGAAAATGTAATTCTGTCAAACTGTCTTTTTTGTCAGATGACTTCAAGACGGTTGCCACACAGCTAGGCCTATCCATTGTCTTGTAATGATACTGAATCTTAGGATCTCTCCTACCAAGCAAGAGACAAGAAGTAAGATGATGCATCTTGGGCTGAAGAAGGTTTCACTGACCCTTGGCAAGTATGCTGAAAGTACTGACAATATTGAAGCCTTTTCTGTAGACTGGAAGTACCTCAAAGAACTTTTCCTACCCTGTCTTCCTTTTCTTTTGCCCCTCCTTGACAATTTGGTTTATGGAGCTGAGCACGTATTTTATTGCCAGGAGAGTTTCTTTTCAACAGCTGTCCTTTCTCCAAAGAATACAGTAAGGTTGGTAACACTGAATGAATGAATCTTCAGAGCACTTCAGATAGTCTTATTCTGCAAGCCCTGCTACTTCTCATTTGTATGAGAACCCAGTGTTTACCACCCTATCTTTCCCCTGAGGTCAAGGAATCTTAAACAGACTTTTCAGTCAGTGGGTTCCTCTCTGGATGTAAACCCTTCTCCCCTGATGATTTTCCTGTCAGTGGCATTTGGATAGTATTTTGAGTTATTCCTCAGCAGTTCTGCTAGCTTTTCACACAAGAGACCTGTGTATTATTTATCAATTCTCTTTTCTCATTTCTGCCCTCCAGCTTGTACATTACCCCCTCATCCTGGTCCTTTCCACCTTATCCTAATTTACTGCTGATCAGAGCCATGGCAGCAGAACCAGTTACTTGAGGTGAAAAAAGTGGAATAAAAATAAAGCCTACATCAAAGTTATGTTTTTGCCTTTGAGGCAATTGGTTTTGCTTGCAGTGATTTTGGTGACACCAGGCAGAGCTGAACATTCTTCATTCTGCTTGTATGTTGTTTGCTTTTGTTTCCTGTAATGCAACTGTACCTCATAAAATAACGGGTAACAAATTGTTCATTTTGAGTGCTGGCTTTTACTTTCCAATGTACAGCAGAGTTTCTGCTAGAATCGGTTATTTGATTTTTTTCTCCCTGTCTTTTTTTATGTGTAGTTTTTTATGTGTGTGGAGTTACCATGTGCTCTTAAGCCAAATGTGGTCAGTATGCAATGGAGTACATGGGGATTTTTACTAAGAAATACAAAAATGTACTGAGTCCTATAGCAAACTGAATTACCATTGCTTCATGAAAGTAGGTTTATTTGTTATAGTCTGTATAGAAATTATAACCTTTATAAACATCATTTGTAGACTGAGCTGTGTTAGTCTGGAACAGCATATGTGTGCATGTATATAGTTTGAATTTTAGCTGAAAGAGTCCCCTACATTCAGCTGGCTGATGTTCCACTTGTGTTCGTGGCTAGAACACAGCACCTCTTTAACATCCTACCTGAACATTGAAATGGAACAGGCCATGGATGATGGTAAATCCAACAAAGCAGTAATACTTGAGAAGTATTGGAAAGTATCAGTCCTGTTTGCCTGCTGAGAGCTGCCTGCAGCTCAGAGTGGTGTGCTGCAGGCTAGCACCTATTGCCATGAGATGTTAACTCCTTTCTTGGGTTTCCCAAATTTTGCAACGTGGTGGAAGAGGGCAATGAAAGGCAAAGAAGAAACCAGCCAAGTCCCTTTCTTTTTCACTGTAGAGAGAAAATTAGATTGTAGAGGAGAGATAGATGTGTAGCCTTTGTGTACAGTAGCAAAGGGAGCAAGCCAAGGTCCATTTCCTGTTACAGCTCAAGTATCACTGATGTGCACAAGTGCTTCACTGGCAGCCTGGGGACCTCATTCAGTCAACCTCCTGTGAGCAGTCGTGGCCTCCTGTGAGCAGGCTGTGGTTCATACTCTTCCTTGAACTCTGGGGGTGTTATCTGGGAGAGCACTGGTTGTTAGCCAAAAACTAGGGCAGGAACAATACTATCAGTTCCCAATTATTGATGATTTTTTACCAGTGTTTACCCTGAAGCTTGCACTAAACTGCTCCTGTTGAGTTAGTGCAGATATAAGCATTGAACCTGAGCCTCATGGTAGGGAAGAGAGGGAAAGGGTAAAACAAAGGACACACCTGTGTCTCTAAACAAATTGGTATTTGAAAGAAACCACTTTGAGCATAACATTGCAAACTTAACAGCAAATTCACCCAGTATATTTGTCTCAGAATATTTTTCACACTACTATTCTAATTAAGTCTGGATTTCTTTGTCCTTTTTCTCTGGTGATTTCTGTATGGGCCTGTGAGGCCAGGGCAGGTAGGAACCCTTTAAGAAGTGATCCTTCTTTCTCTTCTCTCTTCTTAAGAAATAGTAGTTATCTCCACTTTACTAATTCTTTATTCCAGATTCACTTCCTATGCTAAGAACATTTAAATGATGCTTTTGCTTCCAGGGTTTTTTTGTCATATAGTTCTGAATTTAGGATAATGAGGTTTTTTTTAATTGCTTTAAAAAAAATAGGAGAAAACCACACAAGAATATGAAATGTCAGTTCCCATTCAGTGCTCAGATGAGTTGAGAGGCTGCATGCATAACTACCTTGCAAGTACCTGTTGTTGCCAGATTTGTTGCTCCTTTATCAGTGAAATCAGCTTGAAAAATGTTCAGCTTTCCCTCATTTTCATGTACATTTCCATATTTTTTGAGAAAAGGAAAAATACTGTAACTCATGTTGGTGGTCACACTCAAATAAGGTGTGATAACTAAGTAAATAGACGTGTTTTGATGTGTTTTCTGCTGGATGTAAATACAATACATATGCAATATGTATGCAATACGGTTTTTTAGTTCACAGAAGTAAGTTCTTAGTGTATGCACTCAACATTTTAAGAATAATAAACCTTTGTAATAAGCTTTTGTATCATGATATTCCTATTACTACAATCAAATTTTAACTTGCTTGAAAAGCATATACGTCATCCCTTTTGCCTACCCATATGAAGAGCCTAAAGAAATGCTCTCATCTCTGTTGCAAGTCAATTGTAACTCACTCTAAATGTCTTTCTGTGGCAGAGGAATGACCTAGCTAGCTTATGCTTTGGATGGAAGTACATCTCCTTTTAAAAAATCCACTGTTGGTTTTTTAAATAAAATTATTAGCATTGATGTATAGAAAACAGATTTTTGCAAAGTAGTGGACTCTGCCTCTGCCACCTGATCTGTTAATCCTTAACCTGTGGATCTCCCTTTCATTCAAATGCCGATTTGAATTCTGCCTTCTACATTTGCCTGTCATAATTCTGAAGAATGCTTCTCCACCTCAGTAGGATTAAAATTAAGCAGAAAGAAGGTATTTGTTTACTTGTCACAGACAAGCAGGCAATAGACAATTCACTGTCACTGTGACAGTGTAACACTTTGAGGTGACCCAAGGTCTTTCATTGAAGCAGATGTGTGTGCACCTGCACAGTTAACGTGCCTTCTGTCCGGACAGGCTGGTGTTTTCAAAAGAAACTTCTATGGTAAGTTTCTCAAACTTAGTGGAAGAAGGGTTATTTTACTGCTCTGGTCATTTGGGAAAATGTAACAGTAGCATATTATAGATATACAAATTAACAATAATATTTATACTTTTCTCTGAAATACCTGAGTTTTGCAAGAATCTGTGGCATAGTGAGTAAAGCAGATTTTATTAGGTTGCTGTGCTCTTCCACATGGTCAAGCTTGCTTCTTCCCTTTATACTCAGCGTAAGTTGATGTGCCAGTGCAGGGAAACAGTATAATCTTGGTGAAGAAGAACATAAGTTTAATCTGTAATAAAATGTTTAGAAAGTTTTAGAATTTTAATGTTTATAGTATATGCAGTGTTCATGGAATCATTGTAATTACACATCTGTCATATAAGCAGACCAAGATCAAGTCAATTCATATATATGAATTGACAATGTATGACAATTACATATATTTATTTTCCTGATATTTTATTATTGTACTTTCCTGAGTCATGCCAAAAAGAAGGCTATGAAAGATGTTACTGTTAGTTACCAGATACCCACTCTTAAATATCTGCTACTGAGTATCCACCAACAGCAAACCTGAATGTAATCTGGATAAAACCATGCCAAGGCATGGCTCATAAAATAAGAGTTCTTGGGTTATTCAGACTACACCTAGAGTTCCAGTGAGTTTAATGAACTCAGTGTTGGATACAATGAGTGACAGACATTATTTGAACACATTGTATGTGTTCATACTTTTGGGGGTGTGTTACAAGTTAATTGATAAATGTAATAAGACTTAGCGTAATAATCTTGTATTAAGTGGCAGCTAAAGTTCCTTTATGCAATCTGAATTAAATTAAGAAACCTGTTGAAGGTCACAGATGGGATCTGAAGTCTAAATCTCTGGAGTTTCTAGATCCTATAACAAAATAGGGATTATTGCCTTCCAGAATTATTTCCAGATCGTTTCAAGATCGGCTCTCTCCTTGAGAGCCATCCCTATTGCATTCACATGTCTGCAGAAACGCCCCTTGGTGTCCCTAGTTTCACATGGCAGCACAGAGCTACCTAAGAAGGCACAGAGCCAGCGTAGTCCTGGTACAGTTTGGACTGGAAACCACTAATCTAGGCTGTTAGACCAAGGCATGGCCTATTGAAATAAAATATGAATAATAAATTGAAATATTATCAATATTTATAAAATATCTTGGAATCACAAGGAAGAAATCCAAAGCTTTTAGTTTCCCCCACCTCTTCAGAGGAAATTTGTATACAAACTGACTAATGCACCAAATTTCAGACAGCTGTGAATTAAAACCACTATGTTATGAATGCCTGAGAAACAGAGTGCATAGTAGAAATGACAGATGCAGCACAGGAATGCTATAATAACTTAATATAATAAATGCAATAAAATCAGAAATCAGCACCTTCATGATTCAGAAGGAGATTACGACTAGACACATTGCTTTTGTAGACAAATTCCCTGCTATGTGGCAGCTGTAGCACTAGCAGGTCTTTACATGCCCACAAGAGCAAATCAGGCTTTAAAGAAATAGTGCATTTGAAACTAGCAATTGGAGATTTTTTTACTTTTTATATCTTTATTACAAGCATATGTAAACTTTGAAGTGTTGTCTACTTGAGTAGAACAGATATCTAGTGTGTGTCAAATGCATAATACCTTTCTTGGCCCTTCTCAGACTGGGAACTCTTAAAATCATAAGGTAACGGAATGTTTATTCATCTTAGGTGTTTTATTGATGTTAAATGCAGGTACCTTTCAGATGGCCAGCGTTTGAGAACTTTTATCCTTTTCATTCTATGAAAGCCTTGAGAAAGAGGAAAAAGCCATTTACTGAGAGACTTGTGTTCTTCAGAGCCATCCTCTTTTGGCTTCCATACTTTGTAACTGCTTACAAGCACAGAAATGTGGGCTTGTGGTTTTTCTGCTGTCATGAAACACTCTTGAAGAAAGGATTTGGAAAGCAGGTTTGCAGGAAATAAGGTAATGGGAGTATTTAAAACTCCTAAACTCCTTCATTCACTTAAGGGAAAAGGGTGTTTCAAGTTGTTACTTGCAGTGTAATGTGTGAATAATAACGTACTATCAAAACTATTAGGCAACTGGCTTCCAGCTAGTTTTATTAGATGGCCATAGATTACAAGTGTGGTTGCATTTCAGATCCTAAATAGGTACAATATTTATGACAATAAATACATTGAAAACCCTAGTCTTGCTATCCCTTAGACAATATTGAAGAGTTTAATCCCAAGACACTTAGAAATACAGGTGTAATGGGATATGCTTGATAGAGAACATACCTCCTGTATTTCCTGCTAAAATTTAAATGTTATTTGAATAGTATCTTTCCTACTTGTCTATGACTGATGTTAAAACTTACATCTGTAGCCTATAAAATAAATAATCTTTGATAATAGGAATGGAAAATGGGTAATAAATTTATTTTCATTAGTAATGAACAGAATTTAAATGTGTAGGTCTCCAAGGACCAGAAAAGTGTTTTTCTTTCATCATTTCTAAAAGGCTTTGTGTAATGCCAAAATTCCTGCATGAATAAGTATAAAAAATCAGCTAATCAGAAAGTCACACTAGTCAAATGAATATTTTGAGTAGACAATATTTTTCCTCTTGCATTCTTGAATATATCATAAAACAATCTTATAGTTGTTAAAGAATCTGTGGTTTAGTAGCCTGTGTAAATTTGCATCAATACTGCAAAATAATGTATTTGCTACTACGTGGAATAACAGAATTCAGATTACAAACTTACAAATGTGAAGAACATGTTAAAACTCTGGCACCTTTTCAACCTGTAAAACTTCCTCACTGGTTACTGCAGATAGATTTTCATAATAAAACAGTGGATCATCTCTTGTAAGAAGTTACAAGGTTAGAACTGTTGCAGAAAACATGTTAAGAATACAATGAAAAAAACCCATAAGCTGCTTGCTTCCACTTGTGGTAGACCAAGGCTGTGACGGGAGCACAAGTTATAGGCTTGCTTTTACCAAAATATTTGCAGGAGTGGTGTAGGTGTATTGGCAAGCCCTGCACCCTGTTCACAGTGGTAGAAGCATCTGTTATTTCAGGGAAATGATTTTGGCTTCTGTTGTTTTAACTGAATTCTGCTTCTGATGCAGTTGTATCTGTGGTAGAACATTTTCTGGCATAAATGTTTGTTTAGAAATGTCAATAGGGTTTTTTCCTCCATTTCTATTATGAAAACTGGTCTACCATCATATGCATGTTTATCAATTTCTTACAGTTTATATAACAAATCATAATCTCTTAGGCATAAATATGTTGTCAGCTGTTTCACATTATTATTTTCCCTGGGAACTCCACAGTGGCATTTTTATCCAAGAAAAAACCTAATTGGCTGCACTAAGAAAATACTGACAGTAGCCACACGCAGAGACATTGTCAAACCAAAGAGGTATTACCGTATGCTCCTTACATGTATTGAGTTTGCTGTAGGGGTGCTCCAGTGACTTAAAACAGGTGCTTGCAGAAAACAACTGAGCATGTTACATTTTCTCCTGCATGCCCTATCCCAGTTATACACAGCCCTGAAAGTCTTATCTCCACTATATTGGCAGTTCAAACTAAGTTTTGTCCCTGAGGCTTTTCAGCCTCCTCTGAGCTAAATCCTGGTTTAACTGTGATTCAGCTGGCTTCCTGGGGTAAGGTGGAGGGTTGTAGTACATGGAGGATGAAGAACAGGAAACCTGAGGTTTGTATTGCTGTGCTGTAATAACGGTGCAGTATCTGGGTTAAAAAAATTATCTGATGGTGATCCATGGACACTTGTGTTGCTGCTTTGTGTTGGGCATGCTGTTTCTCAGGGTGGCTGGCATAGCTGAGAGAGGCATTGCTGACAGACTCTGTTTCAGATATGTTTGATGTAGGCATTAGTTGCCTCTGTTATGAAAACAGTTTCTGGCAGCATTTGTCTGTGTTTGATTTTTTTAAATCATTGTTTAAAAAAAAAAAAACCTAAATAAATCAAAACCAAGACAAATCCAAATAGCTGGAACAAGGTGCTGTTTTAGAGATTGTATAATTATTTGTAGCGCAGTGGGCTGGCCTGTATTTGTTTGAAAATTGTTACAACATGTTTAAAATGAGAAGAAAATAACAATATATCTGGAAGTTAAAACCTCTTCCCTGCATGTGGCCTACATTGAATGTGATAATGTGCTATGCATTCATTAATTTAATACAAAAACACCATCTGTATAACAAAGATCAAAATAACTTCTGTATTTTCTCCATATTGAACCAAGTAGTTTCCAGATATCACGCAGCAGGAAGAGCAAACGCCTTATACCACTTTTCCCCACCTCTGGGGTCCCATTTCCTTTTGTATTCTCTCCTTACTGGTGTCTTACTGGGCGGGGTGACTTTTCACTAAGGGGCAGCTGATTGTGTATTTCTGAGCTGTGCTTTACTCCCTGACTGCATTTTGTTAGCTATGCTGTCCATTCTTACCAGTGTGGAGGGATAACCCCTCAAGAGGGGTGCAGCCCAGCATGCTTCATGCTGGAAACTGACTTGAAATGGCCTCATGTCAGAGTACATTTTACCACATACGTTGTCTGAAATCTTTCTCATTTTGCTTGTTTGGTTGGTGAACTGTGTTCTTTTGTTCCCCACTGCAGACTTGGGTTCCTTTTTGGTGCTTCTTTGCCATCTGGCTGGAGCCAGCAGGGCTTTTGGCTTTGGCTTATCTGTGACTGCACTGAACCACTTAGTTCTGGTTTAGACTAGAAATATACACTAAAAAAAAAAAATCTAGAAACATATTTTTGAACTAGACGTATTTTTGAAGCAATCTATGCTGGTTTAAAGGGAGAAAGATGTGAGGCACCTTGAGTTTTAGGGAGATGTGAGCATCAATGTCTCTTCTCTAGCCTGCCTCTCCATTTCTTTCTTTCTTAGTTGATAATCACTTTTTTGTTAATTTAGTTCAATCTCAGTGAAAACTTGAGGATCAGGCTTAATCCATTTTCAGAAAAACCCCCTCAAACTGCATTTCAGTTCAATGCTCTGCTAGAAAACAGACTAATTTATGGGACTAGAGTAATTCACATAGACCCTGGCTTGGGTGCAGTGCATGTCAGCAGACAGAACAAGCCATGTTTAGGCTGTCGTATGAGAGTTGTACACACTGGCTTCAGCAAGAGTAGGACTGGTCGCAGGATTAACTTTAAAGAAGTTTCTCACTACTTAACCTCCAGTAGCTGCTGATGCATCCGGATGTTTGGTGCATCTCCTTTTACCATTACTGTTCTTTTGCTCAGACCTGGCCTTTCCTAATCCAGAGTCAGTATTGGTGTGGACAGCAAGGTTGGAAAACGTCTATTTAGGAAATGAAAGGTAGCTTTCTTGCTATCTTAAGGGAGCCAGGACCTTGGCACTTCACACTGGAACTTGTATTTTTATTCTTTGCACTTTTGAGTTGATGTGAGAGGAAGGATCAAATCCTTTTCAAATTTCAGATAATTACTAAGTAACTTATTCTAAGATTAAATTTTCATTCTTACAGGAAAGCTATGAACCTTGCAATATTTCAATTAGTAATACTTTTTGACTTCAAAATGCTTTCAAATTGCCCGTGACAATATCGGGAGAGATACCGTGGACGTTGTGACTAATTATGAGAACTGCATGTTAGCATTGTAACCAGCTAGCTTCGCCTTCCTCAAACAAAAGAAAAGATTTCTTGCAGAAAATCTAGTCTGTATCTGTGAAGAGCAATAATCATAAATGATCGGCATGTATCTGAGCAGTTACAATTTTGGTATCCCAATTCTAGAACTACTCTGTTATTACTTCCTTTTTTGCTTCAAAACCTGACGTAGAGCAATAGACTGACTTGCATAAAATAAAATAATGGGGCTTGTTTCCAAATGAAGTTTGATGATGTGCTGTAACATGAAGATAACCAGCTGAACTTTGCTTGTTCCCAAAATAAATGCACTGTTGCATAGATCTGAACGAACGCCTCATACTTCAGTATCTTTGAGGATATTATTTTAAGGTAGCTTTCTTTTAGTTTCTAAGTGGCTTTTTACTGGCTTGTAATTGCTTTTCTAGCTTGTCATCCTCTGCTTCTAGCTGCTCTGTAGGCATGTGGGCTGCCCAAGGCTTTAGACTTACCAGGCACTGTCCTGTTACCCCGTCCTGCTAGTTGGTAACATTAAGTAGGAGTTAAGGTTTCTCCTTATGTCAAATTTTAGCAAAGACCCCACTTACACTGGCAGTGTAAGGTAAGCAAGCCACAGGGTCTGGTACTAGAACAGACAAGTTCATCACTAACCCAGATTTGAAGGGGCACAATTTTTGCAAGTGGAACAAGATTTTGCCAAGGATTTTGCCAAAGCCTTTCAATTACAGAGAAGTTCCCAATGTGAGTGTAATAGACAGGATTTTCAATTATTGTACTCAGGGACAGGAGAGGATAAAAGGAAATTTGTTCCTGCCACTGCAACCCTAAATCTTGGGGTAGTCATTCTCTAAGACTGTAGCCAGTCTTAAGCCAACAGTTCACTGCTGCAAAAAAACTTAATACAGAAGGAAAAAGAAAGAGGGGCAGGGCGGGTGATGGTGGGGAAATAGCATAGTTTTCTGTTGGGTTAGCAAGTCAAATCAGTTCCCCATGCAGGTAGATGGGTCATAAAGGCTGGAGAGGGGAAGGTGGGAATGGCTTGCTGTAGCAGGTAGAAGGTAGGGTGGGGTGACCCCTTTTTGGTGGCAGACTATGTGAATAGCTCAGCCTCAAAATATTTCTTCAGCCTTTGTAGCACTGATGTCAAATACTGTGATCTTTTAAAAACCTGCATCCTGCTTTGTATCTTTTTTAGCATTAAACTGAAGTATTGGTGGTGGCAGACTGGCTTGAGTTTCTGCAGAGGTGTATCTGTTCTCCTGTTCTTTAAGGTGTCTTCCTTGCACTTGGGATGTATGTAGGGGAAAGATATATTAGTTAAGCATGTTAATTGGTATCAGTAAAAGTGAAGATTTCGGTGCTGACTTGCAGTGTATTTGCCACTTACTTACTTTTTAGGATACCCAGTGGGATATGAGAGTGAGCTTGTCCTGCTCTTATGCAAGCCTCAGTATGCTTACTGTGCACATTTGTGCAATTGCTCAGAAGAAAAAATCCCTTCAATAGTCTGTAAACCTGAGCAGCTGTAGTGGCTTTCTCCACAGAAAAATGAAAGGATTCTATCTCAGACACCCTGTGAGTTTGCGCTCAGTGTCTTGCTGCAGCTGTGCCCTGGCAGCACAGGAGCATAGTCCTGCCTGACAAACACGCTGCAGTACAATCTGGGCTGCAGTTGGTCCTCTCTCTAAAGCTCTGCTGCTCAATCTCATTGCTCTCCTTTTCTCAGAGACCATGCACTCCTTAAAAACACCTCTCAAACAGCTGCACAAGGTGCATGCAGGCAAGCAGTTTTAAATAATACAGCTCCTTTAATAGCTAGTCTGCAGGGCAGAGCAGAGTGAGATGAGCTTTTTGATTTTCACAGAGCTGAATGTTTGTGAATTCTCTATAGTGCACACTCCTATGGAAAAGGACAATCTGCAATCTCTTTGGCAGACCTAGATGCTATGTGGGTGTCATACAGTATCCACTGTTGGTTACTCACAAGGTAGAGATGATGAGGAAGTATTTTGAAAGAATAAGAATTTAAAGGCCTGAACTTTATCTTTAAAAAAAAACAAAACCACAAAACAAGAAACCAAACACAAAATGCTGTGCTCTCAATGTATGAGTCTCTCCACTGTTGGGCCCTCAGCTTCAGTGCTATGGTGATCTTATAATCTTTTGAACAAAACAGGGGAATGGTGGGCAAAACTGGACAGTGAAGCAATAAAAAATTCATTGCTAATTTTTTTAAAGTTTTTTTTTAGTAAGCAAAAAGGTTTATGTTGAGTCATCCCAGCTTTCTCCTCATGCTTCATTTTGCATGAGTTTGCAAAGAAGATGGAGAGATGCCAGAATTCAGGGAGGAGATCCCATGTAATCCTGTAGTGTGCCAGAGAGGAAAGGCTAGGCGGAAGGATTACATGTTCTCCTGATGTCTTCATTTATGGTAATGCAGCTTTGCTATTTGCCAACCAAATGGATACTTAAAAGACGAGATTAATAGTGGAGAACATCAGCTCAAACCTACCATGGTTGTTTGAAATAAGGTTTATCTCATAAACAGTATTTCTGTAAGGTTATTCTGCATTTTAGTTGTTTTACTGCAGGCTCTTGCTGGCTGATTGGAAACTTGGCTTGTGATATCAGGTTTGTTCTGTGGTTTTGTTAAGAGTGAGAGTGTTAGATGTGGTGTGAGGCTGTACAGCCTTTTCCAGTAGTAAATCCCTGCAAAAAGGCCTGACATTCAGTGTCACAGGGATATGCTTTTGATGTGCACTTGTAGCCCTGGGGGTAGGGACAGCACTGGGCCTGTGGGCACTGAGCCTATGCTGGTGCTGGGTCTCAAACTTGCTTGAGTTTTGAGCAAGTGCATGAATCTTCAAGCCCAGTTTGTTCCAAACCAGACAATGCCCAAAGAAGCAAATCTCTTAAGGTATCGTTTAGCTTCAACTGTTTAATTAGTTTTACTGATGGTAAAGGAGAAGTGAGTGATATGGCAGCATACAAACTAATTTTTGTTTTGGGAATATATTATTAATAACATTAAGAAAGGCATTGAAATAGCTGTTGTGGATCCCTCTTCTGCAAACAGAGTATCTTTGGTGCAATATTTGCATTTCATAAGCTTTGCTGAGATTCCTATCAAGTGTAAAGAATATGATAAACTGTTCTGCAGAATTTAATAGGAGATAAACACCAGTTTTAGTGCATGGAGAGATGGCTGTTCGTGATAAAGCTAAGATTACTATCAGCAGATAAAATTTTGTATTTTCCACAATACACTTTGTTTCCCAATTTTAATATAAAATGCTGTCAAAAAATGAACTTAAATGTAACTTGATTCAACTGGGGGGGAGGAATTAGGAAACAAGAAAAAAGTGTATTTTTTAAATATTTTTTATTCAACTTGTTTTTACTTGACTGTTGGTTTGTAGTGAATCATCCATTCTGTTTCTCAGTAGAACATAGATATTAACTCTTGCTTTTAGTGGGATGAAGAAGGCAACTTTACGTGTAAAAGTTAATTCTTAGTAAAACCGGAGATATTTGTAAAAAGAGTAGATAATCCAGATAAACTGCAGGTTCACAGTAGCCCGCCTTTTACTTAATCTTTGCTGAGAGTAGATTAGGAAACCAGGTTAAATCAAACAGACGTGCTTTCATTTCTGAGGCTTCATTCCAGGCTAACACTGAGCATGAAAAATGCTGGTTGCCATTTCATGGAGTGAAGGTTGCCAAATCCACAAACTCTTCCCAGACCCTTTTGCTGGCATACAGGGACTTCTCGGTAAGGCAGCATTTCAGAAATACTCCCACATCCACTACATGAAGTATTTAGCAAGTGCCAATGCCCCTTTAGATTTCTACATGATAATTTTTGGTGCCGTTTTTTGTAACCAAACCTAACGTTATCTGAGGAGGAATCTCACAAATTCCCTGTCACAATATTTTACTGCTCTGTAGGTGGTTTCTTTGCCGGCTCCTAGCAGCTTTGCAGCAGCAGACATTGCCCTCCATTTTGAAAGGAATGCACTCTCTCCTTGAAATGGCAGCTCTGGAATGGATCACTGGATGTGTTGTCAAGCCACATTTTAAAAGAAAGGGAAAAAAAAGGGGGGGGGTTCAGAAGCTTTCATGGGCTCAGAGTAGCCATATTGTGCAGAAGGTGGAAAACCTCGCTAGACAAACATTTCTCTGAGGCTTTTCTCCATCAGGAAAATCTTCCTGCCAGCACTTGGGATCGCCCAGGCAGTGTCTGTAACCACCTCAAGTCTGACTGCCCTCAAAAGGCTTTGAATATTCCCTGTTGTCAGTAGGAAATGTCTTTGTAGAGCATTAGTGCCTCCGTGGGCATTCCATGTTGTGTTATACACCAAGTGCTGCTGCTGGGGCCCCAAATGATGGTGAAGAGTGTGAGTCTCAGACCCCACAGGTGCTCAGCAGTGTGCAGGCTGGTGAGGTTCATTTTGACATGTAACCTTCATTATTACATATTCTGAAATTATTTTGTGTTTCAAGCTTGTTAAATGTTCATCTTACTGAGTTCAGCACTTTATGAAGTTGAACCTCCTACAGCACACTGTTGTGACATAAATCTGTAGAGGGAAAATGCATGTCAGAGGGTGTCATCCTGTAGTGTTTGGTGAAGACCTTTTTCCAGGACTCAAATGTTTTTAGTACCCAGGTAAAGTGAGCTGAGTAATATGGGGATCTCTAGTCTTGTTGCTATTAACTGCCTAATTGTAGCATGTGTAACAGTCAACAAATTTAGTACTCCTTTATGAAGGGCTTGTAGGTGTAGGGACAGAAGGGTATGACAGAAAGATGGACTCATTTTGGGAAACCTAATTATAACGGCATCATTTTCATTTTACTTTTCTATTATTGTTGCCCAATTTTGTCGTGCTCCTGGTGTTGCTATTAATGTCTTCCTAAATGTCAAATTCAGACTGCTGATGGTGATCATCTCATGTCATATTGCTAAATATATGCAGGCTGTTGAGAATGTCTGATGTAAATGTTATGCCAGACCTTCTACATATGCATATTGGAAGACTTCTTATGCTAAATACCTGCTATCAAATACCTACTTAACTGTTTTCCTGAGTGGTATACAAAACAAATTGAGACTTGGGTTTTTTTTTTAGGAGTCATCATGCTATTGTATTATTTTAAATGATCTGTGATAGGTAAGATCTCACTTCTGAATGGTTGTGACACTAAATGATGTTAAGTGAGAAATTCCAGATACATCTTCACTTTCAACTGAAAGCTAATGTCATTTCCTAATAAATGTTTCTCTGAGAGAGGTGAGTGCATCAGACTACCACCTAGCAGTCAAATGAAGAAAAGCAAAAAATGCCTGAGGGACATTCTTAGTAAAACTTCCTAATATGTTTTAAAAAAAATGGTCCTTCTAGTCTGGTAAATTCAATACAGCTTCAATTATTATTAAATAACTCTTTATTTCTTTTCTCTGAGTCATTTTGGAAATGAAAAGTCACTTTCCAACATAGGTTCTTAGGGCCTTTGAATTATTTGGCTGCATGTGAATGAACACTTCCAGTGTGCAGTGTAAGTTGTGTTGTTCAGTTCACTTGTTCTTGGAAGCACCTTGTGCAAAATTTTCCTCTGATATATATTGAATTTTGTGTGTTCAAGCTGTTCGAAGTGTACAATATTTGTAATTTGGATTGAAACATCAATTACATGCGGTTGGAGCTGCTCTTTAAATGCTTTTCTTTGTAAGAAATCACCTGTAGCTTCACTGTGTAAATAAGATTGCAAACATAACTGAAAAAATCGTTAGTATCTTGTTGTTACTGAAAATGGTTGCAAATGACTGTGGAGATTACATACCAAGGGAATAAGATTTCACCTTTATCGTGGTTTTGTCATGTCTCCAGTGGCCTTTATAATCTGCCATTATGCTGTTTTCATGGTTCAAAAGCAAGGGCTTGAAGTTTTAGAATTGTAAATGCATTTATTATATTCCCCCCATCTGCCAAAAAACAGGGTCTGAATTCTAGCACATGAATACATAATTGTGGGATTTCAAAGTGCCTGTATCCTGTTAGAACAGCAAACCTTTGGATATCAATTTTGAAGAAATGAGGGATGCCATTTGTTTTTATTAAGCTGGGATTTGAATGTTTGGAGAAAGCATTGGGGGAGGCATTTCTTTTGGAAATGGGAGTAATATTCCTCTTTTGTGATGTTAAAAATGTTATTTTTGCCATAGTTACAATCTTTAGTAATAAACCTAGGAATATGTGCCTAAAAGAAATATGCTTATTTTCCATTTCTACTTATAACTTTGGCCTTTTATTATTTTCATTTTCAGGGTATTTTCTGTGTAACACCAAAACCAGAATTGAATATTCTGTTCTCTAAATGTAACATTGTTTCTTTTTTATGGAAAGGGCACTGTATTGATTACAGAATACTGAGACATTGAAAAGTCTTCATTCTATTATGAAGTCATAAGGGAAATTAGTGAGTGATGCTTTTCAGTCAAGGAACTTCAGAATAAAGTTAAAATTAACTATTTTAGCGGACCTCAAACAAAAAAAAAAGACAAGAATAAAAGAACAAGCTTGCAATTCAGTCATTTCCTCCCTTTTTCTTAATTCATGAACAACTTTCTATCTTTTGTGCAGCTTTCTACTCTTGTCTGTTTGCTTAGTCATGTATTCCAAATACCAAATCTGGGTTTAGACCTGGGTTGGGACCTTATATCCCAACTGGCTTTATTCACCACAGGAAATTTTAATTATTTTTGTATTTTTCAGCATCCAATTTTGAGGCATTTTGTAATATTTCTCTAATTATGCTTATGAAGTGACATTTGGGGAACCCTTAGGGACTATTGGGAAACATTTTTATAAAGGTTGCTGTTCAGTATAGGATATGGGAATAATTAATTCTTTAATGTTGGGTTGTGTTTGTTTACAAGGAATTTGTATCCTACATTTAGTAAGGATGCCGGTGCACTCTTCTTCATGCAGTAATTGTTGTCTTCCGGTATAAAATGAAATCAAGAATTCAGTACAATTTTTTTTAACTCAGGCTTAGAATTTTAGTGCATTTTGTGTTCATGGTGAATATGATTATTCTTAAATATGTTTGAAATTAAGGAGGGCTTTATGAACCCATCATTGTTGATCTTCATTTTAATGTCTTGTGTTTCAGCATAGGGTGTGAGGATGATTTTGTTATGAAGGATTCTTGCAAGAAGTCCATATGCTGAAGATGATATAGGTAGTGTGGAGAAACTGGCAAATAGAGAGAGATGCAATTAGCAGAAAAGGAAAAAAATTTTCTGAAGTGATGTATATCCAGTAATAATAGAAATAAGGGAGGAAATTACAGTATATATTGAAAAATGTGTAGGTTGAAGTAAGAATAGCATTTCTCTGGAGGAAGTTGTCCAAGTCCTAAATTTTTTTAATAGTAGACTGGACACAGCACTGAGAGATAACATGTATGAAAGCAAGGAGAGGAAGGGGGTAAATTAGTGTCTTTCTGCCTCTAGCTTAGAGCTGTAGCCTCTGTGTGAGATTCAGTTGAACATGGAAGCTGTGCCGTAGATTGATGTGCAGTATGCACTTCACCATATCCCGAACTGTGAACCAGGAACAGCTGATGATGACCCTCCATCACTTTGGGTAGATCAAATTAGGATATTCAGTAACTTCAGTAATTCAATATAAAAATTTTGGTTACAAGTAGGAAGGATTGAACCTAATGGTAAGAAAGAAAGTGCATACCTGAAACTTAAAAGAACCCTTTCTCTAGAGCATGTGGTGCAGTTGAGTATGGGCATTATTGTCCTATTTTTTTTTTTTTTGGAGTTCTCTAGTGCCAGTGCAGACTTTGTCAAGCCTGCATTTTGTAGTATGAACTACAGTCAGTGGCAGCTGCCATGTACAGCAGTTAGTGTGCCAAGAAGACCCACCTCCATGCAGGTTGGATGGATCTACAGGCATAAGTGTCTGAAAATCCAGTCTTTCATCTTTCTGAGCATTCCCTCCCTTGCCAAGATTAAACATATGACAGCCCCACAGAGATATTTGTTTCTGCTCTTGATATTGTTAATATTAAATATTAAAATTAAGTATGAAATATTAATATTTTAGTAGTCGCACAAGTCTCCGCACATCTTTAGAAACTCTTTGTACTAAGCACTTTTCAACCACGTAGTGGCACAGCCCTGTCGTGAAGAGCTTGTAATATAAAACAAAGGATCTATGAAAAAGAGGGAAGGGTGACTCAATCACATACCTCTGTAATATATTTTGATTTTATTTTCTGAGTAAAACTTGAAGTGTTCCGATTTTCTCTTCAGCCAAGCTGTTGGTTGGCTGATTTGGAAGGAGAGACTGCAAGTAAGAATGGCTTTGGGTTTGATTGCCCTTCCCATATATTTAATCATATTTCTTTAGCTTATAGAAGCTTGTCACTTCACTTTTAAAATTAAAAGAAAAATAATTTTAGTTACAATATTCAAAAATACTAAAAAGAGTTACTCAAATAGAGAGAGTTAAAAAATTACTAAAGAGATCATGTTCCTGGCTGCCCCTCTTTTGTATTTTCCCATCTAAAGAGTATCCCAGTGCTACAAATATGCCTTTTGTAGCTAAAGTTTACTGCCTTTAGTCAAATTGGCAACAGTACAAATTGATTCCAGACTGAGGATCCAAATTTATTGTAACTGTTTGAAAACAGATGCTGATTCAAATTACTGCATTTAACAGCTAGAATTGAAATGCCACTATCTGGTGTCAAAGTGTTGATTTGGTTGACTTGGGGTATGGAGTGAACTGCTCTAAGAGGAGCCTCTGCTGTGCCATTTGTGGCTGTGTTGCACAGGAGAGGCAGTGGAGCAAAGGCACACGGAGGAGGCCATTGCAATAGGATGGCTCTGCCGCCTGGCTTGTTTTGAACAGTGGAGCTTGGGAAGCCCCATCCAGGAGGAGGCTCAGTCTTGTCCCGGTAGACAGGCAAAAGTTGGGCTGTGTTTGCTTGCAGTTGCACTAGCCAGGAATACAATTTGTTTAGATAAGATTAACTGAGACTAGCCAGGTTTTTTGTAGTATTGTCTGAGCAGAAGCAGTTGTGGGATCAAATAATTATTTGTAATGATCTGTGAAGATTATTAAGGTCCCTAATACTCAGATCCTCACAATGCACTCTGATGATCAAGGATCTCTGTCATGCAAGAACTACTGAACTCAGTCATCCAGAATATACACCAAGTAGAAATCTATACACCAACATCAGTAAGTATTGTAGACTGATGGGACATGGGCCTTGGAAGGACAGCTTTCATTAGGATTTCTCCTACTTCTGAAGGAGTATCTCAGTGTACAGAGATAGGGAGAACCACCTGCATGGGCATCTGGCACAGCTGCTGCATAGAGGTGGGTAGATGATTCACTTCTGTATTTTAGGTCTAGTTGACTTTGTATTTAGCCCACATACTCTGGTGATTGCTTCAGTGTGTGTGTGGCTTTGAAGGTTTTGTCTTTCTGTGTCTCCTTGCTTGGAATTCCCTAAAGAACCTTCCCTGCTCCATTAGAAAGTTAATCACTCTGCTCCATAAAATTAACAGGAATACAGTTTGTTTCCTTTTCTGTTTTTCTGACAGTATCAAAAGTTTCTGACCAGTTTCCCTGGCTTACTGGCAGGTGTGTCTGGTCTCTCTTGCACTCCATCCTCTGCTCTTGACCAGAAAGGGGCTCAATCCATCTATGCTATTGGCTTTTCTGTGTGCTCCATTGAGTGTCATGTTCATTTTCTCCCACTAACCTTAACCTCTCATGTCAGTACTGTAAAAGTTGATAATTTCTTGAAGTGTTTCTGCTTTCTGGGAAACCTAGGTATGAAAAAGTGGTATTTTAAATACTGTGTCTCATCTAGCTACTATGTATTTTCCACATATTAGTCTTTCAGATGCTGTCCTGTTTTGAAGGGTTTTAGGTTTTTCTAATTTTTTTTTTTAAACAAACATCTCCTATATATAGCAACTGCATAGTGGCCACCTTTTTAATGAAATATATGTCAACATTTTGTGTTCTGTGCTCAAGGATAGTATCCTGCTTCATGAAAACACTATGTAATGTTTAAATGCTTTGTTTATTTGGGCTTCTAAGCCTTACGTATTTTATAATCTAGTTGTTTATGATAACATGAGTCTGTATCATTTTTATTATGTTCTGCATCAACTTCTGTACATACATTATTGCAAAATATAATTTTGTGATCTCTGTTTTTACTTTCCCAGTCCTTCAAATAAATCACTAAGGAAATAAGGTTTAATATTTTAAACTGCCATGTTTTCAGATTGATGTCTTCTCAAAGCAAAACAGGGTCATGTCTACACTGTCCAGTGAGGCAGTATGCTGCCCTAGTTCATCATGGTGTCACTCGTCCTCACTTCTTTGCTTTAGTTTCCATGACTGGTTGTCATAATTTTATTAATTCTTAAGAATGTGCATGGTCCAATCTCTCTGGCTCTTTTCATCACTTCTGTTACTGTAGTGTTACACAGTTCCATGGTGTCCTTCATGTGTTTCCATGAATTCTTATCAACTCCAAATCAGCTAGTGTTACTGAACTCTACAGAGTGTGGCAGAGCTCACTGGAAACCCATCACACTGTTGTAGCTGTTGAGGGACAATGTGTTGATTTGCCCCAAAATTATTTGTGTCTCGGGTTGTTGCCCCTTTCATTTGCTCCCTGGTGGAGTCTTCCACCAGCCCCTTCCACGCTGCTGTCAGGAGGAGAGCATTGTGTTCGTGTATTTGTTATAAGCTTGAGGGGGGGGGCTATAAAACAATTCCAGTGAACTTTCTGCTCTTGACAGTCCTCAGTCGCTGGTGCCCTAAGGGTTATCTTTTGTTTCCCTTTTCAGAGTTAATCAGAAACATAAAGGCTATTTTGTCCTGAGACCTACAAGCACTGAAAAGCAACAAAGGATCAGCACAAATCACTAAACTTATTATGGCATACAAGACTTGGTCATATCATTAAATATTTATCTATACTCCCTTTTTTTTCCGCACCTGTCATGTTTCTCAGAAGGAACAGGGTACCTTATCACCACATCGGCTTGTTCTTATGCCTCTTTGTGAAATAGCAATGGGAAGCTCAATCTTTTTTACTGAGTCAGACATAGAAAAATTCCTGTTAGTTTAAGCGTTTTTCACTTGTGCAGAAAAATCTTACGGGTGTGAGCTCTTTTAAGTTCTGCTTACCTAAGTATGACAAACCTTTATGGTACCTGAATCCTGTGAGTTTTGTTTCTGGTGTTTCTCTTCAGATTTATTTTTTGTTTAACTCTTCGGTTTCGTTTGGGAGTTTTGTTGGGGAGGACATTGTTGCTAGCTTTTATTTTGCATCATTAACATGGTTTAATGCATGTACATAATGAGATATTTCCCTTTTGCAGTCTTCTTTTCTGAATTAAGGATTTCAATCTCTGGAAATTTATACCTGAATTTGTACTGATCTGTGCATCCACTGCATGCAGGTTCCTGTACTCTTCACACTCTGTGCTTGGTTTTGAGCATCATTGCAGCCTTGACTGTTGCCAGTGAGTGCATGGCTCCTCTGTCATCTGGGTCACTGTGTGTTTTAAAAGTACTAAACTTCAGTATGTCCCAAAGAGTACTTTCTGACCCAAATGGAGAAATAAAAGTACATGTCTTTGAACTTGACTGCAAAAAGGAGCTAAATTTGTCTGCCAGCAAGATCTATATGTACTGAAGATTTTTTTTTTAAACTTGTCCCCATAGGGTGAAATATTCAGATTATGTTTTCTGTATTATTTAGCTTTTGAGGGTCAAAGCTCTACTCTGTTTTTCTATGTTACTGTGCATTGGAACATCTGGCTTTTCATAAGCTATGTATTTGTGGACTTTTCTAGTTTTGTTTTTAAAAGCTTATAAAAAATTTTAGAGAACGTGTATGCAGAGCTCAGTATACAACCATAGCATCTTTTGATGCAGACTCCAAATTAATAAAGCTTTCTCATGCTTCTGTTTCTTTGATTTTGTTAAGAGGATTGCTGGCTGCTCACCTCTGTATGTTGATGTGAACATTTGTATTTTGATAATATTCTTTCCAAGGTCTGGTATACATTCCCTGCTACAAGTCTTTCCCAGCATTCCTTTTATCCTGTACAATTGAAATACTGTGTTTCACTTTGTTGTGTTATACCCAATATGGCTGCTGAACCTCTCTGCTAAGCTACAAGTACAAAATTTTGATCATATTTCCATCTAACATCTCTGTGCTTCAAACTGCTATCTTGATGCATAGCAACTACTAGGTAACACAACTATTAAGCAACTGCATTTAAAATCTCCGTAACATTGCTATTGGGATTAACTTTCTATTCTGGTTTCTCAAGTTTGGCCAAAATTTTACTATTTATGTATTGAAAAGAAGACCTTTTCTTGTGTATGGCTGATCGTTTGGCATCTTTTTAAAAATTATTTTCTGTTCTGATGACCAGTACTCTGCTTTCTATAAGTTCAGTGAGTAGCTTATCTCAGAAATTCACAGTAAAATGCAAGTAGATGAGATGATTTCTCTGAGTAAGCTAAAGTAAGTTGAATAGAGAAATAGCCTTGTCAAAGGAACTTGAGAGAAAATTTTATATCTGAAATTGTGAAAGACAATTTCAGATGTCAGCTGTTTTGAAGAAAATAAAAAGTTGAGGCCAGAAAATAAAGAAAACGAGCATCAGCAGTTGTTGTCATAAAACCTTGTGTGTGATTCTGCTTTTTTTCTTCCCTCTCTTGTGTTGTGAACGTTGATGCTGGACATAATACAAAAATTTTACAGGAGTCTTACCAGAACCTTTACCAATGCTGAAAATTTATTTCCGGAGTTGTTGCCTAGATCCTCTGTAGTGCCCAAGTCATTAAATTCTCTAATTTGGTGGCAGTTGGGTGAAATTAAATTAACAGGAGTCCAAAATATGCTTAAACTTAAGGCTAGGAGTGAATTAGGTCCTGTGTTCTGGGCACAGCAGACTTGAATGGCTCCTTTGAAGGAATCCTACCCTAGAGGGCTCAGCAACTTCATGCTCATTAAAACTAAGAATCATAACTTGACCTTTGGCAATAGATTCTGTATGTGTTTGACTGTGTTAAGATGAGGCAAATAAATGCAGTGCTTTGGATGCTGCTGCAATTCATATGGGGTAATGAAAGATAAACTTGTTTCCTTCTACGTAAAGACATTTTCACTCCCCGTGTTGCTACTACACATTCAGGGGCACTGACGTAGAAAAGAGTGGCATTACCAGAGTCAGCAAGACCCTAGGGACCATTGTTATTCTAACCAGCGCGACAGAAACATGCTCTGAACAAGGTACGAGGGCAGCAGTCTGGAAGCTTCTCCCAGCTGCCCCTTTCTCAGCCGCACGGTCGCTAGCGCTAGCGGGAGGTGTCGCCGACACGACTTGGTGGCAGCCTTTCCAGCGCGGGGTGGCTGCGGGCAGCTCTCATTATTTGTTGAAGTCTGCTGATGGCACAGCAGGCAGTGTCCCATAACAGTGCCACTCAACTTCACAATTCGCTTCCTGCTCAGAGGTGAGAAGGGCAATTGAACAAGAGCTGTAGGATTATTGGAGGTGTTGAGAGGAGCTGCTGCCTAGAGGGATGACTGTTTTGTAAAGGTGTGTTCTTTTGAAAGTACATTTTAGCAGCCATTTCCATGTTTATTTCACAAAATATTTGAAACTGTATCTGTTTTCAAGGTAGAAAATGTCTATAAAGTAATTTAAAGATATTTACCAAGCCTTTGTGGCTTTTCCCTATTCTTTCTTTGTCCTCTTTTCATCTTCCAAATTGCATTTTCTGGGAATTAAATAATAATGGGTCTGTTTTGTCAAAACTCCTTAGCCGCTACAGTTTACAGCCCAAAGAGAGTGTGGGAGCCTCCTAACAGTACACTGAATTTTTTGCCTGATAATTCTCAGGAACAAAAGTATTATTTCAGTTGCTAAAATCCCAGCTGCCATGTTTTCACATAATTACTGAGAAAAAATTATCTTACTGTATGGGAAATGGTGACTAAATGTACCCTTATTTTTGAGTACAAGTAAGTTTAGAGAATGCCTCATATAATATGGGTATCTGCTGCTCTGATATAATCTTTAGGTTTATATAACAGTCTTTGTGATGTTATTTCATCTCCCTATTCAATTTGTGAGACAATTTGGAAGCTTTTGTCCTGTTGGAATGCAATAATTGAGTTTTCACAGCTATATCTTAATTTTATTGTCTGCCCCTTTTTTTCAGCCTTTTTCTCACTTTCCTATTCTGTTGTATGTATCCAGTCATTACAGAAACAGAATTTATGGTATTTTGTAGAGTCTCTACACCGTGATGTGTACAATACCATGAACAAAGTACCAAAAAGTCAGATGGTGTTTTTAGATGGTGTCACACTAAAAATTACTGCAGACATTAAATAGTAACATTGTTATGTGCCTCTGATCTTGACAGATACTTGGTCATAATTGTAGCCTGTCTGCGAAGATTTTGTGTCTCGTATTTAAGAAATAAAACGTGGAAAAATCATCACTGCATGTGAAATTCTTTTGTTTGTTTTAATACTGTTAATACTTGTTAAGATAAACTTTGGTGCTTACCAGTTTTTAAATATTTTTTTAATTCTGAAGAAGATTAGCCATATATTAATTTTTACATTCTTGCAAAAATGAAAAAATAAAATATTATTTCTAATTTTGGCTTGGCATCGGGCAGTATTCAGATCTAGGTTACTTTGCTGACTCATTTGCAGGTGACTTCTGTTTTGGGTGTACTGTTGGGTTTTCCATTCTCCCAAGGCTTAGGCAAGCATCCCCAACCCTCAGCTTCTCTCCTGTCACTGGCAGTGCTCTCTGTAGCATGGCAGGGACGTGCTCTGTCTTACTGTCATTTTAAGGTCCTGCAGATTTCGCATTTAGCACTGTCTTAAGTGTCACAGCTTTCATTAGGTGGAAAAGGATTTCTTTGAATAATTAAAAAGGGTCGTGTTTCTTCTCCTGGTGCGGATTTGAATGAACAGGGAATTGTGCTGAACTGTGTCATTGGCAGTGAAGGCTGCAGTCAGACAAGTACTGCTGGCAGCGGCAGAGCCACATAAGAGGTTTCTGCTGCCAGCTGCTTGTCCAAGCTTTCCTCTGTGTGTGCCAGCTAAATGCCCAGGTAGCTGCTCCCTAACCTGGACTGTCCAAACGGCCCCTCATGGATTTCCAATAACAAAGCCTTTTTAGCCTGTGATTTTGACATTGAGAGTTAGGAAATGAGTGTGGTGGTGTGATGGTTAGTGGTGTTGTTCCCCACCCCCCTCCACAACTCCCTGGGCATTGAGCAGCTGGAAGCAATGACCTCTTCACCCCGCTCAGATGCATCCAGGGCAATACATCTGCCGATGGCCTCAGGCAGTCGGAGCTTTCTTAGGACTTGAGAGCCTCAAGGGATTCTGGTCAGTCTCATTTGTGGCTAGCAAATGGCCTGGCGATGCAATATATTCAGTAAGAGTAAGATAGAGGTGCTAGCTAGATAGAGATGCTAAGATATTCAGTAGCAGAACTCAGGAAGCTCTTGCAGTTCTGCTGGTGAAAACCTGGACCTCTGTGAGTTCTTATGCACGTAAGATAGGGGTTTTTCACACTGAAGTGCAGAAATTCCCACTGTAAGCATGTGCAAGTTCTTAGGCTCTCGCCTGAATCACAGTCCTACCAGGTGTATAAGCACTGTGATGTAACCGTGTGTCTGAGGTATGTACTTCTGAGCAGACTATACTACAATTCATTTTCCCTTTCTTCATTACAATTTGAAGTGCGTTACATGATTATCAGGCAACAGAAATAATCTGCATAGCTGTTCTGAATAGCACTAAAGAAAAAAAAGCTTTATTGTTTCAGGAGGAATACTTCCATTCCAAATCAGGACAAAATAGAAGTCCTCAAAATTTTCATGATTGGCAATACAAAAAAAAAACCCAAAATTTCACTGTAGTTCCTTAGAAACATTTCTCAAATACAATTTTGAAATTCTTTGTTTAAACTATATAAAATAACTTGTAATGCTGATTGGATTACATTTGGAATCAATATATTTTAAATAGGCAAATAGCAGCATTTCTGAGATATTTCAGATTGATGACTGAGAAATGCTTTGGAGTGCACAGCTTTGTAACACCTCCAGAAAGCTTTGTAAGTGAAGTGACTCCTCCAAAGATAAGGAGCTCTGGAGGATAGCATTTAGGACTTTTAAATCCCTTCTGGAAAGAGGGTTTTGTTGCAAAAACCAAGACAGGAGTATTGCAATGCCGTTCTTTTAATATAGGGACACTTCAAAGCACATACTGTCTAAAGCGGCAGATTTACACAATATTGTTTCAGAATATGTGATGTTGAGTTGAAATGGACACAGAAATGGGTCCATACTGGAAAAAAAAGGCATCTTTAATATTTTTGCATAACTGAAACTTGATAATTGTTTTTTTCCACTTCACTTTGCTCCTCCATTTTTTAAATTCTGATTTATAGGTGTTCTAAGTGCAGTAATATAAAATTACAGCACTTGCAGCTAAGGTAAAATGTCTGTTCTTAAAGCAGGCAACATAGATTTAGCATCACTTCTCTCCTCTTTGTTTTGGACTGCAACAAAGCAAAAGCAGTCCCTTCTTTCCTGGCTGTTGGATATTCCTGTAACAAGATGATTTTACGTGAGAGGTGCACACTTGCTTGTTACCTTCAGAAACAACACCTGAATGCTGAGGTGAAAAGGATGATTCTTATCCATTCATTTCATATATTTGTCAGTTAGAGAGTCTCCTTTCGTAATACTTAGATGAGTGCTTAGAGAGGTCACAGTACACTGAGTTTCAAAGGTTGAAACCAAATTTATGTCAGCGTGTGTTTGCATCCATATAGGGAATCATTTTGATACTTTGGGGGAGAATTGCAAGTAGGAGGATAACACTGTATGATTTCTTCTTGTATACCAAAATGTATGTGTTTAAAAACAAAAGCCTTTTCTATACATTTTGATATAATACATCAGATTATTTATCTGAATTCTGTTTTACTGAAAGAAGAACAGGAACAGGGAAAAGATGAAAAGGCATTTCTGCTAAAGCTGCTCTCTGAAGGGAGGCTATGCTGCAATTTCATATTCAAGCTTTTAGCAGTGCCCATCAGTGTTTGTTTAGGTCTACTGAGCCTACAGTAATAGTCATCTTATTTTATCCAGTATTGGCATTGTCTGACAAGCTTATGGTATGGCAGCAGGCTAGTGGCTTCTTGTGGCTTTAGGGAACAATCTTAGCATAGCAGCATCCACCAGGATTGTTGTGCACCTGAGCTACAGGAGCCAGTGTCAGACTGAGGCATGGCAGAAACTTTTTTTCCCCATTTGCAGAATATTGGTCAATATTAAAAATAATGATTTACAGGTAAGAAAATGTAAAGTATATTACTTTTTTCTAAAATTATAGGCTTCATGCTTTTTTGTTGACTGTGTAACAGAGGAATTTGTTCTTCAGTTCAACAAGACACATCTGTGTCTTTTCCATATAAGGCCATAGGCAGAGCTGATCAAGATAATCTGAACCTTTGTTTTCAGTTTTAACAACTTGGCCACACACATCTTCACATGTGTGTTGGTCGGAGGTGGTGTGGTAACTACACGGCATTAAAAAGGCAAAAAGGAAGCAGGTCCATCTAGACCTGCTTCTCTGCTTCTCTAGTTCAACAGAGTGCCTGTCTATACACCTTAAGGCTTCTGGGATTTTAATGACAATGAAATAGTTCTGTTTAACAGCATTTTTCTCATGCATATAATTTCTGTGAATTAAAATTATTCTTCAGTCTTTAGGCTGTATTTATTCACCAGAGAAAGTAAAGGAAACTTCACAGCAAAGCAAATCCTGTCAGAATGAAGGGTTACAGACCAAAGGAAGAGATTTAAATCCTGAATAATTGCCACTGCTTTCAGAATAAAAAATTCCAAAAATTCACTATACCTACTCACAAGAGCAGTGTTTAGAAATTTTCCCTAGTGCTGGAAATGGTTTGCTAGTCCTTGCAAATCCAGATCTTTGGCAAATGGCTTGAGGAAGGATGTAGAGAATTCAAAGCACTGAGCTTTAAAACAGACGGGGTGGTGGGTTTGGGGAAGGGAAGGACAGGAAGGTTTTTGTTTTGTGTTGAAATTTTTATTTTATTTTATTTTTTCAAAATGCATTGACAAAGAGAAAGAAAAGAAATACAGTCAATACATCTGCAAATGGCTACAGCTGTGTGTAACTCACTGAACTAAATAGAGTTCCCTACAAGCACCAAGATCTGGCCACATGGAAGATTTGGGATTGATTCACAGTTAGATTTAGAATATTAACTTTTTTTTTCTTATACACCTTGGTTCACTGTATTTTTTCATTTTCTTTGTGCTCACATCTCCCAGGATTCCTTTTTCCTCTTTCTAAGTTAGAATGCACTGCTACCCACTCTTGTGAACAAAGCTACAATTACCTTGTTGGAAGGAGATAATGTGTGAGCATACATGATCAGATCAAGAGCACGTAAGCAGAGGTGAAGCAGGGAGGCTCACATATGAAAACAGAAATTATACTAATGATTTCTGAGAGCGATATAGTTTTCTTCTGATTATCCAGTGGTTTTTATTCTGATTATTGTATTAAGAAATTTTATTTGAAGTTGAAGAGCTGAGTGGAATATGGAATGTGTTTATATATAATACAGGATCTCAGATCTGTCTGAAGAATAGAGGAAGAATTGTTCTGCTTATGATGGAGGCAGTACTGCTTTTGAGGCTTTTTATTTCCATTCTTTTTCTTAGATTTATGCCTGACTTTTATAGTTTGGAAAGCTATTTTTTTCTTTTTGGCTGCACTTTTTTAAAGAATAATTTGTTAAAGCCTTGAAGAACTTGTATTTTAGACATTTACAGTCCAGTCAACAGAAACCAACATAAAATATTTTCTGACTATACCTAAGATGGTAAATCCAAACTAATGAGACCTTGAAAGTAAACTGTTCTGTTTTGGCTTGGTGGACTAAAGGAGACGAATGAGCAGAACCAGGAAGACTTTTTAGCCTGCTGAAGAAAAAGAAAGTAATCTATTTTTTTTGAGCTTTGTCATCTTGTCTGGTCATATGGTAAACCAGGCTTGCTGAAAGGTTCATGCTTCCTTTGCTTACTCAAGTGGATAGGTATCTGGCAAAGAAATGTGTGGCTTAAAAACAGCAATGCTCCATTGATGATATTAATGAAGCCAAAAAAAATAATATGGATAATCTTATCAAATATGCCAACTTGCAGAAGTATAATTTAAATTTAGAAATAGCAAGCATAGTGCTTAAATACTATACTATTTCAGTTTGTTTTCTTTTGTTTTTTTAATGGATATCTGTATTTCCTTCAACATTTTGCCAATTTGACAGTATGATCAAGTAGTTTAGGAATGTGCAGGGCCAGACACAGATATTTTTTTTTCTGAGCACACTCCCAGTATAATAGTTTGTAGTCTGTAAATGTCTTTTCTGCCCAACACATCACAGACGTGTTTTTTTCAAACAAGAGGTTTGTGTTTCAAATTTGTATTTTAATTTAAATGCAGTAAGATGGAATGTCTTGGAGAGAGCAGAAACATTTTATCCTTCTCTGATTGTGAAGGGGAGAAAGGAAAGCTTATTATTTAATCAGACTTATTTTTAGCAGGCTTCAATAATTGGCATGAGACCCTCAATCTAAGTACTTGTTTTATAATGGAGATGAGCTGATCCTTTCATGTTCACTGGTTAGCTGGAACACAATTTCAGTTCACACAAAGCTTTGATACCCTCTCCTTTAGGGGCTAGTGCCTAAACAAGGTCCAAGTTTCTAATATTATCAATTCTTATAAGAAATTACATGCTTATTTATTGTGATAATTGCACTACACTACATAATTCTGCTATTCTGGTATGAATTTTTAAATTAATTTTATTTCTCTTACTGTGGAATCATTAATTTAGTTTAATTTAATTAATTAAATTTAATTTATAAACCTTAATACCTGTCTACCTTGGTGCTGCTTCTCCACACATTGCTGCTCTGAGTAGATCCAATTAATTCTCTAATAATTTGGTGCAGAGGTACCCAAGCTACTGCCCCAATCCAAAGCAATGCATCCCCATGAGCTCACTCCAGTGCCTGGGGTAATCAGAAGCAAGGCTTAGTAGCCTGTGCTCAGGACTGCAGTGAGGTACTTAAATTGATCCCAAGATGCAAAGTACTGCTTGCACATTTGGCATTGTGATGAATTGTAGGAATACACTGGCTCCCTCCAACAGCATTTTTTTTACCGTTTGTGCCACAGCCTGTGTAATGTAGAAATGATCAGAGATAGTTGAGACAATTGTTGCCTATTGAGAACGATCACCTCCATTTTAATATTTAATTCCAGAGCATGTAAATATTAAAAGCTTCACAGTTGTGGTCCAAAATACCTGGTTTTTGATTGAGAATCTGAGCTGTGTTCTGCCAAAGAAAACGTGATGTGTATTTCTATTCTAAAAGATTAATCTTGTAAACCAGAAGTTCCACAAGAAAGTGCTGTCTCTTGATGACTGGCTGAAATAAGTGCAGCCCATGGCTGTGTGTTCATCGTGCATTCCTAATAAGAAGCTCCATATTCACTGTCAGACTAAATTAACACGGTTTGAGAAATGTCTCACAGGTTAGTTTTGAATCAGTGTTCATTTGTCAGCTACTACTGTTGTCTCCTGCTTGCTTCTCAACCTTTTAATCAAAACCAGCTCAGGCAGAGTAATCAGATACTACCGTGGGTGATAGTCACTCAGGAAACCCTCCCCAGCTAAGCCTTCTTGGCTGCTTCAGCAAAGAGAAAGTGAAACATCTTCACCTCCCTTGGGTCTTTGGGACTTTTGACTAAGAGGCTATTGGACTTCAATACAGCAATGAATAAAACAGAAGTCCTACCAGTGCATAGGGCTTTCTGGTTTTGTGGGGGCTTTTTTCTTGTTTGGGGCAGGTTTTTTTGAAATAAAATGTCACCAAATTTCACTCCAGTTCTCTATGTGGAGCGGCACCTTTTACCCAGATATGTGGTTGATAGCTGGACAATTGTGTGCCCAACTTTAGCAAATATTGTCAGTAGCATTCTTCCAGGCTTAATGGCCTTCATGGCCTCCAGAAGGTTTTTGTCTCAGCTTCCCAACTCTGCCCAGTGGGACACTGACTGAAATAACTATTTTGAACTAGAAGATGTTTGCTGCCTTCTCTGATAGCTAAGAATTCATAAGTGGCAAATCACCCTCTTTTCTTTGAGGTTTGATATATAGTCATCTCATTTCAGGGCGTTTTTAATTTAGGTTTTCAATTAGGGGAAAAAAGTAATAGTACAGATCATAGAGCAAAAATACTTTCAGCCAGATTTGTGTGCTTTAATCTAAGGTAATGCACCAGAAGTAATGAAAGGTTAAATGGGCATAAACTTTAATGTCAGATTTAGTAGTCATTTAGAACTTTCAGGTATTCTGTAATCATTAATTTAGTTCTTGTTCATTAAAAAAACGTAGTTGTTTAATTTGCAATTGGAATGGAACTTAAGAATTATTTTGTTAGTTGCAAAACTTTCATGTGTGTCTGTGTATCAGATGTGCCATTAAGCAGTTTCAAATGCAACCTTATTTACAAAGCACAGTTGTCATTATAGGACACGAAAGAACACAGGCGCACACCGCTACTCTCAGGGTGAGGAAAAAAGGGAATGTTTATTTTCTGACTCTAACATTTACAGTTTTCCAAAAGTGACAGTGGATTGGAGGGTGACAGTGCCACCTCTCCAATGACACTGGACAAACTAACAATCCATTAAATTTCTCCTCCTCCATAAAAGAATGTGAAACAATGAGTTATTTACAGAAAGTGTGTGAGAAAGTTTGTTACAAGAATGTAAACATCAGCGGGCTTAGAAAATCTTAAAAAATCAGAGCGACAAACAGTCACTCCTGTATTTAAAAGGTCTTTTTCACAAATAAAATAAAAAGTGCCACTAAAACACTTGCATCAAGAGCACTGTACAAGCTATGGATTTCTGTCTGTCTAAGAGCAGACTCCTACTTTCCCTCACTCCCACAAACCCTAGCATGATGCAGTGAGATGTCAATTATAATTTTTTTTCTAAAGATTTTGCAAATGACCTTTTTGTGAAAATATCAAGGTACACTTCCTGAGGACTAATATAACTGTTCATATTACTCTAGTTTTGAATAATGTCTTGACTGGAAGTTCTCTGGGTTTCTCTTGTGTTGTATTTTCTAGCTGTTGAAGGGTAAATAAGTTAACTGAATATTCAATGTAATCAGCTGGGTGTTCTATTCAGGTAATCATTCGATCAGTAAAGTCACATAGGTATTTTGGAAGATGTTGTGTTTATTATGAGAGAATGTACAGTAAAGAGATGATGAAACAATAATTTTTTGAGCTGATGCACGAAAGGAGTTTTTATCAGGTACAGACATTTCCTAGTACATTGTTGTTTAGAAATCCAGAGTACCTCTTAAGTGCTCTGAGTTGAAATATGAGATGTGAATTCAGAGCTAAAATACCTGGGCTTTCAAGACTTATATAACTAATTCAGTTTCAGTCTAGTGATTTAATAGATTTTTATAAGTTATTGATCTGAACATTAAGTTGTACCCCCCCCCCCACACACAAATCCCTTTCTTCCATGTTTAAAGTAAATTTTAATGAGGAGGAGCTCGTTAAGGTACAGCAGAGTTGCATAGATTCTAACACTTGTGTTTAAAAGCAATTTCTCAGACAGGTAATCCACAGTAGGCAGGACATGCCCATACATTTGGTATTAATAAAAACCAGTGTGTTTTCATGGTATGATGCAGCCACAGTGTCTTGGAGATGGAAATAGTCACACAACTGCGAAAAAACCCCAACTTTGAGTGAAACAGCACTTGTGTTTGATTTTAGTATGTCTCTTGGAATTTCTCTAAGCTTTAGGAATCTTATTTTTAGAGCGCCATTATTTCAAATTTCTGTATTGTTTTGGGTTTCTTCTTCAAAGAAACACATGGTATGATATGTGTATATACATATATATTCTTATTGATTTATGTGGTTACAAATATAAAATATTCATACCTTAATAGAAACTAAAACCAGTCTTTATTGAGTTAAGTTGTGAATGTGGACACCAGGCTGCAGAAATGATTGATGGTTTTCTTACCACACGTAACAGCCTAACAGGATTTCACAAAACCTTTGTTCACACACTTAAAAATTACCAGAGCATTTCCTTAAAATAAAGAGTGGATAGTATAACTTTAAACTGCTGCTTCAAAGACATTGTCCTAAATGTTGCTTAAAAAAATAGGTGTGAAATTTAAGGACTTTTAAAATTTTTATAAATAAGCACTGTAGATTGCAGTTGTATGTAGATTGATGCATGTTGTGTTCATTTTTCCTGGGTTTTTTAAACAAACTTTTCAACATAAACATTGGAAATATGTTTAATTATAAATGACAATTCTATTGTATTTTTTGTTTCTGTCTGAAAATTACCTGCATGTATATTGAGAAGCAGTCACAGTCAGATTTCACCATTTATTTTATAACCTCCTAAACCTGCACTGCTGCCTTTCCTGTTAAGGTTCCTGCAAGTTGTCACTATTGCTTCCTTGCCCTCTAGTTTACTGGAGTGAACTCTGCAGCTCACCCATGATGTTGTGCATCCCCTCTGATGTGCCTGCTTTAGCTGTGTTGTAGTGTTGTTCAGGAGTGAAACCCTTAAAACACAAATCCCAAGGCCACTGGGTTCTTGGCAGTGGCTGCTCCACCCATCAGACCTGCTGCTTCTGGCAAGCTTTGCTTTACAGTGTGTCATGTAGCCATGGCCCCTGAGTCCTGTGTCCCTACTTTAGGGGGACCTACTTTCCTACTACACCTAGGTGCTTCTCTGCTCCTCCACGCGACTGAGATCCTGGAAAGAAGAGTTTGAGAGGGGACTGTTTAAACTGGGTACCAGTAATTGGTGTCATTTGTTGAAGAGGTGTATTCATGTTGTATGCTGTGATCAGTGTAATTGAGGAATATACTATTCGGTTGTGGGTAGCACCCGCCTGGTATTTCTTCCCTACCGCTCCTTTTTCTTAGGCTTGCTAATCCTCAGGAGTAGAATTATTCATGGTCAATGTACTTACTCCTGTATCACCCCAGTAATTTACTACAACTTCTCTGTTCCTTGTTCCCCTTTGATCGGCCTCTCCATGTAGTCATATAGCGCATAACACAAAGATGGATTGTATGGCATTCTCTGCTGGGGAAAATCAACACATAGAGCAGGCTCACTGCCAAGATGCTCATAATTAAACTGTTGCTATGGACAGGATTACATCAATGTTTCTATCAATCATTTGCTGCAGTTTTGTGGCTATTTGTATTTGAGGTTTTTTTAGGTTTTATTATCCTTTTACTTAGTTTTCAGTTGAAGTGTCACAGCATATAGAGGGAGATATAAATAAAAATAATTATTGGAAGATGTAGGGGGAGAAAAAAAAGACAAGCCAATTCTATCATTCAAATACTGGTTTTGAAGCCAATATCTTTGTGAGGTGTTCACAGTATTTCAGCTATTAGAAATGTCCAGATGCAGTCATTTTCATTCAGTGGTCATCATACTGTTGTGACCTAAGAGTCTGATATAAAACTGCCATGATGTCATAACAGTCTGTATAGACAGTGTGTTAGAAGTTTACCTTAAAATGCTGCAAATTCAATAAAACAGCAGGTATCATAGAAAAAAGCAGCAAAGCAGTTCTGCTTTGCATTTTTCTTCTGTCCCCCATCCCCTCTGATTCAGATGCAGTAAGTTGTGAGATGGACTAATGACAGAATAGCATGAAGTACACTGATGGATTGGAACACTTGCTTGCTTGTGCTTCACCTGCTGCTGTATCATTGCTAGTTATCCTCTATGACAATGATCTTGCAGCAATTAATTCCCTTTGGTTGCACTCAAAGTGTGTGGTGTTGGAGCTACGTAGTGTGCAGTGCATTACATGCAGAGAGGTGCAGGATTACAGCCAAAATAAGGTAATCTGAGTGGTAACAAATGATATCAAGTGCAGCTGAGATCACTGTAACGAGATAAACAGTGTGGTGTCACAAAATTGTCTCCCAGTTGACAAAAAGATCCATATTTTATAGATTGCCTTAAAAATTGAAGAATGGAGTCAATTATAGCCAATTATGATGCTACATTTACTGGAGTAGTTTTTATATCCTTTGGGGAGAAATAAGGAAGTGTTCAAGGCAGTCAGAAAAAGCTTTTGCATTTGCTTCCCTGTTTTATCTGAACAGAGTTTTTTCCCATTTCTTCAGGTGAAAACTGTGTATGAAAGCTGGGACTGTATTAACTAGGAAAAAGGTTTGGGTATTTTTTAGTTATTTTCATTTCTTCATGTTGCACACAAAATTATGATAGATAATATGGCAAATAGAAGAAGAAAATCGAACATCAGCTCCCCCTAGTTACGTTTGGGTTTACTATAAAGGAATTGTAAAGGCAGCCTCGTCATGGCAAAGCCTGCTTAGTGCATGGTGACATGTTGAATTTGACTTGTTTCTTTCCCAAAAAGGAGCTTTCATGTCACTGAAGAAACACCAAGTAAATACTGCATATTTTCATCTTCAGCCTGTTAAAGTGAAAATAAAGGAGTGAGACCATGAAATGGTTTGCTCAATTGTGCTCAGTGTTCAATTGCAACCCACAGTTGCTTTTTAGTGAATAGATGTAAAATGGGATAAAAAAGCAGTGTATTGAAGATGGACAGAGAGACATGCATGTTCTTAAGAGATCTGAGAGGTTGCCTAAATGGCTGGGAGGCAAGCATTTATTTAATGGCATTTACTCTGTCATTTAGATTACCTCCCGCCTCCGGATTCCCAAGAAGCGTGCTGGGGAGCTGTGCATCCCATCCAGCTTGTGCTGTAGTACTGACCATGAGGAGTAGTTTCCCTTCCCTAGCAAAGCAAGCTCTTGGTAATTAGTGGAAGATTCAGATATATAGGCAAAGGTGTATTGAGAGATGAAAGCGGACAATAAACAGGTTGTTTGAGTGATGCTTACCCTCCTCCTGTTCATGATTTCATTAACCAGCTAACTTTGGAGGGTGACCTAGTACATGTGCCAATGACAAAAGCTACTTGTAACAATTCAGATCATGCTTTCTGCTTTATGAAATGGGATTTTAAAAATCCTCTCAAAAATGACATCTGAAATAGCATTAAAACACAATTTCCCTTTGATAAGGTTTTAAGGCACTCATATGAAAAGTGACACTGCTTTGAGTAGCTCTATGTCAGCATTATGCAATGTGTTGCACATAAGTGACATTAATCCATTAGGGGTGTGAGGGTCACTTATTTTTCTCATGAAATCATTAAATACCTTTATTGATTTCTGTTCAATCAGTTGCATTCTGCTCAAATACAGCAATCTCTAGACATGCTAATAGAGCTGTTTCTAATAATGTTTATAAGCCACAGTTTTAATGACAGATATTGCACTCAAAATAAATTTTCATGCCTAAGTAAAACATAAAGGAGCTTAGGGAAGCAATAATATTCTGCTGTTTGCAAATTACCTGAGCCCACTTTATTGCAAAAAAAGATGATTTTGTAACACAGATATTCTAAAATCATTAATTAACCATCGTCAGTACGTTCATTGCTTTTTCTATTTGTACAAAATTAATTTCTGTATGTTTGGACTGCTTCTGTTGCATGATGATAAAGCATCTTTTAAAAATCACATGCAAACCCAGAAACCCTGTCATAATAAATACAAAATCTGTAGTACTAGCTTTTATGCTGAAGGCTGTTTAAAACTTGGATCATAGCAAGTGCTGTATGCTGGGATGGCATGTACTTACTGTATTGCTGGATTGTTTTGTCATAGGAAGCAATGTGAGTGTATGGAAAGCTAGTAGATCAAATACAAGTAAGAGTACCTTTCTTCATTTTTTTAAATGATGGAACCGATCTCTTAGGAGGAAGTACATGAGACTCAATTAAATATAACAGGTGCTGTATGAATGGATGCATACTAGACAAAGGAAAAAAAGAAAAAAGTAAGTAATTTTCTGTCCTCCCTGCTTGGATGCTATCCTAATGACTTTATCTTGACAGTTGGCCTGAGCTTGTTTCCTTTTCTTACAGATAACTTCAGCTGTATTTTCTAGGTGATGGAAGACTTGTGATAGTCTTGCTATTTTTTTTCAGTTATCTGATATTGTAATTGTTGCTTTTTACCACACCTCTTCTTGCTTTTTTCTCTTTGGATGCAAACAGTTTCTCAGAGTAAATTGCCAGTTTTACCCTGAGTGTAGCAAAAGCAGACTTGTACATTTATCTCTGCAGCTGAAATGTGAAGTTTTTGCTTCCAAGAAATGAATTGCATCCTGCTGAAGAATTACTGTTTGGGTTTTTGAGTTTCTTCACTAGGAGCCTTAAGGGACTCTGACAGGTCTTGTCGAATAGCGTTGGTCATCCTTGCCTCAGACACCAAACGGTGCCAAGTGCTGGCAAGTTCATTGCATTGTGTCTGGAGAAGCTGTTGTTCACTCAGCATTTTCTTCATAGGATGCCTGCCTGATTTCATTGAAGGAAACCTGAGCAAGACTGTGTTATTAATGAATTATGACAAGCCTTTTGCCTGTCAGGCAGAGAGGTTCCTGCTATCTCCTTTTAAGACAAAAACATAATGGAAGATGCTCAGCTGGGCAAGCTCTCTGATGATACTCCTTAAGTGCTCATCCCAGGCTGATGCGAATACGCAGAGAGCCGTGAAGCTGCAAGTGGCAGCGTTTAATACCGTCTCCCTCATAATGCCTGAATAATTTTCCGGAGAGCGATCGCCGCAGCTGCCGTGAACGTGGTTATTTGTTTATTTTTCACCTTGTCCTGGCGGACTGCTGACCGAGCTAATCCGCTGCAGGCGCGGGGCTGCCGGCGGGGGGGACACGGCGGCGTTTCCTCGCTCGCAGCTCCAGCGCTCTCCTGAGCGTGGCGGGATCGGCGGCCGGAGCCCCAGACAGGCTCCCGGAGCTCGGCTCACTTCCACGGGCTGGCTCCCGGGGCCACTCTGCCAGGGGAGCTGAGCAATGCTGGCGAAGGATGGGAAGGAGGCACTGAGGGAGCCGGCTTATGTTTTTCTTAATGGATGTTTGTGAGCAGGAAGGAGATGGCGTGGGCTGTCGGGGTGAGTTACGGAGCGCGTTCTGCGATCTCCCTCCGGTCGGGCGGCTCATTATGTTAAACAGTGCAGCTTTTAAAGCGCCGTAGCTCTCGTTTATGTGCCTTGGCCTTCATTTGCTGAAATGCTTCAAGTTCACAGTGCTCAAGTAATTTTGGAAACGGGATGTAATTACGAGGGTTTCTTATGCTTACCAACAGCTTTTTTGAACCAGTGTAATTATCATTACTTGTGGATACTGTAAATTGAATATCCCCTCCCTAATTACATTCAACTCAAGGGGTGGCTGCTTAAGCAGCCAAATAAGAAAAGTTCACCTGTTACTATAAATAGCAAATTGTTCTTTTAGTTTTTCTGACCTTTAAAGCAGAGTGCTTTTCACTATGTTGTCAGGTGTACATTATAAAGATAGCTTGTAATTAGAGCTGTAATGAGGAATTCTGTTAGAATGGCTTTCTGAAAACTTCATCTATTCAGTGTTTTCTAACTGCATGACAGAATTAAAGTTTCAGGGTGCTTTAGGACTTTTAAAGGGCTGGCTGCTGTTTTGCACCTCACCTGTTCTGCTGCCGGTGATCTGTAGCTGCCCAGTGCTGCTGCCTGTGCTCAAAGGCAGCAGCTATAGCTGCAGCAACTTAGCCCTGCCTTTTGAAAACATCATGGGCTCAACAGAATGATTTATCTAGTGATCCAAGGGATTCTGTGATTAATTAATGTTTCTTCTGTCACTTCAGGAGACAGATAGTCACTTAATTTGTTGTGGGCAGCAGAAAAGGAAGAGAGAGAGAGACAGTGCTGGTTGCCTGGTTGGTGGTGGTTGATTTTGGTTTTCTTTGGTTAACTAAAGTAAGTGCAATCTTGCCGAAATGTTGTCTCATCTGATAGATGGACATGGAGCTTGAGTTAGTGAGGTGATGTGCCTTGAACTGCCTTGAGTTCAGTCTGCATCCTGTCACGGCTTTGCCAATTCTATGCCTTGTCTTAAGAATGCTGAAGGCATTTCTGTGAGAGGTTGGATTGACTCTCATTTATTTGTGGTGACTGAAATTTTTAGTGCATTGCTACCAGCTAATATTTACTTCTTCATTCTTCATTCTGCTTTAATTAAAATCATACTGTTTATTCCTGTAGAAGCATTTTTGTTATTTGAGATAACTTACATTTCCAGAGCTCATCCTGCTGAGTGCCCTTCATGATGTGTCTTTAAAACATGCTTGGGCAGCACAAATTGAAAAGTGCCTTCGAAAAAGAAAGAAAGAAACTTCAATTACTTCAACAGTAGAAAATTACAGCTGTAGGAAAAGAATTTTAAAAAATCTTTATTTCATAGTGTAACACGATAACTTTTTAATAGAAATAATCACTAAGGGATTTTTAATGAAATGTTGGGCTAAAACAAAGGCAAAAAATAATTTTTGTCTTGGTCTGTTTTAAATGTGTTATTAGTCCATCTGCAGCAACTCTTAGCTAGGTTAAGCTAATTAAATACCCCACATAGCTTTATGTCTTATTAAAAAAATATTCATGTTCATATTTGATACATTTGTGAGTTTAAAGTTAGGTAATAACTAATTATCACAATGCTTTTTCTTCCAATGTATTCTCTCTCTTTCTGTACTTATTCTATTACATGGTAGGCAAAGCTACTGTAAAAGTTGGGTATAGATTGTGGCGAGAGTATATTTCTCCTATACATGAGAATGGGAATATGTGAAGTAAACAGTATTTTATGCAAGTAAGTAGAGGGTACACTATAGGTAGCCCACTGCTGATAGACAGAATTTGTCTGATGTGTAACAATCCAAAAAAAAAAACCAGAACATTCTTGTGGCTCGTGAAATTAGACAAAGATACAAGTAATACCAGTCCATTAGCACACAGACAAGCCCTTTCTCATAAAAGCAAGGAGTAGATGTTGTAGTAGAGATGTGTTGAGATTAGCTAGAAATCTGAAGGCCTAGACTTAATTTAGTTGTTCCCTGTTACAGAACCTCAGTAGGTAAAAGTGATTTTCTGTTGTCAAGCACCAAAAGACTGGTTCCAGCGGCATCTTGAGCAGGCTATCTGATAGGGAAGAAAATGAGGAAAAGAGAGAAGGGAATAACACAAGACTTTGAAGATTTTTAGTTTAAATTGTTTTTACTTACCCTTTTGTGGGCACTTGTACCAACCCTTAAGGATTAAACTTGCTGCTTCAAAATAATATGGCAAAATGAATTTTATTTGGCTGTATGCTGCTGGAGTGAAGGCAAATCTTCCAACTTGTCCTTTCCCAGAGATTTCAAGTACTGGGTAAAGCTTGTGCACTTAGCAGTAGCTAAGCTTTTGATGTATAGCAATGCCTTATAATAGACCTCATTGGTTGTATGTGTGTAATTCATCAACCTCTTTTTTTGAATGGTCTATCTGCAAGTATGTAGAAGACCCTCTCTCCTTGAGTTTTGGATACAGTCTCAGAGAATTCTTGTCTGAGATGCAGTGTTGAAACTGCTATCTTTGTCCTCCTAATTAGAAGTCATTCATATGTTTTAAGATGCTTTCTGTTTTGCTCTAATCTTTTAAAAGTAAATACAAAATACCCAGTGATGAAGCATGTCCCTGAAGCATATCACTGGAAGAAGAGACAGTGTATGAACTGAGTGACATTACAAAGTGGCATAATTGTGTTCTCTGCTTTGCTTCCTGTTCAGCTCCTAACAATATCTAATATTTGGGCTGCTTTCTTTTGGCAGCTGAGCACTGAGCTGACATTTTGATGGCACTATTTATTGTAACCTCAAGGTCTCACTCCTGAGCGATAATGTTCAGCTCAGAGCCCATCACTGTACATGTGAAGTTAAGGTTATATTTTCCCATGTGCATCACTCTACACTTATCCACACTGAATTTAATTTACCATTCCATTGTCTAGTCACTCAATTTCATAAGGTCCTGTGATTCTTCACCACTTGCCCTCATCCTTACTGCCATGAATAAATTGGTATCATCGCAAACTTGGCTGCTTCAGTGCTCAGCTACCTTTCCAGGTCAATTACAGGTATGGGAAGGGGAGCAGATCCCAGTGCAGATCCCTGTGGTGTTCCACTGGTAGGCTTCCTTCACTATGCAGGTTTGACCATTTACCCCTAATTTCTGGTTATGTCTCTTAACCAGTCGTGTTGCTGTGCAGAGAGCTCTGTTTTGCCATGGGTGCTTAGTTCCTTTAAAAGCCTTTGGTAAAGTACTTGTTAAAAGCTTTTTTTAAATTGATTGACTGGATCACTGGTTTCACATGTTTGTTTGAGCTATTCAAAGAATTGGGTTAATTTTGTAAGGCTTCACTTAATGAAAACTGAAATTTGATTCTTCTCAGACCCCACTTAGGGCCCACTTAGTGTTTTTGCTATTATAGTTTCTATTAACTTCACTAGCGTATAGATGTCAGGTTTGCAGGTTGCCGTTCCCCTGGAGCTTCTCTGGGACCTGTATTAGGATTTGGCAGCACACTCGCCACATTGGAGACCTCGAGTAGCAAGGCACTGTGGAGAGGGATGTTCATTAGTAATTCAGTTATTCTGCCTTTTCAGTTTGCACTCTCAGGTGAATGCTGTCTAGTGCCAGCCATTTCTTACTTCATTCACAGGAAAATTTGAGGGTTTTTTCCCATACTTCTATAACACCCACCATAACAGAGTTCCTTGTTCATAATAACATAATAATAATAATTTTAATCATAAATTAAAACCAGATCAGTTGTTAAAAGCTGGATTTAAAAAATGCAAGTCTTCTGCTCTAATTTGCAAGTAACATACTATTATGTTTTGCTTTGTTTGATTTTGTATATTTTCATTTCCCTTACTTGTGTTTGAGACAATGATGCAAACAGTTGAAGGAAGGGCAAGATTTCATTTACAGAGAATTTTTTTTTTTAATCGTGAATATTTGTTGAATTGTTATTTCAGTTATATAAATCTGGGATGTTATTTCAAACCATGGTCCTCTAGAAAGGAAGTATTTTTAATTTGGCAATTTCTTTTTATTGAAAACACATATGTCCTCTATCAGTAATTATCGATCTTAAATTACATTAGACAAATTTTAGCTCGTGGGTAATAAATGTGTGACAGCACCATGTGTGGTTTCTGAGTGAAGCTTTTGTCATATTTCATTTTGGGGGAATATTCATTTGACATTCCTCATTACACAGCTCCCATTCAAAGCTGAATAAAAAACATGACTGAGGGATACTTTTGGGGTCACAATCTAACATTTCTTTGGACAAAGCTGTTTCTATGTTTGTATTATATATTCAGATTTTAGGGATTTAGAAATGGATTTTAGTCACACTAGGCTTAAATTTTGAATCTATCAAGTTCCTGAGCTCTTAACGCCCTTAAGTGGAGTTCTCACTCTGCAAGGCAGAAGAATATTGCAGGTGAAATCCTTGACAGCAGGTCCTTTTGCTTCTTGGAAGCAAAGGGCAATAAAGCTTCTCAGGTATCTGCAGAAGCGTAGCCGTGATTTCACTGCAGAGCTCTGCTGAGGACAGCTCTGTCCCACTCAGTCCATGGAGGCAGAGCAGGAGATTGTTTTTGTGTTTTTATCTTACAGAAATAGGCTTTGTGGGCCTTTCTAGAGTCCCGTGTGATGGAAAAACTGGCAGCTCTGATGCTCCAACTTTACTCTGCTCTGTGTTTCACATCCTGTCAGTCCTCAGTGGGAGAAATGACTGATTCCCTTTTTCTTCTGCCATGGGCATTCAGGGGCATGAGATCTGATTCATCACAGACACACCACTCAAGCTGATACTGCCATTGTGCTCGTATTGGAGAAATGAGAAAAGACTACTGTTGTAACTGGGATTACAGCATTTTTCCAGTGATGCATAAAGACTTTGCCAATTATAGAAAGAAAGAGTTTTTGTAGTGTATTGGCATGTTTTCAGTTTGTCAAGGTGAAAGTAGGTGAGGTGAAGAGAGAAAAACAGGGCAAAAATCACTAACTAGGTAATGATGTAAAATGAATTGCAAGTAATACATGGAACTAACATGATGTGCATTTAATTTGAACAGTTTGGCAGGCAAAGGTTAAATTAACATTTTCCTGTAGAACTGAGAACTGTTTATGGGGCACTCACATAGAACTGCTTGATGGTGATTTTGTTCCTATTCTTTCGCTTTTGGAAAATTATTGTGGATAGACCAGAAAACTGAAGTATTATAATTCTTCGCTAACACAGGGAAATAGCATGTAAAAGAAGTGCCAAGTTCAAGTCTAACTCTACTTTTTTAATGATAAGTATGTGCACTTTACAGAATTACAGGTTTCAGGACGACTTCCCCACATCTCTCGCCACCGTATTCATAATGTTTAGGGAAATCATTTTGGTTTTGCCTTCTGAAAGACCTCTTTGGCAATGTATTTTGGTAGTATCAGAAACAGGGCAAGGAACAAGTTGGATATCAGCACTCCAGTTTGCTTGGACATTGGCAAGACCCTGCTGTCAGATTTTGTACTGAGGAAAAAAAATCCCTCACAAGCCTGAATGACAAAAAGCTTTGAGGTCTTTCATCTTAGGTTGTGCTTTTAGGCAGCATCACCTGCCAGGATTACAGAGACACATTACAGCCATGTTAAATCTAGTTCATTACAGGGATCTTGAGCATTGGTCTCCTAATAATATCTATATAAAAATAATTTGAAAAAGTGTAGGAGAGAAACTGTTAAACAAGAGGATTTTTAAAGTTTGCTTCAAACAAAATAGATACAGAAGAAGACACAAAGTACTTTTTAAAGGAAAAAAAAAACAAAAAAACCAAGAAAAGTGAAAGTATGGATGATAAGAGTCATTATGTAGAAGATGGTGTGGTCTTTGAGAGATTTCTGAGGATATGCCAGGGGCAGGCATGAGCTGTTGATTTGTGCATACCAGCACATCTCATGACAGCTGATTTAGTACTAACATTGCCTTCTTTGTACATAGCATATCCAATGTAAGACTGTGTAATCCATACACACTTTTTTACACCTGCATGGAGTTTCTCTAAGGCAACAATGTTGATCTTTAGATCTGATATCAGGCGTGATTTTTTTGGCCACAAATTGGCCATTTGTCCTTCCTTTCTAAGTAGATAATGACTATAGCAATAATAATGAAGCATTGTGGATGGAAGTGCTCTTAGAGTTTACTCTTGGTAGCGAGTAAGAGACCTCAAGCTAAACAATAAAGCTTGTTCTATTTTCAGACCTCCTATGGAGAGAGCAGCTACAGAGTGCACAGATAAACTGGGAGTGACCATAAAATGGTTTCAGTAGGTGACTTAAAATCCAGGTAATTTATTTAGGGAATTTTTTCTGAGTGTTCTCTCAGGGAGTTTATGGAGGCACAGCTCATAGCCTCTGTGACAGGAAGATTTGCAGCCCCATGGTTAATTCAGTCAGTTGTCTGCTGCCCTTCAAGGCCTGGCTGAAGTCTTTTGATGATTGGCCTCCTTTCCTCAAGCTCCAACTTGTTCAACACACAGCAGCAAGCCAGCCTAGCTCGCAGCCAGCACGCTTTCTGCTCCAGAAAGGCTTTTGGTGAGGAGGGTAACCAAGGCCAAGTAGTGTGAATTTTTCTTCAGTCATAGTCTACTCCCAGCTGTCCTCTTTCCTGGCAGCAAGGGAGCAGGCAGGGACTGCGTTGGGCACAAACCCAGAGGTGATGCACATGCAGAATAGCCATTGTGTGTGTGTTTAGTAAATCCAGCTTTTCTGGATCCACCCTATTTGGCTGGATCTTTACAGCCTGCAGACAGTGCTGCTCCTGCTGTGGTGTGGAGCTGAACCCCACTGTGGTAGCTGACATGGCTTGATGCGTGTGTTGCCAAATGTACCATCATTTCACTGTGACACTGAGAATAATTTCTGAACTTCACTGGTGTAGGCACTGTCTACTTAAAATGTAGACTGGAGGAACAACTAGCAGATTCCTCCTTTTTTGCCTGTTTATTTTAGGTCTTAATAGACTTAAGTATTTCAGGACTCTCTAGTAAAATAAATGCCTGAGGGAGTCTGAAATGTTCACACATAACTAGGGCTGGCAGGAGAACAAGAATTCAGTGTCATGAAAAATTTAGCACGCTTGGCATTCATCTTGATGAGGAACTAAACACAGTTCTTCAGAGATTTTAATGAAAAAAAAGAGGGATAACAAGTTGCTCTGCTATTAGCTGCAGGCTCATTAGCTGGGGCACTCACCTGGAAGGTAGGAGACCCAGACTTAATCCTCTGGTCTGAATCAAGCAAAACATTCAAGTGTCTTTCCTCTGGTTCATCTGCTGTCTCTGCTGGTTTGTCACCCTGACATGGTCCCAAAGTTGGGGATACCATCTGAGATGCCTCTTCAGCAGCAGATGGGAACAAAGGTAGTTCTGGGTATCTTCTGGTGTTGAAGAGTCTGCAGTTTGTATTGGTGACTGGTTGTGGGACAGTCCGTAAGAACTGCCCAACTGTCTCTACTTAGCCCATTGGTTTTTTATACAGGTCTTGAGTTTGCTTTCATGAAAAATAAGCAATGACATTACCAGGATTACCTGTGTCCTTATGTTATCCCATGTACATGTCCCAAAGTGCTGTAAATAATTTCTACATTTATTTTAGTATGCCAATGCTTTACATTAAATGGCATAATTCATTAACTCATGCTACAATCAACATGCCAGCATGTTCTCGTCTTGATAATTTTTTTAGTGGAATAAATTAATGAATTTGTAACAGAAAAGGTTGTAACAGAAAACTTTTTAATTGTGATGTGAGGGAAAATAAAGAGTGTTCATTAAGTAAATAAAAGACTAAGGAAAGATAAGAGGGAAGAAGGTAGAGATTTCCTTAGTTGTAAAAGGGAAGGCCAAGATATTGGCAAGCCTTGTCTCTAGGAGGTCACAGGTGCAGGTTCACTGCCTTGGCTTCACATATGTTGTGCAGTTCTCAGAGGTCTGTTTCCTGCCAGATTTGCAGCACTCAGTTCATAACCTTTGCAGGGGATTGGAGGCATGCAAGATAAAAATACAGTATTTTGCAAAGCAAACAGGAGAGAGAACATGCATTTCTGCCCTTAAACTGGGATCCTGGTAGGAGATGCCTGAAGTAACAAGATAATTTGATGCACTCTGTCCAGTAACTTTACATTCAACTCACATGACAGCCCCTCCTTCAAAGGCTGTTTTTTCGTTTGGTTTTTATGGATAACATCAATGAAGACTATTTTGAGCTGGGGATGGGAGGAGAAGAGCTGAATGCAGTTAATCCAATAGATTCCATGAAAAGAGACTGTGACCATAAAAACATCAAAAAAGCAGTTGGGTATTATTGTTTATGATGAATTGTTTTCTGCTAATCAGGCATTTTCATAAATTATTTTCCTTCCAAATGGGTATGTTGTTATTCCCATGGAGCAGCTGCAGTAACATACTGTACTGCATGTGAGGATTTTTTCTTTCAAATGGAATGATGTATGAGTCACTTATGCCTGAAACATTGTAAAACTTATTATGCTATCGTTCATATCACATCTTCTGAAGTAAATAGATCCAAAAAGACACTTGCAGTGAAAGTTGGATTCCTGAGAGTTTGTAAAGGCTGATAAATGTAATGGGCTGATGCATCATTTTTACTCAGAAGAAATTTGTGTATGGTTCTTAATATCACTGCCTGCTCACCTCAGCACGCATAATCTTAACATCAGTGAGGCAGAGGGCTTTGTATTAAACTGCATTGATTAACAGCCTCCTCTAGTTACAGGATCTGACTTTGAAGTATCCTGTGATTTGTTTTCTGCTTGTGCATGTAAAGATTCTGACCAAGAATTGACTTTGCAGCTTGAAACTGCTTAGAAATATATAGCAAATGGTAACTGCATCAGAAAACATGTAAAGAATAAATATTTGGACCACTACCATATCTCAAAGATAAATAACAAATACAAACAAATCACCAAAAAAAGGCATCTCAGATAACTGAGCAAGAGAGCTAAGACTATTCCTTTATCTCTTCGCATAGAAATCATGACATTTCAAGTGTCGAGACGAATTTAAGTCATATGTAGTAACAGCAACTGCACCAGAAAACTGCACGTGTGTTAGGCATTAACGTGCCAAAGAACAAAATTAATGAAATGTGGGTAAACCTGATTTCAGTTCTGTGTTTCTTCTTTTCTCCGTGCTTATAAATTGCATTTTATAAGGTCTGATCCTTTCAGAATGAGCATCTTTTAAGTGTTACTGCGTAATCTCTTCCTTACATGGTGCTGCATTATCAAGCATTGTATAAAATTAGTTATTTTGTGTTGATATGAATGCAGACCAAGTCAAGCCATTAGCTGGGTTTTTCAGGAGCTGCTCTCATAATTGGTTGCATTACGTCTTTTCATAAAAGAGGCATTGTGTGAATACAAATGTAATCTTGCCCAAGAACCTGTTAAAAAGTGTCTTTTTCAGAGGGGGAAAAAAAACTAGTCAAGTAAGAAATTTGTTCATGTCTTTTCTTATCAATAAGTATTTTGGTAGACGTTTTGGCAGCAGAGATTCGTGAAGGTTGGTGGGAAGGCATGCATAGTCTTGGAAAGCACATGCCATAACATATATAGGGAATTGCAGTTTTACTGGACAGGCCTTCCAGACCAGTTGTTCTAAATGCTTTCTGTGCAATAACTGGTTTTTATCTGGCTGCTTTTACTGGTAATGAGGGGGGCATCTTGAAAGTAGAATATGTCAACATTAATAATTTTTTCAGGAACTCAGAGGCTTGTACATTTTCTACTGGCAATCCTACTGTTTAGCTGAAGAGCAGTTGTTTCAGAGTTTGCAAAGCACTCAGACAGCAATTTCCTTTCATCCCTTTTCAAAGAGATGGATAACCTCTGCCTGCTGGCAGATATGGATGGCCCAGCTGGAGTGTCCCTTGTCCCTGGACCAAGGCCCAAGGATTCTGGAAGCAGCTTGGTAAAGAGGGTTTGTTACCCTTGGCTCCGCTCAGGCATAAACAAGCATTTTCTCTATTTTGGAATTTCCCCCCAATCTTTTGGTTCTTTTCTATTTTCTTTGAGATAGAACCTTGTCACAGTAACTGGTGTGGTTTACTTTACTTCAGTTTTTACTATTCTGAAGTGGTCGAGTTGGCAAAGAAATAAAGATTATGATATTACTGCTGGATTTCATACCTAATATTTCATGAAACTTTATTAGAGTGCCCTTTTGTTCATTAGCTCATAACTTTATGAAAAGCACTCTTGGACTGAAATTTTCTGCGTTTAGTCTGAGGCCAAAGGTATTTTTTCAACTCCATTCAGCATTTGCTGACCTACCTAAGCTAATGTGAGGGGTTTGTATATTTATTTAAGAATTGCTAAGTCTGTATTCTTTTGAACTTGAATGGATAACTATTGGAAATTTATGGTTTTAAATTGTACATATTGCTAGTGCACTTATCCAGTCTTTCCAAGTGTAAATGCAGATAAAATGTTAAACTATTAAAAGCTATCAAACAAAAGGTTTATATACTAGTCAAAATATATTCTATTTTAGATAGCAATAATTTCTTACAGTGGAAGAATGACTAAAAATATGCAACTTTGTAGTGCTTCACAAAATTTTCTCATCTGCTAATATATTATTGCTTATATCTTCAGGCAAAAATAAGGGACTTTGTGGGGTTTTTGTTTAATGCTGAGTTTCCATAGACAGCTAAATACAGAGTCCAGCTTTCTGTCAGTTCTCAGTATCTTATAGATTTTATTTTTCTCAGTTTTCTAAATAATTCCTCAATGAAGCTTTGTCAAAAATCTGGCTCCAAAATGCTACCTCTGGCCCATTTCAACAATGCTGTCCTGGCAGCTTTGGTAACGAGCTGACTTCAGTGATCATGCAGTGGGTTTTCATTTAAGCTTTTCAGCTTCTTGCCTGTGGTGGTCTATTTGTTTCTAAAGTAGAAACATTTTCTCCACATGGGCAAAACTGATAAGTTCTCTTCCAGCAGAGAAATAAATTACATACTAGATGTAATGAGACATCAATGTCCAGTAAATGTCCCGTTGCTTGTGAGAGTGGTACTGTGTGAGACAACAGTCAATAATTTTCTGGTAATTCTCTAATTCCTCCCCTCCCCAAAATTCCTTTGTTAAGGACTTACATTTAATGTAGCAGAAAAAAGCCCTAACAAGAAATAGAACTTGAAAGTGCTGCAGGAAGGGTAGGGCTTTTGATAATGAAACAACAAGGAACGAAAAAAAAATATACCTATTTCAGTGGTGTTACCTTCAGGCCCTTCCAGAGTTCACCACTGGTTAGGTAAGTTTGATGTTTCACTGGCAGGACTGCTTTCTCCTTTCTCATTGCTAAATGCGTGCTTTTGTAGGCATGGCAATTCTTTAGTGTTAAGGGAAATTTTATTGGTTTGCCTCAGTTTATTGGGAGAAGGCAGGGAGCAGCAGCATGATGTTTTAGTGCACATGGAAGACTCTGGCAGTAGTGCTGCTCATGCTGATGGCTGCTTGACATTGTGCTGGTCTCTGCAGAGCCATGCTGGGAGGCACACAGAGCTCCTGGGGGAGCATGTGCCACTCTCTGGGGCAGCTGGCAATCAGAAGCTGGTGAAGGTGGCAACAGTCATTGTATCCTTCCTTCTCCTCCTCTTGTTTTGCAATGCTACAGCTCTGGTCTTTTGAAATAGCTACGATCCAAAAAAATGCAGCTCACAGGGATATGAATAACCACACTGAAAGAATTAATTGGTTAGAGCATTGTGCTAATAAGACCAAGGTTATGGTTTTGATCCCCATTTACTTGAGATGGGCTTGGTGATCCTTGTGGGTTCTTTCCAAATCAGAATATTCTGTGATTCTTGTGAATAATAAAAAATAGGATTATTTTTGTAAGTAAGGTTGATAGAAGTCTTTTTTCAGCAGTTTGTTGCTCTTTGTTCACATCTACCAAAATCTCTTTAAATTGCTATGTTTCCTTCTGAGAAAACGAGTTATATTCTGTGGTCTGCAAGCATAAGCAATTTGATGTCATTAAGAAGTTCTCAGGATGCTTTTTTTGAAGATGTTGTTCCCTTTATGGCAGGCTGCAAGGCAGTGGCCACACTGGTAGCAAAAGTAGGCAAAATTGGTATCCCTGTCATTGCTTAGACTGCTTTTCTCATGCAGGACCCAGTAGAATTAAGAAAACCAGATTTAGTTAATTAGTATTTGATTTCTCTCCTCTTTAAACTGCTTCTTACAGGGGTGGGAGGAATGAGGGTGGGAAATTACCTGATTCTGAAAACTGAATGATTTGTGAATCATTCTCAGAAGGTTTATTCCCTCATTAAGAAGCCTCTCTCCCACTCCCTTACAAAAAACCTTCACGTTGTCTGGTGTTCTTCAAGATGCATTTCCTGTCCTGTTCAAAAAAGACATTTTCTGCTCCCCCTAATTTAGCCCAAAGCAACTGTGAAAATACAAAGTGCATCGACTACCACTGAGTTATGTTGGAAGAATGATAAACCAGATGTGACATGGCTCAATCCATTTCACCTCTAATAATAAAAAGTCATGGATAGGAAGAACAAAGAAGCATTTCTTCAAAGGTTACTTTTATAGGTGATTACTCTTTATGAATTGTCATCTGAAAGAGTATCAGCATCCAGAAAAATTACAGTCTTTTACAAAGGTCAGGATTGAGAATGGAAACTTGGTAAACACTTCAGCATCATTGCTGAGTGAATATAAGACAGACTCAGAGTGGCTGTCCTTCCTACATTGATTATAGTATCTGCCAGCTGCTCCATTTTTGATCCTTGCTTCCATTTCTGGAAATGCAGGAAAAAGAAAAAAGCCCTGGTGAGTTTTTTTCCTGGTTTTAGCTTGTGTCCGTGGCGTGTTTATAGTATGGATTTTTTGAACATGAAAATCCTGGCAGGCTTTTGAGAAGGGCTGGTTTCTTTCTCACAGCACTGTGCAATGCTTAGTTTGGTTTGCATGTGAATTGATGAGTAGCAAGTAGAGAGAATGACATTCCCCCTACCTGAGAGATCTCTCCTGCCCTTTCCCTGCCCCCATGTAGTGGTCAGTGCAACAATAGGCCCAGGTAGATGTGCACAGCCATGGAGGGCTCTGACTGAGGCAGAAGTGATTGGCCATGCACGGGTGCCTTTTGCATTGCTCAGGTGCACAGCGATGCACCTCTGCCTCTTGGCTGTGCTTGAGCAGGCACCAAGTGCTGTGGTAGGAAAGGGCCAGGTCCGTGGCTAAGTTACACAGGAGCCAGATGGGGACCCCAGGAGCTTCCCTGCGTGCACAGTCCAGGTGCTACAGGCCCTTGGAGACTTTGTGGCTCTGATGCTCCAGCTACTGAGTGCTGCCAGGACCTGCAAGTGAGTTGCAAGTGGCACTTGGCTGGGCCAAAACTGCGAGCGTGCCACTTGTACAGCTGGGTCGGTGGCTGAGCTGGTGTCTCCTTGTCCTGCTGTGCTGTATGAGACTCCCATCACAAGGCAGAGGAGTCTGAATCCCAGCAGATGCTCTAAATGGAGAAGTGACATTTTCATGTGAGAACTTCTACGTCTCAAGTGAAGATAGGAGTTAATCGGAATATTTTGCAATCTGGCATTGATTTCAGCTTGCTTCTGTCCAAAACTGCGCCCCTAACCCCCCCAAAAAGATGGATGTTTTTCTAAAAATACAGAGACCTATCACTTAAAATGATTTTCTGAGTAGAATGAAGATTTTCACTCTTCTGGGAATAGCTCTCTTTTCCCTTCCAATATTTTTCATGTGCACTTTTAATTATTATTGAGGGAAATAAACTGGAAGATTCAGTTGAGCAGTGCAGAGTAGCTCCTAAAAAAATAAACCCTGGTGCTAGAGATGCTTGAGGTTTTGGTTCTGCTTATGGACTTTGTGCCTAGGTGAGTGGACCTTTGCTCTATACCTGGCTCTGAATTTATAATGTGATTCCTTTTGAAAATAATAATAGTAAAAAAATATTTTTCTGTAGTAGGAAGGAAGAGCTGTGCATTTTGGTTAGGATCTCTGTCAGTTAAGGCTCAGATTCTGCAATTTCTTTACAGACAAAACTCCCATTTAAAACAAAAATGAGCACTGCCTGAACTCAGGACTGAAGACAGAGCTGTTGTGGTCATGCAGTCTGACCCCTGTAAGAACAGGGCACTCCTTTTCATTTAACAATCTGCTGAGCAGCAGCTGTTAACTTTTTGAAGCAACCAAAATGCTTCAAAATATAAAGTGTTTGCTTCAGAAATGTGTGTCAGTTCTAAGGCATAACCATTTTTCTTAAGAAATCTTTGTCTTTTTTAGAAGATAATTGCCAGTTTTATATTACAGAATCTGGCTATTATTTTCTACTTCCAAGAGGGGGAAAAAAAACCAAATTACAATATTTCAGGCCATTTTTTGTCTTGCTTTCTAATGGATTAATTTTGTTTTTCAAATCAATGTCCTTTGATTATGGTTTTGTACAGTTTTAGCTTTCACAGTCTATAGAAGTAGTTGCAACTTTGTGAGTTAGAATACATGTCAATATAATACATGTCAATATAATACATCTGTTTTGTTTAGAAGTGCTAACTTTTTGAGGAAATATAGGAAAAATAGATGTCATTTGTGTTTGAAGTTTGCATCTGACATGAAGGCACAGTTCATCAGCACTCAGAAAGATTTGAAACCTCGAAAGTACACCTCCCAGTTCATGGCTAGAAGGGTCATTATCCATTATGCTTACAAATAAAGCAAAACACAAATGGAAAATCTACAATAGATCACAAGCGTCATTTCTATGCATTTGAAAGCATTTATTTTTAAAAGAGTTCTTGGCATGTAATTTCTTCTCTCTGCAGTGTTTTTCACTGTAAATGGATTCATACAGTCATATTTATATGTGTGTATGTATTTGGAAGAGTGTCTATGCATGTATTTCCTTGGGGAGGTCTTCACAGTAGCTACTACAGTGGTCAACTCTGGTATAAATAGATAAAGAGAACTGTGTTGGTTATAAATAATTGTTCTTTGTGTGCTATAAAACAGCACTTTTTGGTCGTTCCATTTGCATGCAGAGTATTAATTAAGAGATAACTGTCACTGCAGGTTGGCTGCAGAAGGCAGCAGGATCCAGCAGAGAGATAAATGCCAATGCCAAGTCATACAGGTTGGAGAGCATACAGGAAGTCCATAATGAAAAATTAGTTTAAAATTATAACTCACTTGTTAGTAACTTAGCGTTTTACATGCAGAGATGAAAAGGTCCAAAATGCAGTTGTTAAGGGTTGTACATACCAGGTGCAGGGGCTTGGGGGGTTTTAGGGGCTTTTTTGGGTCAATCTACATGTGATACACTAGAAATTGAAATTTTGGGATGCGATCAGTAAACTTGTTAGGAGGGTATAGGTGCCCTTTTTAACAAGAGTGTGTACAGCTTTCAGCACACTGGGAAGTCTTAGAACAGATTGCAAAGAGTCATCTCAGCTTGATTCAGAAGGCTTGTAAGTGTCCTTCATGTTTGAAAGTGTTTTGGTTTCTAATTAATTTAGCCAGAAGACATGTTATTTCTGACCTTCAAAAACCACCGTCTGTCTCATCCAAGTTTTACAAGATCCTTAAACTGTTTTATTTAAAAAAAAAAATCCGAAAACAAAACAAAAACAACCCCCAAAAAAACCAAACAGCAACCTGCCTTGTCATGTTGTGAGCAGCAAAGTACAAATAGAGATATATAGCTATTCTTAGTGATTCAGTATAACATGTTTTTCCACAGTATGGGGTCTGGGTTTGGGTTTATATGACATAGTAGAGCCATTTAATATAACATGAAATCTTCATTTCCATTAACCAGCAAAAATCCCATTAATTTCAGTAAAGAGATATCTACTTTGCAAATTGTAATATAATACCATTTTCTCACTGACATTGAAGTCAGTAAGAATCTCTTTACCACTTCAAAATAAGACTCTCCTTCTGTGAGCTTGAGATGAAGATAGGGGAATTTTTTTGAGGAATTTTTTTTCTTCAGTCTCAGTGACAAGGGCTGCCAACACTGTGAATGGAAAACTGCACTGTTCTGCCATCACTAAACAGCCTAAACCGAGCTGTCTGCTGTTGTGTTGCTTTAAGCAGCCATCAGAAGTTGTACATAAGTTGGGTATAGGATTTATGCAACCTGATTGAGATGAAAATAATGGCCCTTCAAATTTTTATAGTGAAATTACTTTTTCAAAGTATGTGACTTGCAATGCATCTTATGGAAGTAAGTTGATAATGCCAGGATTTTGGGGACAGTCTAGATATATGAACAACAGTTCAACATTAAAGAAATTCATGAAGCAATGAAAACTACACATTTTTAAGATCATATTTCAGCTCAGGAAAGTTTTCGTTGCCTCATGAATTATAGTCAGAAAAATCTGATTTATAATAAGAATAGAAAACAAACAAGGTTTTTTTTCTTTCTTTTTAGTGTCATTGGCAGCAAAGTCTCTCTGCTTTAAGAGTTTGAATCTAGTGGGAAGATTTCATAAGTGCACATGTTTTAAGGCTCCTGAGAGACTCTGGGTCATCTATTTCAGCCCGCCCACCCTGCAATAGCAGGAGGTCATTACTATTGCTTCTCTCCCATCCTACTTTTCTCCTAAATGCCATTTTCTAAAAGTGTCTAGCTCTGCTTTCTCTAAAATACATCTAGTGGAGATGTAGTTCATCCAGGCACTCGTTGGTGTTGTTGAAGCCAAGTGTTTCTCTAGCAACTGGTGACCAATGGAGGATGAAAGCTGAGCAGTTGTTGGGTTCATTCTTTGTAATACCATGTAAATAAGCTTAAATGCTGTGAATAGCTTCTTTCCTTTTTTTTTTTTTTTTGGTGTTTTGTTTGTTTGTTTGTTTTTGTTCTTTTTTTTTTTTTAAGGGAAGGCAACTTGTACATAACTGTAAACTGGGGGTCGTGGCCAGGTGGAAGTGCCTGAGGCTCTGGGGTTGAAGGCACAGCTCTGTCCTGCCTCCAGTCGGTCCTCTGCAGCAGTCCCACTTTCCTTCCCTACTCTGATACCCGTGGTTTTGGGTAGCACCAATTGGCAGAGCCTCAGCTTTAGACTTAGTTAAGCCTTAATATACGCAAAACAGAAATTCCTGTACATTACTACCAGTTCATTGTTGCAGTCTTCTCCATTATTTATTTTCTATCTTTTTATGGGTTGCACTTACCATACTTGTCCCTTTGAGCTTTTCAATATGTGACATCGGTTCTGCTTCCAACTTGTAATTTGTGCCATGTTTTAAATCAGTGCTGATCGTGGCAGAGAACACTGCGGGGGTTTTTTTTTTTAACATAATTACTTTGTACATATGTATTTAATGTATCCATTATTAGCTCAGGTGTATTTCTTTTTTAATGTTCTTCTTACAACCTATTTTCTTTGTGTTTTACTTTCTTTGGGGACTCATATCCTTAGCAAATGTATTCATCTCTTCACATATTGCTATATTGAATCTGTTCTTGCTGGAGTTTGGCTATATTTTGCATTTTCACATAAGATAATTTTTTTTGAAGTACAGGAAGATCATTTAAAGTCATATGCTTTCAATTATGAAAATGCCAAAAAAATAAAGTGTGTTTTTCCTCATAACTGACCTAAATAATGAGATTTAAGTACTCTGAAGTCCAGTATATTGCCTGTGAAAAAAATCTTACTGTTGAATCAAGTTCACATATTAAAAACAAGAACTTTTGCTTTTTTAAAATACAGGCAAGAAAGGCAAAGCAGAACAACCAATGTTTTGCTAGGTGGATACCAAAAGAAGCAGAATGGGGAGAAAATCAGAAGTCGTATTTTTGTGGGTTTTCTTAGAATTAAATATTCTTAGTGTTGTATGCTTCTAAGCTGTATGGAAAAAGTGTTATAATCAATCTACTTTGCTTTTGTTATACTTGATTATTTGTATGATTTATAAATTAGTTTGTTAAGACTTCAAGAGGGGATATTACCAAATATTTTTAAATGCCTTTCATTCCATGTAAAAAAAGAATTGGAAAGAAATATGCACATCATTTACGATTCCTCTAGAAAGTGTGTTAAGTATTTTTTTCCTTAATGTGTAGCTTATTCTATAAATGGCAGTATAGATAGCTATCTCTCTTTTCACTTGGAATCAAAGAGGAGTTCACTGCAAAAATCTGCCAGTTCTGGATGAAGTTGTACAGAAATAGGTGTCCCAGCTGGTTGGCCTAGGGTTCTTGTGAAAAATTGGCTCATATTATAGCTGGCTCCCTTTTCTCTGCAGGCCATATAACTTTGTGACAAGAAAGCAACAAAAGGAGGGCTAGGGAGAATAGCCGTCCTTTATTGGGTGAAGGGGGAAAATACAGTGATGAAGGATGAGGAAGAATCTGAGGTAACTTAATGCCTTCTTTGCCTCAGTCTTTAATAGTAAGACCAGTTGGCCTCAAGATCCCCAGCCCCTTGAGCTGGAAGACAGGAACAGGGAGCAGAACAAACCCCTGTAATCTAAGAAGAAGTAGTCAGTAACCTGCTATGCAGCTTAGACACCCACAAGTCTATGGGGCTCAACCCAGGGGTACTAAGGGAACTGACAGAGGAGCTCAGCAAACTACTTCCAGTCATTTACCAGCAGCCCTCGTCAAGTGTGGATGTCCCAGATGGCTGGAAGTTGGATAATTTGACATTTACCTACAGGAAGGGCCAGAGAACTCTCCAGAACACTCCAGACCTGTCAGCCTGCCCTTACTGCCAGACAAGGTCATAGAGCAGATCATCTCAAGTGCCATCATGCAATGTGTACAGGACAAACAGGAGATCAGGCCCAGCCAGCAGGGGTTTACAAAAGGCAGGTTCTTCCTGACCAACCCGGTCTCCTTCTGGTCAGTGGCAAACTGACCCCCTTAGTGGATGAGGGAAAGGCTGTGGATGTTGTCTACCAAGACTTAAAGTTCTTGACACTTTCTCCCACAACATTCTCCTGGAGAACCTGGCTTCCCATGGTGTGGCTGGGTGTCCTCTTTGCTGGATTAAAAACTGACTGGATGGGCAGGCCCAGAGAGGTGGTGGTGAATGGAATTGCAACCAGCTGGTGGCTTGGCTAGTCAGTGGAGTTCCTCGGGCCTCAGTACTGGGCTAGTCCTGTTTACATATTTTATCAGTGATCTGGAGATCATGTGTGCCCTCGTTCAGCTCACAGATGACTCCAAGTTGAGCAGGAATGTTGGTCTGCTGGAGGGTAGAAGGTTCCACAGAGGGATCTGGACAGGTTGGATCAATGGGCTGAGAAAAGGAGGTTGAACAAGGCCAGGTTCTGGATCCTGCCCTTGGGTCACAACTCCATGCAATGCTGCAGGCTCGGAGAAGAGTGGCTAGAAAGCTGTCTGAGAGAAAAGGACCTGGAGATGCTGGTCGACTGCCAGCTGTACATGAGCTAGCAGTTTGTTAGGAAAGTTTAGCTTGAATATTAGGAAAAATTTCTTCACTTAAAGGGTGATCACAATTTGGATGAGGCTGCCCAGGAAAGTAGTTGAGCCTCCATTCCTGGAGGTGTTTTACAGGCATGTAGAGGTGACATGTAGGGACATGGTGGACTTGGCAATGCTGAGTTTAAGGTTGGACTCAATGATCTTGAAATTCTTTTCCAACTGAAATGATTCAACGATTGTAAGACCTGCTCGCTAGAATTAGGTTTATTTATAAAAAGTTGCACAACTTCCTGGTGGCCTTACAGCCCTATCAACTGATTTTTGCAGTAGCAGAGTTCTGTCCCTGCTGAGTGTAGTGGTGGGAGCTTTGCCAATACCGTTGCGCTTCCACCCCACACCTGACACACGGTGTGTTCTGAACTGAGAAATTCAGTAAGCCAGGGCACCCAAGTGGTGCATGTTGTGGGTGGCTACTCATCAGTGCCATGTCAGCTAGCCATGCAGCACTGAAACAATTAATAGATTGGAATAAATGAGGGAGTTTACAAAACAGTTAAGGAACCTTGGACACGACACTTTTTCAGGCAGCATGATATTTTATATGATTATGATTTGTGCAATCAGGGCTCTGTTATGCCTGAAAGGTAATGAGTGTAAATTGAGAAGGAAAAAGGAAGCATATTGAGAAGTGTTATAAAGACCAAGGATACTACTGAAATGTTGAGTTGCTTCAGACAGTACATACACATCTGGAACATATTACTGTAGCTCTCCTCTAAGAGAGGTCCAAAGCAAGTAAAGGAGGTTTATTCCAAGATAAAAAATAAATATTACAAAAAGCCCTACCTTTTTTTTTATTGGAACTGTTCAAAAAATGAAATATAATGGCTACCTAAATCAGTTTAAGTATATCATAAATAATGCATTAAATATTCCATCAAGAAATAACCACAAATTCAGGTTACTGAAGCAAGCAATGTGAAAAATCAAGGTCTAGCAAGAAAACCTGTTGGCATTTTATCTCAAACTACAAAATGTGCCAATTCCCTACTTCTAAATTCACAAGTTGAGCCCTGTAAAATGTCATTCCCCCATACTTCTTATTTCCCCTAAAACCTTGGGTTTTACACAGGAATTACTTGACTAATAGTAAGTGCTCACTTTCCTTTCAGGACCAAGCCTCCATCTTAAATTATAATAATATGTGCTGGTCACGACAAGAAGGGTAAATGGTAATGTGGAAGTATTAAGTAAATAGTTTGTGGTGTAGCTATCATAGGATTCTTCCCAGGGAAGCCAATTGGTAAGGACTTAGCAACATGTTTTAGAGATATTTAAGATACTATATGATGGTATAAACTGAATGTGAAAAAAAATAATAATAATCAGCATGTTTCTAGCAGTGTACAGGGGAGATGGAGGGAAGGTAATTCAAGCTACTGGTGCCAGTATGATTTATTAACATTGAGAAGCACAGCACCTCTGTAGCATAACTATGCTACTAAGTGCCATAAAACCAAATCATTATATGATGAAAAAAGCCCCTTTTCCTCTAATTTAAATTTAGATTTATAGTTATGAATTATAACCATGCAGATTAATCTAATTTTGGTTTTAACATAAATTATGTAATAAAGCTTCTTCCTATTCTGGCACATTCCCCACCTACAGGCAACAACACTTATTTCAAAAGTAGTCCAGCAATCTTACTCTGAGTAAGATCTGTGCTCACTAAAGACTATAAAGAACCTATATATTCACAGGGTGGATTAGGTAATTCTATCTCTCTTGCATTCTGCTCTAATTATTGTTTCATTGAAGGACTAAATGCATTGTTATGATATCCTAAGGCTTTATTTAAATCTGTCTTCCTCCATGATCTTCCTTTAAGATACTTTCAAGATGCAGGAATGGGATGTAGTTATTGTGTATGCGTGTTTTAAGACAACTTGTGCAGATGGACACAAATTTTACAGGTGAAACATTTTGATAGGTTTTAAATAGCATATGTGTCTGATAAACACTGCTGAAAACTAAAAGTTCTGTCAGAGTAACTCCTGTGGTAGATATATACAGCTGTGAGTTTCCCTGTGTGAGCTTGGAAAACTGGTTCTGTTTCTCTGTCTCTGTGCCTGCTTATTTGTATTACTTTATTTCACTAGTAGATTTTAGACAGGAGTGTCCCAGTGAAAGAAGCAATCCTGTATGATAAACACTGTTCATTGAATTATCAAGTCATGGCATTTTGTTATGGTTTCTAAAACACTTAAACCAGTTTATTTCAGGCAATTGTCATATCTTCTTTGTCCATCTTTTTTTCTTGTTTGAAGTAGAATATTCACCTTTTGCTGATACAAGAAATTAATTATTTGTTTTTCATATAGTATCTTGACCCATATTTTAAATGCTTTTTATTTTTTTATAGGTCCTCCCATGCCATCCTCCTCATCTAGTCCATCAGTTACTGAACATTTACACTCCCCTCCTCCATCACCCAATCTCCATGACAACCAGAGGTGGTTATTAAGTAATAATGCCAGCCAGCCAGTTCAGGACTCTGATACAGATGAGGACTATACTGCCGGCTCATATCTAGTACAGACCAGTGATAATCCAGTATCTGTCCCAGGTCATGGTAAGAAGAGGACACTTTGTCCATAGTTTAAATACCCTTTTATTTTCCATCTTCTTAAGAAATTGTCTAACAAAACTTAAATATATCAAAATGACTGTATTTTAAACTGATTTTTCCTTAAATGCCACAAATTGTTTCTATTTTACTGTAAGATAAGCAAGAGTAGAAAATAACTGCTAATATAAAAAAGCTCATTTATGTTTAACAGGCAATGCTTATGTGAGACAGTAGCTATTAATGATTTATTATGTAATGTAATTCTTAGCAAGTGACTAACCTTTAGTTGTACTTTTTAAAGGGTAGGCTGAAGTTGGTTAAACTGTCATGATATTTAGCTTCAGAATAATGTAAAAGTTTTCTTTTACTACCTCATCAAGTGCAGCAGGTTCCAGCCGTTCCTTTTATTTCCTAAAGGAAGGGAGAGCAGGATATTTTTACTGGATAGGGCACTCAAGACTGTGGAAAAAAGCTCTAAAGAGAGCTCTGAGATGACAGGAGGCAGTGGTGGCTTCTGAGATGTATGTTTCCACATTTCTCTTCCTTCCAGCCAGTATCAGTAAGCAAAAGGAGTGACAGACTTTAAACACCAGTGTCTGCTTAAACATTGTGCCCAAAGAAACCACTGTTTTTCTTTTTCTTCTTTCTTCTTTCTTCTTTTTCTTCTTTCTTCTTTGTTTTTCTTATTTTCTTTTTGTTCTTTTTTCTTTATTCTTTTTTTAAATTATTTTTCTTTTTTTTCCTTTTGATATGAAAAAATATATTAGCCACAGGTTTTCATTTCTGTTGCATGACTGAGCAGATTTTCTTGGTGTAGGCGAAGGCAGACTGGAAGAATAATTTTTTTAATTCACAGCCCTTCTCAGGTAGACCAGCAAAGCTTAGAACAAGCTACTTCATATTCTAAGAACCATTCCTGTGTTTTGATTATTAAAATCTCACCTACAGATGAACCACTAGAGGGGGTATGGAGAAATATTTCTCTGCAGATTGCACATCAGCTGATTGGACAGAATTATTTTGCCAAGCATAATACTAAATTTGAGCTTCTCTTCTTAACTTTAGAGTGGAGTTTTGGTGTTGTGTCTCAAAGGCCAGTCTGCTAAGAGCACTTGTGTATGTGAATTTGACACATTTGGATTAAGGTCTTTAAAATTGAAGATAACTTTATCTTTACATGTTCAGCTTGCTCAGTACTTAATCTGTGAAGAGCTCAAAAAATGGTCATGCAGTCATAATCAGGGTAAGCTATTGTCCTGGTTTGATAAGGAAGTGAGTTTTTTGGGAGGCTTTCTTTTATCTCTAGGAATATGAAATCTGTTAGAAAATATATGCATTATCCAAAAGGTAGCCTGATTTAGTTCAGTAAGTCAATATATTTAGATTACTGAATCCCCCAACTCTTCTTTTATAAATTAAAAATGCAAAAGCAAGACAAAACTGCTAGAAATTTTGAATAGTTGGGAGGATCTGCTTGCATCTCTTAGGAAGCTAGTAAGTATTCATCATTCCTCTAGATTTTAGTCCTTTTGCTGCTTCTGAAATTTTGAACAGTTGCTTGCCAGTGAGTTTACCAACCTTAAGGAATGTTCCTTAACCTGTTCCATCCCAGACAAGCTAAATTAATTTCATCTGATCCTGTGTCAAGTCAAGTCTTGGCCTTTTAGCAGAACAATGTCAGAGGGGTTTTGATTACAAGTAGGACAGGAGTAGCACCGTGGTATTTGTTGAGACAGTTGTTCTTTGTAAAACTTTTGCTAAGCAGGAGGAAAACCCAGCATACTCTGCAAGTATGTGTTCTTTTTGCTTTTCCCTCTCTCTTCCCACTGTTCTCTGTATCCTCTTCCTGCAGATGTCTGATATTCACCCCTTCAGTGTTTATGTGCGGTAGAAGTGTTTGCAGCTCCTTCTGTCAAATCATCCTTCTCTCCACAAGATTAGACTGGTTTTCAGAAGTGTTTCACCTTGCTACCCACATATACTGTATGTATAGTGACTGCCATCATTTAAGTCAGGCTTGTTGCTTTTCTGCTGGGTAAGGAGAAGATCATAGGTGTTCAGCTAGTGGACTTCCATTTCCACAGTCAGCTGCAGAATGAAGGTTTGTGTTACTGGAAGAAAGATTCCTTTCACTCAGCACATAATACTGGAAGAAAGATTCCTTTCACTCAGCACATAAATGAATATTGCTTGGGTTATCTACCTGATTTGCTTATGGTTGGTTTCTCATAACATATGCTGATGGCCTGTTGGTGGGGGGGAAAAGTATGTTCATTGTAAAACAGGGAAAAGCAGAATTTAATAAGTTAGCTACAACTTTCTTCTACTTGATGATATGCATGGTTGTGTAGCATTGCACTGTAGTATGTGGATCTCTCCAATTCTATCAAGTCAATATCATTTAATTGTGGCCTTTAGTTGTGCTCTTATTTGATTACTGCATTTTCTTTAGCTAAAATGGTAAGTAATGCAGCATGTGTAGCACTTTCACAGAAAGAAGGGGTTTTTTCCACCAGTTGTCTTTTCTTTTGCATCTTCATGTAAGCTTTCAGTGCTGTCTAATCTTAATGGGTTTAAAGTAAGTCCAGTGCCACATTCTAGATGACTTTATCCAGTGTTTATGTTGGCAGAGGGTGGGGGATCACTGCTGAAGCATTTAGGGATAAAAAAAGTGCTGACTGAAAACAATTATATTATTGAAACTGCTTTCAGTAATATTGACTTTATTTGAATAGCAAGTTGAATTAACATCTTCTTAGTCTATTCAAACATCTGATTGTTTTCCTTTAGAATGAGTTAATTTGATCAATGTATTTAATTTGATTGGCTCACTCAAAATTTAGAGTATCTGAATATGTGTGTAGAATTATATTAATCTATGATGCTGGGTTTGATTAGCTTTTTGTTTTGTTAACCAATGGGAATTAGCTTCCTTTTCTGGAATTAGCTAAAAGAGCAAAAAGAATTAGTAAAATGATTTATCAGATGCTTACCACAAGAAGCTGAGATCTACACAGAGGTATTACTATTAGCTTTAAAAATTCAGATCAAGTGAGGGCTGTTGTGGACAGTTTAATAGGAATCATTTAATTTCTCTAAGAGCAGTGTGTTAGTAAGTCATGAAATTCAGAAGGAGATAAATTTTAGGACCATCAATTACAACTCTTCTTTTTCATAGTATCTCTGGTTAATTCTACTTGTTCCTCTTCTTCAGGGTGCAGCTCAGTATATGAACTGTTCTAGCAGTCAGTCTGTGAGCCTACTGCTATCAGAACAATTTATTTATTACATTTGTTGTTTTTAGAAGGAGCAGCAAAATGCTTTATAATGAATCTGAATCCATATGCAGGGAAATGAAACAGTTGTTAAAGTGAGAGGGAGAGTAGAGTGAACTGGGAGCTGGGAGGAAAGGGTTCTTGAATGTGATTGAGTTGGAGGGTTTCCTTATGTCACTAAGTCTGTTTATAAAAAATAGAAGTCATGCAGTATCTGTATTTAGGCATCTTGATAAGTTTCTTCATATTTTTCCATGAAAAGTTACAGATTAGTCAGAATTTGGAGGGGAATTTATTGAAATTAGTAGCAGCTTATCTTTTAACACAGAATTTAATATAATAAAAAATAAGGTGCTAAATTCTTAGTTTAAGCAGAGAGTATGAAGACAAGTTACAGTTAATATTTAATGCTTACTACTGACAATGAAATTGAAGAGTCTTGAATTAGAAGCTCAGATTTGAGAATTTTTACCCCTAAATTGGAAATATTGTGGGAGAACCAGAAATGCAAAATAGAGAAGGATGTATTTCACAGCAGCAATTGTATAGTGCGTTTGAACATCAAGGTTCTCATGTTTCTTAATAACAATTTGTGATGATAGTTTGTGTAGTGGGAAGATCTGAAAAAAATTCAGTATAATATGTACTGGTCTTCAGTTGTCCTTGATCCAGGATCTGCCAGGTAATGCACAATAAACAAGATTTTACTCCAGCCACATGGGAATTGCAGATTGATGGGCTTTTCAGTTCAAAATGGCTAAGCCTTGCTACAAATTTGGAAATCTAGAGCACCACTCTGAATTTAAACTTGTGAAAGAGAAAAAGTAATGTAATGAAGCTGGTTGAATGAAAAGGTATTTGAACTCTCTGCATTCGCAGGTCTCATTGTAGGACATCTCACTCTACAGACACCAAATGTGCTGTGGCATAATTCTCCTATAAATTGAGGAATTTAGTTCACGATGATTCATTAGAACTTGATGGAAGAGCTTATACAAAAGTACCTGCCATACAGAAATTATTGTTTTCATTATCCCACAATGCCAAGAAGCCAAGGTCAGAACCTTTTCCTTTTGTACAGGTACCTGAGGGAATAGGTGCCCAATGCTCAAGGCTGGCACAAGTAAAGACCAGATATAACACATGTACAGAGCATAGGTGGGAATTTTATTAGGTGTTTGGTAGGGGTTTTTTACTCTTCAGATTTTCCCTCCATCTCTCATGTTTTCTGCATAGATACCACAATTTATGTATAAGGAGCATAACTAAACAATCTGCCTCATTTCCACCTTTTTCTTTCCACCAAGAGCAAAATTAAATGGAATTGTGATGGGAAGTGCTCACAGAGATTTGTGCTATACGTTAATGGAAGATGCTAGTGACTTTTAAGGCGTCTTTTCTTTCCTTGCAGCTACTGTCAGGGTGGGAAGAGGAAAATGGGATTTTTCCCTTGATACCCAAATGGCTTGTGAGAAGGTTGGAAATAACCTGTGAAAAGACCCATGGCAGATTAAGTCTTAGCCAATGTGGGAGTACCTTGTGTGCTTTCTGGTAGTCCTGCTTTAGAGCCTACTAAACACTTCCCAGTCCTTACTCCATCTCTGCTTTGCCACAGTTACTCCACAAATGAAGCTGCATGTGCTGGTGAGCTAGAATTTGGCAGCCAGGTTGTCACCTGCCATGTAACTTCACAGAAGGAGTTCTTTTGATTTCCTGTAATATTCTCAGTAGGAGGAGATCCTTGTGGGTCTTGAGCCCAGCTTTTAAGTGGATGGCCCACACAGGGATTGAACCCCCAATGTTGGTGTTATCAGCACCATGCTCTAATGAACTGCATTTTAGTAGTTTAGATCATTGGGGAACAAAAGGAGAGGGAAGGGGTTATGGGGGTGTTCTAGGACACAAGGAAACAAAATTGAGGTCATGAGATAAAATGCTTTAAAGCTCTTTAGGTTTTTTTCAGTGGAGTATATATATTTACTTCTTTTCTTTTTCATCATTCTCAGAGCTGTCAGTCATCTGGAATCTCTGATGGTATCCACATGGCTTATTTTCATTGTTGTCTGACAGATTGTTTAATGAGATTTTTTTTCTCTTATCTTATAATTCATGATAAATTAAATTTTGTCATTGTTGTATCAGTACACACAATTTGCCCTCAGGTCTGACACTGGCCCTAAGACATGTTATTTGAAAAATTAACTCAGATCTGTTTGGTTTGAAATACTCTGTGATGATAAATTAGGATTAATAGTTCAAACTAGGAGGAGTTGTATTGAAGAAGATCATGGGGATATCCTATAATCTTGGTTTTATTTAACATCCTCGTTAGTTTTATGGATGACGGAGTAAAAATGGCCCTAAAAATTTCCCAATTATACTAAATAGCAAGTGTTCTGAGTGCCAACTAGAGACAGAATGTTAATAGAAGAGGGCAAGGAAAGATAATTAATTATATAGCCAGAAACTAACAAAGTGAAATTAGAACTGAAAACTATAAGCTGGTCTGAAGTGCAGTGTATTCAGGAAAAATCTAAGGAGAAATGGACATAGAGAGTTTTAATTAGGCATTAATCTGCAGCATGGTCTGACTCACGGGTACTGTTTGAGCTGGGTATATAAATGTATCAGCAAAGAGGGATCTCTAGACATAGTATCAATGGAATATAAGTTTGGAATTCAGACATCTTGCTTCTTCAAAGTTCCTGTCAAATTCTCTTATTGCCCTTTATTTTCCTGTTCAGATAGTTGCATGAAAACAATTATGAGGTTAGAGGTATTACTATATGGGAATAGGTAGAGATTAAACTTTGGCTCAATACGTGACCTAAGCAATAAGTGATTGCTGGCAAAGAGAAGCTAATAACCAAAGATAGAATGGAAATGTTGCATGCGGTGTGAGGATACAATTAAAAGTAACTGGATGAAAATAAGGAAAGGAAAGATTAGGCCCATGGTTAGGAAAAACTGTTTAACAGTGAACTACATTAAGATATCAAAGTCTGTCCCAAGGAATTGACAGAAGCTCTGTCATTTTTGTAACATGATATTAAAACAAATAAAAATCTAACTCATACTGCTGAGAACGAATCTACATTCCATTAGGAGAAGGTGGACTGAGATAACCTCCTGGAGCTTTTCTAGGAGTACTTGTGTGCATTTCAAATCAGGTATATGTGAGCTTGTAGTTTATGACAGAGATTTCCTTACTAAGCTATGGCTATGCCTGTTACATTGGCAGCCTGCATGTTGAAATGCATTGCCTGTTTAAATGTATCAGAAAATTATTTGTCCTGTAGCCCAGACCTCACTCTGAAATTGTCTAGACCTTCCACAATAAATCATTTGCAAAACAGCCGCTTTCCCTTCCCACGTGTTGGACCATTTTATATCCTGCGAAATTACAAAATAAGATTCCCAGTTCTCAGTGAAAACTGCCAATGTCTTCTGGGCATGTACATACTCATGTAAATATTTTGTAAGCAAAAATGTTTGATACCCATAAATTCACAATGCCCGCGATGCTGAATAGAGGTACTTGACAAGCTTTCTGTAAATACAGAATAAGTTCATGTTATAAAAATACATTCTGACTTTTTTTCTCAGGCCAGAGACAGTTTTGTTTCACCCAGTGAAACAAAACCAGCCTTCCTTGGTAGCTACAGAAGCATGTAAATCTCTTATGGTCCAAAGTCAGATATTGCAGGAAGGCAGATATCTTTCAGGAACTACAGATCAACAGATTTATCTGTTCCACTTGCTTGGGGCAAATGTAGTTGCCTTAAAAGCTTGAAAATTGTGTCTTGAGTGCTAGCCAGTTTATTTTTTATCTCTTTTTGATATTTGATTTCAATTTCATGAATCCATCTTTTTATCCTCTTTCATTGGTTTTTGAGCCAAAATTCTGTCAACATTGTTCCCTTAACGTACAAAAATGTACATTTGTTCAGTTTAATTAAGCATTCAGTCTGTTTGCCAAGAGCAAATTACAGTTCCCCAATCTCACCCTCACCCCTCCAAAATCAAATTTTGCAAAGTGGTGGGCAATTACTTCTCCTATCTGATTGTTTTAAGTCATGTTTTGCTCCTAAGAGATTTTTGTAGTTTTCAATCTCTTAGTATGTTAATTAATAGAAGAGCCAAGACCCAATTATTTCTCCTCAGATTGTGGCCTTTGTAGCCTTTAAAGAACAGTCTCCCCCACACCTCCTGTATCATTAGCTGCAAAATATCTTTCCAGAGATTATTTTGGCCTTTTCACGAATCAAAGGATTCAGAGTGACAAATTATCCATCTTATACTCGAATGCATGCCAGATGGGACAACCTGCCAACTGTGTATCGTAGTGCGGATATGATCTGATGTGGAGACATTTTCTCCACTCCTCCTTCCCCATCAAAAATCATATTACAGAAAATCAGGCAGTTTAAGAAAATCTGTGAAGATAAATCCATTCTGAAATACAGTGAAACATAAAATACAGTTTTACTGAAGGAAGCACGCTGCACCCAAATGTCAGCTCACTTGAAGTGAACTAACGTGTACCTGGCGCGATGGATGAACATAAGAGTCAGAAATGCATCCTTCCCTCTTGCCAGTGCTTGCACACACATCGTTTCCTTTGACTGCTTGATTATAGAACAGACATTTCCTAATTGCAGGATAAGGAGCTTGAATTTGAATTCTGTCACAGTTTAATGGAGGAATCCTGAAGTCGCAATCAGGAACAAGGATGTACTGTTCTTGTGCAGAGAGTAGGCTGTAAGAAATTTATGGTAGAAATTAATCTGTAATTCGGAAGGTAAGAGGACAAGGAAACAGTTACATAGGGGGTTTATTTTCATTATAAATTACAAATCTGAGGACTTCACCCACGTCCTGCTTATGCTGACTTCCAGAAGAACAAATGTTATGTGAGTGCACAGCAAATAACTTGTAGAACATCAGGATCAGATGCAAGTGTGTCACATCATCACATTAAGCTCTTTTATTTGGATTTTTCATTATTTTTGGGGGGGGAAAGGTCTAGTAATTTTAGCTCTGTACTGCAATACAAAATCTTTTTTAAAAAGCTATTTTTAGAAAGGGAGGACTCAAGATCTTACACATGTTTCCATGTGTTCATCACTTGGTAGCAACAGTGTGAATTTACAGTTTTGGAGGCCTTTCTTATGAGCTCTAATGCTCACCAATCCTTGGTGGATTTGTGAATTCAAAAGTTCTTCAAGAAACATAGAATGAGTTGAAGATTGTGAGGTTTTAATAAAATCTTGTTGTTTTGGGTTTTTTTTTAATATCTAGTTTATTCTATAGTTCCAATGATTGCTACAGCCTGATTCTGTGCTTCTGAGGAATTGCTATTGGATTAAATGGAAGTTGCTAGTGGAGGTTAATACAAAAACCTGGTCATTCTGATTCAACTGCAATATACATTTTATTCTATAGTGTTGAAAAGTTCCTGTAGCAAAAAAAAAAAAAAAAAAAAAAAAAAAAAAAAACAGATAATTTGACAATTTTCTTTTTTAATTCTGATTTTTCTTCCCATTGCCTTTTGGTTTCCATTTGAAATCTGTTCTCAGTAGCTGTAAGTTGGAGGATCATGTTTCAGTGCTTCAAACATGCTGCTTGCTGAAAAAGGACTTTCAGAGATTCAGCTGGCAGATGCTTGTTGCAGTCTTTCATAGGAGGAATGCTAAAGATTTTCTCTTTGAGTCACTAAGCAAAAAAAAAAAAAATAGTGTGCATTGATGATTGTGAAAACCATTTATCTCAAAGTTGCTTTGCAAAGTGAAAGGCTAAACATCTGTCACCTTTAACATCCTTTATCTTTTTTAATATTATCAATAGTTTTAATAGCCTAACGACTGTGCTTAAAGCATGAGTTTTCTGCTCTTCTCTCTCGTTTACAAAAAATTTCTCCATTTAATATCTTTCTGTGTCTGACGTAGCATTGACATGAATTTATTTGTCACTAGCCCATTAGGAGTACACAGGAGTAGTAAGCCTGCTTTTTAAGGATGCAGAGATCTGACTAGAAGGCACATCAGCCTTCCTTTCTCATGCAAGGCCAAGGATTCCTATTGTCAGATGCAGTGGGCATGAAAGCAGCAATTTTACAGCACAAAAACTCCAATAACATTTACTGCGGTTGGCTGAGATTGCAGTGCACACAGGCACTGCTCAGTCTTGGTTGCTTAAGCACCAGCTTCCCTTGGCTTTTTGCCAGCCTGCACGCTCCAAAGAGACAAGTCCTTTAAGGCGAAAGAGTTTTCCTTGTAACTTGCTTTGGGGTAAACAGACCATTCAGGCATAGTTTATTGCATTACATACTTGACTATGCATACTGGAATGCAGCAAAGTAATTGGTAGCATTATTTTAATCGTTAGAATTCATAGGTACGAGATATGTTCTCTGAGCCAGGAGGGAGGGGAAAGAAAAAAGTAAGGATGTTTCTGCCTGTTAAGTTGCTGATCATTTATTACAAAAGACTAAAAATATTCTCTCCATGGGAATTCTGTATGTTTACACTAGTATCCCTGCTACAGTTACAGAAAACAGAATTAATTTGCCTCTTTATTGCTATTCTTCTCTTGAAGATAAATCCCATAACAGTTAGTAGGAAGATGCAGTGTCAAAGAACAGTTCTGTTTATGTAACAGGATACTTTGTTGTCATTAAAAAAACCAAACAAACCAAAGTCCTCAATTTGGAAATACTGTAATCGCAGAATACTTGCAAATTAAAAGGAAGTCAGTTACTGTAAATTTGCCATCAGTCCAGCTCATCTTTGTGTTGAAAGGTATTCTGTTTTGCATTAATCAGCAGTAAACTCATCCCATTATTGCCATAACCTGGAGACTCTACATGAAATGGTCTCTTAAATATTACTTTGTATGCATTTCTTGAAGCTCCAATTTAACACTGCAGTAGCTATTCAAACAACGTACAATGGAATTTATTTGTAATAAAGCATATTATATCTGAATATACAGGAGGCTGAGTTATCACTGAGTTACTGACTTATCACTGGCTTATCACAAAATATCAGCTGCTGCTGGATGAGTCTTGTAGTTCATTCAAAAAGGCTCAAGGAAGAGTAAAGCTATCCCTTGATTTTGTCACCAGCAGTTGGTGTGAGGGGTCTTGTTTTTGTGTTCATTCTTAAACACAAAGAAACCACAAGGATGTTTTTGTTTAATGCTTCCTTCTTTCTCCTCTGCAGCATCCTACATTGTGTTCAGGAAAGCTTTAAAATACTGTCTGTGGTATTTCTTGAGTCTCTGGGTTACTTTCTGGTAGCTTGTCCTCTGCAGAGTGGTGAAAAGGTGAGGCTAGGGGTGACCTTGCACCCCCATCTCTGTGTACACTAGCTTCGAAATTGCTTCAGAAAACAAGTGAAGCACTTCTAATGAATTGCGCTTTTGAGTCTTTGAATCTGCACAGCATCTCCATCAGGTTTTTACAGCTGGACTCTTCCTGTAATTGCTACTGGGGTGAGATGCACAACATGGGGTTTTGGAGCTAAGTACTTACATTGTTTTACTGGCCAAGAATATATAGCATAGAGGGAGCGACAGACTTCATGAAATTCACAGTTATATATCTTCATGTTCTTCAACTCTTTCCGACATGCTGCTGATTTGCCAGCAGGCACTCTAGATGGGGATTAAAGAAATGGAAAAGCTAAGATACAGTTTCTTAAAGCAGCAGTATATTAGTAAAGAAGTTGTTTGTTATGTCTGATACATGTCAAAGATCTGTTTATTTTTATTGCTACTGAAAAATTAGAAAGAAGCACTTCACTGTTGTAATTTTGTTGACATTGGAATATATAGTAATGCTCAGAAAAAAGTATCCACCAAGAGAAACAATAATTGATAACTTATAATTTTCAATTTCCAAGTACTTTAGCTCTTAATGTGCCTTCAGATATTCAGCATTTGAGGCGTATTTACCTAGATAATTCAAAAATAATAGGACTTTTTCATGTCTTTTTTGTGCATTTTTCAAGTGCTACAGTATAAAGCTGTTACTTATGCCTTGTATTGTATGGTTTTCAAAATTTAAAAATTCACTGCAGTATTTTTCTTCAGATGTCCTTCTTGATCTATTTCCTCAAGGTCTTTAATCAGTGGTGTGTAATATGGAATATTTTTCTGTTTGTTTATAGTTTTATATGAGAAATTCAAAATAATTGGCATCAGAATGCACCACAGCATCATGTATGGATCTCTTCCTCACTGAAGTTGAATTTCTTATTTTAATCTAGTCTCCCATTTAAAAATATTTCGTTGTCTCTCCTAATTGTAGTGAATTCTAGCTACTGTTGTTTACCTAAGCCAGTAAACAGGAAGGCAGAGATGGAGGATGGGTTAGATATTTTTAAAACTCCTTTCTAGCTTCTAGAAAGCCCTCCAGAATAAACTGCCTTGCAAGGCTTCTGGACTGAAGGCCCTGAGGGACATTCCTAGGCAGGGTGGAGGAGTCAGCCAGTATACTTACATTGTTTTGAGCTTGAAAGGGAAATACTTCCTTGCCCTATTACAGAGATTTATATTCTTAGCTAGACATTTAAAATGGCTGGTTTTGTAGAGAAAGACCAGCAGAATAACAATCAAGTAAAACATACAGGCTGCCCAGATTCATCTAGTTGCTTTATCATTAGTAATACTCAGATCAACATTTGTTAAATAAATTTATCTGAAAGTTCTTTTGAAACAGTCTTGAGCTTTGGGTGCAACTTTGCTTCATTGTCATATAATAACTTTGTATGATCATGGCCACAACAAACCAGATTTTTTTTCCCCCTTTGTTTATATAAAATTCCTTGAGAGAGAGTTAAAATTCAAACTAGTAAAGAATGAAATGTTTATACTTGGGCATTTAAACCACCTATGTCCAAAAGTGAAGTGCCCTGTAGTACCAGTTTTGGGTTAGGGAAGTTGGGGAAGCTTCCTTCTTTCATGTGTGCTTTAGCAATGTTGATGTTCTTGTATGGTGTGCTGCCCCAGTTTTAATCTGTTCTGTCATATCTTGGGAACAGAGAGTGGCTATATATTTTTGAGTGATGGATAGAATACTGCTCCTACAAAAAGTTCAAGAAATTTGAAGGCAGAAAAAAAATCCAGAGAATGATTAAAAGATTGTTCGAGGGGAAGCTGAGTATGGTTAGTAGTATATAATTTTTCTGACACTAATCCTGAAATAATCAAATGTGAATACTAAAGAGTCTATAAACAATGCACTAACCTTTCATCTTAGTGATGATGATTACTTGCACAACTGCAAATAATGTCTTATATCCTGGCAGAATTAAGTTGCAGTTAATATATGCGTATGTTTCTATTTCCTGTTGCTGCACTACCATGATTACAACAGACCTGAAAACATATTTAAAGAAGTGTGAAAAGCATATTCCTGTGGTTACAAAGACTTGAACAATTCAGTGGCATGTGCAGACAGCCTTTGGGAAAACCTCTTGAGAGGTATGAAGTACAGGAACCTCTAGATGCAGTGCTCTTTCACATTTGCATCAGTGCGGTGTGGTTCTTTTGGAGATGTTGAGTAGTAAAAGAAAAAAGTAGTTGCAGATGCACTATTTCTACCACTCAAAAATTTGCACTCTGCTAACATAAATACCAGACAGCTCCTTTGCCATGATTTCTGCCTCCAAGTGCAAAGCTCTGTGCTTTGAGGGTTAACAGTCCTAAAATAGTGTGCTGTTTCTATTGCCCCCTGCCATAGCTGTCTGTTAATAGTGACCATGAGATATGGGCGAAGCCAAGTGGTCATGCAGCAAAGCCTCTGATTTGAATCCAGAGAAGACACTAGAAAACTAGATCCCCTTTTCTTGGTGTATTTGTTGTTTGCCACCATAGGAATAAAGATTTCCATTGCTGCTGTGGAATATCAGTGGAAAACTAAATGTACAAATAATGGAGACTGCTCATCTGCCCCCTTTTTTAATTTCTGATGCTGTTCAGATGGCTTACTGAGGAGCAGGCATGACTCCCTCATTCCCCTAGAAGCATATGCAACTGATATGGGGACATTTTTTTCTAATACCATGCATCATCTTTGAAAAAAAGGCAAGGAAATGTTGTTTCCAGGCTCTTTCAGACCCAAACTGCTGGTAGCCACCTTGAGGCAAAGCGGGAAAGAAGTAAGTGTAGATGAGAAAGCAGAAATTGTCCTGGACTCCTCTGCCCTTAACTTCATCCTTCATGACTCATCTGTTTAATGCTCCTTAAGCAGTCAGAAGTGCTGAGGAATGCCATATAGTCAAATCTACAATTAAACAGATGCAAACAGGCACGAGCCTTTAACTCCCTGAAGTGCTCTGTATGCATGGATGTGATTTTTTTTTTTTTTTTTGCCTTTTCATTCTTTGGAGAGGTTGGGTATTGGGTTTTTTCCTCTTGTTCTATCTCAGTTTTAATCCTTCTTATCCTTTAAGTGTGCTCTTTTAATTTCCTCCTTTCCCTCTTTTTGCCCTTGTTCTTTGAAAGCATCTTTTTCTTATTAAGTCATTTAACCTTTATTAGACCATACCATGCCACTCCATCCTAGTTACTACTTTCTCTTTTATCCCTTTTTCTCTTTTTTTAATGGACTCTTTTCATATCATTCTCTCCTTGTTCAGGCTTCCTACGTCCCCTTCCTCGTTCCCTTTGTTGTTCTCTCCATGGGACAGGTATATCTCATGAAAAGGTGCTTTGTTCAGAATGTATCTGCCTTGGGGCAGCTATTTAATGAAAAAATCAGCTTCCACCCCGTGCTCCTATCCCTCTGAAGCCTGACGCAATAAATGCCAATTACAGTTCTACATAATTAAAGTAACCATGTCGTATTTCTTTTTTAATATTAGTGTCTTCACATTAAAGGAATGCAGTGCTGTGCAACGTGTATGTTTTTTGAAACAAAAAATAACAATTTTGCTTCTAATCCATATTACAACAATTGTAATCTAGAATTTTCTTTAACCCTTCTCTTCTGTTCTGAGAATAGTCCAGACATCTGTAAAACGATCAGCAAAAACACAAACATGAATACTTAAAAGTGTAGTTCCTTTATAATTGGGAATGAAAACTAACATCCTGCCTGCTTCTGATCCTTCTTACCCTCTTGTGGCAGGAAAGCTATTAGAAGAGATGAAAATTGATCAAAAAAAACCACGCAGTCTTTTCTCTTGATGGCTGCTTTGGCTGTTGGGAGAATTTTCAGCTGCAGACAGGCCAGAAGATTGATACTTTTCTCTATCTCCTGTGGTTTTAACAGCAGGATAATCTTAACCTTTTGGGTGCTAGGCTACTCGTCTGCCCTTGGGAACTGAGATATTCCTGGATACCTTAATAGCCTTACAGGAAGATTAAAAGCAAAAATTATTGAGATGTTGGTACTGGTAATGGCACTTATTTCCACAAATGTGACCATTTTTGCTATAGAGAGTAGTTGGTTTCAGACTTCTTGGTGAGATGCTCCCACTTGACCTGAAACATTGGAGTCTTTAATGTGTGTGTTTGATATGAAGTGGCTCTTCACACTCACTCTGTGGAAGTTAAAATCTGGATTTTTGCTTTTCTCCAACCATTTTCTCCATCTTTTTTACTTCCACTTTATACAGTTTTGTATGCCTGCTGTTAATGCACAATATTGTGCAAATGGCTAGATTTTAATAGCTGAAGCTAACAATTGGTGCAGAAAAAAATCTGTTCTAGAAAGAAGGTTTTTATTCCCCCCAAATATTGCTAATATTATTAGGTTATATTTTAAAATCCATATATTTAACAAACGTCAAGTCTGGAATTTCAATTTTTTCTAAACAAATAAATGAACTACTGCAAGCAGTATAGGAACGGTGTTCTGTGTAGTGTTTGATGTTCACTTCATCCCATTAGAGAAAGTATTTTTGTTCAAGAGGTGAAAGGCAGTCAGCAAGCAGGACTTCAGCAGAAGTGCTGTGTATAAAAATGCTTTTTGCACAAGTGGAAGGACATAATATTAGAGTGGCATCAGGATATGATTGCAGTGACAGTGACACGGTTGTGTCTGCATGTGAGATGAATAATTAACTGTTGGACAAAGGATAAAAGAGTTTAAAAGTGATGGAAAAAACATGCAGCATTTTACCTACAGTAAGGAATTTTTTACACAAAAAAAATAACCTGTCTGGACACACACCACTGCCTTAGTGGCTCTCGCATCACACACAAGTGAGATCACACCTGAGGGTGTTTTCCTCCCCTGAAGGAATGCACGTCCTCAGAGAGAGCTCAGTTGCACTCTATCCAGCAATAAATTCAAAAGTTACCTCCCAGGACCCCAGCTGGTTATGCAGCAGTGTCTGAGGGCTCTGTGCTGCCTTCCCACCTGCTCCAGGTGCCTCCTCTCGGGTGCCTTTGTCCTTCCCATGTAGATCTTTTTACTCAAGTTTGTTTAAAACATCTTTCACCATTCTTTCTTCAGTATTGTTTTATTCTCTTGTATGCTAGTGGAAACGTCTTCAACATGTCTGAGTGCTTCTGTCTGCATATTTGTCATTGTGCTTTTTTTTTCCTTTCTCAGATGTTTGCATTTTTAAGGGACTTCGTTGCACAGGGGCTATTTTTTTTTTTTTTTTTTAAGGAAGGAGGGCAATATTTAAATTGCTTTTCTTAAGGCACAAGGAAAGTAACTTTTTTTTTTTCATCTCCTGTCATATTTTAGAAACTCATGAGAATTTTACTTGTGATTATATTATTGGTTTATCTGTCCAGTAAATTCTCTATCATATTTCTCAACCATATCTTCATTCAGTATGTCATTATTAGGTGCATGGTGCAATAAAATTCTGTGCAAGAGAACAATGTGAATTACCTGGGGTATATTAAGATTTACAATGAATCACATAAAGAACTGGGCGGGGGGGGGGGAAGAAGTAGTAGTTTTCTCATTATTATAATCCTTCAAATCTGCATGGCCTTTTAATGTTTTTAATTGTAGATAGTTTCTTCTGTAGTTTCCTTACTCAGTATATAGAAAGCGGAGACACTGACTCTACAGAAATAACTACCTTGTAAAGGAAAGACCTTACAAGAGTGTAGTTTCTGTTCATTAATAGAAAATCTTGAACTGATTAATGACACCAATACAATTTTGTATCTCTGAACTAATAGCTTGAGTTATTTTTTCAAATTGTTCATATTTTATTGGCTGTTTATTTTCTATTACATTGCTTTTCAGATTTATGGAAAGTACTTGGAATTATTATATCCTTCATTTGATGCAATGAATATATTTTACTGGACAGCTTTATGCATTCAGTGTTACGTTTTGCTTTGCAGCTGAAGACCAATTTCTTAATTGCTCCTGTGCATCTAGTTGTTTTGAGGTCTTTTTCTAAGCTGCTGTGATTTTTTGCATTTACATGTTAGATGTGGGACTACGTCTATGATTTTACAAGTTAAAAGTCTCAGGCAAACTTTCATTAGCTCCTCTTGTAGCTTTGAAGATTGCAACTTGCCATTGCACCAAATACTTGCAATTGAATTTTTAATAATAATTCCTAGGTCAAAACCCAGTAGTTATTAATACAGAAGCAAAATGTTTGTGAAAACTTTTCCAAACTGTTAATTGAAATTTCCATGGTACCTCTGCACTGCTAAGAGCAAGAACAAGAAAGGAATACTTTTCTGCCTGGGGTTTTTGTGATCATATACCATAGAGATAGGCGCTGTATACTAATTTAACTTTGTCTTTTATAGACAGCACTTTTTAGTCTGAACCCAAAGATTTTAAAACATCATTGTAGGAGTCCTTTTCCTCTTGCAAGTAATAAACATGCCACATCCTTAAAAGACAAAGTGTGAGACATAGCTGTAATTGCTCAGTTTTGGTGCCAAGAATAAGTGGTTTGAAGAAAGCTTAGCACCCTTATCCCTAGGGAGATGTAAATTGTCACAGGCAGCACCAGACACAGTAACTTCTCACTTGTGTGCTACTAAACAGTAGGGACATGTCACAAGTATAAAAGATATTAATAAAGTAAGAAAATGTATTTCTGACATGTATTTCAATTTTTGTTAACAGTAAGTTTGTATGTATATGCACAAATACCTAGAGTATGATGTTAAATATTCATATTCCAAGAGCTGTAACAGTGCTGCAAGTATCAAACACAATATGATTTGTTCTTCATTCTGTAGGAGCAGATGTCTTTTCCTAGAGCTGTGCTCCTCACTGTATTCCTATGTGAATGCAAAAAGAATTGGGAGTGAAGAGGGACCTTCTTACTGTAGTAGTAGTAGTGAGATTGAACCTAGAAAGTACCTTTCTTGAATGTTCTTTCTTGATGTTTACTTTTCAAGCAAGATTTTATTTGCTCAGGAATGATTCTTGTTTGTGAGTTTCACTGTTTCCACCAAAAAAAGGTAAGTAAATGCGGTAGAGCAATGGTGGATGTGGTTAAGCTCAGGCTTTAATGAAATGGCCTAATTGATAGACAGTGAGGATACTTTAAATGGGGATAAACTCATCTGCATAGAAACTAGTCTGCTGTTCTCCTTTGTTCTGGAAAACTCAAAGTGCATTTCTGTTTAGTGAAAGTTATTTGTGATGTAGAAGACACACAAACATACTAGGGTTGACTTTTACAGCTTAAGGTCCAGTAACCAGAATTACTGTGTTTTTATCAGTAAGAAGAAACTGTTAGAAAGCTGTTTAAGACTACTGGAATTAGCCAAAGCCTTCACTGTTAAACAAACTACTGAGCACTAACTGTAGAGGGAGTAAATCTGGCATCTTTGCCTGTGTTTAGCCAAGATCTGTACCAAGTACAATGCAATTTGGAGTATCTGGAGGGTTTATCATGTCAGAGGAGTTCACACATCCTGTTGTACCTGATGAATTGACCAGCTGGGACTACGAAAACTGACATGAGATTAGCTGTACATGTAACTGTTACAGAAAACAGCGCTGGCATGCACAACAGCTCATCAGCCATCAAATTTCTTTTTTGGGATTTCCTATAGAAAAGCAGCATAATCTCTCACTTCAGTATATGAGTCATTTGTTTTGATGGCCCAAACGATTTTCATCGATATTCTCCCAGTGTGACAGATTCAGTAGTGCCCCCATGGCCTACATTTGGCTAAGGATTGAATATAAATAGTCATAAAGCAAGAGTCATGCCTCTGGCAGATGTGATGTTTTTTCTGCAATTTAATGTTTTGGAGACATGATAAATAATAATCAAATAGCGTTTACTTAAAGAAGCTACAAAGCTCCTACTGGAAACAGTGAACAAGATTTATATCAGGCCTCTGAGCTTGAATGAGGCATGGGCCCAGGGGCATTGCAAGTGCCTTCATTTTATATACTTTCCTACTAGTCTGACTCACCCCCCAGGTTATTGTCAGAGCTAGTCAAAACCAGGACGTGTTCATCCATGTGGTTGTCTGCTGGCCAAGGGTAGACTTTTTGCATGGCAGCAACCTTAGCCAGCTGGGTTTTAGAGAAAGTATATCCATTGTGAGTCATGGGATAAGGGTGTAAGTTTCTTGTATCTAGACTTCCAGCATATTGAGGTCTGGCTGGTAGCTGCATGTCATGGTTTAACCCCAGCCAGCAACTAAACATCCAGCAACACAGCCACGTGTTTACTCCCTTATCCCACCAGGATGGGGGAAAGAGAATTTGTAACAGGAAAATAGAGAAAACTTGTGGGTTGAGACAAGCAGTTCAATACTTGACATAAAATATAATAAGAAAAACTAAATTGTAATAAAAAGGAAAATAACAAAGATAAAGATAAGTAAAGCCCATGAAAGACAAGTGATGCAAATGAAAATAATTTTGCTCATCACCAACCAACTGCTGCCTGTCCCTGAACAGTGGCTTCCCAGCCAGCCTTGCCTGTAGTTTATATGCTGAGCATGACACCCCATTTTATAGAGTATCCTTTTGACCAGTTTAGATCAGCTGGCCTAGCTGTGTCCCTCCCAGATTTTTGTGCACCCCCAGCCTCCTCACTGGCAGGGTTTAGAGAGGAGAAGAAAAGGCCTTGCCTCTGTATGCACTGCCCAGTAATGATTAAAATATCACAGATTTATCAACACTGTTTCCAGCACAAATCAAAGCATAGTCCCATACCAGCTACTGTGAAGAAAACTATCTCTACCCTGGCCAAAACCAACAGAACTTGCAGCTTCTTTTTCCATTTAAGTCATGTTCAGGTCTCAGAAATTTCAATACATCCTCATTAACCATGATCCCCATTAATCATCATAAAACCATAGAATGTTAAGAGGTTGTAATGGACCTTAAAGATCATCTAGTCCCAATTTCCCGTGCCTTGGGCAGGGACACCTCCCACTAGACCAGGTTGTTCAAGGCCTTATCCAAATTGGCATCAAGCACTGCCAGGGTTGGGGCATCCACAGCCTCCCACAGCAACCTGTTTTGGTGTCTCACCCTCAAAATAAAAAAAAAATCTCCCTATTATCTAACCTAAATTCTCCTCTTTTTATTTTTGCCCATTACTCCTAGTCCTGCCACTACAGTTCCTGATGAAGAGGCCTTCTCTGGCTTCCCTTTAGGCCTCATTCACACACTGGAAGGCTGCTATGAGGTCTCCACACGACCTTCTGTTCTCCAGGCTGAACTGCCTCAGCTTTCTTATCCTGTCTTCAGTGCTCCAGTCCTCTTACCAGCCCTCCTCTGGACTTGCTCCAACAGTTCTACATCCTTCTTATGTTGGGGACACTATAACTGTACACAGCACTCCAAGTGGGATCTCACCAGAACAGAGTAGAGAGAAAGAATCTCATCCTTTGACCTGCTGGCCATGCTACTTTTGATGCAGCCCAGAGTTTGCTTGACTTTCTGGACTGCAAGCACTCATTGCCAGGTCTTGTTGAGTTTTTCATCAATTATCACCCCCAAGTCTTTTTCAACAGGGCTTCTCTCAACTCAGCAAGTAGGAGTGCCTGAGACAGCCCAGGTGTAGGACCTTTGATACAATATAGAGATACCATTGCTTTGGTCTATGGATCACCCCTGAGAAGTGTTTGTAAAAAGTCCATAAATATCCACAAATGTTCTCTGAGTTCCTTTAGTCCATAACTTGGCACTCCATCTGTTCTAGTGGTCACTCAGGACGGGAGAGGGGATGTGCTGCATTAAGCACCAAAGGCAACTCAGGTCTGGTCACTGTTGCATTGCAACTGCTTCTTTTAAGGCTTCTCCTTCATTGGTTTCGTTAGCTAATACCTATAGTATTAATAATTAATTATTATTATTATTAGTTAGTAATAATTAGTAATTAGTAGTAGTAGTAGTAATTAGTAATTAATTTCTATAAAGCACAGCTCAGATCATGGGTTACAACTGTATATACGTTTCACTCTTTCCCTGGACCTTTTGGGCCAGTTTATAGGGTTTAACATGACAGTGAACTCCTCCCCTTGCTCCTAGCTTGGCTAGCAACAGGGGATTCCAGATACAACAATTCCCATAACATGCCAAATAAATCATCATTGAGTTGTTACCAGAGTCTGGTGCATGATAGGGGATGTGATATTCTCCCTCAGTGCCATGTGTCTATGAGATTGTTTTGGAAATGAGTCCTGTTTTCTGATTCAGTTCTTCCAGGGTGCTGTGTGTGACCGTAAAACCTGCTTTTCAAGGCCCAGGAGAGTATTCCAACCAATGGCATGGGCCACACAGTATGTTTCCAACCATACGGTGTCACTTCCACCATTGTAAAAGGTTCCACCATGGTTAAAAAGGTTTGTGGTAATGTGATATAATTACCCAGGCTTTCCCATATTTCAGCCTTCACCCTCTATACCAAAAAGGCTTTATCTGCATTACTAGTTTGATTATGGGGCGTATTTGACATTCTTGGGTAACCTGTGCAATGGCTTCAATTCCCCTCGGCCACAAACCCATCTATCTCTTGCATGCCTTCCTAAATGTCCTGATGTGTCATTAGCCCATCAAGCTATAAAAATAACCCACCTTTATGATCCCAGTCCAGCTCCATCTGAGCCACTTCAATTCTAGCAGTTCGGTCATCTGTTCATTCTTTCAGTTTTCTTCAGTGCCCCAATTCTTGGGTACATGAGCATCTTGTGAGGTACTTTTACAATCACATTCTCTACCTGAGCAGCAACATCTCGCCATAATTCAGCAGCCCAGAGGGGTGTATCCCACCACTGTCAGTTGGCCTGCTTCCATTGCTGTAGCCACCACCACAGAGAGCTTGCCACCATCCATGAGTCAGTATAGTGATAAAGGACTGGCCACTTTTCTTGTTCAGCAATATCTAAAGCCAGCTTTACTTCAAGTCACTTCTGCAAACTGACTTGATTCACCTTGTCCTTTAGCACTTTTTGTGTCTTTTTGTGTAGGACTCCACACAAAACCTGTATACAGAATGTATTTCAAAGATAAATTAGTCTTTGTGTTTTTCAGATGTTCTGTACAGCTAGAAGAGGTTCTGAATATAAACTCCTGAGATTTTCCATTTGTCTCTAAAGAAGAGCATGTAATGCATGTAATGTGCCATGAAGAAGTCTATACTTAGCAAAATTCAATAGATCTTCACCCAAATTTTACTGAGCACTATAAAATATCTTGAAATCTATGCTTGAAACTTGTGATGTTATGGAAGAATATTGCCATGCAAGCATCTTATTTTGTAACTGTTTTAGCAACTCAAAATAGCTCTTAGTTTTGGTTCAGTATTCCAGTGGTACTCAGAGATTTGAAACGTCTTGAGGAGGCTATCTCCAAAGTCAGGTTTTTACTCCTAAACATTTGAAAAAATTTTTAAAAGAGCAATTTGATTCAATGATTACGATTAAATGATAACTACTTAAAGAGGAAATCTTGGAACTGAAACATACCTATTTAAAAATAAATATTCACACATGCAGGGCTCTACCCTGTTTTCATTGCCAGTTTAGGCTACACAATTAATCAGTGCTTCTGTTATCTTGATAATCTGTCTGCTTGCTGCTGTAAATAACTTACACTTGCTGGTGAAGTTGCTGACAGCTATTTAGGCTTTCAGCTTTCAAAAACGCTTCTAATTGTACATGTTTGCAGCTTCTTAAAAGCATTTGCTTCTGAGATAATTTTTGCAGCTAATGTACCTCGAAGTCTTCTGTTTGTTTGTATTTATTTTCTTTCGAGTTGTATTTCCAAAGTGTGAATCTCTAATAGATTCAATCCACCTGAGATTATAAAGTGACCCAGTAGCTTTTAATGAAAAAATGTTACCTTGTTTGTGAGATAGGCGGTTTATCTTTGTGGAAGACAGGACATTCTCCTGTAATGCCACATGTAACCTGTGAAACCTTGCACCTTGGGTAAGGATGTGCAGATGAAATTTTCACACTAATACCTGCATGGAGCCAGGAAACTGGGCTGCAGGGAATTCTGTAGGGAGCAGGTGGGATGGGTTACATGTGCTTCCCTACCCACAGGTGGTGGAAACTTGACCTATATCAGAAAAAAAATCTAGTGTTCTGAGTATCCCCTCCCATTCCCCGATCTGGCAGCAGTGTGGAGTCACCGCTCAGCAGAACACAAAGCCTACTCTTCCTCCACCTCTCTGCAAACACATTTGTCTGTGCACTTCTCATTGTAAATTTGTTCTGGGAGCAGAGGACATTTACACATAGAACATCTACCATTTCAGGAGCAGCAAAGAGCTGTTGGGTACATAATTGATTTCAGGAGCAGCAAGACCGCTGGACATAGAGGCTCTCGCTTGCTTGTGATCACACCACTGGCTATGCCAGGAGTAAAAAAAGAGATTTCCTGACATGCTCTGCTGCGATCTTACCATGAAACAATTCTTCCTCCTGAAATGTTTGGTTTTAGCCCCCGGTGGTAGTTATAAAAGCATGTTAAATACCAGACTTCTCAGCTTGAGACCATCTGTTTCCCTTGCAATCATGTACCACCCCCACACACGGGTTCCTTGTCGCCAGTGTTGCAGTTTCAGCAGAAGACAAAAGAAAGGTATTTTCCTATTTGATAGTTTAGGCAGAAAATGGACCTGGGAAACATGTTTAGGTGGAGAGGGTGTGATTATGCTAGAAATAGAGAGGTTTTTCCCCACAAGTGGAAGGCAGCAGGCTTTCAGGGAGTCCAGTCATTCAGATCTGTGCTGGCTCTGTGCCTGTGTAAAATCTTGTCCCACTTGACTGGGGCATAGCTTGCTTCATAAATCAGCAGTGTTACATGGTGAGCAAGCTGTCTTCACAAGTGCTCTCCCAGCATACCTAGAAATGCTTTTGCCAAATTTGTTATGGGTGAAATGACAGCTGTTAGGTTTAAAGGGAGTTTACACACTTCCTCTACATTAAGTAATTTGAAACACAAATTCTGCATATGTAGAAAGCAGGTTACTATTAGGAGGTTTCAGATAAATCTTTCTTTTAAGACCTAAATAGTATGTGGAATCGGTAATGCTACCAGAAGAACATAAAATTGTAATGGATCATTTTTTTTAGTCTTTGCTTATCCCAGAAGAAGTAGCAGCATTTCTTTTGCTGCTGAAGTCAGGAGCATCATGGAATTAATTCAGCTTGCATATGCTAATGATATATGGGAGATTTCATCACGTTTCACTGCACCATGGTGGTGATACTCTTTGTGCTTATTTGTGTGTATTTGCAATTGTTTCAAAAATTTATTTAAAAAAATACTTTAGCTCTGCTCTTCTGGGGTCTTTTTGTGTATACTATCTAGTTAGCTATTTAAATCAAAGGGGGTAGTACTGAGCTGTGATTTCTCTACCTTTTACTGGTTCTGTCAGTGTCTGAGAACTACAGCAGTGTTATTAAAAGGAAGAGCTTACTAGGACATTAATCAGCCATGTTTTTTTAAGGAGCTTGGTTGAGGCAAGAAACTGTAAAAGTTAGCTGGAAACTGATGTGAAAGATCATCTGCTGGAAACTTCGTAGCTTTGTGTTGTACACAACTAGGCTGTAATGAAAATACATATAGGAAAGACAAGCCTACAGTCATTTGTGGAAAATATATATAGAATTTAAGTGTTAAAAAACCTGATTTTCTCATTTTTCTGTGTTTTATAAATTCTTTTTAAAATTGCGAACTTTTGCCCCCAACTTTTTGTTTAATATTGAACAAAATTGTTTATTATCATTAATTAAAATACAGTCTACTTAAACTGTTCAGCATATTGCTGTCCTTTACAGAACACACAAAACAAATAGTGAGCACATAAAAATGTCTAATTAAATCACTCTCCATGTCCACTTACACTTCTGAATTCATAGATTTGCTTAAAATGCTGTGCTAGGTAGGGGAGAGTTCTGTTGATAAGCTACATGAACCGAGGCAGTCAGATTGACAGGTAGTTTTTGTTTCAACTCTTAGAAACTCAAAGTTGAGGTTTGATTTGAGGGTTAATGACTCAGTCTTGCTACTGAAAAGGGAAGCAGCTGTACTGGAAACCCAGAATACCTTTTAAGAAATCTTTTGCAATGGATTTGTTCTTTGATTGATACCTAACTAGGCTTGATTGTCATTAGAATAGAATAATATCTTACTAAAATCAAGAGCGGTTTTGTTGGGTTTTTTTTTTCATAAGGAGGAAGAGGAAAATTTTAATTCACATATAAGCCTAAAAAGCTTATTTAAAGTCATTAGAGAACAATAGTTCTTTAGTTTGCTCCTGTGGAGGCCTCCCCCTATTATGCATTTCTCTTCCTTGACACAGTTAAGAGAAAAAGTATTTAAAAGCTATTTTGGAAGCTTGGTTCCCTATTCTTTTCCTGTCTTTCATAACCTGCTTATTTCTTATACTTGATAACCAATCAATTAATTGATTTGGAGACAAGAATCCGTCTGGTGATCTACTGCTTTATTTCCCTCTTGCTCTAAGGCCCAAGCTGCAGTCTGTAAGAATTTTTGCTTTGACTCTAGAGGCCAAGATTAAATTCCTTTTTTAAAGTCAAGCCAGAGTAAGCATCTCCCTTCTATGTTTTCTATAAAATTTTGATTATTTTGATTTTTCTAATGAGAATGTGTATGCTTTCTCATTTTTCTCAGAACTTTTCTCTCATCTCTTCACTTTTGTGAGGTCTCCTCTGTGCATTATTCATTCAACCCCTTTTCTGTGCAATTCTACCATTTTCCCCCCATGGATTTCTTTTCATGTCACTGCCCCTGTTCTGTTTTCATTTCCTCCAAAGCAAAACATGAATCCCTCTTATCTGAGTTCTTTCAAATCTGATGAAACAAACTCACCTGTTTTTGCTTAGAAGTTTTATTTTGTGTGTTTCCATTCCTGGCGTATCTTTCACAGATTTTATTCGTGTGGCCTTGTGTGTATGGACAAGGGTTGAGCATGCAGAAATTGGTAAAGAATTTAATTGCATATAATGAACTAATTTTAGCAGCCTTTCGAACTGCTTTTGGATTTGTAAATCTGTGAAATCTTCAAGGGATGGCATTAACTATTGCAAGTCCACGACAAAAACTTCAGTTGACCTATTTAATGCAGAATTTTTCCTCTGGCTCTTGAATTTGAGGAAGACTAGGGGTTTGCTTCTACTTCATGAATGTCAGCCGTATGTCAGTAAAAGACAGGTTTAGTAGTGAAAAAAATGTTTAGATGCTATTTTATTTATTGGGCAGTAAGGCAGGCTTTTGCAGCACTGGTTGTGTCATCTGTAAGCATTACATAATCATGACTTGTGAGTGTACTTTTTTCAGGTTAAAAGTTTAAAGTGTTTAGGTTTTCTTAACCTATACAGTAGTAACTATGCTTCTAAAATAAAGAGCTTTGGCAAATTGCTTTTTTTGGAAGTGGTAAGAAATTAAATCAGAAGACAAAGGAAAACGTACATAGCTCACTCTGGATTAATGATTTTGGATAGGAACCAAAATTATCTAACGCTTGAAAATGCTAAGAAATCTATTAAGAAGCCATACATCAGACTTTGCAATAGGAACTGCATTTAACTCCAGCTAATCACTCTATGAGATTAGTACTTATATTAACACACTGTGAATCATTGTAGAACTTACCCAGCTTACAGCTGAAGCATGGTTCTACTTTTTGACATTTATTTATAAATCACAATTTTTGCAGTCAAAATTAAGTGTCTGTCTGTATTTGGTATAAACATAAGGTTCAGGGTGAGCAAAGTGGGAAATGGCATACTCTGAATCATTTCACTTGTGTTTTACAGGCAGGTTTTGGCTACTTCGAGGTTTTTCAAATTAATTCCAGTCCCCTTTCACCATTTTGGAAAGCTGAATTTTTATCATTGTACAAAGTCTTCCAGCTGGACTTCTCCATTTTTGTTTCATGTTTTGTTTTCTTTCAATGGAAACCTCAATTCTCTGATTAATGAGTTAACCTTCAATTTGTTAACTGAAAACGTTTCTCCACCAATTTTCATGAGTTAGCAGCAAAGAAGATTGTATGAAGCCAACAATAATTGCATAACTTTCTCACTTCAGATTCTAAATAAGAATGAAAGATGTTTTAATTTATGAAGATGAAGATAGATCTGCTCTGATTAGAAAAAAACATGACTAAGCAAAGCCTGTGGTCTTGGTGATCCCCCTTGTCGCAGACTATTTGTCTAGGAGACTGCTTGGGCTTTTCCCCCCCGGTGGAGGGAAAAAGCCCCAAGCCCACAGTCATGCATCTGAACCCCACTGTGGAGAAGCCAGGCCAGGAGCACACCACTGAAGACTGCATTATTATATTTTGAATCTCTGGATAATATAAGCTGAGTATCATTTTTGTGTCTCAAGTGAGCAAGCTTTTCTCATTTCTCACAGTGTGATACCAACTTTTCCCAGTTTTATATCCAGGTAAATTGTTGGAAATAAGTCAGTGACATTTTACCAGTGGAGGATTTTGTTTGGTTTTACAGACCTTGGTCCTAAAAAAAGAATATAAATAAATGCCTGTTAGTATCCCTGCTAACTACTGTGTGGGTTAGGTTGGGGTGGAAGGAGATGGCACTTGTGTAATACAAGAGCAGGATTGGAAGTACACTATTGCTTCTCATTCATCCTGTGTGCATAGCTGCCATTCTGGGTTTTATATCCTCTGTTTTATTTCATTTTCTTGTAAAGCAAAATCCTAAGTATGTTACCCCAGCAGGTTAAATTTCAATTTACTTTAGCAGTGTTTCTTATTTTTTCTTTTTTCATCTTTCTTCTTAAATCCCTCTGGGGATAAAGAGGCCACTATTAGGAAGATTGTTTCTTGAACTAGTTTCACTAGTGCTTTTTCACTGAAGCTGAAATATATATCTCAGGTTCAGCTTTCATAAGGTGATTAAGCTTCCACAGTTCAGTTGAAAACCAGCGCAGTCCAATTTACTTTGTTACTTCAAATGACTGCCTTAAGCATGGAAACATTTGTGGTTTTCCTCGATCCAGGTGGTATTTGTTCTCCAAATCTGACCTCTTTCACCCCACATGCTTTTGTAGCTACTTTTTGTTAGCTGGGCCCTTATATAGGTACCAGATAAGAAGACATTATCTCTTTATGGTAGTTAAATTAAACAGATTTTGCCTGCCATAATATTGACTGTGTGTTACATATGTATTGAAGGGGTTAATGGAGTGGTTGCAGGATGGAGGTGTTTATGTTGGAATGCTTTGAGAATCGATTCCAGCTAATGGAAAAAAATGCTTTAAAAGTGAGCTGGTTCCGTTCCCACAGTGAACAACAGAGAGTAGAAACAACATTTAATAAACCTTTCAGAAGTAAATCCTGCCATTTTTCCCTCCACCATCACCTGTGGAAGAAATGCCCACTTTCTTCTCAATGAGCAGGATTTCTTCCTGCAGTGTATTTGCCTTACTCTATTAGGTAACAAGAGAAAGTCTTTGGACAAAAACATACTAGAAAAAATACATTTTGCTCGTGTGTCATCTAAGGCCTAAGTTTTATTGACTTTGCAAATTTTTGCTTAAATGGCAGGTTGACCAAATACAGCCAGCCTTAAGATTCCTTCTCAGCTGCCCCTAACTATCTGGTTTCCAGTAATTTGTAGACATTTGATTATATGCCTCTTGTTTTACAAATGTGGATGCTGCAAATTAAGATCCTTGTTGCACTTGGATTACAGGGGAATGTTGCCTCTTCTGTTCTACCTGTGTGCCATCTTTATTTTAAATTTATTTCAGGGCTTTTAGAATATTTGGCAAATGTAACCCTTTACTTATGAAACTAAAACATTATTGCATTTTTTGTTGTTCGAAGGGTTTTTTTTACTCTAGAGTTCTCATGCAAAGTGGAGGGGCTTACAGTAGTATTTTTGCTTTGCTAATTAAGGTGATTATATACAGATTTAAATTAAGTAAGAGTTTTGTTCTCTTGATAAACCCTACTGAAAAATCCAAGGTTTATTTTCCATTGAGAATTGGCATGATTTTAAATGCAAGGCATATTTGTTGTGAACCATGAACAGTCTTTATGAGACCTAAAGAAGATTTGTGAAAACAGCCTGTAATAAAAATCACACATGCTTCATAAAACACTACTTGATAGATATCACTTGCACCATTAAGAACTAAACGACAAAGGATGTAATTTCAGTTCTGGCATACAATATTAATCGAAAGGCTTTAAAGCATCTTGCTGATGGGAACTATGACAACATGACATTGAAGAATAACAAATTGGAGACATCTATCTTAATCAGATTTTCAAAGTAAATGTCATAAAATAGAAAGTTATGTTATCTATCTTCATAGGGTCACATATCATATAGGGTACAGCTTTTCAGCTTGTTTATTCTAAAAATACCAGGGTCAAAAAAATGTGCCTTTCAAGTAAGTTTAAAGCTCAGTTAATATTCTTTACAAAGTTTTTGGGAATAGATTAGTAACTGGTGCTTCCTATCCTATTTCTGCAGCAAGGTTATAAAACATTAGGGAGAGCTGAATTATGAAACAGCTGAGAATGCAGAGGTATTATCAGTATGAACATGTCGAGGGAAAATATTATGCTCAGTAGATGTGAAATAGAAAGATGAAGTTACAAGTGTACCTTTAACTGGAAGTATTATGCTTCTGTAGATAACACAGCTGAAAGACATTGATCAAAGTATTTTTTCTTCAGTTCCTAAAGTTTGCAGTAATTTTGAATTACTTGTTTCTTTGTCTTCCTGTGTGTATTTAACTGGTAAAGAACAGTATCCTTATAGTGTGTGGGAAATTATCAACATGTACTTTGTGGTTTATACAGCCATGTTGCATGTTAGGGACTCCTACTGCCCTCCAGGGAGTTCCAGCTATTTCTCACCACTCATCATCTGGTCTTAGACAGACACCACATGAGAACCATGGGATCATTTTGAGTTTCTCCACAGTCAAATAAGTCTTTCTTCTCTTTCAGGACAGAAGTCTTTATCTCTCTATAAAAAGTAAAGTCGTGTTGCAATCTAAAGAAAAATGGCAACGTTACGGTTTTCTTTATTATTTCTCCAAAATTCAGAATCATGAGCAAGGCAATGCAATCTTTCAGAGCTTATTCTGCATTAAATTCACTGATAGTTTCTCAGTCCCAGATACCTTGACAGGTTTTCAGACCCTACAGGCATTGTACTGATGAGACAAACACTGGCCCACTTTGATCAAGCTACTTGTTTGACTTTTGCCCCCTTTATATTATAATAGTATACACACACACACAAGGTGCATATCTAGATCAAAGTGTCCTTGTCACTTCTCCTTATGCTTGTCACCATGTATGAAGCACAGAGGAAGTCAGCAGCAGTGGCTGCAGGTTAATTCTGTTTCCATATCTATGTCCATTAGGTATAAACCAAGCAGAAAAGGATGGGCAAGCTGACAGCGAATCAGAGTGAAAGGACTCCTCTGATGGTAGGCAGTCTGTCACCACAGTCCCTAGATTGAGTGTGTGGCTTGGATCCTTAAAGCATTTGGCAGAGCAGAGCAAATTTGGATATGAATAAGACTAAGCAAATACTTGTGATTAACCACAAAATAAGCACATACAGCAACTTGTTTTAAATTACCCCTATGGCTTGTAGTAAATTATCAAAAAGGGAGCTTTGAGCCTCACACACCCTGGCAGGAAAAACTGAACAGAAGCAGTGGTTCATTCAAAAGGCAGATCTGCCTAATTGCAAATGAACACTTAAATACTCAATTTTTTTTCTGAACACATAACCTTCTTTATGTTTTCATTAATTAAATGTGTCTTCTCATGGAAGGTGCTCCCAGACCAGAGACTTGTGGAATGATTGGTTTTACTTGCCCTCAGGATCCCTGAAGCCGTGGCCATAGCGGTGCAGGTGGCCTGTCTTACCCCTCTGTAAGCAGGAACTTAAAAAAGAGTTCCTTTGGGAGCTCTGGGAATAATTAAGCCAAAATACCCACTCTTTTCAATTTGCAGGGACTTCTGAGGTAAATCCCACTACTGCTTACAGTACTTTTGGAGATATGACCATATGTCAATTTGGTAAAATTTCAAGTCCATTGAAGGGTTTTATTGAGGAAATCAAACCAGGTCCTATAGAAATTATTTTTACTGCTAGCAATCAAGACCTAGCAGATCAGGGACCAGTGACCTGCATACAAAAGGTTGTATTCTTTTTTAAGTTTTCTAAACATTTCATGCGTTTTCTAAAACATTCAGTCTACTTCCGATTTTTACATCTAGTATGTGTCATGGATATTGCCTTTACCATGGCAGAGGCTTTTCTAAAGAGAGAAGAGAAAAGGAGCAGCCTGACCAGAAACAGTTACGACTCTCATAGATATAGCTATTGAATAACATTTTGTTCACATTTGAAATGTTTATATCATAATGGAAGACTTTGCTTTTGTGTTTGTCATGGGAACTCTAAGTTCACATTAGTTATACACTGTTTAAAAGCCTAATCCTTATCAAATGGAAATCACTTCTCTTTTTCTTAGATGACTAGCTAGCTGACAGGTCTCAATGATCTATCTGTTATAGAAAGACACAAAATATGAAACAATTGACTTTTTTTCATGGGTACTTGGTCTGCTTTTCTGCCACTGAATTAGGCCCTTTCCCCCACATGGCTGTAGGTATCATAAATGTCTCTCCTTCCTATGTTGTTCAAATTCTGTAACAATTAAATGATAAAATTAATTAAATGTAGAATACTTTTTGAAAAATAAAAGACGAAAAGGTTTTGTGAAGGGCTACAGAACTGCATATAATTTTCCTCTGCAATTGAAATGGCTGCTTTTCTTCACTGTGATTCCCCAGGGTAAATAACAATTTAAATATGTTTTGAAAAAAAATAATGTAACTGTAGTAAGACAGCCTTCTACCCAATTTCTTTTGACTTTTCTGAGTTCTGTGCATATGTTCACACACATAATTATCTGATGTTGACTTACTCAACAAATGCCTTAAAAGTGTGGGGTTTGTTTGTTGCACCTGAAGAACTTTGACAGATTGGTTGCTGGGCCAGTTTACGTTTGCTTCTTGCTGCAGAAATCTTCTCTTTAAGATGAATGGGATCACTCTACAGTCATTAAGGTCTAAACCAAACAGGAACGTTATAATTAAAACTTTACATCTTTAGATGTAAGCCTACCTGTACCTATCCATATCTGCTTAATTTTAGTGTAAATTAGGCATTCCCATTTAGATTAAATCAATTAAGATAGCTTTTAAAATCCAATTTAAAGCAAAGCAACTGTACCTCTCTGGAATAGTTTTTAAGCATTTCAACCCAATTGTACTTTATCAGATTCGAATGCTTTTTCTTCTAATAAGTGGTTTGTTGTGAGGGAGCTGGCCAAGTCCCAGGGCTGCTGTCTTCTCAATAAGCAAGGGAAGATGTATTTCCCTCTAGGACTCCAGTGGTTGATAGGGAGGACAGAGAAGTTACTGGGTCTTGACACTTGATATTGCAGCACATGGAGGGCTGTTATTACAGGGAGTAGTGTCCAGTACTGCAGAGTTTATGAAGTATATATTGTGTCATCCCACTCTCCTTATAAACTTGTTAAGTAGGAAAAGCAAGAAAACTGAAACTATTCTGGCAGTAATGCTGATTTCTCAGGAGAGCAGTGTGAATCACTTAACATACATGCCTCAGTTTCCCTGCATGTGCAATGAGAATATTTTCAGTGTCACAGGGATGTTGAGAGGTTCTTACTCCATAAGACTGATAGCTTTATGTGAAAGCCTCAGGAATACTGAAAGCTGTTCTTTCACTCTTCACTCTGTAAAAGAGTAAAAAAGGAAATCTGGCTCCAGCTTAAGAATGGCATTCAAAACATGACTATTGTGATGATTATTCCTCACAAATCAGTGGTGCACCATTAGGGTTTTGTTAGAAATTGTGCAGCAATGAGAAGAACTGTGTATTGGAGAAATCTGGCAGGTTGGAGAAAAGATCCAAAAAGCAGTCCTTAGTGATCTCTCATTCAGAATGACAGTGTAGGACTGAGTAAATTTAGAGGAGTATAGATTTTAGCTCTCTTGATTTATGGAAAATCTAACCTTGTTAAATGCAACTCTACCTGTAGCTTTTGCACAATTAGAAAAGAAATAAATCATTCCAGATTTTTCAGGCATTTTTGATTTTGAGGAAGCTGTAGATTCCTTGCCAAGTGAAGCCACCCTCAGACACAAGAAAATGTCACTTGTCAACGTTCTGTGAAGAGAAAATGGGATTGGAAGACAAGTGATCTTTGCAAAATCACACTTGGATGGCCTTCAGGCTCCCTTCTAGCCTCTCTTAATTTCTTTTATATGTTCCTCTGCATCTTCAGTGTCAGTAATGTTTGTATGTTATATAGCAGAAGGGCCTTTTGGTTCACAGTAAATTTATAGGGAAATAATCTAAATCCCAAATAGTGGCCTGTGTAGCTGGCCTATGGTCTGAGTAATCCAATTTCATTCTTCCAGTGTAATTTCAGAGTAATTATTAAATCTGTGCATTTATGGAGTGTACAAATTCCCTTTACAGAACCTTCACTATCCATCTTCCTCACAGGGTAGAGTGTGTGGGAAGGTGTGACATCTACCTGAGACAAGGCTGGTGCTCACACCCTCCTCTGTGCAAGAGAACAATGATGATCAGTCCTCTACTTTGTCTTTAGCAGAAAATGCTGCAAGACCTTTAGTACTAAAAATGATAGACTGAAAGACTGATTTTCAGCAGAGACTGTAAATGAGAAGAGAAATTAATGAACAAGAGGGATGTCAGGATAACATTTCAGCTAGTAGGAGCTGCAGTGAAAGAGGGTTTTGCACTAATCATGGCAAAACTGTCTGAAAAGGCGAGGCTGGTAGGAGAGTCAAAAAGGGGAAGAAAAAAGAAAAGTCTGATCCTAAGAACAACTTTAATTAATTTATCTATCCTATTAAAATAAACTAACGTGAATTACTTCATTCCACCTGCCGTTTTTCTGTAATTTTTGTAATTAATTTGTTTAATTAATAATTTATATGGGTATATTTGCATATACTTGTGTCCAAATACTTAAACAGACACGTGCACATATATAATTTTTTATACACATATGCACCTATGTATTACAAAATATAAGGCCACAGTTAATTTTGCACCAGCTGATAAATAGCTTGTTATCTAAATCAGATAAAATTTTAAGTAGATATGGGAAAAATTCTTTGCTCTAGTGTTGGTCTGTTAACTTTCTTTAGCTGGCTTGTTGAAATGTGGCTTAAAGCCCTTGACAGTAATCACATGCAGTGACAGCCTTTGTGTCACTGTTAGTGAAGATAAAGCTTATCAGTTGTATCCTACCTGGACTGGAATTTTTCATTAATGCATTAGGGATTTGGTGTTGAAAACCTCACTAGCAGTATAAATGCTGTTATTCTTTTAATGAGAGATTCAGCATTGATGTTGTTTGCAACAAAAGTCATGTTGACCACACAAAATCACTGGAAAGAAGAATGCTGTTCTCCGAAAGGAAATTATTCCTAAGACTTGGTTTTTTCTGTTTAAGTCTATTTCCTAACACTTTCCTGTTGTCTTATGTTCACAACCTTGGAAATTGCTCACAGTTAATTTGGTAGCAGTCACCTGTAAGTTATTGGAAGCATCTGTTTCAACAGAAATACTTTTCCTGTGTTCTCTGTACCAGAGTTTTATTATTGAGTTTGTAACAATTTGCAATTATAACCAGTTCCAAAAGGGAATTGCTTATGGAAATCAAACAACTAATTAAAAAACTACCTGCAACTTTTGCGCTGTGAGAAAAGTGCATGTCCTGTATCTCCTGCTCTGCTTAACACTTGCATTTATATTATGAAGTACGTTCTGCTGCATTAGTGTAAGAAATAGATTGAAATTTTAATTGCATAATTGTTAAGTGTTACATGTTTAGGAGTTAGTTTTGTGTGCATTGTGTTATAAAATGTTTGTCTTATATTTATTACTTATTTGACAATGATTTTATGGAACAGATTGCTAAAACCCAACATTGATGGAGGTATTTGCAGGTTTTGCTGTTTTGAGATTTTGAGTTTAAGCTTTATGGGTGTTGTGTGCTTTGCTTAAGTCAGAAAATATTTCCTTTAGTTTTGATGGCCTGACTCTCTTATCACCTGTGACTTCCTCCAAGCTGTATTTATATTGCATGGTGTGAAATTGGAAAATCTGTTCTGTGTGTGTTCTAATGGATGTGACGGTCATTAAGTATATGAGTCTTCTGACGTTGTAATCAGATGTGAATCAGTCTGTTAAATATCCATGAAGCAACATCTGCTTCACAGAGTGACCTTCTGCTAAAGAATACTTAGCATCTATTAGCAGATCATAGTGCAGATCTGCCTTATTTGAAATGCACTAAACTAGAGTAGTCTACTGCTGTTTAGCAACTAGCTTGTAATAATTTATTGCAGTTAAATAAAGCTTAAAATCTCCATTAAATAATTATAGGGATTATATGCATTTTGAAAACCTTTGTGTTCTACTGAAATTACCCATTTAATTTCAGGGTTGGTTTGTTAAAAAAAGCTGAAGTCTAAAGGCGCATTAGGGGATCTGTCAGATGCTATTTTCTGTAGGTGTTAATAAAACCAGATTAAAAAAAAAAAACTGAAACAAATTAAAACCAAAAGCAATTTTACCATCTGTTGTGTATTAATTAGAACTTGGTGTATCAAGGGTAAACTTGCTCTTACAGAATGTCACTGAATGTCTGCTAATAGAATAATATGCAAATATATTAGACGATAGGATTATATTGAATTCTCATTCTGCTTTGGTTGTAGCAAATGCCAAGATGTATAACAAACTTTAATTTTCTTTCTTCTTAGAACAACCTCCAAATAACCAAGGCCAGTCGACCCTGCAGCCTTTGCCACCTTCTCACAAGCAACATTCAGCACAGCATCACCCATCCATCACCTCACTTAACAGAAACTCACTGACAAATAGGAGGAATCAGAGTCCGGCCCCGCCGGCTGCTTTGCCCGCCGAGCTGCAAACCACACCTGAGTCAGTCCAGCTGCAGGACAGCTGGGTGCTTGGCAGTAATGCACCACTGGAAAGCAGGTAATTACTTAGGTACTGCTACAGACTGTGCTAAAGAAAACATGTAACTTAATGAAAATTGACCCGCAGCTAATACTTCCCCTCATTCAGCAAGGAAGACTGGAAAGTTTTCAGTCCTGAAAAATATGTTCTCTCTCTAAAATGCTCAGTGACACTCTCCTCCCTCACAGTCCTATTCCAGAGTAATTAGAGTATATTAATTTTTCCAGACAAGCGTTTCCCTTCCTGTTCATAACCTGTCTGACTTTTGCCTGTTTAAAGAAATTTCTTGCCTTGCTTGCCAGAAATGTGTCAAATATGTATTGTCACGCAGATCAAACGTCAAATAACATTCTGTAATCGTTTTTACCTCTTATACTTGGTACCTTTAGGAAGTACTTATGTGAAGCTAGGTATTTTTAAAGATGCTAGGATTTGGTAAGACAAAAGAACTGAGTTTCGGTGTAATGATAAATTTATCATTGATAACTGCCTCTAGGAAAGAAGCAGCTAATATGAAGAGTGACACTAGCTTTTTTAGATGCAGAATAGTCTATAAAAATTTTGATTGGACTTATTGGCACAGAGCTGAATTTACCTACAGTGATTAATTAGTACTCATGTAACACTCAATCAGCACTAATTTTTTATTAAGGAAAGTCATAATATTCCAATTTAGTTATTAAACTGAGCATTTATTACTATATTAAAGTTGACAGTAATTCTTGAAGATGTTTCTGAAATCCCTTCAGTTTATTCTTTGAATCCCTTTAAATTATGTTTTATAGCAAAGTAAACATGATTTTGACCAATTTAAAACATACCTGACTTTAAGATTCTCTTTTAAGTCGTTTTTGTTGCCATAGATGTTTCAGGCAGCTCCTCTGTTAGATGGTTTGGAATGGTATTCCTTCTCTTAGTTTTCTTGGACTCTCCTGTGCTGTTTGAGACATAAGCGCTGTGGAACAGCATGGCACTGAAGAGATTCATCGTCATATTCAGTTTCATGCTTTAAGAAAAAATTTTCTTATAGAACAAATAAGTTTGTAGTGGGGAGAAAGATGTTTGATGTTTTCCTGATAGTAGTTAATCTTAAGTAGATGGGTAGAGTCTTTGATGTTTGCTCCTATTGCCATATATGTTTTTATTGTCTTTATAAATGTGTAGGACTACTTGAATGAGAATGCCACTTCCATTAAACCTTAAGCATTTTTTGCAGTGAAGTCTTTTCATCTTTTAAACATTTCTGATGAAAACCTAAGGGTATTTTGCATGTTCAAATTTTGAACACTTGTGAATGAGGTAAAATTTAAAAATTTCATGTAAAAACTGATAGAGCCCTACTACTTTGGTTTTTCTAATAGTCTTACTTGGTTGGAACTCTGAAGGTGTAGAACCTATCTTATTTGTCATTGATTTTTCCCCTTTTGGTTAAGATTCCCTACTGAGTGTGATTTTCAGGCTCAGTGTCAATTGTATTAACAACTTTGTGATAGGTCTCTTCCTTCACCCTTTTCTTGGACTAAAAAAAGTTTATGTCCTCTTTGGCAATATTTTAGTTTATGCTTATTGTTGGGGCTTTTTTTTCTTCTCTCTTTTTTTTTTAATTTTGACTTAGATGACAGCCATTTAGAGGTAGAGAATGTGAATGTCAGCCTATATATACAACTATCTTTCTAGCTCTATAGGCTCATACTGATGATGGGTGGCGTAAAAATGACATACAGCTTGCTGTCAGGTATAACTGGGCAGTGAATTGGCTGGCTTTGTGTATGTGCACGTAGGAGAGAGGGATGTATTTGCAAAGCTTGGGGGAGGTTTTAGTCCCTATCACTCTGCAGTAGTAGTGAAAGTGATTTCAAAAGATATATATTCCATAATATTGGATTCAGTTTGTTTTTAATAGGATATATGGCAGTTTGGCTCTGTGCAAAGTGCTATCAACAAGAACTAATGGATTTGTGTGAAACATTGCTGTTACTGGCTGAAAAGATGAACTGTGAGGTTACAGATCAATGATGTCCAACAGAAACTCGAATTCACATTTTTTTTAATATAAAAATTCTTTGCTTAAATGTTTATGAGGACCTAAAACTGTAACTTGAATGAATTGAATTATGTGAATGCTTCTTTAATCTTTGATGCCTCTTTAAATGACAGTGAGATTGCCAAGCAGAGGTAGAAATTGTCTTTCCTCTATTTGGGCTCAGTAAAATCTACATTAACAAAAAAACCCAAGACAATAGAAGAATATTTCCTGTAGGTTTCCTGCAGACTGCAGGACCTTTCATTGAACATTTAATGATCTTTACTATTTGACCGTTCGCAAGCCAGATGTAAGTTAGGTTCATTTGTAGAGCCAATAGATCTGCTGGAGGAGCCAGCACTGGAGAATAATATGAACTTCTGAAGAAATTAAAATCTTTCCACTTTGTTCTTTGAATTACTGGTTGGACAGCCAGAGTCGTGTAAATAAATGACTACATGTCAGATGTCTGAATATGATAAAACATCATTTAGTAATTAAATATTAGTGGGGTTTATGTTATCACTGAGCTTTAAGTTTTTATTCAGCTACTAGTTCTAGTAATAATTTCTTGATTACCAGTATCAGTAGTAACATTCTCATGACTTTGAGTTCTAGTAGGATTGAAATTACTGATATTTAAAAATACATAGTAAATCACTTCTTTAAATGCTCTCTCTGTTAAATATTTGAATGTGCAGAATTTTTCTAATGCACAGTCAATTATAAATGTTAGAGATGCACAAGGAAAAGTATGTTAGAACTCATACATTTGTTGATAAAAATAAGCTGGTAGCATCTCTTAGCGCATTTCCTTGGAAGTATTTCATTAATTTCAGTCATTGAATGTAAAAGATCACTTTTTTGGTAAGGGGAAATGTACGCATTCCAGTCAAGGATTAAGTCTCTGAGAATATTATGTAACTTTATTCTGAATCTGTGCTAACGTGCCAGTGAATCAAAGAAGAGCTTTGCTTTTTCTTACTAGATTGCTGCAAAAAGTACCTCATTAGAAAGATGGCTGCATTTTGTATGATGGACTGTGAATTTTTTATAGAAACTAGCCAAGAAACTAGCATGTTTCATAGTGTATACAGGTACTGCTGAGTCTTCTCTTACCACTTTGTATTAAAAGTAGAGTCGTAGGAACATTACGGTATTCAACTACTTAGCTACTTATTTTACCAAGAAAAAAAGAAGAAATTGGTTGAAGAAATACTTGATGACTAGAAAATACTTTAATATTTTGAGGAACTTAATTAGAGTACTGGAATACCTCAGAAATAGTATTGACAAAATATTTCCTGGAATGTGTTACTTCAAAACTGTTCTGTACACTTTATTCAAAGTTCATTTTAGAATGTGAAGACTTGAGAAATTCTTAAAGTGTGATAAACATACACATATGTCATTATTGAGGTGGACTGCCAGTTATCTAATTGCCTTCAATATTGATTAAGGTGTGGAACAGGTGTTGATAGTTTCCAGGGAAGTTTTAAATCAATTTGTGTAGAGGCTGATTGATTGTCTGCAAAAGCACAGTGTTGCTGGAGGTTAAGGTCTGCTCAAGCCACCTATTTTACACACTCCACCCACTAAAACAGTGCCTGGTTTAATCAAATTCAAATTGTTCTGATCTGTAAGTCTTCCAGGTTTTCATACATGGAGTTGATTAGAGATGTTACTTCTATTGAGAAGGTGCATGGTACAAAATAAAGGCAGAAACTGGGGGTGGAGTTCAAGTCCTGCTCTTCTGAAGACCCTGTTAAGCACTGTGCTCACATTGCTGATCTGCAAGTTGAAGAAACAGGACTCTGCTTAGATTGCTGACAGCATGAGTGCATTTGAAAAATTGACATGCCATAATTATGGGATCATTATATACAGACACTAGAAATTAAATATTGTTTTCAAATACTAAAGTCAAAAAAGTTCTGTTTTCTTCTGACATACTCTCTCTGTCAGGTTCTCACTGAGCATCTGTTTGAATCCTAAAACACCAAGCCCATATGCTTATAAGCTTTCTTTGATGTCAGTAGTGTCTTACTTTAGATTTTTGCTTGATCCCTCTGGCATCTTTCCTCCTCAAATATCCCTTGCTGTCATCATAAGTACTTGGAATTTGATCATGCTGTGTATTTTGTCCCCTGGCTCTTAGGCAAGCACCAATAGTCCAGAATTTTGTAGCATTTGCGGTGTTCCTTGAGTTTATCATCCCTGTTTTCAGAGGTACACAGTCATTGAAGTAAGAATGGACCCAAGTATTTTTTCCCCACATTAATCATTCTCTGTTTTAGATAGGACAAAAGAAGTAGACGGTTCTAAACAAAATAATAGTGGCTTACTTAATTTCTCCCCCTCATTTCCTCACTATTCCCTGAGAGAACCAGAGGCTCTGGTGCTTCTTTCGCCTCTCCTGCTGCTGTGCATTGTCATTGCAGAATGTGAGATCCCCATTCACTCTGGTAGCCAGCTCTCTGCATATTTTTCTTGCTGGCTGGCTGTGCCAGATAGCCGGCAAGAGACTGTCTTTTAATAGTCTCAGTTCAGTTTTATTACTTCATCTCTGGTCCAGCCTCATCAAGTAAACATCCCCCACTAAGCACTGCTCAGTCTTTAAGCCTGCCTTGCCACAGGCAGCAGTCAAGAATTTTATTCAAGGACTTGCACATAAGGTATCACCAAAGGGTAATGACCACCTAAAGGTAGCCTTATAACACTGTGTCTTCAGGTTACAATCCAGCATGTCGTTCAGAGGACAGCATGGAAGGCTGATAAATCCCACATTCAGTTTTGCACAAAGTTACACAACAGAATTAGTATATTCTTTTTTGTGGGATCATCCCGTTCTTTAATTTGAACTTGCACCTCTAATTTCATTTTTTTGTATCTTTATGTATAGAGAATTAGAAAGTCAAGCAGTCCTTGCAAATGGTCATGACAACCTTATAGAGATGGATGTGTTTTCTCCAACATATCACGATAGCAGTTATGGGTATGTGACTCTTCAGTGTTTGCATGATGCTAACTATTGACACAGAAGACAAAGTGTGATTTTAAAAAAATTATTGCAATAGGAAAACATCTGGAACAAATGTACTCATTCTTATGTCTGATTCTTAAAAAATTAGTCTAAATAATTTGTCGTGTTGACTCATACCAGATATAAAATGGTAAGCTTTGGCTGCCAAATCTTGCTTGCTTTAAGACATTAAGAATGCAATTGGAATTGTATTAATTCTCTGTGGCCCAATTCTGCAGCTTTGCAAACTATTGGCATGATTACAGATTTGCCAGGTCTGATCCTTTGTTTGTAATGTATTTACTACTTGGCAAATATTTCTTTTAGAAATATTATGACATATATTATAGCATAAAGAATAACCAGTCAAAGAAGTTAACAGGAGTTACATACCTAATCTCTAATATTTTTACCAGCTAGTTTGGGATTGCAACTGCTGATAAATATGTAACTGTAAATAGATAAATTCATATTTCAATTTGTTTAAGTAAAATTTCGATTTTAGAATTGTTCCATATCTACTTAACTTTGTCAATAATCTGTGTCTAATTTTTTAACTATTTCTTGACATTCTTATGCCAAATCAGTATAACTCATTTCTGTTCCACACACACAGAGAAAAAAAACTGACAAAGCAGTACCATTTCTGAATTGTTAATCATAAATTTACCTTTTTGTGTTTGTTTATACTCCACTGAAAATCAATTTTTTATGTCCAAATTCTGTTTTGTTAATGGTAACTTCTAACTTCATAAAAGGGACAATGTGCTATTTGATTAAATGAGGAGATCTGCAGTTGCCTGCTAATTAATCTGTAATATATATTGACACAGTACATTGATCTGCTTCTCCCAAAAACTCTTAAGCTTTCACTTAGCCACAAATCAACAGCAGGAAGAAAATGGTGTGTTAAATTCAATTAGTCAATCATTATCAGCAGACTCAGAGATTTGCAGATATTTGCCAGAAGATCCCAATATATTGTCTTCAAAGTAAAAATGTAAGCATAGTGTATTAAAACAGAACAAAGCCAAATATTATTGTTCCCTGTAGAACAATTACCATACAATACTGGTTCAGATGTATAAATGCTGTAGTAGAGTTAATAGAACTGTGCCTGGTTTATGCTTTGTATGTTTGTAATAGGATCAAGAAATGTAAGTATTTTAGCAAATGGTGTATGTTGTATGAAATTTCTGTTAGTTGAGACTAATTCAGGTAACAATACAATGAAATTTATCTTGTTTGTAATCCCTTCATTTTTAAAATTATGCTAGCAGGGATCATCTCCTGGTGTGAAAGTTGTCCAGAGGTAATAATACATCAGTTCCAAAGCATAATAGATTTGAGACTACAACATGCTATCAGCATGAAGATTCAGTTTATCAATGTCACAAACATACTGTGTCACAGCTAGAATCATTATATATTTGTTTCTTTGTTTTCATGTCATGTGTTATGATATACTATTTCTTAATTTGTATGGCTTATGGAGAGAATATTAATCTAATCAATTTGACAACTTTAGTGTTAAGGATGATTATAGAAATATACATTTTACATAGAAATTCTAATGTTTCATAGGCATAGACCTAAAGAATAGTTGTTTATTGCTTCAAGACATGTATTCACTGTGCATCAATTATCATAAGACAGCTGGAAATCTCAATGTATTCTAGTGGTATGTATTGTTGGCTTTATTCTTTTCTCTGATGTACAAACATATGTTAGTGTACCTGTTGACAAATCAGCTTAGTTTGAAGTAAGAAGTCTTGTCTTCCTTTTACTTAACCTGATAGTCCTCTTCCCAAAGTTACCTAGGTGTCAAAATCTGAAAATATGTAAGATTCACTATCAGCAAATGACTGTATTTAAATTACTTATAGATAAAGCTTGCTGGTGTTTTCTATTTCTGTATTTTTTTATATTCTGTATTCTCTGTTTTCTATTGTCCCCTCATTTTCGGAAAATTTCATCCTTCTGCAATGTTAGAAAACTTCTGTTTTATTTAAGTAGGAATTCTTTGCAAGGAGGTTGATTCAGGATTTTTGTCATCTGTTTGGGAGAAAGTTCAGAAGAGCTGAGTTTAGGGCATGCTCTATTAAACTTAATAGTGATAGAGGAGAAAACTGAAGGAGGCTGAGTACAAAAGGGGTAGGGGTGGGTGTCCAAATGGGTAGATGGAGTAGTCCATAAGAAGGAACTGAGACTGGTTGATTAAGCAAAGTCAGAGATGGATGAAATTCTAGAGGACTAGAGGCTAAGTATCTATGATGAAAACTGAGATAATTTCTTGTCCTTTATTGCTTGTGATTATTTGTGAAATCCTTTTGAATTGTATGCACCTCATCACCTATGGGACTGACTCAGCATGGAGAGAAGCCTTGGCTACTGGCATATGCTCTACTAGTGTCAGAGGCCAGAAATCATCAAACCATAGATTTTCTATCTGTGATGGCCTATGGAGATGAGAAAGCTTTCAATGTGATTTTTAAAGTTTCTCCAAACTTTCTTAAATAAAATCACAAGTTAATACTTTAGTAAAAACAAACAAAAAAAAATCATAAAGCTAGCACAAAAAAACTTGCAAAATTAAAAGCTAACTTCTTTCTGCAGTTACTTGGCTGCAGCGGAGCTTGCCATCCCAGTAAGTGCAGGTCAAGTTGAACCAGAAGGAGATTTTAACAGATTCTGAGGATTCTTTCTGTCACATTCAAACAGGTGAGGAAACAGTACCAAATATCATGGCAAAACAAAGACCTGGATGACTGTATAGTGCCTGCATTCAGTATCTCTGATAATGCTGATTGCATGAAGAGAAGACCATCTGCAAAAAGATGTGTGTGAAAATGAGTACCATAAAATATAAAGTGTCACCCTCATCTGGGCACAAGGTGTAATCCTCTGCCTTTGTGAATCTGTGAACAGTGGTCTCTCAGTTCTATGCAACTTGGCTTGTTGCATATGAGAGACTATGCTCAGTCAGTCCAGACAAGATTTCAGCCTTTGTTTCAACTTCTGACTTAATCCTTGGGTGCATAATGCCCTCTTAAACTATATTTCTTTTTGAAGTACTCTCCACGTGCCTTTTGAGACATTTAGAGCAATTGTTCTCTTCCAACTTTATGAAGACAGCAAAGATAGTAAAAAGATGGGAGGAGTAGCTGTGCTCTACATTCCTTTGATTTTCTGCTTGGAAAGTGTAACTTATTCATTATTTAAGATAGGAACTGGCTAAGGTTTGAGCGCCTCATCTCAGAGACAACTTTTCCTGACTGTCTTGGTAGTGATATGACTCCAGAAGAGCAGAGAAGATAAGGAAGTGTAATATAAATCCTTACTGCTCACATAAGCATTTCAGGTCCTTACTGCAAAATTTAGATGCTTTCCTCTGGTCCCCCTTCCTTTGGAGAGAGGAGAACTGTAATAACAGGAATATTGCATCAGAAATACTGAATTCAGTAAAAGAAAGTGCAGTAAAGTGCTGCAAAGTTCACTCCCAACTGCTGCCTTCTTCAGAAGTGAGCATCACCAGCAATATCAAGGGCCGAGTCACTCGCTGTAACGTAGGTGGAAGTCTGTGTAAGTGCTGGTCCTCTGAGAGACTAGTACCCAGAGGAAGCCTCTAAGGCAGCAGAACTACTTGATATTTTTCCAGCAATACATAGATCTCGTTTTACTCTAATCTGGAAAGTAGCGGGACAGTCCTGCAATGAGCAGTGTGAGTAGCTACAACTGAGCCAGGTTTCTTTCCTTGTTCACCCAGCACAAGGCATTCTTTGCACTGGACTCTCTTGCTCCTTTCTGCAGTGTGGCTTAGTATTGTTTGTTCCCCTTCACTGAGTGCAGCATAGCGGAGGAGCGCAAAGGAGCAAGCTTGGCAGAGCCGTCTGATTATTCTGGTTCTTTTGATCCTAGATATGCAGAAATTAACTACTCCTCCTCCGGGGTCCAGAACTAGCAGCTCAGATCTGAATTTGGAGAAACAAATAAGAGCATAACAGGTGCCCTTTCCATCCTGTAGCACTATATTCTTTCTTGTACCACCAAGAAGGTAGCAGTGATGAAAAGGAAGATTTATTCTAACACACCAAAGGAGAGGAAGTTTGGGGCTTTTGTCAGCATTCAGTCCTTCAAGTCATCCTGTCCTGGTGACTTTCACAGCAGATTGGAGCACTGTCTTGTCTGAATTGTTCTTTGAAGCTTCAGCTGCAAGTTGCTATGCCTGACTTCTCCATTCTTTCTCCAGCAGCCAGCAGTGCAGCTGTAGCCTGCAGGAGGCAGATGTGAAAGAGCACACAAGCAGTAAGGAAGACACTTAAGCCCTAGTAGGACTTTTTTCTTTCTTGGATGTCAGTGTTCAGTTTACAAAGAAGGCAGGTCCTTAGTGTAAACTAATCCAAATTCAAGCAAGTGTTGCCATATGTAAAGTGTTTTTCTGAAACATTTGAATAATCTGGTAGAAGGTTTCCCATTTCCCATTCTCCATTTCCCACAGATGTTTCCTCTGTTTTTACATATGGGTAATAGCTGAGATAATAGCCATCTTCTCTTTCTTTCTTTCTTTCTTTCCCCCAAACTTTGATCATCATTTCATCTGCTGTGATCTTGAAGCTTTTTCAGGATTGTGATAGCATTAATAATGAACTCCAAGGAAGCAGAAATTCACTTTTATTTCTTCCTAAGAATTTTTTTTATTGCAATTCTGCACAGAAAATAAACTAAGACAAATTCACAGCATAACACAGTTTCTGTGCTGGCTTGGAGTTATGTTAAATGCAGCCATATGGTTCTGTGGAAGTCAGTCATAAGCCTGTGCTAAGGGCAAACACCACCAGCTACAAGGTTTCATCTCAGAAGAATGTTAAAAGAAGATGAAGATAGGCATTAAGTGTTCACAGAGAAACAAAAATCCAATTCCTGCTAGAGCCTGCTGGGAAAGCTTTTCTCATGCATCAATGAACCTGAGTTCACATGAAACCTAGCCAGTAATTTCTGCTATTTTTACATCTTTCCTATAATGTTAGTCAGCAGAGATTAATCCTTTCTATCTGTTTCTTCAACTCAGTGCAAGGAATCGTATTTATTGATGTGATCTGTCCATTAGTGAATCAGGCAGAGGTCTCCTATGTCAGGTGGCAGGTGAGGGTCATGGTCTCTCACAGAGAGTCGAGTTGAATCCAGCATGAATAGGGTCTGTCAGCAGGGAGAGGGCACACCAGTCAGTATGTGCAGTACTGTCATAGATCATGATCTTGGACAACTGTCTTTTACACATTTAATGGTTTTCTTCTCATTCTGTGGGTGATGTATGTCATAGGGTTTTTTACAAACAAAAAAGCATGATAACCCACTCCCAGGAAGGGAAAAATTCAGCTGGCCTGCATTCAAGAAAGTCAGGGAGAGACAAAAACTAAATCTTAAATGAGAGAAGTAGGAGCAAACTATAATAGCTGCAGCTGGATTTATCCCTCTTTTCTTTAACTTTCTTAAGATTAATTGATCTCTTTGTATGGAAATGGCAAATAAACTTCTAGGTCTTTGCACTGAGACAGACGTGCGCTATCTCTGCATGTGTTAGTGATGATGTACTTGAGGCAGAGCTCCCAAACCTTAGAAGTGTGTTCTGTCTGAAAGTCTGTTCTTCCCATTTGAAACATCAGAAAAATAAAAGGATAAAATTTTAGCTACCCTTATGTCTTGCTTGCTTATGTTAGCCTCATGGTGCTGCCAAACTTTTGTAGAAAGTTATACTATGTTATTGAAAAACAGAATTATTATTTACTTCTATCTGCAGATAGGTGCATTATGAATTGGGACCATTTGGGGGAAAAATCTAGTGGTTTATTTTTAGTTCAGGGGAGCAATCATCACAGTTTTGTTCATTACAACACAGAATAGTTAACAGCTTTTATTCCTAGGAATTCAACAATACCTTTATAGTAAACATCAAACCCAGGTCATTAGGAGTACTATTGAATTCTAAGCAGAGGAGTTGGGTCGTGAAACAGAAGTATGCCACTGAAACATAAATTCACTAAAATTTACATTTCTCTCAACTTGCATTCACTCAAAGTGGATTTGATAGAAGTTTTTTCACCTCTGTAGCCTTAGGAGAACTAAATTGATGTGTTTCTAATCCTAAGTGTCTAAGGTCTGTTACCTCTTGTGCCTTGGAGTGAATCCAGGCTAATAGATTGAGGACCTTAACAGAATGCATAAGACATTTTGCCTGGGCTTGCTTAAAAATGTGTTAATTCATGTAATAATGTCCACAGATTCAACACACCTTAGAGGCAAATAGATAATTTTTAATAGAGATAGATACTGGCAGATTTGAATTGGTTTGGGGGGAAGATTAACCTGTGCTCCACAATGTGAAAATTGGTGTGCTCATTCCATGAAATATTTAATTTGTGATTACAGAAAAAAAGAATGCTATTGCCTTAGCTGGAAGAGTCCAGTAAAGTACAGGGGTCTTTTGAGTCAACAGTGATCTTCTCTGCTGGTGATTACTATTGTGTTCTCAAATTGCTAGGGCAACAGATGAGTCAAATAAAGCGGATTAGTGGACTTTTTGCTTCCATGAAAGAAAGTTTTAAAGTGTCCCAGATATATCTAACTATATGTGGATATTTTGATACCTAGAGGTAAAAGAAAAAATGCAAAAAATGTTAGGGATAGTTTTTCTTTTCTCTTTCACCTCTCTTCAAGTCACTTTCTATTCTGTCAACTTCCAAATGTCAGTTTTGATTTTTTCAGCATTGAAACAACAGGTATCTGAAAATAGCTTTCCTCATCTCCACAGTTGCCTTTGCCTGACCCATAAAAAGCCTAAATTTTGCTTTTTTGCTTTAGGCAATTAGTTCTTAATGCTTTTGTGTGTTTTACCCTAAAAAATAAAGTGAGGCAAACAGTAGTATTATAAAAACTTGTCTTTGTGTACTGCAGGGCAAACAGTACATACTCATTATACAAGAACAAGGAAATAATCAGTTGAATTTAAATTGAAATTGATAGAAGAAAATACGTTTTGATATAGTGCATGTTTAGCCTGCAGAACAAAATGCCACAAGACATCAGTGAGAGCATGAGTTTTGGGCTGCTTACAGAAAGAGCAAGCTGTTAGTGAATAAACAGACTGGAAGGCATTCATTCCCTCTCTTTATACTGGCCACTTTCAGACAGGGTGTTGTTCTTGATGGCCTACCCAACTACAGTAATTCCTGTTTCTGCTTATTTGGTTACAGTTTTACACAGCTTTTGTAACTGTTCACTGTCAAAGAACTTATCTGTTTCTCCACCATTTTTGGAATAAACTAACTTTCTCATTGTTCTGCATATGCTTTCAGGAATCCTACCCCTTACACTGCTTTTTAGACAGACACCTCCATCAGAAGTACAGAGATAATTTCTAACATTGGATTCCTTTTGTAGTTCAGTCTTCTGAGTGTTGAAGCTGTTCTTCCTCAGTTGTCTTCTAGCAGTGGGCTGTAATGATCTGTAGAGCCATTTATCACACTAACTGGATCATCGTGGAACTGACCAAACATTGCATTTAGGACAGCGTAGGAGACAGGGCTGCAAGAAAACCTATGGCACTAGGACATTTTTTACTGATCACAATGGAATCTCTCTATTCAGAAACATGACCAAATGAATGGATTTATTCTCCTCCATATTTTTCAGATGCTGTTAGAGTACAACGATACATAAGATCCAAAGATTTAGGATTAAATAATTTAGGGTTTTTAAACACATATATTCTAAATACGGATTTATTCTGGAACAGTGGTATTATAGCTCTTAAGATAAGGAGTGTTTAGTTCTTGTATGCATAAGGCCTAGCAATATTGGCCTTTATTCTGTGATAGCAGACATCAACTAAATAATGGTGTTGCACAAAGTAACAGTAGCTGCCATTCAATCTCACTGGCAGGGTGATAAAATATGATGCATATTCTGATGTACTGTGAGAAGTTCAGTACAATTTTGCTGGGCCTTATTCACAATTCCATATTTAGTATGAGTTTTGTTAAAGTCCTGTGTGACTTTTAATATGGTGTGACATACTTGCCATGTGATTCAGCACTCTATTGGCAGGGTTGCACATTATGAAATAATTTAAAACAGAACCAAAATGCTGTCAAAAAAGTTTTTTGAAATGATAAGGTACATCTTTTTTACATCTTCCAAGAATTGCAAAGCATTCTATACATATGATGCCCAAAATTAGAGAAATTGTTCCTTAGCAAGGTAACGCAATTTCAGCATAAGCTAAAAACGGCATGTATCTAATGTAAAAATTACATTAAGAATGTTAAAATTATGCAATAAATCTATTCCAGTTGAGACCAGTCTATTTATAAAGTAACATGTAATATTCCTTTTTTGCTTGGTGATAGTTTATTTATATAATATCTCAGCTTCTGGCAGTGTAGAGTCCAGGGCTTTCCAGATGTGTTTATATATTGCATTCATTGATGCATAGTATCCATTTTCTTTTAAACTGCGGTCAAAAGTTCTTGTCATAGATCCTTTCATAAAGAAAGTTATTCTAAATCACATTTCTGTTGCTGGACACCTGGCTATCTTATATCAAAAGTACTTGGGCTTCTGGGCTGTGTCTTAGTGTCCTTGAATATTTTGATAGTCCATCTCCATTTCTATAAAGACATAGTTTTGAGTTAACTTAATCTTTCTGCCAAACTCATGGATGGGTTTTATCACTTTTTTGCCCCTTCTGTTTTTCTGTTTACTGAATTTAGTAGAGAATGCTTCAGTTTTATTTTCCACAGGGGAAGTGGCAGCACAAAAAAAGATCTGATTTGCTGTGAGCCCTCTCTCCTCACCAGTATGAGAAGGGAGAAACCATCTGCATGCCAGCCAGTGCACATGAGCACTTGGTGCTCAAAGAGTACAGAGTAAAAGTAAAAACATTATTATTTTACTTTTATTCACATGCTTCTGTTTTCTGAGCTGACCCCTTTGAGGTTTTTGATGCTGTATTTCCATCTTTTATTGTAAGGGCAAAAGCTTAAGTAAAATGCCTACCATTTGTGAAATAAGGGTACTTCCCAGCTGTCTTTGCATCCAAAGATTAGTTTGATATAACTTTGTATTTTGTAGTTTAGATTTGTTAGGTACTGAATACTTCCCACTTAAAATGTTAGGATTAGCTGCCTTTTTAATAGCAACATCTGTTGAATAAGTTGGCAGAAATATAAATTGAATAAATGTAAAAGTGGAATATTATTTGCTTTAAAAGTTGAATTATTTAATAATACAGAACTGGCTTGTCTTGTAAACTATTAGCATGATTCACTGGAGTTTTGTACTCCATACCTTAATAAAATATTTAAAGTGCTACTTACGTGAAGATGTAGCAAGTGCATGTTATGTGATCAATTTTGAAGGGAAGATACACTATTGCAGATACTATAAGCTCCCTATGAGATGAAATATAGTGTAATTTCCTGTAAGTCAGTGCCTGGTCAAGTAGTGCAAACAGTTTAGGCTTTAGAAATTAGCTATTTGAGCTCCATAGTTTGAAAAGACAAAGTAGATAGATGTATAGATAATTTAAATCATTTGTGGATGGATTATATTTCAAGAGCATAAGAATTTCAGCATTATCTGGAAGCAGCCTGGATTTGTTGTCAGATGCCATATCCTTCCAAGAGTCTCATAGGAACAGTTTGGCATGGCTCAGTGAGGCAGACAAGATGTGCAAGTCTGATAGCATTACACTTTAAATACTTATCACTCAGAGTTAATGTAGCAGGAGAGTCTCTGACAACTTTGTTAGTAACTCCACTCATTAGAAATAGAGATATCCAAACAAATTTTCTTAACCCACATGAAGATGGCAGACTGACTTTTCTATCATTATTTTTCCCTCAGCGTTCAGCCGTACGGTGCAACCACTCTGGCATTGTATTCATGGGATTCAAAGTAAAGGAGAATAGCTTAACGTGAGGAGCTGTGCCATGTGCTGCCTAAGACAACACATTCCTGAATTCCTACTGCTGAATTCCCACAGCACGCTCCTGGAGTGACTGGCTGATCATGCCACGGGCAGGTGCACTCTTCTCTGGGTAGAAGAATGGCTGAATGGCCAGGTCCAGAGGGTGGTGAGTGGAGTTACATCCAGCTGGTGGCCAGTTACGAGTGGTGTTCCCAGTTGGTCAGTGTTGGGATCAGTTCTGTTTAATTTCACAGTATCATGGAAGAAGCTGTGTTGCAAGGGACCCACCAAGATCATAGAGTTCAACTCCCAGCCCTGCACAGGACCATCCCCAGGAGTCACACCATGCGCCCAAAAATGTCCAAACACTTGCTGGACTCTCTCAGTTTTGGTGCTGTGACCTCTTCCCTGGGGAGGCTGTTCCTGTGTCCAGCCACCCTGTGGGTGAAGAAGCTTTTTCTAATATCCAACCTCAACCTCCCCTGACACAGCTTCAGGCCATTCCCTTGGGTCCTGTCACTGGCCACCACAGAGATCAGTGCCTGCCCCTCCACTTCACAAGGAAATTGTAGACTGCAATGAGGTCTCCCCTCAGTCTCCCCTTTTCCAGACTGAACAGACCAAGTGACCTCAGCTGCTCCTCATATGGCTTTCCCCCAAGGCCCTACACCATCCTCATGGCCCTTCTTTGGACACTCTCTAATAGCTTATAACCTTCTTACATCATGGTGCCCAAAACTGCACACAGTATTCAAGGTGAGGCCCCAGCAGTGCAGAGCAGGATAATCACCTCCCTTGCCCAGCTGATGATGCTTTTTCTGTTATCAGCAATCTTTATCAATGATTTATTAATGGAGAGATTAAGTGCTCCCTCAGCAAGTTCAGAGACACACCAGGCTGGATGGGACTGTTGATCTGCTGGAGGGTAGAAGGTTCCAGAGAGGGATCTGGACAGGCTGGATCGATGGAGCAAGGCCTGCTGTAAAAGGTTAAATAAGGCCAAGTCCTGCTCTTGGGTCACAAAAACCTCCTGCCGTGCTACCAGATGGGGGAAGAGTGGCTGGAAAGCTGTCTTGCAGAAAAGCCCTGGAAGTGCTGGTTGACTGCCAGCTGAACATGACCCAGCAGTGTGCCCAGGTGGCTCAGAAGGCCAGGTGGCTTCCTGGCCATTCTCAAAAATAGTGTGGCAGCAGGATCAGGAAAGGATCTGTACTTGGCACTGATGAAGCCACACCTCAAGTGCTGTGTGCAGTTCTGGGCCCCTGGTTCAGGAGGGACCTGGAGGTCCTGGAGCAGGTCCAGAGAAAGGCAGTGAAGCTGGTGAAGGGTCTGGAGCACAAGCCTTATGAGGAGTGGCTGAGGGAGCAGGGGCTGTTTAGCCTGGAGAAAAGCAGGCTTGGGGGGAAGTGAGGGGGGTCTTACCACTCTCTGTAACCACCTGAAAGGAGATTGTAGCCAGGTGGGGGTTGTTCTCTTCTCACAAGTAACAACACACAGGACAGGAAGAAATGGCTTCAAGTTGTACTAGGGGAGGTTTAGATTGGGTATTAGAAAAAACTTCTTTGGAAGGGTTGTCAAGCATCAGAGCAATCTTCCAGGGAAGTGGTTGAGTCATAATCCCTCCAGGTATTTAAAAAATGTGTTGATGTGGCATTTAGGGACATGGTTTAGAGGTGGACTTGGCAGTGCTGAGTTAACGGTTAGACTCAATGATCCTAAGGGTCATTTCCAACCTACATTTTTCTAAGATTCACATATAAAAGTTACAATTTTCTTTCATTACCTTGATGCCTGAGGTGGACTGTCAGAGTTATGACAGTTCACACCATCACTGTCATCTCTAGAGTTTATCTATAGGATTAACTCCTCAAAGGCTTTGAGAATATGGATTACAGTCTCTAGTAGTCTGTGGTTTACCAAAGCCAGCATCAATTCTCACTTTCTCAGAGAAAATAAAAAAGAAAAATATCAGTGGCAGACTGTTTTATTGTGCTATTTTCTTAAAACTTAAAGTATATTGGAGTTCTAGTCAAGTGCTCATATAATGCCAATTCCCATTTTTAGTCTGTTGAGCCTTACAGCAGAAGGAGGGTGTAAAAATTGCAGGGTGGTCTGGCAGCTTCTTATTTTTAACAGGAAGCTCATGTATAGGAGTATTGTTGTATCTATTGTATGGCTTTCCTTCTGTCCCCCAAAACAATACACATTGCACATGGAAATGGAAACAGCAACCTTTGCCTTTGGGTTGGGTTTTTTTGGAATCTGTTTGTGAAATATAACTGGACATAGCATTTACCATATGCAGCCAGAAAGGAAAGAGAAATAAAGGTCAAGTGGATAAGACACTTATCAGGACTTAATGAATTTATATGATTCTCTGAATCTGTACAATCCAAGTAATGCTGTTGTAAATATTTTTACATAGGGCTAGTTATTATTTTGGTCTTTGCTACACTGAAAATGTCAGAAGTTTTAATGAAGTACCTTCTTAGACAGGATTTAAGCTACCAGGGCTTTGTCTTTTGAGATTGTTGATTATACTCTGAGCTCAGAAGCTAAAAAAATTTGGGGTGTGCTGTTGTGCACCAATAGATCTAGTGTATAAGCTTCTGTTGTTGCTGCCATCAAGTTTAATATTGTTCAGAATGAAGTAACCTATGTAAAATATTTCATGGAATCATGTTTGTAATGCAAATATTTTCAAGTAGAGGGCCTATGCCAAGATGTTGTAATTCATCCGTTAACCTCCCATAGCAAAATCACCTGTAAACAACAAATCTTGTTTATCAACTGCTGGTATTCTTCTCAGGCTGCAGTGGGGCAAACTACTTTCCAGTGTCTCTACAGTGTAAATTGGTCCATTACTATGCAAGAATCCAAGCATGTGTCCCAGAGAATCAGAGTCCCATCAGCTAAGAAGCAGCTCACAGTGCCACGTGATGTTAACTAGAAAGGCTTTTCCCCTGCACAGCTGGCTCAGTTAGTGCTGGATCCTCTCAGCAGTGCTGTTTAAGTGACAGGCAGGAGGCAAATACAGCATGCACTTACCTTCAGGAGGACCTGGGTATCAGCAATTCATGAGTGTCTCTTACCTCTGACAAAACCCAAACCCCTTTCTGGTTCTATTTAGCTGTGTGTTGGTAAGTTCAAAGTCTCCACAGTATGCTTTCTTACCATTTTTACATATAATGTATTCATTTTGCTGGGCTTAATTAGGTAAGGGCAAGCCATATGCTACAGGGTTACCAACATAACAACTTGGTGGGAAACCTCTGGTGCAAAGACCTTTCTTTGAATGAGGTTTTGTTGTTCGTAGAGTTGTGCATGTGCATCTGGAGAAAAACTCCAGGTAGAATGTGTCATGTTTAGAGACTCTTTCAAAGTAATTATGATTGCATGAACTGAAATTAAAGGATTCTACCATATAGAAGCTCAGGGAGTAATATTTCCTTTGGAGATTTTAATTGAAAAAATAAACTCATAACTCACAGTGTGCATAATTTTGATTTTGCTTTTCACATCTGTTGCTGCTTTTTGTTGTTCTTGAACACTTACTAAATATATTTCTTTAGACTACTTCTGCTAGGCTGTAGCTAGCTTCTTTTATCCATAATCAGATATTTTTGTGGTAGGAATATGTGCGAGTAGATGTGAACTAGTGAACTGAATACTTAGGACAGACCCAAAAAAAATTTTTAACAGACTATTTTTGAAGAAGTTGCCAGAAATTTGTAACTCAGAGATTGCTGTTTTCTTTGTACTTAACTTAGGAAAGCTGTGATAAGTAGTGTGGACTGCAGTCACATTGCTCATTATTGACTTTTTAATGGAGTTCCCTGTAGTCTGTTGCAGAAGCCAACACAAATAAACAGCAGCAGAAAGCCTGTCCCTACTTGTCGGATAAACTATGAGAGACTTCCTTTCTGCTACACTGTATTTTGGGTAGTTCTGTTTTCTGTCTGGATACCAGTGTATTATTAATGTTTGGGGGGCTTTGGTCTTTCCTTAAAGGGAAAGTGTCTTTTTTACGTGTGAGTGTCATGACACATAATTGCTTCTGTGACCCTTTGTAGATTGGAGGTTGTTGGCTATTTGAAAAATAGGCAACATCAAACAAAAGAGTTATGATTGCCTGTGCTCCAGCTTGATTTACTTTTATACTTTACCATATGCTCTTTCTTTCACAGGCATTTCCTATTCAAAACAGGAACAGGGACCACACCGCTGTTCAGCACTGCAACGCCAGGGTACACAATGGCATCCGGCTCTGTTTATTCCCCTCCTACTCGGCCACTACCTAGGAACACTCTGTCCAGAAGTGCTTTTAAATTCAAGAAGTCTTCAAAGTACTGTAGCTGGAAATGTACTGCACTCTGTGCTGTAGGGGTCTCAGTGCTGCTGGCAATACTGCTGTCCTACTTTATAGGTGAGTCCCAGTTTTTATAATTGTCACTATGAACAGATGGATTGTACATGGACTGTGGCATACTAACCTTTAACTAGTCAGGTCTTTGGTAACACTAAAAGCCACAAGGATTTAATAAAAGTCACAATTGTTTTGAGAAATTAGAAAATTTGAATATTTTGCAAGCATCCTGTAGCTTGATGGTTAGTGAATTAACTTCAAAGAAGTATTTGAACTACAATTAAATTATTTGGGGTCAAGTTCTTATAAAAGTATGTGTAAAATATAGACTGTAAAAATTCCATGATGTGAATATGACTTTCAGCATATCTTTGGATCTCTTTTCCTCTCATTTTGCTGAAATATTGCTAATACGATCCTTAGGAATGCTAACTATCACCTATTTCATCATTACATCCATGGATGTTTGTGTATAGAGCTGGAGCAAAAGTCTAATACAGATGTTTGATTGCGAAATAGGGAAAATGATTGTCCAAAAGACAACATGCAGTGAGGATTTAGACTTCTTCCTCTCTTGTGGGTTGTTTATTTTTAATTAATGTCACTTTTCTCTATTTGTTTGTTAAACTCTGTTTTCCAAATTTTATTTTAGAAAATTTCCTTCATTTCTTCATCTCCTTAATTATTTTCATAAATTTTCACTATAAATAGTATGTAATTTGAGTTTTAGGCAGTTAATAGGAGCAATGGTTGGCTATGAGAAAATGTCCTTGACTTTAATAAGGGAACAGAACAGGATCATTTTGCACTCATAACTTCCTTTGCATCTTTGTCCAGATTACAGATTTTTTCATCTCTTGAGACCATACATGGTCTTCAAAGACTTCCTTTTAACTGACTTGTTAATTAGTTTAGGTTATCACAGTTACAGAAATACAATGATCTGGTTTTTGTTACTGGTTGGATACAAGTTTAGCATCTTGAGGAGTGGAGGAATGAAAACAGAAAGAAGAGAATCAATCTCTCTTTCCTTCCCTCTCTTTAAAATCAGTGTTAATTTATAATAGAGCCTAGAAGGCCTTAAGATCCTTAAATCTTCATGACGTTGTTCAAACAACCTTGTTGCATTTCAATGCAAGACACAGCATAAGCTCTGTAGAACCTTTGAAGTAGTTCTTACTGAGTTGAATCTCCTGTGAACAATGCAAGAAACTGAGTTGCTGAGTAGCTGGAGAAATTCCCCTCTGACCCAGCAAAGTTGAGCCCCCTGAGCACCCTTTCCACCTCAGCTGCCAGCCCCAAAGAGCAAAAGACATATATGCAAATGTAGGGCTTGCCACTGCCCTTCGGCTTCCTTCAGTCATTGGATTTGTGGTTATTTTGTGTGAATGTGCAAGGAGTTTAAAGGTGTGGTTTAGAGTTAAGTTTTGACACAAAATCTTTTTTTAAGTAGGATTTAAATATTCTCACTTATAAAACACATTAATTGTGCTCAGTCTCTGTAATATTGCCTCATAAATCATCAGAAGTAAACATCTGCCACTAAATAAATGCATAAATATTCAAGAAAGAATTCAGTACGAAGTATCACTGTCAGAAGCTGGGAAAAACAGCCATACATATAGTAAAACACTGGAGACCTGATTGTGAGCTGAGCTCTACACTTTACCAGGCCCAAAGAGCCAGATTGCTTATGAATCTGAGGGGCACGGGAAGATAGCTGTGCTGGATTATTTCTCCCACAGGCGCATTAAGAAATATAAGCATGTCTAATGCGCCTCTATTCCTGTATTCGGGAAAAAGAACAGAGCTTTCCAGTGAGCAGGGGCTGAAAGCTCCACACATCATTTATTCACATACCCTGTAAAGAAAAGATAGCTGTACAACATTTCATTTCGTGGGTGCACGCCAGCTCACATCCTAGCTGAAATAATGCACAACAGCCTTCCTCTGTCCACAGTCAATAGGGAACTCAATGCCTACTGGTGATATTACACATATTTCAGCTAACTCAGCAATCTAAATGTAAAATTCAGCACTCACAGATGCTCTCTAGAGAACTTTGTGTCCATAAAATGACGAATGGGTTGCACTCATTCATATATGTGGTTTTCCCATCTCTGCAGATGTGATATCAGAAATATTCCCCGTTTAATAGGCCAGCCAAGTATAAATGAGTAGAAATCATTAATGTAAGATCTAAGCACTCCTTCATCTTAGTTGACCATTTCATAGAATGGTTTGGGTTGGAACAAATATTTAAGATCATTTAGTTTCAAACCCCTTGCCATGGACAGGGACATGTTGTGCTAGATCGGGTTGCTCAAAGCGCCATCCAGCCTGACTTGACTACATCCAGGGATGGGGCATCCACAGCTTCTCTGGGCAACCTGTTGCATTGTCTGACCTCCTCACAGCAAAGAATTTATTCCTATTATCTAGTCTAAATGTGTCCTGTTTCAGTTAAAGCCATTCCCCTTTCTCCTGTCTTTGTGAGAAGTTCCTCTCCAGGTCTCTTCCCGGTCCCCTTTGGGTAACAGAAGGCTGCTGTAAGGTCTCCCCAGAGCCTTCTCTTCTTCAGGCTGAACAACCCAACTTCCTTTCAGGAGTCTATGAAACATGTCAGAGGAAACCTGTTTCATAATATAGGTGTGAAAGGGAAATGACTGAGTAGGAAATTGGTTGTAACATAAAAAGAAGGGAAGGACTGCAGTGTTATGTGACCCCTAGCACCCTGTAATATGCCTCCAAGACAGTGGTCTGGCATCTCTGCTGAAGTTCACAACAGCTGAAGTGGCATGTCACATTTGTATAGCCAGTTTGAGACCTGTTTTCAACTTCACAGAGATATGTTGCCACAAGTGTGAAAATGCTACCACCTTGTAGTATTTGCATGAAAGAATGAATTCAATATGAAGTATCTCTGTCAAGAGCTGGGAAATCACCCGTTTTGTAGCATGATTGCAGCAGAATATGCCAGTACACGTTGATAAGGTGTGGCTGATGTCTGTGGTGTGCCTGTGGCAGCTGCAGATGGAAGGACTTACAGACTGTTATTTCAGTGAGTGGTGGTGTAACCCAGCCCTTCTCAGAGCTGCAGAGATGAAGGTGTCATGCCCAAGATTATTTTAGTTACAGTGAGTACGGGATAGAGACAGTGACTTGAGATCTTGCTGCCTCTGCTCAGGCGACATAAGGCAGAAGAGACAGTTTGCTAGACTTCATGTCTGCCTTTGCAGAACTGCTCAGTCAATTACTGCTCCGTCAATTAGCCCAGCCAGAGGAAGGAGCTGCATCAAGAGTCTGGTATGTCTTGCACTTCTTCCATCACTCTGACAGGAAAGACTCCTACGTTTACAAAGTCTGCAAAGATGAGGTGAGAGCAGAAAGTGTCAGCATGGGTAGAGACCAGAGCAAACACTACACTCTAAAGCCACTTAATGCGGTCTTGGGGGTCACAAGGAATTGAAAATGTTATTTCAGTCTAAAGGAAAGTCTTCCCATGAATTCTTGCATTTCTAGCCCACATGGTCTCTCTCAGCCATTCTGCAATGTATGAAATATTTAAATTTACAATCCCTGTCAATTAGACCTGCTAAGAGAAAATAGAAGGAGTTGTGGAAAATGTTGGTTCCTTTGCTTAGAGGCTTCATCTACTGTTAAATGGTTGAGAAAGAAGTAAAGCAACAGAAACACGCAAATGCTGAACCAAAAGATAGTGTAGCAACATATAGAAGACAGGAATTAAAAATAGCTCTAGTTTAAAGTCAAGGATTCAAGGAAAAGCTCCCTGAAATAATGGATTACAAAATGGGGAGTAAAGAATTTAAACTGCCTTATTTTGGGATCAAGTTTACACTGGAATTTCTTTAAGCTGCTCATTTGCTTAACTTCTGTCTGTAATCAGATTTGCAACCAAGAAAAAAAGCAACCTTTTTTTTCCAACATGAAGGTTTTAGAGTCTTCTTCCCCTGTTTGGAGGACTGGGAAGAGCAGTATTAAATATAAGCCATTAAAGAGTAAGAAGAATGAAATTGCATTCATTTGACCTCTTTCTATATAGACATTAACAGTTTTAACCAGCTTGGTACAGAGAGTCCATGTGAAACCAGAAATAGAGTTCAGTTTTACTACTTGGAGACAACTCAGGACTTTGTTTCCTTTGTTTCCCTGTGGCTTACTGCCTCCTTGAGCATCTATCACTTGCAGTGAATGAATGAATAAAAAGAAAGTTCTGAAGGAAAGTTCTGAAGAGTACCTCCTAGGTCAAAAATAAGCACCAGGTCAAAGTTTCATATGTAACCACTGTCCTTCAATTCCACATTTTGGGATTTTCCCTGTCCACTTGAGTTTTACTAGGCAAAGGAGCTTAGTTTTCTTGGATGTGATTTTTCCTAACAGAAAAATCCACTGTGTAATTATAGAGAACTAACCAGTCAGAAGGAGTTGTTTCCAATATGTTACATATCACGGACTCTGACCAGCTGTATTAACAAACTGATTTGTACTGTACTAATTATTTCTCCTGTAGTGTGGATTCAGCAATTAATGGCTGAAATTAATGAGAATTTGGGGACCTCAGAACCCCTCTTTCTTCCCCAGGAGTCACTCTAGCAATTGATTCTGCATTGCCAATGGCACTGTCTTGGCATTGTCTAAATCAATACAAGAAATTACTGCCATATTCACTGAACTGAAGGGGAGAACAATTCAGTTCCTCAGTCAGTGCTGGAACTGCACAATACCAGATTCAGTCAACTAAGCATGAAGAACACTGAAAAATTGCAGGCATCTGTCATGAGTTTTGTCTTATGTCTGCTCAATAAGTTCCCATGAACATAAAACATCATTTGAATGCACAGTAGGATGTGTGCTATTTAGTCAGGCCTTTCCTGTCCTGACTGCTTCACAGTAACGTGTCATACTTTCAAGTCATTAAGCATTTCACTCTTTGTGTAACTTGGAATTGATCATTTTGTTAGCCTTATTGTAGCAGTCAGTGGTCAGAACAAGAATATACACCAGTCAGTTATTCATTGGGATAAAGCAAGTGTTTACATATTGGTGATAACAGCAGGGCATCCCTTTGGTAGGAAGAAAAGAAAACCAAAACCAAACAAACAAAAAGTCATTTCATTTCATTTAAAAGGCCACATGATGGTTTTTGTCACTATTGCTTTCATCACTTCACCACTTTCTTTATCTATCAGTACTTTTTTCCTACTTAAGTGAATTCAATTTGGACAGAAAAGAAAGCTAATATTTAGACTTAACAGATGAAATATCTTATGGGAAAACGTGTTTTAGTTGGTACTTCATTCTATGGGAAACCAGTTGAAAAACTTGGGTTCTGCTGCGACACAGATAATCATAAGATCATTATGAAAGTTTCAAATGAAATGTGAATGGAAAAAATACCAGACTAGAAAGCCATGTTTGATAATTACAGATAATTAGTATTTTTTACACTGTATAAAAATAGCTACATTGTGCTTGTTTTGCAATTATTCTAATAAGCACTCATGCTTTTTGTCTATCTAAAAATGTTACTGTTTTATCATCATCCCAAAGTATTAAAAATATGCTGAACATTATGTGCCAGTATATTTCAAATAATGGACAACTGTCTTCAGAGTTATCTCAAAAACTTCGTGAGAATAAGAACAGAGCAACTTAAGACGTTTTTAGGTAGAAAGAGAAGGAAGTGTCCAGGAAAAATAGCAATCAAGTTTCATTGTTAGAGGAGACTGATGCATCAGAAGGATGCAAAGAGTGAAATATAGTGTGTGACTATCTGAGGTGAGTTTTAAGTAATTGTTAAAAATTATTTGATTGTCTGTTTCTGTAGACTGGGGCTAACTTCCTATGTCTTCCTATTTCTGAGTTTGTTGTCTGTGGTTCTCCCATATTAGTCAGGATTTAGTGTGACAGCTGCTGGCACTCACAGATCTTCCCAGATTGTGGAGAACCAGCTGCCCTTCCTGTTGGGTTCAGTAGCAGAAGTCATAGTAGGGCAGAACCATTCTCCATAACTAATTGATTTACAGCCATGACAATTACAGAACTGAATTTTTTGACTAAAGCAATGACTAAATATACCTAAGAATCTATTTTACTTTATCAATAAAGAACAATATAATATTTCTTTTTGATTGCAATGCCAAGTTAACATTATTCTGCTGTTTGTAAAGCTCAGTTACTGCCAGGAATGAGGAAAACAACTTAATTAATAATGCCATTTAAATTGAATTTTTATTGCAATACCCAGCATAGGTATTGTAATGAACAGACATGAGGGAGAATATGGTTTAATTGCCATTAATCACCTTACCTTTCATTATGCCTTTATAGAAACTGTTTTTCTTTTTTACACACATTTAATTTTGAGTATTGTAATGCTATTGTCACTGAGAGTTTCATCAAGAACTTTTGGCTTTCTTCCTTCTCTTCCCATTTCTGTCTGCTTCACTCAGTTTTGCTGGGACCTTAGCTATGTCTGGAGCTTCACTGAGGTGTGTGGGTTGAAAATATGTTCCCTGTCTACAAATATGTGGCAGATTTTTACAGTTAGCTAGGTTTATGCTCTCAGCCAAATTATTTTTCCAACAAAAAAAAACCATGAGGTAAACAAATATATTTATATATCTGATGCTTAAAAAAAAAATGGGTTTTCCTTTTGATCTGCTGTAGTCATTTGAAGGAAGTGCTCAGAGAGTTTACAGTTGACCAAATCTACCTATCACAATCTATTCAAACTACCATGCAAAAATCTACAGCAGGGAAAGTGCTCTTATGTAAACCTTCCTGAGAAAGCGTGCCAGCTATCCAAGCACAGCTCTTCAGCATTGTCTGATTGCACCACTTAGCAGAACCACATGGATGTTCTCGTGTTCTTGTCACTCTGTGCCTGTATCTGGATTTGTGAAGACAGCCAGTGTCTCCTGCACTGTAGAAGTGCATCACTTCTTCCAAAGTGGAGACTGACTACTCATTTTAACAATCCATGGTGCTTTTAGGGAAGGTTTCAATGTCTCTGGTGCATTTGGAGGCAGCAGCAATGTTCCTTGTCATCTTTTGTTCAAAACTAAAGTTTAGTGGGATTTGGAAATCAAATTAAGAATCTTTGGATTAGGTACATAGTGATGTCTCTCTTCTGTCCAGAATGGATGTTTCCAGATCTGTCTTAGCTGCAAGTGTCAGGGGCAGCCGGAAGCTGGCTGCCTCTGATGGCAGGGCTCTGTGTAGGGCTCTGCCTTCCCAGCACGTGTGCCTCTGCTCTGTGCCTGACCAAATCTGCATGCCTGTTGTTTTAGACATCAGTGCCACATGTTGCTCTCTCCTGCTTCAACTGGGCCTTCAGTGTGAGGACAGATACCCAGCATAATGATTTAGCAGCTAGAAAGCCACCTCCTGAAATTTCTAAAGGATTTTAACTCCTGAATGGTCCTTAGAATAGTCCCTGATGTCTGAAGTACCAACCCCCAGCTTCCATTTCAGTACTTAAAAACCTTTAAAAATAGAATCGCAAAAGCCAGATAATTGATAAATGTAGCCCTTGCCTTGCTAATAACTAATACTGGTTCAGGCAAGTCTTTTCACTCACTCCTGACATGTGCTTGGTACAGGGCAGTATTCAGATGCAAATGTGACTTTCCATACTGGTTTTTTGCTTTAAAATGAGACTTAATATTACAGCTAGTACTTCCATGACTTTGTGCATTACAGAGGTTTTCAGCTTTGTCTAACACGTGATCAAATTATTTTCCTTTGTATCCCAAAGCTATGAATTTTAGATATCTGTATGAGCTTAATATAATGTTTACAGCATTGGTGATGAGCTCATTTGGCTTCCTTAGAGTGGAAATATTTTGTAAATAACAATGTAATTTCTTACGTTCACCACATTCTTTCTTTCAAGACTAGGAGGCAGAGATAGAATGAGTAGTCCAAAAATGAAGTTGTTGTGCTTTATCGTCTTATTGAGCTGAAAGGGTTTTTAACATCTTTTTTGAAATTGTACAAAATCTAAACATGTTGAACATCTGTCGTGAAGCATAAACATGAAATATACTTTCTTGCCTCTTGCAAGTATACTATTGTGGATAATGCCTTTGGCTCATGTTTTTAAAGCAAAGATCTCGCTGCTGTGTTCCAGATTAAGTGCAAAGCATAATATTACTGTTTCTGGAGTGCAGGGAATTCGTACTTGGTTGGTGTTGTGGATGTCACTTGCTATTATTGTTCGTGGCACTGAGAATAAAACGTTCATTGAGAAAGATAATCCTCACACGAAAGGATGTAGGAACATGTAATTGACAATCAGGAGGTTAAAAGAGACTTGACAAGATTTCAAGGGATTAAAAAAGTTAATCTGTCAAGGCACACCTCTGCTCCAAAGGCTTGTATTTTAATTAAGATTTATCACAAGCTTTTTTGGCAATAGTCCTGTCACCCTTGCACTTTTGCCCAGTGGAGAAAATTGAAACTCAGTAATTCCAGCAATGTAAGAGGTGTAGTAATAATCTGTGAGATGACATGATGATGACATGTCATTGCCTGTAAGTCCCACACATCATATTGTGAAGCAGTATGATGTTTTCTCAAAATCTGGATGCTGCTTTCAGGAAAACTGAAGTCCCTTGCAAGCAAGTTTTGTAGAGATGTGTGTCCTTCTGCACTCCTCCTATAGTCTTCTGACAGACTTCCAAATTAGCAATTTTTCAGACTAATGAGATATTTAGTTTAAATGCACTGGGTTTTGGTAAAGAGCAAACTTAGAGTAGCTTAAGAGGTATTCTTTGTATTTTATCAGTCCAGGTAAACATGTAGTTTATTTTAGTAGTAGGCAAACGTGCATAATACTTCAAATTAATGCTTATGTTTAAGAGATTTTGCAAAGCAGATGTTTGCTTGGGTGATTACTTGACTTGTTGTGGACATAGGATTAATCTTCTCTTCTTTGCTGGTAGTTTCAATTAATTTCTAACTCATGCCTGTGAAGAAAGAAGCCAGCTCTTACACATGTGCTGTCTGCTGTGATATTTGAATTACAATGCATGTGTTCAAGCTGGTCATTTTGTGTATAAAGTGCATCTTTTCTGTAAAGTGCAATATTTTCTTGGATTTTTTCTTTGAAGAGAACTGCTTGTTCTCTTTTTGTATGCTTTAAAAAAAGTCATGTTGTTAAAACTGTCTGATGAGATTTTGGTAAACCTTTCCATACAGAAGCACTATAGAATGAAAAGGTTGAGTACATGTGTCCAACATTGCTTCAAGCAATACCATTTGATATTACATATATGGCTGAGATCACAAGAACACATGGGTTTTGTATGGGTGCAATTACCCCACTGCAGGGATTAATTATGGATGAAAGTTAGATGTCCTCTGAAGTAGACAGGAAATTGCAGGAAATTGATGCCATTTCAGACAACTCCATTCACAAAAAAAAACCCCAAGCCCACTGTCCCTTAGGAATTGTCACCTTTAGCAGCATTTGTAATTTTATATTCCAGGAAAAAGAAATGTGCTATAACTGTTTAGATGACATGGACATTTGCATTTCAGAAGCTTATTTTTCCTTAATAATAATAAAACCGATAAAACAAAACCAGAGTGGTTTTGACAATATATGATAAAATAGGATCACACAAATGCATGTCTTTTACTTGCTCTACAGAAGCAGTAAGGTGGGGGTGGGGGGGTTAGGTATATAAATGAATATCAGTTATTTGGAAAATTACTTATTGTAGAAATCTCCAAGTATAGAAATATGAATGTTTCTTGTAGGTTTTTTTATTTAAAAATACTTCTACGTTACTCTTATTATAGTACAGGAAGAGTAGTATTTCTGTTTCAATAATACTCGTTGAAAACTAAAACAACATCCAGCTACATGGAGTTAACCTACTGCTAACCACTGATTTCCTGAGGTGTAACACAGTAACTGGGAACAATAAATTTATCTTTAAATTTATCTTTTTTGTGGAATCTCAAAGCTTATCTATTGTTTTACCCTCTCTTTCTTCTTTGAAATGCCAAGTCTCACAGCCTTTTTTATTGAGGCAATTTTGCTGGACAGTGGGTCCTCATTTGACTCACTCCAAATCTGTTCACACTGCTAAGTAAAAGTTACTTATGTTTTCAAATTATTTCCCAGGTTTTTAATTATTTCTCCAACAACTTCTTTCCTGCCTCCTGTTAGTACTCTCAAGTAGAGGTAATGAAATTGAGGTATCCACATGCAATCCTTACTTGCTTACTTACTTATTTCAATTCAGCAGTAGCCAAAATTAGAGGACAATTTTAAAACACATCCTTTTTACTGATCCAATGTCTTTTCACACATTAAAAGGAGTAGTTGGTTTTCTCTATCAATTTTATAAATGACCATTACTTTAGAGCTAAGACTGGCTATTCTTAATATCACCTGTAGGATTTTACTGTGCAGTGTTGAGGCTGATTTACCTTTAAAGGGAAAAAAAATCAATGTGATGCTGTAATCTTAACTTGTTTTTCCAGGGCTTAGATAATGATACAAAATACAAAGTGGTTTACAAAGTGACTTGCAAGCAATTCACTAGCTTTACAAACAATTAACAGTAAGTTTGTCTTTATGTCACAGTTTCTTTTCATAAATCATGTATGGTAAATTGTTTTTTCTGTTAATAGTATTTTTCCTGTACCTACAGTATAACTTTGCTTACAGGAATAGTTTCATGAAAAACACATTTCAGCTTGGTGGAGGAACATGGTATGTTATTCCAATGCACATAAAACATATTAATGATGATATAATAAAGGATGCTTTATTTAATAGCCAATCCCTAGAGTGGTGGTGATGTTTCAATAAGAGGATGACTGCAATCACTGAGCTGTTGTAAACCCTGGGGTTTTGAACCAGAGGTTTGCATGAGATTATTTGCTTATGCAGATAGCTAATGGTTTACAAGTTTACACTGGAGGTGTTGGAGTAATGTAGAGTTGGCCCCCTTGAAGTTGAACTCAGTGTGTCCGTTCTGTTTTTTAACATGGATTGAAGAGGAAATTCTGTGGGCTTGCAAGTTGATCTGCATGTGGTGGTTGGCTTATGCATCTACATAATTGCACTGTTCGGGTAGGTGAGTGATAGTTACCATGGAGAGGTCTAAATCACCGTGAAGTTTTGTAAAGAGGTTATAGGTTATTTTCTTTTGGCCTCAATCATGTACCTTTGATCTACAAGTGGACTGCTGTAATTGTGATATCATGAAGCCTGAAAAACAGCAAAGGATTAGAAAACCTATATATTGACTTGAACGTTCAATCAACTTGCATATGATCTCAGCAGGAAATTCAAAACAAAAGCTAATTTATGGAAAAATATGGAGTTCTAATCACAGTTTAGCTCCGTGGGGTTCCAAATAACATACTACAATCTCTACATGCAGATGCTTTCATCTTACATTTCAGATTTGGTGACATTCCAAAAGTTCTTATCAAGCCTTATTATCATCTTTTATTAAAGCTTATTACATTTATCCTTATTGCATGTTTGCTGTAATATTCTGTCATTCTTAATATGGAATAAAAAAAAGCTTTGATCTTTTTTAGCCAGTCATGAGATGGAAATATGCAACACAAGTGTTTCACTATATAGTATAAACTCCCAGCTCCGTGTGTCCTTTGAACATGGCATTAATTGGCCCCTGTTTCTTTTTCCTTTGGTTCATAAATCTTTTCATCAGACTGAATTTCTCTGTGCCATCAACATGCAAATAGGCTATGCATGATCATATAGTGCCACTTAATTATATCCCTCAAGAGGTTTGTGGTGGTTTTGGTGGGTTTGGGGTGGTTGGTTTCTCTGTAATAAATAAGGCTTTTGAACTACAAGAATAGTTGGATCACTTCATCAATGCTCTTACCTAAGAAAGGTGTTTCCAATTACTTTTGAGACATTGCATTGTCATTGCTCTTCTTGGGGGCGTGATCTAAAGGACAAAGCAAGACTTCTGTTGGAGTTGTGGAAAAAAAACTAAAATAGGTATAAAAATCATGAGCTTCAGCTTTTTTCTAAAAAGCAGGTTCAAAGAAGAAAAAAAGTTATGGAATGAGAAGCAATAAAATAATGAAATACCTGAAGAAATACAGAAAAGTTATTAACCTGTAGTCTTAATCTGGTCTTGACATGTGTAAATCAGGGAAATTTTCTTCTCCCCCACCATATTGAAAATCATTGATTATGACTATTAGATAGAAACCCAAAATTTACAGGATGATTTTCCTGCCCTTGTATGAACAAAACAACCCTTGCTTCAAGAGTCCACAATCCCCAGTATGCATTTCCCATCATTTCTGTACTTGTAAGGATTTTTCACCATCTTTTTAGACTGAGCAGCATTAGCTGGGGAAAAACAAAAAAGTTATGTTGAGGAGAAAAGCCCAGAATAATACTAAAAATTATTTAGATACAGTGGAGACTATTACAAAATGGAGTTTGTTTGCTGTTCATCAGAATAAATGGGCAAATCTGAAAACAGGACATAATAGATATATCTTATTTAATAAGAGGCTACTGAAAAATTATCTTTGTTTCTGTTTTAAGAAATCTGGATTCTCCCTTAAGCTTTGAATGTGCCTTGTATAATGCAGTTGACAGAATCAGACCATTGTTACATAAAAGTCCCTGGCTTGACAACTGAAATGAGACATCTAGCCATACAACTTTTCAGAGGAATAAATGTTCCATCTTGGGGTGAATATAGTAAAAATATTTACACCGAGACTACCACACATCTTTCTTAACAGTTCAAGTGCAACAGTACTTTAAAGTGCCCTGTAATCATCTTTGATTAGCAAAGAGAGTAAATTCATCCACAGTAGACAGCTGATACACCTTTGCTGCTATATTTTTTCTAGGCAATTTTTTTTTATGTTTTTCAAATTCATTGTTAAAAGATTCCAAGAGAAAATGAGGAATAGACTAGACAGGTTGGATTTTTTTGCAGATGAAACAGTAAAATCAATGGACCCATTCAACTGTTCAGGATAAAAGGGAAAAAACTAGTTTTTCTGTTACTGTATTGATCTTGATAGGTATTACTAGGTTTTTCACATAGCACTCTACTAAAATGTTTTACATTCAGTGTATATGTTCAGCAACTTTCATATGATGCTGCTTGTGACTAATCTTTTGAAAGTGCTCAAAAGCATGTACTTTAAAGTTGTTTAAAATTTAGAAATAACGGGTTTTATTGATTTGAGAAAAACAGTAATAAATAAAGAACTTGTCTTTGTAAATTTTAATTCACTTTATTTAAGATTTTAATTAACTATTTTTAATTCACTATTTGATCTGCAGCAACATCCAAGGTATCCTGTTATCTTAGAAAAAAGCAAAAGAATGCAAATCACTGACAGTTCATTTGCACATCTTCTGGTCCACTTCAGGTCCTTCAGAATAAAATAGATTTAGATTCTAATTATGTCTGCAAGAAAAATATATGGAAGATAATTTTAAAAACCACTTCAATGTTCAAATATTTCATTTTAAAATGTATTGCCAACAGGGAGATGAACTAGAAGATAATCCTTCAACAAGATTGAGCAATAATTGCAATTTGCTTAGTTTAAATTATAATCTTCTTTGCATTGCTTTAAATATAAATTATGTTCACTTTTCCTTATGTTCAAGCGTGCATAAAGATTTTTCAATTAATTCTTAGGAAGCAATTTTTTAAATCATGGTTTCAAAATATCAGCACCCAGAAATATGTAGCAGTGGCAGTCCTGGAGTTCAATAACTTAGCAAGGAGCTCATCTTCAAGCACAGCTTCATGAATAATAAGACTTGATTACCATACCTTGTAAAACACATGAGAGAAGGGAAGGAGAGTCACCAATATCATTCAGTTCCTCTTGCCAACTTCCCCTACGGTGTTGAGTTCTTTATGTTCATAAAACATATGCCATAGGCCTTATCTCCAGAGGTTTCGGGGAGATGCTTGCTCTTTAGAGACAGCCAGTGTTTTTTCTTTCTGCTGTCTAGTGTTAATTTTTCATCTCTCGCTATTCTAAGAAAAGCTGGAGGAGCAGTGGAAGTCCATTTCCCAATTTTGGCAACTCTCTTTCTTCTTTCTACTTTAAAAAATCCCCTAACCTGTGAATTCTTGTTCTTCTGAAATGCCGTGTCACCTTTACAATTCTTTCCTGCAAAAAACAAGTTGCCATATTCAGAATAGAAGGTCTTGAATTGCTGGCACTTCTGACTGGTACTTCAGAGTAGTTCTTCCATTACAGTACTACTTCCATTACTGCAGGACTGCTTCTGTGAATAAAGCCTCTGCTTGTATGTGTATGGTTTTGTTTGTGCATCCTTATGATCTGCATAAGGATTGTGGTTTTATGTTTCTTTCACCTGCGCAGCTCACAGGGTGTTTGCTATGCCCTTTGTGTTTCATGTGAGCATATTTGTCACTTACAGTACTTCAGAAAAAGTTGCAGTTTATCCTGGTGAGTTATGATAGAGACAACCTTGAATTTTGATGAGAACAATATATAAATTTCTCTGGCTTTTACTGTATATTGCTACCCCTTTCCACAAAGAAATAAAAATTCTTCTGATAGTCATAGACCCCAGAATTGTGTGTATATGCACATGTGATCTAAACTTTGTTTCTGTTTAAAGCTACACTGGATACTGGATAATGCTAATACCTGTCAATAGCACTAGCATTCAAGTCTATGAGAAGAGGTAAAAAAATTCAGGGAAGTCCAGTTCTTGCTAAATGTTAGAACAGGTACATTAATTGGTATTCTGTTACAATTCTTTTTTGTGTCTCTCATAATTTTGGCAGAAGAGAACTTCGAGATATTGAGCAAGGCAGCAAATGCAGCAGGTATGCAGTTGAATGCAGCGGGTTCTTTCAGCCCTCACAGTTCTAGTTCTGCTACTTAGTTACATAAATTATCCATCTTACACCACCTACTTATAAAGGACCGGTTTTTTTTTGGATGCAAGAAAGTCTTGGAGAGTGTTTTGAAGTGATAATACAGTGTATTTCTCAAGAACAAGTTACTTGTAAAGGTAATGCTTAAAGCACTGAATTACTAGCTTGAGAAAGGAGCATGCACAACAAATGGAAACTTCTTCTTGAAGATTATTTCAAAATGTTTTACACAGTGTAAACTAGTGATGGGTTTTTTTCAAGTGTTTGCTGTGAAATGTTTTCTTAGTTGCTGTTTTAATTATTGATGGACATGGAAGGCTTTGTAGACTGATTACCAACCAAAATAACTAGACTTCCGTGATCACAAGATCAACCAAGCTTGAAAAAGCAGTTTTAAGATGGTTCAGAAACTCTTCAGTGAACTGTGTGGTGACAGATGGCAAGATTACCCAATTGTCTACAACAAATGATAGCATTTTTATGTTAGCAGTAAGGCTGCTGTCGGTACAAATGCACTCCTTTAATTTGAGCTCTGTATATTTGAATATGCCAGTCCAGTGGCAGGGGAGGGGGAAAGAGGAAGGTAAGAGCCCAACTGTTAATTTGGTTAGTGCTTTTATGTTTGGGATTTGTTCTGGTGAATTTAGTCACATTCACCAGCACCACATGCACACACAGACACTGGTACAATGTTCATGCCAAGAGCAGCCCAGATCCAAGAGAGTTTTGTCATCTCTGATGGCTCTGCTTTCTGCTCCGTTAGAGGGAATGCACTCCTTGCTGTTCAGACTATCACCACACTCTGAAGGCTGGCCATGCAGATAATTTGTCCAGTAGCAGTACAAATGTCACCTTAACTCAGTCCAGAGGTAAATGCTAGCAGAGCTTCAGCAAATGAAGAACTCTTGGTAGTTAGAGATTACTTTGCAGAACGGATGTAGGGACTGAAACAGCAGAATAGATAGAAGATTCTGGAATCCCAGGTTAAAGATAGTAGGTGTTTTTAATAAATTTAATTTAAGTTAAAATTTAAAAATTTAGTTAAAATTAAGTTTATTTTTTTATTTGAGTTTACAAAAATGTAACTATTTAATCATAGGTTCAATAGTTAAAGATGGAAAAGACCTTTAAAATCATCAAGTCAAATCATCAACCTAGCACCATCACCATGTTCACCATTAAGCCACGTGCTGAGGAGCCATATCCACGGTTATTTTGGGATGGTGATCCTTCCAGGGATGGTGACTTCACTACTTCCTTGGGCAGTCTGTTCCAATGTTTTGCAATCCTTGCCATGAAAACATTTTCTCTTAATACCTAATCTATACCTCCCCTGGCATAATTTGAGGCCATTTCCTCTTGGCCTGTTACTTGTTACATGGGAGAAGAGATTGACACTCACCTTATTACTACCTACTTTCAGGTAGTTTGTAGGGATTGTGAGGGTCTCCCTGAACCTCATTTCTCTGGGCTAAGCAACCCCAACTTCATCAGCTGCTCCTCATAAAACTTGTGCTTCAGACCCTTTACCAGCTTCATTGCCTTTCTCTGGATGTGCTTCAGTACCTCACTGTCTTTCCTGTATTGAAAAGAGCTGGACACAGCACCTGATGTGTGGCTTCACCAGTGCCAAATATGCGGGCAGTCCCAGCCCTGTTTCTGCTGGCCGCGCTATTTCTAATAAGGCCAGGATGCCATTGGCCACCTGGCCACTGCTGGATCATGTTTAGCTACTGTCAACCAGGGCTTCAAGGTCCTTTTCTGCTGGACATTTTTCTAGCTACTCCTCCCCCAGCCTGTAGCACTGCATGGGGTTGTTTTGACAAAAGTGTGGGACTCAGCACTTGGCCTTTTTCAACCTCCTATTATTGGCTTTGTCCCGCTGATCCAGCCTATCCAGATCCCTCTGCACACCCTTCTTACTATCCAACAAATCAGACAAACATGAATGATTGCATCATTCTCCCTTTGGAAATCCAGAGCCAGTCCGTACCATTTGACTTGAGGGTCCCAGACATCCCACCAAAGTACGAGTCCCACGTGCTGCTAAACAGATTCATAATAGCATCAAAAATTTTTATCAGATGCCTCAATTTTCTTATAAAATTGGTAAGGATGTAAAGTTTCCTTTTATATTGATGGCCAGCTGTGAGAAGACAAATTTTGGTTGGCACAATAGTGCCTGAGTTTGTCTTCATCGGTTGATTTAACCATGTTCCTAAAGTTCATAATCTCTAAAGAAATTCTGCCTTGTAATTTGATACTTTAGCAATAAGCCTGTTTCTTTCATGTTTGTTGTAATAGGAGAATTCTCTAAATTCCATAGCACTAACTTAGAGAGATTGTGTGGTTGAATTATTTAGTGTATTAGTACACACTCAAAGTTTTATCACTGGAATTGTCTAGCAACAGTTTTTGTCTCCTCGGAAAATATTCCTACATTCCCAGTCTGTGAAACAGCTGCATTTATCCATCTGTTCATTTTCATTAAACTTTGTGTCTTCAACTTGTTTCTAGTTCATTGCCAAAACTGCGAGGACTAGTATATTTGAGGGATAGAGCTAACACTCCCAGTCTTTGACAGTAATCTACAGTGGGACTCACATCAGTACAAAGACAAAGAAAAGGTAGTTGTCACTTACATTGTAGTAATCATGGTTATATTGATGTAGTCAATATTGATCCCACAGTCCTTGCCTTTGAAGACTTCAAATTCCAGCTGTTTTGAATTACAAGGGAATGGCTAGATGGTCATGTTGGAGCTTCCTCTTCTGATCTCCCAGTGCATGAAGAGGCACAGGGCATGTACATAGCACCAGCAGATGTTAATGATGTTCTAAGCTCCTGTGTTTCTAGAGTTACAAAATGAATGTAATTTTCTTTTTTTTTCTCCAGAAGAACTAATAAGGAAGACAGCAAAGTTGAGAGAGGTGATTTAGATCTCTGGACTTGAAAACAGGGAACGTACTGGGTTTAAATCATGAAATATTTAGCTATTTGCAGTCTTTCATTGCTGCCAGTGAAATGAACAAGTATAACAAATTGTAGAGTTTGACCCTAGGGATTTTACTGAAATATATTAAAACAGATACACTCATCAGGTGATTAATACATAAATAAGAATTTCAGCTGAGGCAGGGTCAAAATAATGATGGCTAATTCTAATGATGTGCCAGAGTTGGTGGTGGTCAAATTTATGGTTTAACAAGAGTTGAGAGGGGATAAAAGAAAGATGTTTTTAGGGTCAAGGAACATTCTACATTATCAGGCTTTGACAGGCAATTTAAAGTCTGGGAAAGAAGTGTAATAGTAGAGTCAGAGATTTGGTACAAAGAGAATATGTCATCTGTAGTGAAGATTTCAGTCTTTGAAGTATTCAGTAACAGGTCTTTAGTTGCATTCTGGTTTTTTGTTTTGTTCAGATTAAGGGAGAGGCTTTGAGGCAAAGACCTGGCAGACAACCTCTTAATTTGGCAGGTTTTGTTGCCTGGCTAACTAAACTTCCATTTACGCCTGTTCATCTTAAGTAAGGGTTGGCATGGTCAATACAGAGAGATTTAAAGATCAGAGATGAAACCAAATGGGATGAAGAATTTTTTGTCACTTGCATAGAGGGAATGAAAAAATTAGTAACATTGACTATAGTAGTGATCTTACTTCAGAGAGAGAGAAGTAGCAGAAGCAATAAAGTTCAGTGAATTATTTTCCTTATATTTTGCACTAATAGTTAAAATATATAAGTATGGAATTTTTTTCCCAGTGTATTTTTATTTCCTAGTAGCACTGAAAGTGTTTTAACTGCTTTGCAGATAACTGTTGTCATGGAATGAGCAAAACTACGTTAGCCCAAGCGCAAAGTAGAGTAATTACAATAAAATGCATTTTGGTGGCATTACAGAGACATTGGAAGAGAAGAAAATAATCCACAGACAGCATGAAATTACGTGAGAATATCTCAGTGTAGCACTAAGATAGGGGAGTTTTTTTCCCATATTTTTGTTCTAAAAGTTTAGATGCTGGGTTCATTCCTTAATCCCTGATGATCAAGGTTCCTTAAGTTCCCCCTAACACCATGGAAGGTTGACTCTGTTTCATAATTAACTCAGCTAAACTCTTTAACATGGTATCAACTTTCAAATGAATGTGGTTGTGGTGAATTAAGTAATTCAGAAACCTGACTTTTGCATTACTATTATCAGAGCAAAGTGCCCCAGTGTCCCTGGCTCTCCTCATGGCCTTGGCCTCATTTTGTAGACTAGTATGAGGAATGGGCACATAATGGGAGGTTGTGCAGGGTGTTGTTGACAGCATGAAGTGCTCATGTCTTAGGTTAGCGCTGCAACACCCACAGCACCCTCCCCTCTCCTCCTGTATTTTTTCTTTTCCCTTTCTGGCTAACCAGGACGGATCCATCTGCTGGGAAAATGATTTCTTTTAGTAGGTCATTTAGAAGTTCACTTAAATGATTTGTCTCTTCAGAAGAATCAAAAATTAAAAAAAAAAAAAAGAGAAAAGAACATAATTACTGCCTATCCTTTTGAACATTGATTTGGGACCGGTAAAAGACTCAGAATGAGACTGGTGAGCTTTCTGTCAACTGCCTTCACTGAAAGCACTGTGTCATTAAAGGACAGTGGTAGTAATTGCTTTGTGCCGTCGCTGAACTATTAGGCTGCAAGTGCTCGTTCATGTAATTTAATTTTTCTAATGTATGAGTTGCTATTCCACTACGAGGCATGGAAAGTCGTTACTTGTGCAATTTGTCATTGTGGTTAAAAGCTTCAAATAACCTGTATCCTCTACCACCAGCAATGCATCTGTTTGGCCTCAACTGGCAGTTGCAGCAGACTGAAAATGATACATTTGAGAATGGAAAAGTGAATTCTGATACTGTGCCAACACATCCTGTAACAGTTCCCGCTGGAGACAGTGGTAAGTGAAATGGGCACCATTTTTTTCTCCTTCTTTTGGAACATTTCCTTCCTTTGTGTCTTAATTACATCATCAAACTTTACCAGTTTTCCTCCAAGACTCTATATTTAATGCAAGTACGGAACATTTGTTGGTATTAGTAATCTTAAACAGATAAACAGGAACAAACAGTTTCTCCTACCTAGCACTTGAAGGGGCCTATGGATCCTGAGCAGTAATGCTGATCTTACTAGGAAAGCTAACTGTCAACCAAAATTCCTCACAGGAATTTACATGTGATACTTGATGAGGATAGGAAAGCTCTCATCATATCCAGAGAACCTCTGTTTACTCTAAAATACATGATAATATTTTTATTGTTGCTGTGGGATCCCCAGAGAGGGGGCTCAGACCATCCTGCCTTAGGAGCCTCGTGTTGAACAAATGGCCACAACAAGCCAGGGGGCCGAGGTGTCAGGACACACTGTTTCATAAGGGGGACCTGATACCAAGAGTCAATCTTTGGGACTTTAGCAAGCTCTCTACACTTTTGGACAAAAGATTACATGTGTGTGTTCTGTCATAATCACTTTTTCTGAAGTCTTTGCTCCAGAAGAGGCACTTCAGGAATAATTTGCATATTTTTGAAGCTTCTTGCTTAGCTATGCTTAGAAGGCTTAGAAGTCATGATCAAGGAGTTTTGTGTGGCATGATGACCTCACTATGGAATATCTTGGGGTTTTCTCTACAGAGGTTGATGTTTTCTTCTCTTTTTTTTTTTTTTAATTTCTCTCTGAAATTTAATAGGTCAGGTATAATATGTACATTTGTTTTCTCAAAGTCTCTGGCATATTATGTTGAGTCTGAATCATCCAACCAATATATAAAGCAGGAAAAAAAACTTTCTTAATTTTATTGTAAGAGCTTTTAAAATACAAACCACATAAAGGGATTATTTTTTTATCGACCTTTTTCCATGTTGCCCTTTAAGATTCTCCAAACATTTAAGAGCTTGTGCACTTTTGGCTAACAGAGGCTTCAAAATCAATAGGTTTTGAATAGAAAACTTGATTTAAATGGTTGATGAATGCAGTGTTTGCTTCATTACACAAAAATCCATTTTCCCATTCACAAGGTACATCTGACCTCCTTACCACGGAGATGAAGGAAGCCTCTGCCAGCAATTGACGTCTTGAAAATTTTTCAAGTTATCACAGCTCCAAGTTATAGAAAAGTTACAGTTCAGTTCCCTCCTTTTGTCATTTTTTGTAAGCCTGTGAAACTTCTCCAGTAGGACATTTTCTTCTCATTTCCTTTACCTTCCTGCCTTTTTCTTGTACTTAGATAATCATTATCGCTTCCTGTTTTCTTCTTACTTGTTTTGAATGAAGAGCAAAAAAGGTACTTTATGGTTATGAATATTGGTGCTGCAGTGGCAGCTTTTCATCCCATTGTCTTCTGCATTCAATAGCCAATATACTTTATTTTATAAAATATATTGATGTTTTTGTAGATATTTTATAAACACTTACTGGGTTTTTTCCCTTGATAATTTTTAATTTTTATTAACAAACTAAAACGTGTTATACACTGCCTCAAAAATAAACAGAAATTACAAAGATATAAAATACATTTTTCCTTCCTTAAGTCCCTTAATTGAAGAGAACAGGGTTAATTCCACCCACTTAAAATGCTGTCCTCTCCAGAATATGGTATGTGGTCATTTATCAGCATGCATCAATACTAAACAACAGACAGACCAGAGAGTACACATTTTAAACCACAAAAGAGGCACCAGTTAGGCAGAAGGGAAAGTGTGATGACTAGATGTGAAATGTGAGGAGCGAGGCCCCTGTGCTATCACACTGGTTACTGAAAACTGTAAGGAAGAATCAATGAAGCCTTGATGCAGATATTTTGACGGCTGAACAACTTTCATTAGCACCCTTCTCTAGTCCCCTGGTAATGTCCTGATCCTCTGATTTGGATTTAAGAAATTTCAACCACCTTAATAGTAAATGTGTATGAACATGACATTTCATGTTCTGATTTAAAGCTGCGTGTAGGAACTGTTAGTGTTTAGGAAATGGAAAGGAAATGATGACACACTGAAGATCTTTCTTATGCTCATTGAGAAACAACAGGGAACAAAGAACAATTAACCCCCTAACCTTAGGGTGACAAACAGCTGCTGACAGCTTTGAGAGAGGTGTTGGGATGCTAAAGGGACACGTGGCTACAAAGTAAAACCATATTTTTTCAGTGAAGAACATAGGAGTCCATAGAATTCCATAAGTGTATTATCTGCTGAGTGTTGAACCCCAGAAATAGGCATTCTTGGGAAGTTGGTTCATGTTTTTGAGAAACAGCACTTACTCAAGCTGTCTAGCTCATCTTTTCAGTAGTACAAGGCATTTTTCTTTTGAAATGTACAAATAGGGGAAGTTGCAGATCAATATTGCAAACAAGTGTTTATTGTTTAGTGATTACCTGTCATCAGTGTGTGAATTTGTTCAACACAATATGCTTAAATTTGAAGAAAGAAGTAAAAACCAAATGCTTAAATAAACTGCAATAGTGAATACAGATCCGTCTTCTAGAATAACACATGAATATTACGAAAAGTTAAGTCTAAATTCAGAAAAACATTAGACTCATCCTGAAAAGTGTTTAAAAACTGGTGTCTTTAAGATCAGATATTTCACTGTCTCTTCTCAACAGCACTCTGATCAATGTGATAATCCTGTGAGACATTTTCAGTGACTGCAATGCCGTTGTGACACAGCTCTGATGATGATACAAATTCCCACTCAAGGCCTCTCAGCAGTGCTTCTGTACCTGTTTAATTCAACAGCAGTCTCAGTTCATCTTGGATGCGCAATAAGTGGCGAGGATCAATCTGTGACCTCACCTGGCATTTCAGATTTTAATCTAGTTTTTTGCAGTCTAAATGTTTGCAAAAAGGTTGTGTCAGTTTCTTCCATCAAATGATGAATAATGTAGAATTTGAACGTAAAAGACAAGGCTGAATTGTCAGTTCTTCAGAACACTTGTATGCAAACAAGTGAGCATCACATGAACATGCTTATCACATTCAGATGGATTTAGTTCAATCTTTATAATAGACTAGCTGATGAAAAGAATATGAATTGGTAAAAACGCAGCAAACTCCAAGACTATAATGACAGTTGCATTTTTCTTTGTATTGTTTCACTCAAGCCTCACCTTCATGTGCCAGCTGCTTAAATACAGCATTGCTTGCATATGCAAAGCCAAAAATAGGTAAACAGAGCTGTAGCATTTGTTAGTATTGAATAAATGCTCTGATATTTAATGTAGAAAATATAATATTAGCTGTCTTGACTACCTGTCTTTATGTATCTATTATTCTCAAAATCTCTGCTGCATTTTGCTTTTTCTTTTTTTTTTTTCTTTTTAATGTGAGACTTTATTCTGAGAAACCCCTGTTAAAATGCTAGTGAAAAAAGTATAGGTTAATGTAGATTCTAAACTGTTTCCATAATGCTCCTCCTTAGGGATGCTGCAGCATTTTTAGTATGTAGGTATGTGTGGTATCTTTGCCTTTTTATTTGCAAATCATTGAATTCCTGGGTTCTTCTAGTCAAAAAGGTGTCAGGTAACATTTTTCTTGAGGTAATTGTAAATATTTGAAGATATATATGAAGGACGATTGAAAGCCAGAAAAGAGCACTAATTTTTTGCTCTCCTTACTATTTTAAACCATCAGGAAAATTAGGAGGATTTGCACAAGAAAACAACACTATAGATTCTGGAGAACTTGATATAGGCCGAAGAGCGATACAAGAAGTGCCCCCTGGGATTTTTTGGAGATCACAACTCTTCATTGATCAGCCACAATTTCTAAAATTCAATATATCCCTTCAGAAAGATGCATTGATTGGAGTATATGGTCGAAAAGGCTTACCACCTTCACACACTCAGGTGAGAACTGCTTCTGTTAAAAGTAGCACATTATTGAAAACCATGATCTCATATCTTTTGTATCTCTTTTCTCTCTCAGGATTACATTCTTTTCCATTTTGCTGGTTTTTGTTTATACTGTTTATACTTTATTGATCTCATGTGATGACCAAAATATTGGTAATACTCTGTGTTGGGATCTAGAATGGGGGTACATGGTATTCTTATTTATGAGCTGTTCTATTGCCTAATCAATGATTCTTTAGATATGGAGTTGTTTCATGCAGAATTTATAAGTACTTTTTTTATTCTTTGGTATATTCACATATCTTTAAAAACCTAAGCAAACTAATATAAAATCTTATGGCCACACATAAGGTGTGGTTGAGAGTTCTTACAAACACCACATTAACCAAATTTCCAAACAAGAAGACAAGAAAATACTACAGTATTTACAGCTTGGTGTCTCACTAAATAAAAACATAAAAGAAAAAATATATAGTATGTACCTACAAAGATACTGTGAACTGGGGTTGTAGAAGTGGCAGTCTTCACTTGGCATCTAGTGTCTTGAAATTTTGTTATTAAGTGCACCAGAGGATTTATTCTATTCCAACCCTCAGAAGATTTCTAATGACACCTTTTATTGCATATGGTCAAACTTCCTAGTAACAAAAAACCACTTTTTATCCATAGTGACAGAATAGTTAAAAGTGTAAAAGAATGAACAGTCTTCTGGACTGGCAGGAGAAATAGAAAATCAGTGCCTCAGATGGTATTTTAGCATTAATTGTATTCATATTATTTTAAAGATTTAAGACCCTCCAAGATTAGATTTCTTCCAACACAATATTTGTCCAGCTACTGGCTCAGATCCATTTTTCCACCTGAATAGGTATTTTAGCTCATTTTCTTCTCCCCCATTTGGAGAAACATCTTAGTGACTTTTATTTTGAGCGTATGGGTTTACCATGGACACAAATCTAAGTATAACAACCAAATGGTATAATTGTATCAAAGCTTGACTGATTATGTCTGATACATAGTTCTAGCAGCAAATCCATAGGTGCAAAGTTCGTATATTTTAATTCAGTCCCAATTTTTAAAAATTTTTATTTTCATACTACTGCACTATTTAATTTTTTTTATTATTCTGGTATAACTTTTAAAATATGTACAATATAGAAATATATTACTAATATATTAATAATTATTACACCTACTTAACAGACAAAAACCACAGAGGAAGGGTTAGCAAAACAGATAAAGTCATGGAATGTTCCATTAACTTTATTTTGTAGTTCAGTTTCCATTAAAGTACAAACACTTTATTGAATGCAGAAAGTGCACTCATGTTTACTTAAAAATTTGATCTTCGTAATAATGATTAAATGGATTTCCTTCAGACCTTCACGTATGAACACCCACCCTCAGGCTGACAACAACGACATGAAATTCTAGCGTAAAGAAAATTGATTCAAAAAGTTATCAGCCATTTGAAATAGGGCTTTAGAATACAAATGCCATCTCAATGATAACAGTAACAGGAGTTAGGGGAATACACGTGTGGCAAGAATGAATAAAACTGAAGAAGCTGATCTAGACTATGCATTTATATGAGAAGTTATGCAAGTAAGTACAACTATTAAAAAAATGATCTTTACTTGATTCCTTATCCTGTCAAAAGATTGAAATAGGAGTGCCCTTTATCCAAAAACACAGAGACTACTAAATCCGTTTCCTGTCCTCTGTGTTACACAGACTCTAAGTTCTTACTAACGTTAAAGTATGATACAACAGAAAGAATCATGAGTCCTGCTTGACATTTTGGATATACTGTTCCTAGGATATAGGTCAAGCTCTCTTGTCCTATTTTTGCCTGGTATATAATTAGAGTATTTTTTACAAACCATTGATTGACATTTGGTACAGTGAAAAATTATGGACTTACCAGTGCCCTACTGAACTTAAAAGGCTGCTAAAGCTTCCCAAGGGTACAGGTTTATCAGAATGTTTATATGGCCTTGTACCCATTGATGTCCAGTTTAAGTGTCTGAGATAAAGTATGTATGAATCTCCTGAAAATGCTGTTTCACTAGGCAGATGGGGTTTTATTTGCAACCATGCTCCTTCATGTGAGGAAAAAAAATGGAGTAAAATACATCTTGACAGTTTAGGCCTTTCTCCACCAGAGTCCTAACACCGGACTTTGATGAAGACACAACTCACCCTGGTAAAATACATATTTAACTGAAGCTTATGCAAACAAAATAAGGTATTTTGACAAAAAGACATCTAATGAAATAGAACACTGAGGGGATCACAAGCATAAGTCTATGGCTTGCCTTCATATTTCCCCTAACCCTTATGGCTTGTACCAACAAAAGTTCCTAACTGCAAGCTGGGCGTAGGTAACAGGGACAAACACAACAGCTGATGTTTGGCTTCGCTGCATCCTTCCATTCCACTTCTGTCCCTCACTTCCATCCTGCCCATTAGACAAGGCAGCTCATTCTAAGTGTCACAGGAACGTGGCTAACAAACACATGAATGTCCATGCTGAGTTTGCTCAAGGGCCCCTCTAGCCTTCTGTCTGTGATGGGGGCCATGAGCAGACGCGGAGACATCAATAAAGCAGCATGATAGCATTGTAGTTATTACTGTCCCACAATATGCCTTTGGCCTCCAGAGTTTTAAGGTTGAAGGGCTTTGCTGAGTCAAAGATGCTGTCTGTGATTTGTCAACAAATCTTTGATAGATTCTTTTTTCCTGTGAATTTGCATAGTCACCTTTGAAACTATGGAAGCTTTTAGCATCTGTGACATTTGCAGCAGGGCTTAACTACACATCTCACACTGTGCTCCTCGGTGTGTTTTGAGATAGTAGCTTTTGTTTAACACACTGTTGGTAGTGTTTTGGAAGAGACAGAGCAGAATTTCTCATTAATTTCTTCTTCATACCACCCTTGATTAATGGATCTCTGGTGTTATCAGTGAGTTGTATTTTTTCCAGGCTGTTTTGTCATTCTTTTTATGAAAACTTTTTCAGTCCTTTGTTTATCCTTTTCTGAAAGTTCTCGTGTTTTAATGCAGCCTTTTCAAGGTGTGGAGACCAGAACATAAGAAGTGTTTAAGTATGATGGTTTCATTCAATGCCTTAATGATGCCTGCTTTTTTTTTTAAATTATTGAGCTCATATTTCCATAATCTGTCTACCATAGCTCAAAGAGCTCATCCTACAATGACAAAAGTTGGCTCAAAGCCCATCTTTGGATGTGTAAAGCTAGTGTTGTTTCATGAGGACTTGGAAAAGTAGGATCTCACTCACATGTATCACTTGATGTCTGTGTCTCTTGAATGCTATCTGCCCTTATCTTCTAGTCACAGAATGACAAGTGCTAATAACAAAATTTTATGCAAATGAGCAACTGCTACTTGTTTCTCAAACGTCAGTATTTGAATTTTCAGATCTTACGTTAAATAATAGAGAACTTACTACTTCCTAGACTCTGCCAGCATTTGTAAAGTTGCCTTGTCACCTGTCCTCCCCCAAAATCTTTGCTCATATGCCTGTGATACCCTACATGTATAACCACACAGCACAAGTTTCTTTAGCTCTCTCCTTACAACTCTGGTGTTTCTACCAGTGTCTGTCTTCTCTCCACTGTCACCTTTGACTGTAATGCAAAACTTGACTTTTACATTTGCCACCTTGTTTTCCACTTCTCTCCTTTACCCTTTGCCTGTTTATCCACCTCTTTCTTGTACCCATTTAAAACCTGACAGTGAGTAAGAGGACACTGTAGTCAATATCGGTCCCTAACTGTACAACCTCTGGTGCCAATTATCCTTCTATTGCAGGGGACGTAACAAAAGTATGATAGAAATAAGCTTGGGAGAGATTTCAAGAAGCCTTAGTTTACACCCTTGTCTTGTAATAGGATGAATTGTGTATAAACTATTCCTATAAATCACTGAAAATTCTATTAATTAAACAGTAACAGAATGCAGAAAATTTAACTCTTGTTCTGTCCCATAATCCAAAATAATAGGGATACAGCGTGTAGGAAATGGTTTGATGTATCGTGTTCAGGACAGAATTTTTGGTTGCTTTGCTTTATTCTCTTCAGGTGTCAAAATTAGTCTCAAGCACAGCTACTATTTGTGTGTCACAGACTGATCTGAGATGCATAGTTCTCTTTCTGGGGAATCATAAATAAATCAACCAGAAATAATTGACGGTGGCTGTCCATTCAAAACCCAATCAATGCAAGCCTGAAAGTCTTTGTGACACTTTCTAAAAATGTCAGTTCCATTGCAGCCAGAGAATCAATATGTTTATTTAAAGAGACTTTTAGGAATAAAAAAGAGACTTTGGTTTAAGGCAAAACTGAATGGAATGGTAGGGCAAATCATCAGATTTAGACTCAATGTAAAGGAAATTAATTTATCTTCACGGAAGGAAAATAAAATTGGTGTGGTTTTGCTTATGAAGACAATTGTTTTTCTGGTCTGTTTTTTTTGCCATGTCCCAAATATTTAAAAAAGCAGCCTTTAAAAGGGTTAGTTAAGATCAATTTTTTTTTTTTTTTTTCTGGGGGACAGAATGAACAGTGAATTCCCTTCTGTATGGCTTTTTAAGTGTAGTCTAAAATGGTGTTCTGATAACAGCATACGTCCTTATTACATTACAAATACAAAATCATGAATTGTACTGTGCTTGTCTGCCAACAGTGGACAATAAAGTGGTGTAGCCACTTGTTCCTGTATCAGAAATACAGTTTTAATCTGAAATTGTCCTTCTATAAAAGTGGTCTCTTGCTATATATAAATTACAAAGTCACACCTAATGGTCTATGAATGACCTGTTAAAACTCAGAGCTCCCTGAGCCTTCCCTTTTTAAAAATACTAAAACCACTGGAGAGGCAGGAGTGAAAAAAAGCCAAAATTGTTTCTCTCTCTCTCTCACAAAATAAGATAAATATTTAATACTCTGACAAATGAGAGTGTTGAGTGGTTTTGAATAATTGCTCTCCCAAAGTGATCGCATTCGTTTCCATGTGGTGCAGCGCATGCAGAGCTGCCGAGGCACCGCTTCTGCGCATCCTAATCACATTACGGTCTGTCCTGCTCGTTCAGACAGAGCTGGAAAAGCGTCTCGGGTGTTGACAGAGTCGTATTAACCATGCATTTCCTTCACATCCTGGCTGGTGGGAAGATGATTCTGAATACTGGGGAGGAGCAATCTTACAATACCACTGAATTTTGGCCAGCAATTTCAAGAGAACATAAGTACTTAAACCCTTGTTCCAGGATAAAGGCTATCATATTTTCTTCTGTCTGAGGAGCAGTTTCTGAAGGTCACAAGTCAGGGTGGAAAATCACTGATCCTCTGGTCCTAGGAACTGATCTTACCCCAGCTCAGGTGAATCAGTGGTTCACAGACTGGCCTTTACTTTAAAAGGCCCTGGATGTAATTTCATTTGAGAGAGATCTTCAACGTGTGGAAAGATTGAAGGTTTATGTGCTATAGTTCATATGATAAACATGTGTCACAGTAGAACTGAAACTCTGAATAATCTTAGCAGTAAAAGTAGACACCCTCTGCCACAGGCAAGAACGCTCTTCAATTTTCCTACCTGTTTTATTGTGCTCTATATGTATTGATCTTTACATGTTCAAGATGCAGAAGACTACTTTCAAGCCATGAGAACAGACTCCAGATAGTGTAAAGCCAGTGTAGGGCCTGGAGCAGTTTTAGCTCCAGGTGCCTTAGACCTAGTTAAGGTGCATAAACATGCATAACATGCATAAAAACTTCTGTTGCGAGTTTGCTTGTTTTATCAGCTCAGATGCTGCTACATTTTTCCAAGCCCCATGTTAGTTGTTAAAATACAGTATGTGCTGTCCATTGACCTGAGGTACCATGGGGCTTGGTCAGTTTGTCATTTTTGATAGTTGCAATGTTTTCTGCTTTCCTTCTCCTGTTTTGAGCTTCTGTGATGAGAAGTAAAGCTCTTGCTCTCCTTCCTCAAAAATTCCAGACTGTACAAAAGGGGGATTGAGCAGTTAATCCTTCATCTGGAATTAAATTAAGAAAAGTAGATTATTGGTATTGGATATTATTATTGTTTTTATTAGTCCACATGTATGTAACACAGTTTGAAAGTTAGCTCTCACCTGTAATTAAGGTGCCAGTCATGACTGCAGACTGGTTTCAACTGCTATTTTCTTCCCCCAGTGTATGAAGTGGGTTTATTGGCCACTTTCTACTGAAAAAGTCTTTCTAATAAGCATGAGGACTGGTTGGTAATTTTATTTGAATGCTTAGCAAGGAGCAAAGAAAGAAGAAAGGGTTGGTTTCAGCTCCTGCTTCCCTGCTCCAGAAGGAAACTTGGTCTAAATACAAGCATGTTGTAGGGTGGTGCCATGGTCATGCCATGACCTGTCAAGCTCCATTCTGTGTTTTGTTGCAGTATGACTTTGTGGAGCTCCTGGATGGCAGCCGGCTGATTGCGAGGGAGCAACGCAACCTGCTGGAGTCGGAGCGAGCAGGACGGCAGGCGAGGTCTGTCAGTCTCCACGAGGCAGGTTTTATCCAGTATTTGGATTCTGGCATCTGGCACCTGGCCTTTTATAATGATGGGAAAAATGCAGAGCAGGTGTCTTTTAATACCATAATTATAGGTAAGCATAATCTTTAAAGCTCTTAACAAACACTAGCTTGGGGTCAGGATTTTTAGGAATTTTTAGGAATAGGTTTTCATAGTTAAATGATCTGACTTTTTTTTTTTGCAGGTTTTCCATTTATGTGTTTCTTTTGCTACTCAGAATAAAACACAGAGTATATACTTTAATTTCTTGATCTAAGGTATAAGGGTTTTAATTTCTTAGTCAAAGGCATAAGTACTTCTAGTGAAACAGTGCTTGAAAGGAGGATGCTGTTTTGAAGTATTTGTTAAATGGTACAGGACTGGATTTTAAGTATGGAGCTCATGTAATTTTACACTTATAATTTTAGCCCCTTTTTTGGAGTATAAGATAGTCGGGGCATCTGTAGTAGGAAAGCACAGCTATTCATGCTCTTCAAGCAAAACAAATGTAAACACTTCTCGGAGGGAGAACAAGCTGTCAGTTAGTAGTGGCTCAAATGATAGCTACTTCATGCAGTGGGCACCTGTGAATTATCCTTCTCTTTTTCCTTCTAGAGTCTGTGGTGGAATGCCCCCGAAATTGCCATGGTAACGGTGAATGTGTTTCTGGATCCTGCCATTGTTTTCCTGGGTTTCTGGGCCCCGATTGTTCAAGAGGTAAATCAGCCCAATGCTTTTCTCAAGTCACTTTAAGTGAGCATGGAGAGAAATACATCAGAAAAGCAACAGCTCAGATGTTCTTCTTTATAAAGCTTTGTTGAAGATCTTTATTCTGATTGTTTTGCTGTGTTCTGTTCCACAGCAGCCTGCCCAGTGCTGTGCAGTGGCAATGGGCAGTACTCCAAAGGACGCTGCCTGTGCTACAGTGGCTGGAAGGGCACCGAGTGTGACGTGCCTACGAGTCAGTGCATCGATCCCCAGTGTGGGGGACGGGGCATTTGCATCATGGGCTCTTGTGCCTGCAACTCTGGGTACAAAGGAGAGAACTGTGAAGAAGGTAAATGAGTAAATATTTTTGCCAGCACCAGCTGTTGTTGATCAGGTTAACAGCTGGAACATCTGGCTCTATACATTTTTCTAGATTTAGGTCTTATGCACTAACCCTGTTTCTTCAAAAATTGTTTTACAATACTACAAATCAAGCTTTGGAGTCACTAGTATCACTGAATTCTACAGAATTATTGAACTCTATTTATTCTCAAGTAAGCAGTGGGAAAATTCAAAGTAACATGCATGTAATGTTTTTACTTGCCAGTATATTTGGATTTCATCTGGCTGAAATCAGCTAAGAAGAAAGCACATGAAACACATATGTAGGAAGTCTTATTGAATTTTCCAAGTACAGGGTAATCATTAATTTATTGCATTTGTTAGTAGTCTTTTCCACTGACCAGATTGTGGAAAGTGCTGGTTCAAATGCTTTAGGGGGAAAAATGATGCATTATTCTTGTATTCCAGAGATATGCATAATAATATTCATTCTGGCACTGCAAAATGCGGTTCATTTTCCATTCTGTTTTTTTAGGGAGTAAAAACTGCTGTTTTCTTCCCCAATCAAATTGATTTTATTGATCACCACATACAAAGTAATGCAATTAAGTCTCTGGAATTAAATTTTCAGACCATTGACCCTACAAGTGTAACATTTTATTGAGTCTAATTGCTGAATTAAATCTCATCATCTAAAGCACAAGTGAATGAAGACAGATAGACAGGATGCAACTCATTCATTTCTGAAACAATGTGGGGGTCCTGTATAGCTGTCAAAACTATGTGGTAGTGGATTGGGTTAGTAGTACCAGGGAATGGTGCTGCAGAGAATCCAACACTTACTCCATTATAATTAGGCAGAATCAAGATCAGTTGCCCAAGACCCAAAGCCAGCCTTGCTGTATGTCAGAAAAATGAGCAAACCTTGAAAGATTCTCCATTGATTCAGTGGTAACCTGTAATTGTCTTGATGTCATTTATGTGCATGCACAAAATTTACAGGATCAGAAAGTGGTGTGAAAGGGAGGTGTTCTTGCAAGGAAAATTGCAGCTATGTAAGAAGTGACGACAGAGAGTGATTTACCTTGTAGCCAGAGAAGGCAGGCTGGCACAACGAGATCTTAGTCCATTCTGTCTTTTTTTCATTCATTGCGATGAAAGAACTTCTCAGCCTCAGCATGCTAATGTTTACTTTCAAGATGAGTGCAATGTTGCCTGATTCCTAAGGTCTTGAAATGTGAATGAAACCCACTGATCCTTCTCCTCTCCCTGCAGCGGATTGCTTGGACCCAGCCTGCTCCAGCCACGGTGTGTGCATCCATGGCGAGTGCCACTGCAACCCGGGCTGGGGGGGCAACAACTGTGAAATCCTGAAGACAATGTGCTCTGACCAGTGCTCTGGTCACGGCACCTACCTTCAGGAGAGTGGCAGCTGCACCTGCGACCCCAACTGGACAGGTCCAGATTGCTCCAATGGTAAGAGTTGAAAGCCCTGGCATTTTATAAAATGTTGATGTCTTGAATAGCAGCATTTTAATGACATTACTGTGTTAGGACCTGACCTGCTGAGCTGATTGATCTCTTGGAGTTGACTTCGGCATGAACTGTAAATTGATTCAAAGGTTCAAAATAATTGATGCGTTTGAAGGATTTGAAAATCAATGTATTTGTTTGCATCTTTTAACTGCCTTCATCTGGTAACTTCAGGTATTTCACAAGCAAGCTCAGAATGTTCTTTGCATGATATGGATGTTTCCTAATACATCTTCTTAGAAACTTAAAACTACATTAGTGAAACCAGGGGCATTCACATTTAAGAATCTCTCCACCTAATCTGAGGTAATTTTCCTGAAAAACAGATAGCATTCAAGTTTGAAGGCAAAGGGAATGCAAGAATGAGTCTTAAATAGCTTTTAAGGCAGAGTGCAGGCTGCCAGGGTGGAAGGAGTTGGTAGGAGTGAAGAAGCAGAGGAATTTTTTGAAATACGGAACTGAGCTGATTAAAACCATAGTCTGAGCTTAAAAACAAAAGGAGAAAACTAGAAGTACTAGCACAGAGAGCAGAATCTAAATATTTATAAAGTATGACAGCAGCTTTTTGACAAATACGAGTTTTTAGAATCTTTTTTGGTAGCCACATATCAAAAAAGAAATCATGTCTAACTGTGAGACATGTATTTGTCTAAACCAGTTCATCTAAGAACTCAGACGTTTTGTTAATGAAAACTGAACACATGGGCTGGCTGGGTTTATGCCAACTTATGAATAAATATAACTTTTTCATGAGGAACCATCTTTTTGAAACAAATGTACTTCCTGACCAGGATCTGTGGTACTTCATAATGGTTTATGCATATGGGAGTGATTGAGTTCCAAACATGCAAGAAAAAAGTGACAAAGAGAAGAAAATGTTGTCTTCTGTGAATTTTGTTTAGAAGAAAAAATCCTTTTCTGTTTCTAGCACTAAAAATGGCTATTTGGGTTAGACCCTGTCTAGTTCTCAGGCAAAACATGGATCCCCTATTTACTGACACGTCCTCTGCGCTTCTTTTGATGGCCAGTTATGGTCCATGTTTCATGGCATGATTTGTTAATAAAATAACAAAGAATGTTTCTGATCTCAAATATCTCAAGAGTGTCGGACTCACAAAAGAATGTTTGTAAGAACATGCAGAGATTATTTGCTGAAGCACTGCAAAATGACCTTCAAAGCAGTACAATAAAAAAAGTAAATCTTACCCATAAACATGTTGTTAAGCTGTTAGATGAAGAAAAGAATGAGTTACTTCCATCAGAGGGTTTTATAGGTTTGAAATCAGCAGAGCTTTCCTCTATCTTCATCAGCAGTTTGTCCGTTAATTAGCCCTTCAATTCCACTTCAATTAAATTAACTCTAATTAATAAATTCATTACAAAGATTGACGCACCTTGCTCAAAGCTGGTGTGCTAAAAGCTGATAAACACCTTCACCCTAATGAAAAATTGATTAGATTGAAGAGAAATAAACCTTTCTTTCTTGGAGCTGCAGTGACGTTTTGTGACTCTGAAGTTAATCAAACCATCTTGCATCTTTTAATCAAAAATTTAATTCAAAGTAGATATAAAATGCTATATAGTTGGTGAGGGGGGAAAGGAGGGGGAAATTACAGCTGTCTTTCTCCATTAAGGTCTTGGGCTGTTTCTTTCAGGAAATGTCACAGCTCCTTGATACTGTGTTTAATGTTCTGCAGCACTTTGAGACAGCAGAGAGAAAAACACTGTTAATCAGGAAACTGGAAACCTTTCTTGCACTGAATGCAAGTTTCTTTTGCTATTAAAAATGATTTTGATCTTTTATTACTGAACTACTTGCTGTCTTTTACAAGAAAAAAAAAAACTAAATATAGTATTTCTATGAACCATCCATGGCTACAGCCAGCTGTGTGCCAAGGAACTAAAACATCCCTCAGGCTGTATTGCATCTCTTTGTTTTTCTGTTTTCTGCTTAGCAGAAGTAAAGTTTGCTGGAGTCTGACTAAATGAACCAAAATTGTAAATGCAAAATCTGGCAGTGTAAATTATCATCTTGCATTAGCTGAGACTTAATATGTGTTGTTTGGCCTCTGACTACCTTTGGCTATTAACATATTTTTCAATTATTCCATCAGATACAAGATCCCGTTACTATATGTAAATGACAAGTTAAATTGCTGTATGTTGATTTATTTTTTTAACAAATTATTATTGAAACCAGACTGTTCATAGCTGTCACTGATACAAATTTACTGAAAGTAAAAGAGTAAAATGATCTTTTATACTTTACAGATGTGTCAGTGTGTCAGCATAGTGCTAATTTGTCTCACTAAGGGTGATTCTTTATAATGAAAAATGTGTCAGTAATGGCACATTTCCACTTTGAAGGAAAGCAGGGAGAAGAGTATGGAGGGAAAACCTTGCCAATTTGAGCTTCGTCATACTCGATTTTCACTCACCACAGACAGTGATCTAGGTATACCTTACATTTCATCCCTGTGAGTACAGTGTAACTTCTGGGAGGTATGAGTGCCATATAATCTAGGATACAAAAGACTCTTAAGACATATGTGACCACAAAGAAGCATGCTTGAAAACTACCGCAAGCTAGCAAAAGAGCTGTGAACACTTAAACATTACTTAAATCTGCCAGCTAACTAAAAGAGCATTAGCAAAGAGATACAACTCTGTACTCTCTGTTCTTTTGAATCGTAAGTGAAAATGTCTTTCCCAGTAAATTCCTTTGATTTAGCTTTTAAAGATTTTGCCTTTCTTATTCTTCCCACGTTGAATTAAAATGTAGCGCTTCTAACTGCGGCGTTCCCTCTCTTCCCCCCGCAGAGATGTGTTCGGCGGACTGCGGCGCGCACGGCGTGTGCGTGGGCGGCGCGTGTCGCTGCGAGGAGGGCTGGACGGGCGCCGCCTGCAGCCAGCGCGCCTGCCACCCGCGCTGCGCCGAGCACGGCACCTGCAAGGACGGCAAGTGCGAGTGCAGCCAGGGATGGAACGGAGAGCACTGTACCATTGGTAGGCTGCCTGTGCTTTACCCTGTCCTCGCTGCGAAACGCAAACAGCCGGCGCTGCTGGCCGCAACCGAATGAGAAGTGTGTTGCTTTGAAGAATGTTTCTTCAAAGCGAATATTTGCATGTGTCAGTCTGTGAAAATGAATTGATATTTTGAGAAAGGAAATGGTTATATAATGGCTGATTAGTTCTTCAGACCTAGTTTGCCAAGAAGAGAAGATGGAAGAATTTCCTCTTCAATCTTTTCCCTTTAACTGCCTTTCACTGAGGGAGTGGTTACTTTTATTTTGAATGGTAAATATACTATTTGATTTGTGCTTTTCTATTTTTATGTGATAGCTTTATGTCTTTTGAAAATGAAGCTTCCTATTGTTTTTCTTTCTTTTTTCCTCTCTTAAGGAGAAGAAGCACTAAAAAGTGACTTGCCTACACAAAAATGTCACTTCCACCGTGTAAAAAATGTGATCTAACTCCCCAAAATTATCTTGTTGTCAACATAATGTTCTATTTTAGAATACTATCAAAGTTCTTACTTGTCAATAACGTAACGGCAGTTTAATACAGCTGATTGGGAAGAAGCCATCCTTAGTACAGCTTCTGTGTTTCTATAAGCAAGTTAGTTCTAGTGCCGGAAAACCTTTGGAAGTTACTATACCGTTACCAAAGGAGCTTTTTGTACCCAATCATTTATAGTCCTGTATAGAGCAGGATATCCTTCCCCACTACATAGGCTTTGACAGTGAGCTAGCATGAGAAATCATGCATGTAAATAGAAGGACTAAGAAAACATGGAGCTATAGTGCTAAGAAACTCCCTTCTGCACTAATGCCCCTTCGTGCAAGACACTGCAGGTCTGTAACAGTGGAGTAGAGTCCTATCCAAACAATTTATATCTTGGCAGAGCCACATAGAAAAACTTCTGCATGGCAACAGGTAGGAAGCGCAGGCAGAGGAACTGGCAATGCTCTGCATATAAGAGATGGCTAGTTTGTACTTTGGTGAGCAGAGAGCTTTGCATGAAGCTCATTAGAGGCTGTGCCAGGACTGTGAAGTTTTTATGGGGCACATCTCCCAAGTATGAGAAGCATCATGGCTAAGCACTTTGAGGTGGGTTGAATTGGCAACAAAGAGCCTCAGGTCAGACAAAGGCTGAGTGATGAGGAAATCATGGATAATCTGAATAATCAAAAAAAAGTCCAATAAGTAAAAAATCCCACATGGTCCTGTGTTTGGGTAGATGGAGAAGAGATGGTTAAAAGAGGTGATGTAGCTGAAGCAACAGGATAGGACAGTAAGTCTGACCGCAGTGCCGCTGATGGATGTGAATGTAGCATGATTTGCTTTTGCCACAAGCTAAAAAGAGCCTGGAGAATTTTAACTTTCATGGAAGTTTTGGAAGGGCTCTAACTCTGAATGTGTTAGCACAGCTAAGCCGTAACAGGGACGTGAATATCTAGAAAATAGCAAAACCCAAGCTGTGCTCCCAGGTATTTTACAGCCCTGGCTGAGGGGCAGGTGGTGGTGCTGTAAGAGAATCAGTGGTAAGAGCTTTGAGGGCAGGGAAAATGAGGGCCTATTACAGCAGTGTTAATTAATACCCACGTCATTGTGCCCAGAAGATGGGGCAAGGTTTTCTTTTTTAGAAGGGACTCAGGTGTGAAAGTAATAAGATTGACTTCAGAATTATTTTTTACAGCAATCACAATTGATTTTTAAAGGTTGGTTGGTTGGTTTGGGGTTTTTGTTATTTACTAATGAAATTGCTCGAACATATGAGGGAGAGGTAATCAAGATGCATCTGCAGAATCCCAGGGAGAATCAATAGGGTTAATGTTTTTTGAGGAGCTTCCAGAAAACATGCTGACAAAGAGAGTATAGGGGTGGGGAGAGAACTGCTTTCTGAACAATAAAAGAAAGTAAATATTTAGAAGTCGGATAAAGCCTTTCCCTTGACTGCTTTAACTTGCCAACGAGCAATTACTCAGCAGATCACTCTGCTGTTGGTCTCACTGACCTTGGCAGCATTTCAAGGGTTGTAGTTATAAACGGATGAACTGCTCTTGAACAATTTTTCCAACATATTAAGCACAAACAAGTTTTTCCTCAGCACTGAGCAAGCAGGTCTGTCTTCCCACCTGTTTATTCTTTAAATGGGTGTTTACTTTCTGGCTGCTGCTGTAAAGATAGTTTGATTTGTTTATATTGCCCTTACAGCCTCCAAGGCAAGTAAGGAGGTACAGGCTTTAGCCTGCTCTTACTTTTTTTTTTTTAGACCTGTTTCTTTCCATGTTACAGAGAATCCAGGTCATTTTATTGCTCATTTCCAACAGTATTTCGACTTAGTAGGGGAAAAATTGCTGCCTCCTAGCTTGGCAGATGAAGAGTCAATTTGCTTTTCTCACATCTACCCTACAGGAGGTAGTAGCTCTTTCTGAGCAACAAATTTCAAAACACAAGGGACTTCAGAATGGTTCTCTATGCAAACCAATTTTTTATTGTCACCCTCCATATGTAATCCAGGCATTTTATGCTACCTACAACTCTCTACTTAGTAGCAGAATATTTGCATAATTTGTGTTATGTGTATGAAAGAAGCCTACTCACTCCCCCTTTATATGTCTAAAAATAAACAATTGCACCCTTCTTATTTCTAAAAGTCATTAACCGTTTAGCTGAGGTACTGTGAAGTATTTTAGAAATGCAAATGTGTTTCTTTGTTGCAGCTATTAGCTGGAAGCCTTATGAGGTGCAGCAGCCAAAATTAACAGCTTCTTTGAGAAAGGAATATTGCAAAGAAACTGTAAATCTTAAGGGCAAATCACTTTACTCACTTTTTGTGAAAGGAACAGCCCTCCAGACCTCTGGCTGGATGTTCAAAATGGGGCAGATGTGTATGCATTGTAAGTTGACATGTGTTAAAACATAGCATGAAGGAAGAAACCAGACCTGTCTCCTTATCAAAGCAAGGTAGTCCTTAGTTGTATTTCTGTTAATATCATTTAAATCTTAGATTGCTTCTTGAGTTATGCTGATTTTTACATATACTTCAAAATATTTAAATGGAATTTAGTCAGAGGAAATTCTAATTACTCTAAACTGCCAGATACCTATTTCATTGATTTTTAAAAATTTATTTCAATACTTCCAGATGTTGGAAAGAAAAAATGTAGATGATTGCAAAGGTTTGCTTTTTTTTGTTTAGAAAAAAATTCAGACATCTGCTTATCTGGGCTCAACCTCGGGGTTTCCCTAAGGCTGAAGATTGCAGGACTGGATTGGAGAAATAATATACATATGTATTTTATATACTTTCATTTGTGATAGAGAACAGAGTAGAGTAAATAAAGCAGGGAGGAGGGGAGGTCTCTTTGGTTGAAGCAATGTGTATAGTAAGGTGGACAAGACTGTTTAGACTAATGCAGTAAACCTGCTGTCTGTTGCTGATATCCACTGTTCTGTTCTGGGCCTTTGGCACAGAGTAGTGCAACTTCCATACCTCACCTGATGTCAGCCACCCTTGTGAGCCACTGCCTTTGCTCTGAATGCATCCTTCCACATATTTATATCAAAGATGTTCAGAGATAAGTACATGCTCAGCATTTTGATGAATGACTCTAATAGGAATTAGCAAAACTCAAAACTTGGTGCTATTGTTTAGCATCTTAGAGGTTTGAGCTAAATATAGGCAATGTATGTTTCAAGTACTAAACAATTTAAGGCGCCTAAGTTGCTTATAATCTCTTCCCTCTAGAGAACTGTAGTAGTAAAATCATAGGATCGTGGAATAGTTTGGATTGGAAGGGACTTTTAGAGGTCAACCCCCCCTTGCAGGAAGCAGCGTCATCTTCAACTAGATTTGCTCAGAGCCACAGGTGCTGAGAGCCTCATCCAGCCTGTCCTTTAATGTTTCTAGGGCATTCACCACCTCTTTGGGCAGCTTGTTCCAGTGTTCCATCACCCAATTGAACAAAACTTCCTTAAGTCTAGCTTGAATCTATCCTCTTTTACTTTAAAACCATTACTTGGCCTCGTCCTGTCACAACAGGCACTGCTAAAATGTTTTCATGTCATGTTTTACAATTTCCTGTATCCCCATGAGAACGGGTTAAATCAACAGTTCGCTGCAGAGCTATGGAAACTCACCTGTCAATTGTTTATTTGGTCTGCAAGTGACATTCATGGGTCTGAGGTGAGCATCCTTGTATTATTTTTTGAAGCTCAACCTGCATCTCAATGGGATACAAGACAGCAGATGCACAGCTGGTGCCCAGGTGATGGCCTGGATGAAAATCTGCTGTGTAATTAAGTTTTCATAACCGAGTTGTGCTAAAGTATGTTTTTTTTTCCTTTCTGTCCTGGCTTGCAATGAGTTCAGTGACCCTCTCCTGTCTGAGTAGTTGTTTTGTGAGATTGGAACAGATAATATTTCAGAAAGTCTATCTTTTGTGATATAACTGTCATGTACCATGTGTATATAAGGTAACTGTCATAGGAAGCCCATAAATATGAATACTTTTCCAGCTGCTTTTCCATTAAACTCTGTTAGCTGAATGAAATTAGTAAATAATTATGTTGGTGGGGAACCTGCTATATTGATGTGCTGTGAAACAACTCACTTTTACAATGCAGCCTAATTTTTTCTATAGACTAAATTAGTTTTATCATAATCTAAATTGCAAATTTGCCAATTTGCATTAAAACTATGCCTTCTTGTTCAGAATTGTCAACACCTCTTTTTTAAAAGTCTTTAACATTAAGCATGGGTGGGTACGACCATCTGTTTATAAAGCTTGCCTGCAGCTCCATTACTTAACACAAGACAGGTTACAGCTGTTTAATTGTTATCATGTTGAACGATTATCTTTCAATCCAAAATTAATATTTGTATACGTACGCATGGAAAGCATATCGCTAAACATAAATGAGCAAATGTGGATTAATGTCATTAAGCATTCATATTAATCCCTCAGGAGGGCTCAAGTTGGCATCATGGTACTTCCATGCTACTTTTGAGTGCCACATGAGGCTGCTTTACCTGGTGTGCAGAACTGAAAATCAAAGCCAGTGGTGGTTCACTGAGAAGTGTGCAGCTTATGTTTATATTATAGTGACAACTGGGATCTAATTGGTTTATTTTCTAAGAATTTCCCCTAAAATTTAGTTGAGAAAAATAATTCAAAGGAACAGCAATTTATTTTAACCTTTTCCTTTGCATGAAAAACAATAGCATGACATTCAAATCAATCAAACCAAAAAACTAAATTTTCCTCAGCAAGGAATTTCTAGTTTCATTTCTTTTGGCCAGAAAATCGGGAATATCATCTGGTTTAGATATTCAGAGTTATTTAAAAAATAAGTCTAGAGCACTTTCCCATAAATGTGTTTCCATTAGCACAGAGTGTTCTGGTGACTGATTAAAATGGTTTTCTGACTGGGGACAGACATGAAGGCATCAGTGTGCTGGTTTTCCATGTGGCCACAATCAGATCAGCATAAGCACTGAAGTACAGCAAGTGTTGAGGAATGCTGAGACAGAATCTCCTCCAATAAGTTAGATGGCCTGCACCTGTTCCCTTCAGCATCTGTTTAGTTTGGGGCTCCTTATACTACAGATTTCAAATATGACTGCAGGGAAATGACACTTTATCTCTGTGTAAAGATCAGAGAGCAAGTAAAGACAAATGTGTTCCTTCAGTTAATTAAATGAAATGCTTATAGAAAACGTGATATGGCTGTATATCATTACGCTATACATTTTTGACACATGGGCTTGACAGAGTAAGTCATGAACCAGTTTGAGGGCTTGATCTGTCTTCTCTACATTTGCACATTAGCAGCACAGATAATCAGTACTATGATGGCCACTGTCATTTCAGTGCTGATGCTAGTTGCCAAGCATGGCCCACTTTTCTTGGAAGTTTAATTCCTGACGATATTCACATTTCAGAGCTGTTTAATGTGTCACATGTTTATTGTACCTTATTGCATGCACGGGAATTTTTCCTAAATTTTATTATTATTTTGAAGATTTTTGTCCCTCAAATTGGAATAATTACTTCTGTATGGATATATTCTGTAATTATCAAAATTCCTAAATTTGTGATTTCCTTTAGTTATGGGTTCATGGAATCATACCTGAATACAAGTTTCATCTTAAAAAATAAGATTGAAGGTATGACCTTTGACAAACAGTTTTTATCAGATAAAATCAATCAAATATTCAAAACCAATTGTATCCAGTATCAATTAGTTCACCACTGTATTGTGAGTGAAACCCTACTTTCAAAACACCTGACTGCTTTGCAGTTGGGATTTTACAACAATATTTATTCCTACACCCTCAATGCAAAAAGCCTGCGAGGAAGAGATGATGACTTTCTTGGCATCCAGAGGACTGATAATCACAGTTTAACAAGACTTCATTAAATTTAGAACAAATTTGGGGTTTATATTTCATGTGCCTAAAGGGCATGTTATTAAATTGCCAGACCAAGCTTTGAATATGCCAAATATCTGTACGTTTGCTAACCATAAAAATACTCAATACTCAGGTGAACTTAAGATGGAGCATGCATTTTTGGAGCTATGAAAAAAAGTGAGTTATTGGTCAGGCCTTAACACATTTCAAGACCAAGTATCTCAAATACAAATTAACTGTTAGCATACTTTAAATTGCTAATTGGTTAATTTGCATTTAAATGAGGACCACATGTGAAGTTCAAGTTAGGCACATTTTCAGAAAGCAGCAGAATCCTCTGAGACTGTGAAGAATTTTTAAGCCTGTTGTGAAGCTTCTTTGAGCTGAAGTGGCCAGAGTAAGTGCTTTTGTGCATTGTATTGTTGCATGCTGGTCAGACCACATTCCCTAAATACTTTCAGTCAGGGAGAAAGATGGAAACTATAATGCTTCCCATCCTGATCCATGCCCTAATATGTTTTCAAGCTAAATTTATCTTCATGCTGTTCTTAATGTGAGTGTCAGGTTTTTACCTGTATCTGAGGCAGGTCTTCACAAGTTTGTTAATTCAAATCAACTTTTTCAGCCTGTACATGTGGGATAATTTTAACCCCCTAATGGTATATACCCTTTCTTCTAAATCCTCTTCCAGCTAAACTAATATCAAGTAGGAAACAGCACTGCTCATGCCCTTACTTGTAGTCCCAAATTTCATATATCTACTTCATCCTTAAAAATAACTGAACCTTTTATTATAATACATATGTAGCTTTCCAATAATATTGTTTAGAGATCTTACTTTACAGTAAAATTGGGATGGTCACCAGAGCAAAAATCTAAAGGATAACGGGCTTATGTGCCTTTGTATACAAATCTCATAAATGATTGCTGCAAAGAACAGTTGCAATTTTGGCAAGGGATAAACTGCAGTATTTGAAATTCATAAATGATTAAAAAGATATGAGTTCAGGGTGACAACAGTGTTTTGGCCGTTGTAAGGAGGGAAAAAAACCCACAATTGTGTGAAACTATAATTCCATCCATGTGGTCTCCTTTACAAGAAGGGCAAAGGGAAATTTTGGCGTAGAAAAGTATCAAAAGGGGAAAATGTTTGTAATCCTCCTCTATTGGCAGCAATGCTCTGAACATATGGTCTGTCTAAGACAAGGTTCTTACAAACTCAGAGAATGGATGATGACTATGAGCTGCTTGCAGTTGAAGAACATGTGCTTTCAGTACTGTTCAGTGATGAATAGAAAGAATTGCATTTGCAAATGATACCAAAGCCTGCTGCCCCCAAGCACTTTGGAAGACAGGACAAGAATTTAAAATTACTTCAACAAATAGCACAGACTATGCAGAGAAATAAGGTGCAATTCAACAAATGCTGGCTTCTATCCTTCAGAATAATCAGCTGTACAAATCCAAGTTAGGAAGCAGTTTGCCAGGCAGAAAACACTGTAGGAGATATTGAATTTGACACGAGCAAACCTTTCTAAAGGCAGGCTACAACAGTAGCTTTAAAATTTTCTGAATTCTGGACTTACATTCTGTACATTTTTGGTAGAGGCATGGAACTCCTCTGAATTTGCATATGGATGCATGCTTCTTTTAGTCATTCTTTGGGAGGGAAGGCGGTTGCCTAAAGGAATTAGTATGGAATTCCTTAGGATAAGAAATGCTGGGTTTAAATATTAGAAGTGTTATTTGGGGTTTTATGTTCAAAAGGTGGTATAATTGTCAAAATAGTTAAGCTGTGGCTGTGTGGAAATGAGAGGAAATAAGGGTGATCTGGTAGCCATGTCAGGAGGAGTAAACCACTGTGGACTGAGTCTTGAGTAGATTAGAAAAGTCAGACCAAAACTGTCAGATCAGAACTGAGTTTTGTACCAGTTCCCCCCAAACAAGCACCAAAACTTGTTTAAAAACTGCATTCTCCCTAAAGCTTGCAGTAAGGTTTCTCTTCTGCTGGCAAGTGCCTGTGAAACCACGGATCAAGTGTGTGCCTCACCCCTTGCCACTGCTTGGCTGCACAGGGAGTAAAAAGTAATGTTCATAAGAAAAGACTGATGCACAGGATGAACTGGTTAAGGATGATTTTGAAGACCTGGATTCCACCCTTGATTCTAACATGTATTTGATGTTAGGTGCTCACAAGTGCAGACTGTAAAGAAGTCCTCTCTGACTGTTCTTCACTTCTGGGAGCAAGATTTGCACGTGTGATTTGCTTAAAATGTTGGTTCGTGTATGAAATACTATATAATTCTAAGTATTCCAGAAAATCATATCATAGGTGCTTGTAGTCAAGTGAATGGAAATTTCTCACTCTGATGTTTCCATGCTTTAGTTACTGGTAAAATGAGGTAAGAACACCAGTTCCCTTCACACCAGTAGTATGAAGATAGTGTGCTGAATAATTGTGACTTAGGGAGGAAGGTGATAGGAAAGTGTGAAAGAGAACTGTTGCTTCTTTTTTTAGGTTAGCATAGTGTGCCTGCTACTTGGGCATCAGCTGTTTGTTGTTTATGAGAGAATGAGTGCTGAATGAGGACTGTGCACATTCACAAGGGAAGAAGTGTATAAAACTTGCACATGTAGCCAAAAACTCATCCCTGCCTAAATTTCGGATGCTTGACATGGCCCCTGTCATGGTATTCTTCTGATATGTTCAGGGTTTTTTGGCATATGGATTGTAAACAAAGTTTTATACAAATACTAAGAATGAATGAAAATAAGTGAAGAACTTTCTACCTTTAAACAAACAGATAAATGTGTGGAAAGCTTAAGGGAAACAATATGGTAACAACATAGCATAGTTTGCTTACCGTCAGTTTTTATTCCAAGAAAAACCTGCTGTCTCCCTGTATGACACTTGGTGCAAGGTTATGTGGAAGTGTAAACATGACTGATGCAAGGTATGTCCTTCACATGTTCCTGTAGAGGTTGGTATCTGAGAGCATGAAGTTAGTGTGAGCAGCAGAGATCCTTATGCAGTCACTCACCAGGCAATGGGAAATGCAGTATGGAGTTGAGAGGGATGAGGAGAGGAAGCAAAACAGAGCTTGCTCTGAGAAGAGCAGAACAGAGTTCTTTGGTTCGCTTTTCTCTTTCTATTTTCTCCTTCTGCTTTCTTTTGGAGGAAGAAGTGGTAATGCAGTAAGGAAGAGAGAGAGCTGATTGTATTAGAGGGGAGGAGGCAGGGGTTTGACTCACATTTTCAAGGTGTTGAAAGTAAAAAAAAACACTTTTAAAAAACCTAATTTTTTATTTAGGCTGACCTAGGTAAATATGACTTTGGTCATGTTCCTTTGTGGTTTTGCTTCATGTCTAGTGGTGCTATGAGGTTAAGTCTGCTCTTACAGCAAATTCATGACTCAAGCTATTGAGTTGACACTGCAACAGGCTTATATATACACCCAAAAACATGGGGCATGTTACTGTCTAGTGTACAGGTTACAAAGATTATGATGGGTGCAGATATCTGATGGAGAGTAATGATTTAAACTAACAGAGATATAAATTCACTGTACAGCATTTAGAAGCATGTCACCATTTGTCCCAAATGACAGAATAATCAGAATAAAGCGGTGCTGTAAGGACCAATTAAGGAACATCAAATCAATGATGTGACTCATGCTGGTTTAAAAAGGAGCTGATTGGAATAAATAGATTTAATATGTACTTTTATTCTTAGGCTATTTTGTCATACCTGGAGGAAGCAGTATATGAGTAGGGAAGACACTGACTTACATCTCTGATAGGAAACTAATGGGAGACGTAAAATAAATGTTTTTAAAAGTCAGGATTCTGACTGGTTAAGAAATATGCTGTCTTAAGTGTGAATTTGCCTGACTGTTACAGTTTCTTTGTAAAATCATTTCTCTGCCACATATTTATATAAATACCCACACAGATTGATGGCATAGTTTCTGTTTTATTTTGTATGAATTCTGAATGCCACTTAGATCTTCTTGGGCTTTGAGTAGCCTTAAAAATGTACAAATCTTATATCTTAATTTTTGGGTTTTTTTTCACTTGGAGTTATACTAAGTCCTTCTACTTCTGAAGATAATAGCAAAATTTAAATGGCACAGTCTTAATCTCTGCAAGAAAACTCTTGTAGGTATATTGTCTCTTCTGTAATTAGACTTTTTAAGGATGTAAGATAACCTTTATGTGCCAGATGTGTAAATATCTTGCCAAGGAGAGCCTGCTGAGATGCTCCATCCTACTGAAGTGCTCCAAATCCCCCCTGGAATTCTCAATACAGAGGGGGGAAAAGAATTGTATTTTGTATTTCCACACAGGTTCATTCCTCTTTCAGTTGCCGTGCTGTGAAGGCAGCATGGCTAGATAAACTTCACTGCAAAGTTATACAGATTTTGGTCATTAATTTTCTGCTTTGTTGTTTTTCTACAGTACTGCATATTAGCCAAAACTGTTTCTAACATTGTCCTTAATGTCAGCTGACCATGAGTAAAAGGATGCTGGAAGGTAGAACTCTTTTTCTGAGAAATACAGTTTTGTGGTTTGGAGCTGACTTCTTATAAGACTGCTGGATAAAAAAGAAAATCTTAAAAGAGCATTTTCTCAATCTCTCTTGTGTTTGGGAGGTTTTTGGGGGTTTTGGTTTGGTTTGGGGGTTTTGTTGTTGTTGTTTTGTTGTTGTTTGCTTGTTTGGGGTTTTTTAATGAAGATTGGATTCTGAAAATAAATAGTGTAGGGAGCTTGGGATTGCAGGGACTATTTTCAATTGCCTAGGAGGTTTTTTATGTATGTTCTGTTATTCTGTTACCTATCCTTACACTTGTAGAGGCATTTAATGTTTTACTGGTGGATAGATGACAGACCTGATTGCTTTCATTTTATGAAATAGAGCTTGATTTTTCCTCCACACTTACTACACCATGTTTTAAGCTGCGTAGGAACAAGGGGAATTATACTGGATGAGTAAAAGAATTTGATCCACCCTGAAATGTAGCTGTATCATATTTCTTTTTGTTTGTGGTTAATATGAAAAGCTACCTAGTTTGTTGCTGCTGCTCTAAATGTTCTGTAATTGATGTTTGCATCTTACTTTGTCTTGCATTAACCTTACTATTATAGGGGAAAAACAGAAAAAAAAAAGCTGTGTAGTGGACACCTGACACTTTCTTCAAGAAAAAGGAACTAGAAAATTTCCTCCTCTTAGTTGTAGCAGTGATTGTGCCTCCTGGTATATATCACCTCCCTCCTTGGAGTCCAGAGCAGCTTTTTTCTGTTCATCCAAACTGGAGGAAAGGCCATAGCTGGAAAGGCCTTTGTTACCCACCCAAAGGGATCCTAGCAATGACAGAGAACTTGCCAGACAGTGGCCATCATCCATCAGGGATTTAGGAAAGTCAAATTTTAAAGGAAAGAGAGGCCGTGAGGGCAGTGTTGAAGACCTTATCCCCAGCAAAACCAGGGGATGGAGTCCAACATTCCTGGCTCAGCTTGGCTGTCCCCGCTGCCATGGTCTGCAGCCTCCCATCTCCTTGGGCGTGCATGGCTGGCTTTGGTAGCCTGCAGTGGACCTGGTGGCTTTGCTGTATGACATTAACCCCTTTCACACAACTGCAGTTGATATCTGTTTCCTGGAAGGAAGGAGGGAATATGTTACCCATCTGTGCTGTGTCTCATGTATTAAAAGTAGGCCCTGCTGCTTGAAATCCGTCTTATGCTCTGTATGTCATTCATCCATCTGCCTCCTCAAATCTTTTGTGAAATCTTAAGTGTTATAACTTACAAAAAGAAGTCTTGCTATTCTTGTATATACAGTGTTATTTCTTTTTATACATCTAAAACCTAATTTTCACCTGCTTTTCAAAATGAAATGGATCATCACACCACTAACCCCACTACTCCCTCTTCCACCCCATATTTACAATTCAGCTGATTTTTCATACTTGGTTTGTGTGCTTAGAAGAATAAGTGTGACTGAATTGAAGCAGAAGAAAAAAAATCCTCCCAAAAATCCTGTTAATCCATTGAGAATTAAGATAGTGTGCTGGTTATGCTGTCAGAGTTAGGAGTGACCTGCAAATCAAAAATCTTCCCATGTGGTTAGCGTTTTAAAGCTCATATGCTAAGGAGTTGCTCTTATGTTGTGTTGAAAATCGAATTTTTAAGCTAGCTTTGATTATATTTTTGTTATATAAAAAAAATCAAAGCATGTGAAGAGAAGTCAGAAGAAAATGTAGTCTCAGAAATGTAGCTTCCCTTTTGCTTCTGCAGGCCTGCTTTCTAAAACAGTTTCATTGATTCATGACGATGCTTGCTGAAAAGAGAATTTCTTGCATTTTTAAAAGCCTTGAAATACATTTTCATTCTGTAATGTAAGACCTCTCATGTCAGGTGCACCTGCTTGATTTGCATGTGAATTCTGAACAATTCTTGTTTCATGTGACACTTCTGAAATGTCTGTCTGTTTTTTTTTTCTTTTTAATTCTCAAGCTCACTATTTGGATAAGATAGTGAAAGGTACTGTATATTTGCTCTTTGACATGCCTTTATCTACATGTTTGGGTTATTTTTTTTTAATATTAATATATAGTTAAAAATATACTAGTCTGGGCAAAAGAATTTTCTCTTACATACGTTCCATGGATTATATATATAACTCATATGGCTTTCAAATCATCTCAGAATTTTGCTTCTGTTGTATGGTAACACTTTATCAGTAATTATACATTTATGAACCAACTGTATACATGTATTAGATTTAATCTGAACCAACAACTGAAGATAGTATTCATTTGCTGTTTGGAACCTTTTTTTTTTTTGTTTAGTCATTGGACCTCTACCTACAAAACCCTAAATATCAAGGGAACAAAGCAAAGTGGTACTCTTGTCACAGAACGAGTATCATTAGTTCTAAAGAACAGATTAATTATAGAGATGTGTGTGTTTAAATACTGATATATCAATAGAATTCCTGAGACTTAAGCTTTTGATTATCTGAATGTAGTAAATCTATAGGAAATTATGACTTGTATCTTGTATTAATCTAGAAAAATCTTTTTTAGTCTATGCAGCATTTTCAATTAAGAGGTTCAAGGATGCAAAAGCCTAACATGAAACAGCAAAGATTCTTTTATCTTCAGTTACGGTGAAAAATTTATTTAGAAAAATGTTTAAAATATTCCTACCCCTCTTTCCCTGAGTATCTTCCCCTATTCCTTGTGTTTTTTCATTAGAATATGGCAATATTGATGGCAATATCCAGGCTTTCACACAATGAGTCTTGAGTGTACCCAGTTGACTCCTAAATTGCTTTGTCAGTATTGCAATTATATATGTAAGTCTTTTGTAAGTCAAATAGAAGAAATGTTAAGAAAAAATAGATCTCAGTACATTAACAAATTCTATTACCAGCTGCAGTCTGAAAGAATAAAAGTAGCAAGACTAATTTCAGCCTGGCATGATGGTACAACATCCATAACTGTAGCATACCCATCCTTCCTCACAAGAGGTTTTCCTGATTCTCTGCCTTCTAAGAGTGATTTGACAAGAGTTAAGCACCCTTTATAACTTTTTTCTGTATGTTTGTAATTTGGAGCTACGAGCTTGAAAGGAGTCAGTAAATTCAAAATTCTTTAGAAGAAAAAAGCAATTTGCTTCTGAAAACCCTCTTAAGCTTAAACAAAATGGATCAGTATGTTAGTTGACAGAGATAGGTGTTCTAAAAAGTGAGGAATTGTTTACCCAGTTACTTAGGGTTTTTGGATGAAAGTTTACAAAGAATTGTTGTGTCCAGAAATATCTGATTTGTAGTCACCTTCTCATAAGATAGTTAGTGCCATATCTGTACTTTCTTCTGTCAGTGTCTTATCACAGTCATAGATAAGGAGCACTGAAATCTACATATTTATAGCGTTGTCATTCTCATACAGATCATGTTGGCTGCATGCCAGATTTCATCACTAGGAAGTGACAGATACTGTTTTTTTTAATGCAATGTTAGACTGAAAACAATTATCGATTTTGGATATATTAAATTATGTTAATTGTTTCCCAAATTTTCCCTCCTTGGCCATAAAAGCAGACAAGATAGGATATAAAGGTAACAGCACAAAAGCCTTAGGGAGATTGTCACAAAAAATCACTCTCTGCTATCTGTCTTGAAGCACGTCACTACCGTGTTTTTGTTCAGTCTATCAATGTTTATTGTGGTCCTTATGGTATTTCATTTTGTCCGTCCTAAGTAATCAAATACGCACAGCTATTACATTAAGTTGGAAATCCTGTTGGTCCTGTCCCATCCGTATGCAGCCTGAATCCTAATGTTTGTTAGAATAGATGCTAAGCTGCTTCACTATACCTGGGCTTTGCTTATTCTGTGAAAAGGAATGTATTTTTGGCATAAAGTATAGTCATTAAAACTGGCCTATACTTTGTGCAATTATTTAACACACTGTAATTTCACATGAATACACGGCAACTCTGAGACCAGATAAAGTTAACCTTCTCTTTTATTACTTGCCTAAATCATACCCATTTTCCTGCTTAAGAATTTGGAGGGATTTGTTCATAGTAACAGGGAGCTTAATCATTGGTCCCAGTAATTAATCAATACTGCATAGAGCAAATAATGATCTATTCTATGAGCACAGAAAAATGTACCATTTACACAGCTGTGTTTGCACTATGCACTCATCTCTTTTTACTTTGAAAAAAAAATTTAAAAAACCAAACTTAATTTTGTCTGGCCTGCAGGTATTTAGAGGATTGGTGCATTTATTTCCTGCCTGTACAGGTAAGTGGTGTCTCAAGTGTCAGGCCAATCAAAGATGCCACTTTGTTAAGAATTACGTTCCCCAGGTAATGTTGCTGTTCCAGTCCATGTGCAATTACAGTATTTGTGCTGTTCTTAAGGCCTGTTCCCAGTAAGTGTCCCTTGTTTGTATTTTTTTTTCTTTTTATATTGTTACAATATTTAAATCACGTGTGCTTTTTCTTTGTCTGTTTCAACAGAGGGCTGCCCTGGTTTGTGCAACAGCAATGGGAGATGCACACTGGACCAAAATGGCTGGCACTGTGTCTGCCAGCCGGGATGGAGGGGAGCAGGTTGTGACGTAGCCATGGAAACTCTCTGCACTGACAGTAAGGACAACGAAGGAGGTAAGAGACCCCAACTGGATCTTTAAATCTGGGGAGAACATGTTGAGGAACAGAGATTTTCCAGTCAGGTGATCAAATACTGCCATGAGAACCGTACACACATTTGACTCACTCTTGCGTCTGTAAGGATATGCCATGGTCTTCAGTGCTTCTTTATGGCATATCAGCAAAGCCTAACAAGCTGCATGTGACAGGTGAGATGTGTACTTAGGAAAAGATAGGTGTCACCTTTGTTTCCCTGCAGTGTTCTTTCATGCTGGAAAAAAACATAGTTTCAACTCAATGAACTGTTGTAGAGGGGGGAAAAAAAAGGAAGTTCAAAATTTCAGTGACCTCACAAGGAAATTGTCCCAAGAGAACAGGCCAGACTGGGAGTTCACGTTTTGAACTATGATGCAATTGCTGGAAACAATTGGTTACCCAGCTTACAGAGCTCTTATCTCTTTATAGCTTTTGAACGTTCATATAACTGACAGGATTCTCCCAGAAGTCTGTCTTTCTTTTTTTTCTTTTGGCTTACTTTTCTGTCGTCTGTCATTCAAGTGACAGGTAACAATCTGCGGCGAGATGCAGGCAGGATTGCTAGCCTAAGGAATCGATCTGTGATTATTGTTGCAGTCTAGGAAAGCTGGAGGGGCTGTGACTTAGCATGATTCCAGATCACATAAAAAACCCCACAAAACAAAGATTTAATGTGAATGCAGTCCAATATTAGATTAGCATAATGCTTTTATTGTCTGTCTTTCTTCCCCTTCTCTCATCAATTCTTTTTGCTTAACACCTTCAGATTCAGAGAAGAGATAAAAACTCCATTAGGGCTTCTGGATGATGATGAAGTCATCTGGGACTTTGTCTTTCCGTTTTAGACTGCGTATGCCTCTGCAGTTGCTGGTTGACTCTTTGCTCTCCTATCCCTACTGCAGCTGGGATCTTAGATATCACAAACTATAAATAACAGCAGCATTTACTTCCTGAAGAAAATGAGTAACATGGTTAAAGCTGTGCTGCTCTTTATTACTGTACACATCATTTGGCTTGTCATCCTTCTCCATTATGTATTGCATATTTTCAGGAAGTTTTCCATACTTAGGGGCCTAAACAGTTTGACCCAGATTACAGCAGAAATGTGCTTGTTTGGGGAATTAAGTTCATGTGGGGCAAGGAATTACAGGATAAGGAAAAAAGGGAAACCTGCAAATATGAAGCGAGGAAGAGAAGAAACTAGGTGGAAGCATAAACAACTTGGAGAAGACAATAGATTAGGTAGGGGGAGAAAAAAGGAAGATACATTAAAAGTCCAATAGTAGACTAAAACAGATTCAGTAAATGTTAAAGATCATATAAGGATGTGACATATGGCAGCAAGAGTCAGGAGCGAGTAATGGAGCGGTAGGAGGAAGAACAAGGTGAACAGGAATGCATGTAAATGGAACAAGAGAAAATAAGTTGCTCCTTCAGACTGAAAACAATAATAGCTTTTTTGGGGGAAAAGGAACAAGGAATTGGAGCAGAACAATCTAACCGGATGACTTAAAGACAGAAGAATGTTTATGAGGAAAAGTAGCTAATGCTGATATTTTGTTGCTTTTTTCTCTCTCATTTCCTTTTTTCATATTGCCTTTATGGACATCATTATGCAGCTATGCATGAGGAAGAGGGTGTCCAAGCTCTTGTTTTGCTGTGATTGGCCTGTATAATGCTATTTGTCAATGGCACTTCTCTTATTTTAATTTTTATGCTTCAATACAGTGCATATTCCCTTTGGTCTTTGACTGTGGCTGAGGAGAATGGTTGAAATTTAACAAATCAAATTAAAAATGCCATTATCCCTAACAAAACTAGGGAAAGAAAGTCTCCTTTGTAAGCTACCTGGAAAGAGAAGAAGTATTACTTCCCTTTTCTGCAATCAACCCACAAATCTCCAAGCAAGCCATTAAAATTTCAGACAGCTACAGGGAATGGCACAAGTATTCTTCTGCTGTATTTGTTTATCATGGGAGATTAGGTTATCTGAGCACTTGTGCTGAATTTATAGTGTGACTGCAGGTAGTGTGATCTACATCTCACTAGGCTCAATGGTTATATAATTAAAGTTATCTCAGTTGTTGTCTGTTTGATATGCTGTGGTTAGTGTTTATGCTTTATCCTACACTGGGTAGAATATATTTCATATACCAATATCAGCACAGCTCATTAATAAAAGTGTCTGCTGTTCCTTTGATTCTTAGCTCTTTCTGGGCCTGATTATTCAAATTGTGTGAACATGAGCATCCTAAGGATCCCTGTGGGAATATTCTCCATAGGAAATCCTAATGGCATCAAGGCATACCCGAGTATTTTCCCTTCTAGATATTATTGACATATGATGGAATGATTATTGCTTATCTTCCTTTTAATACAGATTTTTCAGCATCTTTGAAATCATTTCCGTTCTCGTTAAGGCTCGCTCTTTATTTTCCCCTGTGTTTGACTGGATTTTTCTTTACATTTTAGCATCCCACAAGGAAAGTGTGTGCATCAAGCAGATCTTAGCCTGAATTAAACTCCTAACGACTTTGTGAGGAGAGGGAACTCAGAGCTGTCTGTGGGTGGAATACGCCTAACTTCTTGCAGAAAAAGCTTGGCACTATTATACTTGAACAAAGTGGGCCACGCTTCGTTATCACTGTACAAAGACTAACAGGAAGAGTCACTGTTTACTCTTTACTTTAGATGGGTCCTTACTGAACAGACTCCTTAGTTAAGTTTGCTTTTTATTAGCTGCTATCAAATTATTTAGAGTAGTTACACAAGCAAGATTTAAGGGAACATTAATATTCTTAAATAAATACTGTAATAAAGCAAAGTATACTTAACACTACTGTAGTTTTTTAATTACTTGCAAAGTCTAGGACAGCCTGTTTCTGATGTCACAGGATAATACAAATTCATCCTAAAGATTGTCTAAAGCAGGGCCTCCTCTCTGGTAGTGGCTAATAGCTGTTGCTTAGCAAAACATTATAATAGGGTCGATGTGAACTTATATTTTCTTTTGTATGCTAACAGGCTGCGAATTAAAGTGAGGAATTACTGCCACAGTGATATACTCAGAAGAGTTGCTAAGCGCAAAGATAACCCAAGCTAAGGAAATCTCAGGAAGTATCTACTTGAACTAGGAGTGATACAGTGGCATGCTCAGGTTCTCTGGCTTGTGCTCTGACACCATTATTCTTCAGCTTTTCGATTGCATCTATGGTAGCTGGTGAATGCTGGGTTCATATATCATGGGACTTAATCCACAGTGCCTCCAAGATTTTTTTCTGGAATGGCAACTCATTTGGAGCCTCACATTTCATATTTTAGGCTTCTTCATTCAACAGCAAAGCTGAATTTCAGTCCTTGCAGACTGTTCAGGAATAAATCAAGGGCTGATTGTACTTTTCTGGCTTTTCTGACCAGCTGTTCCTACAAGCAGTCACTTTGATGTCTATGATTGAGTCCATTCATTATAGCCTGTTGCCAAACTGAGGTACATAAGGATAACTGAGATTTGGTTATACAGTTTTCTTTCCTTTCCCATCTCTTGCCTTGGTTTGCCAGTCACCAAAACTGTCCTGGTGGAATGGCCAGCATCACAGTTCCAAAACTATATTCTTCCTATGTAGGGACTAAATTTCACTCTATGGAGATTTTTGTTGCCTAAATATTTAATCAAGTATAATCAACAACAACCAAGAATAGGATTTATGTAGGTCCTTAACTACCAACTCCTTGACACCGGCAGATCTTTTGCCCAGGACTTATTTTGTCCCTCTACTTTTCTTCCTTCCAGGAGTTTTATTCCATTCAAAAGCAAGCAGTCCCACTGATACATCTTATTTTTTAGACACACATTGTGAGGATCCTCTGTCTTGACTCCTCTCGTTTAATCACATAAAGAGAGTGTGGAGAAAAGAAAGGTTGGGTTGAAAGTGACCTTAAAGATCATCTAGTTCCAATCCCCCCTGCCATGAACAGGGACACCTTCCACTACACCATATTGCTCAAAACACCATCCAGCCTGGGTTTAAATACCCCAGGGAGTGAATCCACAACTTCTCTGGGCAACCTTATCCAGTGCCTCACCTCCCTCACAGTAAACAATTTCTTCCTTATATCTAAAGCCATTCCTCCTTGTCCCATCACCATCTGCCCTTGCCTAATGTCCCTCTCCAGGTCTTGCAGGCCCTCTTCTGGTACTTAGAGGATGCTACAAGGTCTCCTTGGAGCTTTCTCTTCTTCAGGCTGAACAACCCCAAGTCACTCAGCCTGTCATCATAGGAAGGGTGCTCCAGCCCCCAGTCATCTTCCTGGCCTCCTCTAGACTCACTTTAACAACTTCTTGTCCTTCTTACACTGGGGGCCCCACAGCTAGATGCAGAACTCTGGGTGGGGTCTCATGAGAGCAGAGTTTTGATGGTTTCATGAATCTCTCCCAATAAGCAATTTTATCAGTGGTGCATGCTCCACTGCAATTCATTGCATTTTGCAACAAAGGGAAAAGTAACATTAGTCAAGTCAAGATTTTTACATTAGCAAGACATTAGCTTTTGAGGAAGAAAACAATAAAGTAGTCATTACATCTTCCATACACAGAAGCAATTACATCTAGAACAAGAAAATATAAATAGCCTTCTGAGACTGATAATGACTGTCCAGCTGCCTGTAGGAGTTTCTATTTTCTTTATAATTTCACTGTCATATTTGAGTGATATAACTGACAAGGTACTGTTGAGCTAAGTCTCATATTTTTCAGGCTAAACAAAATTCATCAATAATTTTGCAGAGCCATTTCAGAAAGGAAATTTTACTGTGCTTCACACACTGCAATAGAGTACTTGACTTAGTGGTACTAGATAGCTCTAGCCACATAAGTACAGAGAAAGAATGAAAAATGTTTTCTCAAGTTATAAGGAGTCAGATTCATAACCATCCGTCACTCGCCTGGGCAAGTTACTGATAAACTCCACAGGAAAATAACAAACAGCATATCCCTGTATCTTGGCTGGTGAAAATGAGATTCTTTCTCTGATTGATGTTAGTGGAGAGGCTTGTAAAAATGCATTTCCAGCTGATTAGTTCAGAAGGTGTCAATCTCATGCAGTTTTATGACCTGCAGACTATACTCTAGATGTACATTTGCTTTTTATAAACTAACAAAGACGAATGGAGAAATTTGAGCATTTCTTTGACAACTGCACCAGATATTGCATGGGGGACCATTCAGATAAATAAAACCCCAAAAATACTCTTTTAACCGTCAGTACCCCCAGCTTTGACACTGATCCAGGCTTCTGGAGTTAAAACCAGCAAGGGAAGCCAGTACTTCACCTAGGAAAGGGTTTCATATTTTACAAGAATGAGACTAGAAAGTCACAAGAGTCACAGCCTATTTGAGGTTGGAAAGGCCTGTGGAAACCATCCAGTCCCACCCCCTGCTCAAAGCTGGATTAGCTAGAGCAGGTTGCTCAGGTATGTACCCAGTTGGGTTTTTAATATCTCCAAGGAGGAAGGCTCCACAACTTCCCTGAGCAACTTGTTGCAGTATCCAGCCACCTTCACAATAGAAAACATTTTTCTGCTGTTCAGTCTCTGTCCATTTCCTTTTTCCTCTTGCTAGGCACCCCTGGAAGGTGCCTTTTTTGCACCCTCCCATCAGGTGTCTGTATGCATTGATGAGATCCCTCCCAAGTTTTCTCTTCTCCAGGCTCTGCAGTTTCAACTCTCTCAGTCTTTTCATGTAGGAGAGATGTATCAAGTGCTTAATAGTCTTCATGGCCCTTCACTGAGCTTTCTCTAGTATGTCCATGTCTCTTGTACCAGAAAGCCCAGCCTGCACACAGAGCTGTCTGCTCCTAAAGCAGCCCAGGATGGTGTTGGCACCTTTTGCTGCAAGGGTGTGTTGCTGGCTCATGTTAATTTTGTGTCCATCAGGACTTCCAAGGTCTTTTCCACAAAGCTGTGTTACAGTGCAGGGGGTTGTTCCTCGCCAGGTGCAGGACTTTGCACTTCTCATTGTGGAAACTTCATGTGGTTCCTGGCAGCCCATTTTTCCAGCCTGTCAGTGTCTAGCTGAATGGCAGTGTGACCCTCTGGCATATCCTCATCCCAGGAGAAATCAACGTTCTTTCTTGTCGCTTAAAATGTTCAAACTTTGATATACTTAATGATGCTTTTTTCAGCCCTTTTATTTTCCCTGAACTGATTTCAAAGTCAGACGAGTTAAATAAGAATTTTAGATGTGCAAAAGAACAGAAATCCCACTCCTTTACTATTTTGCCAGTCCTCTAACTGATCCACATAGCACAGCAATACTTAGAAGAATACCTTTAGAAGATCTCTGTTTACTTACAGTCTTTCAACATATGATTGAACAAAAATGGATGCTATTTTTCCCTTCAGAAAGAAGTTTTACTCTAATGGCAGATTCTTTTGTGAGACAAGCAGTCATGGGTTTCCTTCGAGTGCTGCATTGGTATATTTTTCAGTTCAGTGCAGCAAGCATCACCCTCTCTAATCTAAATGGAATAATAAAATGTTTGAACTATTTCAGTCTTGCTGTTCTTTTGGGGAAACAATTATCAGCTCTGTGATACCAGATTACATTCACCTAGAAATTTTCTGTAGCTGACATTTCCAGGCTCATTTTCCTTATGACTTTACTTATAGCAGATTAGTAGTTATCAATTTGATCTTGATTTTAATATTTGATCAAATTAGATTTCCAGGGATGTGACAGATCTAATGTTCCACATATGGGAATATTTCAGCACATAGCTATAAAAGCACCCATGTGTTTAAATCTTGTTTATACTGGCCAGCATTTCCCATCAGTTTATTCAGAATAAAATCTAAATGTTAAATACAGATTTTGTTCTCTCATACATTTTCATGTAGAAAAGTTGTGGAAATTGCCTTGCCACTAGCAACAAAATCTTTCTGCCAAGGTATAAAGGAATCCACCTTGATACATGTTGTGAAATATTTAAAGCTACTTGCAGCATAGATATTACTAAAGAACTTGAGGAAAACAGCAGAGTGGGAGTTACTTGTTTCTTTTCTCTCGCAAGTCAAATAACCTTACATAAAACCTAATTAGACTCACCTAAAATGTTTAATATTTATAAGTTAACAGTGTATGCAGAGCCTGAGTGCCTTCATTTTCTGGTTTGTTCAACATGTTTTTAGAAAAGTCTTGAATAAATAGATTCGTTTTTACACGATACTGAGTATATTCAGCTTGCATGGATTTCCATGGGAGTTTAAGAACTCAGTGGAAACAAACTGTCTTTCTTTAATTGAAAGTGAATTCATTAAAATCTTAATTATGAGTATTCTTTCATACTACATAATTTTTTTCATCTCCCTGCTGGCTGGCTCATTCCAATGCACAGGGGCAGGAGGAAGAGTTTGTTCATTTGTGTGACTTTCTGCCAACAGATGGGCTAGTTGACTGTATGGATCCTGACTGCTGTTTGCAGAGTTCTTGCCAAAACCAGCCTTATTGTCGTGGACTGCCTGATCCCCAAGATATCATCAGCCAAAGCCAGCAGTCGCCATCCCAGCAAGCTGCCAAAGCGTTTTATGACCGGATCAGTTTCCTCATCGGAGCAGACAGCACCCACGTGTTACCTGGGGAAAGCCCTTTCAACAAGAGGTGAGCATGACTCGTCTTGTACTCACGAGCACAGAACAAACTGGAGAGTGGGATTCGTGTGAGGAGAAGATCCACTATGACAGAGAATTTCTGGTGTGGATTTTGAGCACAAACCTTTTTGCTTAATATATCAAATTGCTTGTTTTGTCTCATTTCCTGCAAAATTCAATTTGCCGGTGCCACTAGGTTACAGAAGGTACTTGCCATGCTTAGTATCTGTATTCTAACAGGGCACTTCATTAATGATTAAATAAATCTTTATTTAACCAGTTGATTTGGGCTAGCACAGTTGGAAATATATCAAAGCAATGAAAACACTTCAGAAGGAAAAGCAAAGCTGCACTTTTTAAACTGAGCTCACTAAATAATATAAATTATGAATTAATGTAATAGAACTGTTAAGTGCACGACATTATAATTGCATAAACTATTTGACTGGTGCTCTATGAAGCAGTAATGACCTGAAAATAAGCCAGTAACAGGAAGCAGGTGTCTGGGATCTCACTGAGTGAAAGAAGATGATTTACACTGGAACTACTGCGTTTGCAGTAATTTAACAGCATTAATGTGTTTGGGCACAGCAGTTGATTAAAAGTTGTTGCACCAATGTTCCTTATTGCTCTTTTAAATTTTGTATTTCATAGTCCCTGCAGTTTTACAGATTGCTTTGATACTAATTGAAAAGTACATGTTTCTTTAGGAGTCTGCCAGAAATATGACTTCTAGTGAGAACATATAGAGTTTATAAGTTCTTAACATTCTTCAGTTAATTTCTCCTCTTAGTAACACAGTACAGACAAAATAAACCAAAGTAAAATCAACAATACTGAAACAAAATTATTATCTGCAGATTCTAAGGCATTTGTTTATATAGTGTAAATTATGTGAACTTGTAAAAGGGTTAGAATCTGAGGAATGTTTTCTAAATGATAGTTGATAGCATGTGGAGGGGGGTGGGTGGGTGAGGATGGATGTGCGTGTGTTCACTCACTAGCTTTTATTCATGCAAAAAGAACAAAATCCCCCAAACTTGTAATTTGATCCTGCATCTTTTTCATAGTCTTGCGTCTGTCATAAGAGGCCAAGTATTAACTGCTGATGGGACACCACTCATTGGAGTCAATGTTTCCTTCCTACACTATCCAGACTATGGATATACAATCACTCGCCAAGATGGAATGTAAGTTCCTTTTGAAGCACTTAGAAGTCATAAAGACAGCAAAGGTGTTACTGAAGAGCTGCTTGTAAAACTGAGATAATAAAATAATGGGGAAAAAAGACATTAGGAAACTGATTGACTAAAGTTGTACTTTGCTAAAAAGTACTGTGCATTGCTAAAATGTAAAACATGCTGATTATTATATACTTTAGAAGTAGAAGGACTTGCTTAATTTAAACGCAGCATCCCAAATTCTCTTTTCTCTCTGTGCAGTATAATGTAATGTAATTTAATTGATTCCTCCATTGTTCCCAGTAGAGCCATTCTGCACTCAGAGCAGTACAATGGAATGAAGAATCAATCAGTAAAAGAGAGACTGTGGATGGCTTTGGGAATTTGCTGACTAGCTAGCCCTCTTGGGGTTTTTCCCTAGGTTTGACTTGGTAGCGAATGGTGGTGCCTCTCTGACACTGGTGTTTGAGCGATCACCGTTCCTGACACAGTATCACACAGTATGGATTCCCTGGAATGTCTTTTATGTCATGGACACCCTTGTCATGAAGAAGGAAGAGAATGACATCCCCAGTTGTGATCTAAGCGGATTTGTAAGGCCAAACCCTGTTATCGTGTCATCGCCTTTATCCACTTTCTTTAGAATTTCTCCTGAAGATAGTCCCATCATCCCAGAGACACAGGTAAGGTGTGCTTCAAATAAACACAATTTTATGCCAGGCTAGTGTTCAGCAACCAGAATGAAAACTATTCACTGCTGTTCAAAAATAAGTAATTCCGAGTAAGTGCTAGGAATTTGCAACATGTGATTATTTTCAGACCAATTTATTTATTCTGTGGGATGGTTTTTAAAATTTCATCTGAAAATGGAAAGTAAGAAAGCTGTGTGCACATCAGTACATCTGTTCGCATCGCTTAATTTGCAGAATGTGTTTAGCATTCAAGCACTGGCCCATAATAAGGGTACAGTATGGTACATCGGCCTCTTGTTAGAAGTCACCTCAGAGACTGAAAACAAAAGATGTTTTTCCACTGTGTCCTAAAGACACACACAGTTTGAATTATCTGTTTAGTCTTAATAAATAGCATGACACGCAGGTTTTCATAAAGTAAAAGAACTCTCTGCAACACTGAGGACAAGCCAGTGAGCTTGTGGTCTAATCACGTTCATCAGAAATGTAATACTGAAAGTAAGACTTGACATCCAAACCTTGATTTAAATGGGAAGAACTATAGATGATATGGGAGGTTTTTAAAATTTTTTTCAAGATAGTTGTATTAGATTCCTCCATCTCAAATAATAGTCACTAATACAATGATTCATCTCTTGGCTCTTAAAGCATTTCAGCTGCATTTTAAGAAGTAATATATGTCTTAGTGTTGATTTTCAAACTTTTCCTAGTGAAACAGTCCTCCTTCTCCCTCCCTCTTTCCCTCTCTCTCCTTCTCTTGCCCCTACTTCCACAATGTCATAATTACATAGAGCGCTCTTTTTTGCATTCACTAAGAAATGTCCTTGCCTCTTCAAGAGAAACACAGAAAATGTATTCAAATGTTTTCATGCAGAGCTCTTAAGAAAAGAGCTAAATCATTAAGCAATTCATGGTAGGAGCAAGTTTAAAGGAAAGATGTAAGAAAATTACAACTAAACACTCAAACAAATCTAGACTGTGCTAGGAAATTGTTGCTTTTATCCTCACTATCATTTCTGTGCCTTTGATAGCTGCAAGTCAATTAAAAGAAAGTATTTTCAAAACCGAGTCCACTGAAAAACAGCTCTGATTTACTTGTTTTGATTTACTTGTTTTGGCAACAGATGATAGATTCAGTTCCTGAAATTATGGAAGATGGCTTAGCTAGATATAAATCAAGAAAAAAGTTATGATAGAAGAATGTCAGAAAATACACACTTTAAAAAACCCCTTGTAGTGTCTAGGTAAACAAGTTATTTCATGACCAGTGGGACTAATGAGGTCTGGGTTCCTCCTAATTCCCACCCACTACTGTAATTCCATCTGTCTGTCACATCCAGTCCTTCCCACAGGCTGCATTCAGCCTTTTCTTCTTTCTCATGGGACTCCCAAATTGACTACTTCTTCCCTGCCAGAGCCTTTTTTTTTTTTTTTTTACAAACATAAAGGAACTGAATTCTCTTTAGAGATTTCTGCTGTTACTTAAATTGTGGTTGAAATTGTCTGCCAGGTTCAAAATTTGTGAGGTGGGAGGTCTGATAGGCAGGACTGTTGGGTCAAGTTGTCTCCTTAGGAAACCAGCTGGAAGGAAAGATATTCTCAGTGAATCCAAGGCAGTTGGTGCTTCTGGGTGATTTATGATGAGGGAAAATGGTACTCTTGTTATGTATGCAAAAATCCAATGCAATGCTATCTAGGAAAACATTAAGCAGTTCTTTCTTCTATGTTCTTTGCTTATCCCACACATAAATTTCCCACACATCATTTTCTTCTTCCGCAAGTGGGAGCTGCACAACTGTGACTGGCATGTACCCCTTTGGGTCAGGTTCCCCTCAGAAATGCATAATGCTCAACAATCTTTCACCCAAAAAAATCACTCCTCTCATAAAAGAGGGGAAGAACCAGATACTATTCAAAACTGTATGTTCAGCTCCAGAGGAACTGCTGCTGATCTTTTCACATAAAAAGGGGCAATGCCAGTTGAAAGGCTGTGAGCCTGGAGGAAAGCACAGAAAATAAGTTGTTCCCCATGTTCTTGCAGTCAGTATTTAGCCACCCTGTTCGTGTGCTGTGACAGCACTCACTGTCACGTACTGCAGGAGAAAATGATGAGCTGCTGTAATCATCATCCCTTGAAGTGCTTCATCATCCCTTGGAGATAATGTTTCCAAGAGTGTACTTAGTGGCTTATGAATCCCAAATTGATCAGAGGAGGAATTAAAGTCTGTGCCAAAGGAGCAGTATGAAAGAAAACTGGGAAAAAAAGAAAGGGCGAGCAAGGGGAAAGAACAAACACAGTGGGTAAAGAGGTGATCACAGACCCAACAGATCATTACTCAAGAGGGCTGATAATAACATGTTAACTAAATTTGGACTGCTCAGGCATGATTTTATCTACTATTAATTGCAAGTTACCATGCTTTGCCTAGACTTAAGTAGCTGAGATTAATCGGTGTGGAATGAGGCAATAAACTGCATGCAGATGAGGGAGTTCAGGTTAAGCTGGAGCTGCTTTTATGTATTAGGTAATATTGTTACTCTCTTTTTCCTAATAATTTCCTAAAATGTCTGTTTTCCATATATTGCCATGTGGTCTGGCAGAAGCCCATGTGAGTCACAGTGAGCACTTCTGAAACTGAGTATTTGAGGGTTTTCCTCTCCTAAACTTCCATTTTCTGTTGTTATATGGGCTTGCAAGATGCCTTCTGCAGGGCCTGAGCCTCTTGTTTCCATCACTTCAAGTGTATGAGAGAATGAAAACTGGATGTTTTCCTTCAAATTGTATATTCAAGGTTCTTCGCCTCACACTCTTTCTCACTACTGGCAGTAATGCGGCAGAAGTTGGCAAAATTTACTTCCTCAGAGGAATTCAGGATAAAATATAAGCCTCAATGACTTAATAAAAATAATTATTGCTAGTTTCAGTGTGGCTAGAATTTCAGCAAAGAAATTAACCTATTTTAATATTTAAACTAACAACATAATAGGATATCTGAAAATCTTAGTATTCTATGGATGCTGCACCCTAGTTTCACTTACCTAAAATCTTCAAGTTCTTACTGAGAAAAAAAATGGAGATTATTTGTAGAACCAAATATCTCCATTTACATATCTCTTTCTTTTCCAGCACGTTTTGTGGTTTTCTTTTGCTTTCTGTTTGAGACTTTATACACACCTTTTTCTTTATTCTGTTATAGACACATTTTTATATTTCTATATGTATGTGGCTTTTTCCTACCCCTCTTCTCTGTGATACCTAAACCATGTTTTAAGTCAGGAAAACACCAAGTATTTTTACCCTTTTTATTTCTCCTTGATTTAAATGGTAATTTAAGTGCCTCAGTTGTAGGGGAATGCTTTTTTTTTTTTAAAGGAAAACATTTTTTCTGTCTTGAAATGAGCAGTTTCAGCTCCTACTTAAAGTATAATTTTGGTACTCCTTAATCTCAGCCTTTATGTAATAGCAGCAGTTGCTAGTATCTAAAAATGCCATCTTTACCCCTCTCAAACCTAGATCATGTTACATTTTAATGCAGCAGCTCAGCTGTTATTTCTCAGCAAACAACCTTTTTATGACACTAGGACTAAAGTTTGCACTCATTTGTGAAATTTGTCCTTAAATCCTCTATTGAGTTTGTCCAATTTGCCAAAAAAAAAAAAAATCGCAGCAACACAGCAGGCATTTCTCCCCCTAACTGAATTACTTATTCAGTGTTCTGAATACCATCAGAGCATGTCAGCTGAATCATATCATATTTTGGAGCAGAAAAGCATTCTAGAGCCTGGACAGCTTTAGTCCTGCCGGCCATGAGAGATGAGGAGCCTTACACGATTTATGTGACTCACACCAGCTCAAACTCTGAGGACAACAAACCCTGTGAAAATTGAGGTGACCCTTATCTCAGTCCCCTAAGTTAAATATTTCACTGCTGTCCTCAGGAGAAGCTTGATCATCCATAAGTAAAATGTCAGCCATTAGAATTTGGCGGTTGGGCAGTAAGTCAGTCCCCTTAGGATATCAGCCTTTCTGAAGGTAGTTTGATACACAGTCTGGAAAAGGTGAAGCACAGACAGCTTGGTTGTGTTGATGATTCCTGATGTGACTTTTATTCCCAGTGACTTTCCCGATTGCTTTACAATTGATGTGTTGTCATGGCTCCCGTAGGAGCTCTGTGCTGTGCCTGATGATTTACCTTTTTGGATGAACATGAAGCTGTTTAATTCTCTTTGTAATGCTTGATTCTGGGAGAGAGATTGAGTTGCATAACCTTTCCTATACATTTCTAAAGTTCTCTAGAAAATAAGTTACTACAGAGGATATTTTATGGAAAGAAGGAAGTTATAAGTCAGATTTCCAGCAGGCATTTGAGGCTTCTGCAGAAACTAATAATAGGGGTTTAGGTTTTCTTTTAAACCTCGCTGAGAACTGCATGAGTGTCCTAGTTTCTAATTTGATAGTAATCCAAATACACAGTGGAATTTCTTGAAAATTGAAACCTCAAGGTGTCCTCTTTATTGCCTGTTATCTCAGCCAAGAGTACTGGAAGACCACCTATGTGTTTAACACTGCTCTTCCACAGTTGCAGTTGTAAAAGAAGCAATGGTCGTAACAGGAGACCACTGAAGTCCATTAAATTGTGTCCTATTACAAGCATATTATTTCTTTTTCTCCTCTTGCTTACAGAGACCTCCATCTGTTAGACTAGCTTTAATGTGCAGTATATGAGAGTCCTGCTGGTGTCTTGAGGAGGAATTTGTCTTTTGTTCCTGAGTGGTTTGTGTCAGGTCTCAGAAAGGGAATGTGCTCACAATCGCTTACCTCTCTAGAGAGAAGTGGTTTCGTTCATGTAGAAAAGATTTGCCTATTCTCTGGATAGTCTGTATATTGAGCTGAGGGAAAACAGACTAGATTTACAAAGAGAAATGAGGCCACACTCACCTCCTTCAAGGTGACTACTTGTCATTTCTTTTCAGCCAGGTTCTTGGTGGGGAACAAAGAAATATTCAAAGAGTAAGAATTAAGAATTTAAAAATCATAATTCATTTGTCTTGTATCTTCCAATTCATACTTTATTTTCTAAAGCTCTGTTACAGTCTTACCTGAGAACAACAGTTTTATGTCTACATGTATCAGACGTAAATAATTATAATGCCAGACAATGAGTCAAAATAGTATTTCTGAAATTTTGTTACTGTTGCTGGGAAGGAAGTAGATATAATTTATATTGTAGAAACCTTTCTGTAGATCCAACAAAAATGCTAATGTAGAGGATTCTGTAGCATGTGTTGCCCTCCTTGAACATCAACTACATTCCTTCACCCTATTCAACACAATCAGTTTTTTAGGAGCAGTGTCCAAGGACTTTTCTGGCATAGAGAGCTAGCGGCGCTTGTGTAGTAGCCAGGTTTTGATCTCACTGAAGTCTTAAGCCTAGTATTTGTGACAGTGCTCTTCCTGAAGTCTGCTTTCCACTAATACTAAATCCTGTTTGGTCTTCAGACTTCAGAACCAGGAGACAGAAAAGTAAAGTAAACCTTTCTTAATTTACTTCCCAAGAGTGTTCCTGTAACACCACTAAGGTTTTGGGCTTGTGCTTCAGCATCCTGTGAACTCTTCACCAAAGAAACATTACCTTTACAAGTGTCTTTAGATACATTTTTCCTCTTCTTTGTTTGTTTCAGTAAACCAGGATACCTGGTAGCTGTTCACTCCAAGTGCTGGCTGCAGTGTTTATGTTCTGACTGAGGCATAGAACAATATAGGCTGCTTTTATCCACATTACACAGAAACATTTCACATCCATCCATCACCCACTAAAGCTTCTCAGCTCAGAGGCAATGACAAGGTAGAGGAGGGGAGGAAAGTTTTAAAAATAAAAATGACTCATTCCACCTCTCAGAAATGTGAAAGTGATAAGCTGATATCTGAGTAGTGAATATTGATCAGAAAATATGGAAAAACTTCCCCTGAGGCATCCTACTTATCTGTCTTCAAAATAAATGGAAGAATGGTCTAGTTTAAAGTATTTACAATCCAGTGGTAATGCAAATAATAAAATACCTGGGAGTTCTTCCTGCTCCTATAGGAGAAATAAGGCATCCCAACCCAAATCTCAAGCTTTGCTCTCCTTGGAGGCTCTACTGCCTTTATTAGACATGCCTGTATTAGTTGGGACATGGGTGGCAGCACAAAAAGGGGCAATTTTCACTTAGTTGAAAGATGCTTTTTTGCCTCTTCAGGAAAAATCAGTTGGTAATGTTTTCGCATGCGTCCTTTGCTCCTGATAAAAAAAAGGAGATAATTTTGAAATGCTTTTGCAGAGAGTACCAACTAAGCAACTCCAATATAATGAAGAATTTAGACTTGACTTTTTAGAAAAAGTGTGAAACATTATTTATTTATGGTTTTTTTAACCATGAAGGCCAAATACAGGTGATATTTCCTAATGGATTGTCTTGTAATATGTTAGGCAGCCTTTTATGATAGATGCATTGTTTTGTTTAATTTCCAAATAATTTAAATATTGTATTTTTCTCTTAATGATGCATAGGTACTTCATGAAGAAACAACAATACCAGGGACTGACTTGAAGCTATCATACTTGAGCTCCAGGGCTGCAGGATATAAATCTGTACTGAAGATTACTATGACCCAATCTGTTATACCATTTAATTTAATGAAGGTTCATCTTATGGTGGCAGTGGTGGGAAGACTTTTCCAGAAATGGTTCCCTGCATCCCCAAATCTAGCATACACCTTCATATGGGATAAAACTGATGCATACAATCAGAGGGTCTACGGATTATCTGAAGCTGTTGGTATGTGTTACAGAGGATTTTTGTATTTCTAGTGTTGTCTTGAACATAGGGAAGCACACCTCAAATGCTTGTATCCATTAAGAAAATGTTTTGCATAATAAAATTACATCAGTGGATATTAAAACATATTGAAAAATACTAATCTAAGCTTTAAGCTTATGAGAAAAAAATTTCCTTCAGTAGGAAAAAGAAACCACTTTTCATGCATTTTTTCTTTTTTTCCTTTCCATGAAGTAGCTCTCAGCCTAATAATAATGGTGTTTAGTCTGCACACTCTGTGTACTTTAAGTAAACCACAATAGCAGTATGATTTACATCATAAAATGGATTTCCTCTGTCTTAATTCACTTGCTCTTAATAACTAAAATATTTTAATAACCTAAGATTCTGGTTAGTATTTTCAACATGTCTAAGAAGCCATAGGAATTTTCATGTGTCCTACGAGAGGAAAAGAATGAGTATAGTTTAAGGAAATCCCATTTTTTAAACTCTTCTTCAGAATGAGCTCCTGTACTGAATGAGGCTGTGTGCTGTTATTTCAGTGTCTGTAGGTTACGAGTATGAGTCTTGCTTGGATCTGACTCTCTGGGAAAAGCGCACTGCCATTTTGCAGGGTTACGAGCTGGACGCCTCCAACATGGGTGGTTGGACATTGGATAAGCATCATGTATTGGACGTTCAGAATGGTAAGGGGTTAATTTTCTTCTTGCTAGTTTTACTGCTCTGCTGTCCTGCACTTCAAGTCTCTCATTCAAACTTTTTGCTATTTGCTCTATTACTTTTAAAAAATGAAATTATAGAATATTTTGCAAATGGTAAATGCTTTGTACTTCCTCGCTCCCCAGGGAAGTGGTCACATCACCAAGCCAGTCAGAGTTGGCAGAGGGTGTTAGGACAATGTTCTTAGGCACACAGTGTGATTCTTGGGGTTTGTCCTGTGCAGGGCCAGGAGTTGGACTCAGTGATCCTGTGGGTCCCTTCTACCTCAGGATATTCTTTGTTTCTATTATTTACACTGAGTGTCATGCTTCTGCATCCTAAAAATACATATGCATGAATAAATTCGTCGGTCTCTTTTAGATATTCTGCAGTGGGTTGTCTCTGGCTGGACTCCAAAGCCACCCAGTCACTCCCAGCTGCACAGGGAAGAGAAAACAGAATGGAAAGCTCATGGGTTGAGACAAGGACAGAGACAGATCTCTCAGCAGTCACTGTCATGGGCAAAACAGAATTGACTTGGGAAAATTAATATGATTTATTACCAGTCAAATCACAGTGTAGTGACAAAGAAAGCCAATCTTAAAAACAACTTGCCCAATCCTCCCTTCTTTCCAGACTTAACTGTACTCCTGAATTCTCCACCTTCTCCCTGCCAGTGGTGCAGGGACACAGGGAATGGGGGCTGTGATCAGTTCACCACACCCTGTCTCTGTGGCTCCCTCCTCCTCAGGGGAAGGGTTGCTCACACTCTTCCCTGCTCCAGCATGGGCTCCCTCCCACACAAGCGGTCTCCACGAACTTCTCCAGTGTGAGTCCTTCCCACAGGCTGCAGTTCTTCACAACTCCTCTAGTCTGGGTCTGCTCTGTGGGGTGCAGTATTTCAGGAACAGATGGCTCCAGTCCTGGCAGCAAACCTGCTCCAGCACAGGATCCTCCCTCCACGTGTCCAGGGGCCCTGCCAAGAGCCTGCTCCAGCATGAGCTTCCCACAGGGTTACAGCCTCCTTTGGCATCCCCTTGCTCTGGTGTGGGCCCTCCAGGTGGGTGTGTGCTCCACCATGGGCACCCATGTTCTGCAGGAGCACAGCTGCCTCACCGTGGTCTTCTCTCATGGGCTGCAGGGCAATCTCAGCTCTGCTACCTCTGTAGCACCTCCTCCCTCTCCTTCTGCAGACCTTGCTGTCTGCAGAGCTGTTGCTTGCTCATATTCTCACTCCTCTCTCCATCTGCAATTTGCTGTTGCACAGTAACTTTGGCATCAAAGTGTATTTGTTGAGCACACTACTCAGCAACTGTTTGCAGGGTGCCATGCTAAGGAAACCTCAGCTCAACACTAAACAGGAAGAAATTTGGAAAAACTTGGCTGGAAGCATATAGGAAAAGTGAAATAAACAGTCACATAGCTTAAAGTAGTAGTTGGTAGCACTTGGTTTTCATGCAAGAGAGGAATCCAGAGTAATTATCAGGATGATTGTCAGTTCTGCAGTACTTGATGTCCCGTGAAGGTCTCCCCATAGTACACAAGCTTATGTGTAACACAGTAGTTGAAACTTAAAGCATTGCTTCTGACTGGTAAGGAAATGAGGTAACCAAATCAAGGGAAAAGGTGTCATTGTACCTAATTAAAAATTAAAAAAAAAAAACAAACCCAAAACAACTGTGCAAATTATTGTGAAGTAATCCATCTAAAAATGTAAAGAGCTATAATTACAAATATATATGTAAGATTGATTCTGTTCACTGGGTAAATTGATGATGGCTTTAAATTATGTTGAAGAGTACATTTGACAAGTAATGACTTTTCAAAGTGTCATGTGTCTAATTGAATAAACCAAGTGGAGAGTTGTAATGACAAGGTGGATGAGATGCATGAATCTATTCAGCAGAGAGTGCAGACAGTGTTTGCACGGAAATCCAAACTACTGCAGTAAATAGTCTAATGTGCATCTTTTACTCTGTGATAATAGAGGAGAAATGTGAAGGACCAATTTTTCAAGGTAATGACAGAATAAATCAGGTGCAATAGTGCACTGTGCTGACTTCTAGAATTCCTCTGATGAAAATTGTAGAACTCAGCTATTTCAGGCAAAATTATAGTGCCATGATTGTCATAAATGATGTAATCATAGGAGAGGGGATTTTGTATACTGTTAATGCATTCTAACTTTAACTATTCATGAAAAACACATTCTTCCTCTTTTGATTTAGATTACTTTTTTAGATTACTTGCCATTAGGTTTCCATAACATTTTCATTTTCTCCAATTTTATCATGTTTCCAATTTTATCATATTGGTTTTGCATTTATAATCTCTTGCATTTTATAACATTAAAAGCAGTGAAGACACCTAAAACATTTAAAGAGGAAAGCAAGGTATTTTTTCTCCTACCTTTCTGTACAAATCGTGCACTTTGGGAGTGAGGAGGGAAAGAGAAATACGCCTTAAATTTCTTCTAAACTTCTTAAAAGATAACTGTATCCTTCAGCCCCAAATTGCAGGAAACTCTGGGCATGCAATCAATAAAACCCAGATCTCTGTACAGTACAAAGTGACGTGTGGTTTACACGATTATACCACGGAAAGACATATGGTGACTTACGAGTAGACCTGTAATAGCTGACCGTTTGTAGAGGACACCTTAATGGATTCTTCATGAGATTGAACAATGAGGGTCCTGGCAACACTTTAACATACTTTTTTTTTTTCCCCACAAGACTGAAGATTTAACATAAAGCATCCATTTTTCCTCTCAGATTTCCTACGTAGGCTATAAGGAAGAAAAATACTGCTGGCATATTGCTTTGTCTTCACAAAATTATTGTTTCTTTCATGCCTCAAAGCAGAATTAAGTTTTAGAGGCAGGTTGGCTTGGCACCACATTTTTTTGTTGTTTTGACATTTTCAATAACTGCCTATAACTGCAGATATGGTATTGAGGCAGGCTTTGTTGCCAGAGGAACACTTTTGTTGTGAGCTGAGTAAAGAATCTTTTACAATGTAAAATTGAGGCAATCGACAACTTTTTGAAGTGGCTCTTTAATTAATATTTACAATTTGCAACAGTAATCCACTTCAGATTACATTCGACATGATACTCAAAATTAGTTATACTAGGACTTTAGGAATACAATTTGCAAATATATTCCTTTTTCATAAATTACTTTAGAATCTCAGTCCTTTCTGGACTGTTTCAAAACTGTAAAGATGTAGGAACACAGACCTTCCTTCCATTAATATGTTTAACATTTCCTCCAGCATGACAATTTTTATTCTGAATTATAACTATAAAAATCATTAACATGTAGAAATAACAACTGAAAAAAATTTGGGATTTTAAGAGCTACAATATTTAGTGTTTCTACTCAATTTTGTGGACAAGGTAATCTAATGTTTGCATGTTTATAACCTAAATATAACTATAGATGTTTTAATAAAGTTGTTATTTGTAGCAAGGAAAATACGGTGGTGAAACAATAAAAGTTCATTGAACTTACAGTAACTAGCTAAAAGAATATTTACAATACTTTTGCACCATTTTATGTGTATACATTCAGAGTTTTTCTAAATGTTACTGGGTTTTGATTTGGTTTTTTCCTATATTATCTGGAAGGAATCCTCTACAAAGGGAACGGTGAAAATCAGTTTATATCTCAGCAGCCCCCAGTTGTCAGTAGCATTATGGGCAACGGGAGACGACGCAGCATCTCCTGTCCAAGCTGCAATGGTCAAGCTGATGGTAATAAATTGCTGGCTCCGGTTGCCTTAGCTTGTGGGATAGATGGCAGTCTGTACGTGGGGGATTTCAACTACGTTCGGCGGATATTCCCATCTGGAAATGTAACTAGTGTTCTGGAGCTAAGGTATGTCTTTTTCTCATCCTGGACTTTTGGAGTTAGGAGTTTGTGGCAAATTACAGTATTGAATAAGTTTCTGACATTGTGTAAGTTTGAGTTTGCAAATGCTTTTGGGTACAAAACAGAAGTTAAGTCAAAAGATTTTAAAAGTATTTAAAACTGAAATGAAAACATTTTACCCTCATAAAATATTTTAACTATGCTTATCTAAATGTGAGAATTTAATCTACCCGAAGTAATATTTCTGCAGATTTTAACAGTTAGCATATGTGGTCAACGAAAGTGGACAATCGACAATCATTCAACACTTCACTAATGATGTAAATGTTGCCTTCTTCTCTCTCATCTTTTAACATCCTTTCTGAATGTTTGTCTAATAATGTTTTTCTGTTCTTTTTTACTTGCTCCCACCAAGAAATAAAGATTTTAGACATAGGTAAGCATTCCTTAAAGAAGATTTATATTTTTCTAACTGTTCTTCTTTCTTTTTTAACAAATGAATGCTTATAATGGGCAAGTCATTTCTGAGATGTATTACTAGAAAAGAGGAGTATTTTTCAAAAATAATGAGTTCATATGTTTTAGTTATGTCAACTGTCAGGCTGTATCGTCCTTTCTGATGAGTTCCTCTTTTCTCATCACTCTCTGTCCACAGTCAGGCTCCTTGTTATGCTTGTGTGTGCCCTCCTTTGCTGTTCCCTCATCTCTGCTCACTCCTTGCTGGCAGCTCTTTTGCTGATCTTATCAAAACTCACTCATTAATCAGATACACCAAATATGATGAGAATGGCATATAAAAGTATCAAGGGAGTTCATTTCATTAGCCTTTTCATGTTGAATCTTTTCAGGCTCTCATTTAACAGATTTGTTTCTTTAAAGGTGAGCTTCTTTTAATAATGGAAGTTGAAATAGCAATAACACAACTCCAGGAGTTGAGATTTTAAAATACACTGAGATTCACAAAATTGGTCATAGAAACAACAGTAATCAGAGGATTGTAGTACAGCATTCATCCATCCTGGCATCGCTACAATAATGGCAAGAACAGAAACGTAGGTGGATGCTTAGAATTGCTTTCTACAGCAGCTGGTGCAGATAAGGAGGAAAAAAAAGAGTCATGCTAAAATCTTGTTGCAGACATGAAACCCTGAAAATATTTGTGGCAGAACTGCTAAGTATACAGTTTAGCAGGCCCACTGGTACCTTTCTCTCCTTTTTGCTGCCAATCATTTTCCTTCCTTGTTTTTAAACAAATCCCAGAGTCATATCACTGTTGTCCTTGTTTTTAAATTCACTTTCCTTTGGACATACTTCTGTGTGAGGAAGGGTTTAATGTTTTCAAAAATATGTTTCAGATATGTTAGGCAAAAAATTCCATGACTAAATAAGGTGTCTGCATCGGTGCTAATGATTAGAACTGTTTCTGTGGCTTTTTTTCCAGGGATGACTCGAAGGCAGTCTCATTTGTCTGGTGGGTTTAGGGTTTAACTATTACAATTCATTTGTATGTGTTCCACTACTCTTAAAAGAATTGTATCCCTTGTGGCATCAGAAAGTTGTGATTGCAGCTAGATAGGACATTGTCTTGGCTAATATATAGAATGTGGAATAAGACTTAAAATGGGCATGTGGAATGTACAAAAAGTGATTAAAGAGTGGATACATATTGAGGTTTATTTTGCTGTGATTTAGTAGCACCACCCTCTCCTGCCTCTGGCAGAACTGTGGTCACAGCCTCAACTGCAGTGTTTCAGAAACTAGATCCCTGCATGTAAGAGAAGTTGGGGAGGGAGAATACTGAAGCTTTTCTGTTTTATTCATGCCTAAACATGCAGAAGCTCCAGGTAGCAAAATTGCAGTCATACCAAACAAATTAGTGTAACAGCACGGGCCCATATAGCAGCTGTGAAGTGGGGGTTCCTCCTGGGGCAGAAGGAGACACAGAAGGCTGTTCAGAACTGGCTCTGCAGGGGCAGTTGTGGAGACAGTAGGCAGGAGGTGTGGAGCCCACTGTGCAGCACAACACGATTTATTATGAGTCTGAGTTTTCTCTCACATCATACAACATTTTCCCAGTGTCCACTCTTAGCCTTAGAGATTTGCTGATGAGAGACTTCCTAAGCCAAGAGTGTGATGTTTATGCCTAATATCCCCTGACAGTTTTTTATTCTATTAATTTAGCTGCCTTTTATTTAAGATGTGTAAACTTTCAGATACACCAAATCCTCTTGCCATGGGCTCTCCAGCTAAGGACACACTGCAAGACCAAACACTTTCTTTTGGCTGCATGAATTCATGCAGAGTCTGTGAAATGTTGCAGAGGGAAGCACATCTGTCTGGCCTGTAAGAGGAGAAGGGAGAAAATGTCCAGTTTCACTGGCAAGCCTTTCAGACTGCTGAGGAGATTTCTACTTAAACTGCAGTTTGGAAAAAAGCCCTCAACAGACCACTTTGCAAAAGATAATTGCTAGGTATTAGAAGTAAATGCACTAAAAAATGCATTCCCCAAGTAAAACTACTGAATGAGGCTAAACGCTAGTTCAGATCTCTTGTCTATTCAAGCATTCACCTTTCCTGGCCTATAAACACAGTGTTTCAGCACAGTGTGATGTGTCTCCTACCTTAAGAAGCCTGTACTCTGTCTTATAGAGAGAGAATGCAGATCAAATTTCTCCTCTCATGTACCAGTGACCTCACATTTTTTCAATCTCAGAGCTGAAATGATGTCTTTATACACACTGCTGCCTGTGGGTGATTAATGCTGATAGACGTTCATGGAAGAAGGCATTTTTAGAAGGACTTTGAAGACAGGGAGGTCTTTTGTAGGCTATGGCACTATCCCAAATCTATAGAGAGCCAGAAAAAAAAGTCTAACAAAACATAAAAACAGCTTTGAGGGGATATATGGTTTAGAGGGCACATAGTGAAGGCAAGAGAGACGGGGACTGAAGCAGGAGGAGTATTTTCAAAAAATCTGTACATGGAGAATAGTCCAGGTGATCTGACAGCTGAAGAATTAAAAGATTGGCCTAAGCAAGATAAAAGCAAAGAGAAATAGATTGTTACAGCTCTGTGCATGTGTGTGCACACTTTCAATTCAAAGCACTTACTATTATTCACCATAGACAGAACAAGTTAATTTTCAGACATTTGTCTTTGCAGGAGTCAGTGTGGGTATGTAACTCCATGTTTTGCAGGCTGCTGAAAGTGATTAGGCAATACTGAATGAGTCAGTAAGTCAAGGGCTGGGGATTTCATTTCTTTGCATTTGTTGTTAGTGGTAGAAGGCAGAAGCTTAATTTCATTTCAGGGTACAATGAAATTGCATAAACTCTGCAGCTTTCCAGCTGCTGGCTTCTTATCTCTGTACTGTTTCTGAGATCTGCATACTGCTCCTGGATGTTTTCTGGCTAGAAAACAAATGTAGTTTTCACTTGACAGTTATTCAGTTCCTCAAATTGTGCCTTTCTCCCATCAATTATTGGGGGTTTCTATTGGCTAAAGCCTCCTTGGCTGTGCAACCTTCACCTGAAAAGAAATGCTGAGGTTAAGCCTGTTGTATCAGCTCAGAAAGGAGCCATTAGACATCTACATATGGCAAGTTGGTTTCTGTTGATTCAGAAGTAATATCATGTGCACTTCCACTCTTTAAGAAAATAAGAAAATACATTTAAATTATCATTATTATTTTTTGGTTTGATGAGGATACTGTACTTACCCTGAGAACTCATCCCCTGATTTCTTTTTTGTTGGAATTAATTAGAAAGTACATCTTCATATTTATGAAGAAAAGAGCTTTAAAATATCTTTTTGGAAATAAATAATTGTGTTAGGCATAATTTAATTAGTTTTTTATTTGATGACTTCTTATTCCAATGGCTGGAAAATATGATTGAGGCAATGTTAGACAGGTTGAAGAGAGGTACTTTAATTTAGATTTCAGTAGTGTAAGAAAGAACTTTATTTTAAATTACAATGAAATAAAATTTAATTGCACATTTCACATCTTGCAATGTGTTTGTATTTGAAGTGTTTGCAAAGTTTCTTAAAGACCAAAGTAATCATGTAAATGGGTATAATTTAATTTGCAGTCTATGGAGGTATAAATAATTTGTACTCTACATAGTGATCATATTAAATGATCACTGCATAAATTAAGGTTTTGAAAACACCTTCCAACTACTTAGCACATTGGCAATAATACATTTGTAACAGACAGAAATTCAAAGTAAGCCTGCATTTGATTGTTTTCAGACATGCTGTACAACACTCAGTGCAATAGCAGAGCTTTTAAAGAGGTGCTAATCACTGTGTATTTGATTTCATTAGTCTGTTTCACTTGGTTTCATTCGTTCTGAACCAACATGTTAAAGTCTTAAAACCAAATAAAATCCTATTTATGCAACACATTTTTTTCTGTGTTTTTGTAATTGGATGGCTATAAAAATCTGTCCCTGCTAAAAGACATAATTTGTTCACAAGTTGTTCCTGTTGGTCTCTGTTGCATTTTCCAAGTGGCAGTACATAAAAATGTGTTACATTAGCACAGTTACGTATTTACAAAACGTGAAGTGTAGCATTCTGTGAACAGATGTTTGGCTACCACCAGACTGGTAGATCTGTTTAAGCAGGGCTTTTGCAAACATCAGAAGTGACTGTTCTGACACTCTGCTTCAATCCATGAGGGGAGCATCTGAAATTACCTCATGTATTTACATGACCTTATTTCAGCTCTTCATGCCATAAATTAGGTCAGGAATCCCAACTGCAGTGGGTTAAGTTTCTACATCATAATATATCAACACAAAAGGTAATCTCCAGGGCTGTTTTTTTCACCAGCAGGGAAGAAAAGACAGTAATTCTCAATTATGTGGCACCAGTGGAGAGGCAAAATGTACGGTTCTGGGAAAATGGTTAGCAATATATATTTTCACTGTAATAAAGACTGTGCTGGCATAGTTAGCGGTTTTCTGCCAATGTGTACAGTTATTTGAAATATGACTCTGACTTAAGAAGAATGGAAAAGCTCTGCTTGGTCTCTGGTGGAAGAGATGACATTTCCTAATGTGTTAAATCATGCATATCACACATTTGAAAGCAGTGGATTAAACAAATACTTATGAATGATGTCTTATCTCTTTCCTGTGAACTCATCATTCAAACTCTGTCTTATCTGTGTATGAATTACATAAACCATGAACCCTAGCAGCCTTGTATAAATTATAATAAAACAGATAGGATAATGCCAAAAAAGTGTAAGTGAGGCCTGGGCTTCTGCTGCAAAATTTGAGACTAGATCAAGGTTCCCAGAACTCTCAGAAGGTTTTAAACTCCAGTATTTTGATTTGGCCTATTAGTGACACATTTGCAGTCTCTAATGAGAGAGCCTGAACTGGCCTGAGATCATCAAAGACAAAATGGACCATCTTTTCCCAGAGGATTAATCTAGATGGGGCCGTTGATTGCATTTGCAATCAACACACAGATGAGAAATGTGGACTAAAACCATTTTCGGGCCATGACCTGTACTACCTATGCATGGAGCACCACCATTGACTTTAACTCTGTCTGCATTACTGCACGCTCGTAGGAACTAAACTGTTTTCTCCTTGATCCAATGTTAGCTGCAATTAACAATAGCATATGCAATGTGTTATTCCATTTTACAGCAACAACCCAGCTCACAGATACTACCTGGCAACTGACCCCGTGACGGGAGATTTGTACGTTTCCGACACAAACACACGCAGGATTTATCGGCCCAAGTCGCTCACTGGTGCCAAAGACCTCACCAAAAATGTTGAGGTTATAGGAGGAACGGGGGAGCAGTGCCTGCCATTTGATGAGGCAAGGTGTGGTGATGGAGGCAAGGCAGTGGAGGCAACTCTCATGAGCCCTAAAGGTAAAAAGAGTTCTCCCTCTGTAACATTCCGAATAATACAGAAGTTCAGAGCTGGGGGCATGATCATGTTTAATTACTGAATTCAATAGTTGGCTCAAAAATTGGGGATTTGAGTAATTTTTTTACAAGTAGAAAGTCTATAGAGGAAGAGAGCTACGGGGGACTGATTTTTTTGAAATCAATTAGGGTTGATTTTTTAGGAAGTATTTGGCTTGAGTGGTTATTGAGCATTTTTAAATGCTCAATAAGAGCATTTAGATTATGTGTTTGGCAGGCAGCAGTGAATATCTAAAATGAGTATTGCTTTTGGTTCCATTTATCCCATGTTTAAAGTTAGCTTAAAAGCTAGTCCCTTCCCAACACACAAAAGCAAGTGAACAGCAAATGCAATCAACAGTAGTAGATTTCATGCTGAATACTGGTTTGTCATGCAAAATACATTAACAAGCTGTATTACTACCTACTGCCTGAGACCAGATTTTCTGCCTACAATTTCCACTAGATACATGCTACCTATACCCTTAGTTGTGGATAATATATTCACTGGTAGTACAACAAAGAAAAAGAAAACCCTAATTTTTATTTGCTTCACTGAAGGAATAGCAATAGACAAGAATGGGTTAATCTACTTTGTTGATGGGACCATGATCAGAAAAGTGGATCAGAATGGAATAATATCGACTTTGCTTGGCTCCAATGACCTTACCTCAGCACGACCTCTAACCTGTGATACCAGCATGCACATCAGCCAGGTACTTTTCAGTTGCTGCTAATTTGGGAAGCTGAGCTGGTGATGTAGCTTTCCTGCCCCAAAAATAAGACTGGGTGGAGTGTGATGGACATTTAACAGCAGGTTTGGGGGAGAAAGCATCCTGTTCTACGGGCGTGAATTGCACTGTATTCTCTTAGCTATAAATGCTGCTGTATTCAATTTTTCTGCCCATAAAGTTCAGTTTGGTTTAGAACAGCAAAACTACCAGCAGGAAACATTAAGCCTGGTAGTAAATACTGGGAAAATGGCATATCTGTTAGAACTATCTTGGCATGTTGATGTTTTCTGAATTGCTGACATCCTTAGCCTTCTAGAGTGAATGAAAGGATTTACACAAAACCCCTGTATTTTTCTATTTGTCTTCAAAACTTGTGTAGGTAAGAAGGGACATGTCAGTAGTAGTATGTTCCAAAAATGGAGTACAGTGTTTCATAATCTGGAAGGTAGCACATTATTTTTGCTACTACAAGAATAAAAGATGAATACTGTTGACAAGTATTGACATTGATATCTGCCTCTATAGTTATTTATGCATTTGTGATACAGAAAAGTTTTGCATTTATTGGAGGGGAAACTCAGCCTGTATTATAGTTTCAATGCAACTGGCTTTCTTTTCAATAAAGTAGATGGCTGAATATTGTTCCCCTTGCCTTCCTGAAAAACTTTAGTTTGCTGCATGTACTCAAGCAAGATCTTCAGTCGTGGTTGCTTACAGCAGATGGAAAATATCCTTACAGCAGTGTCTAAAACTGAAGGTTAATTAATTTATTTAATCTGCACTGGGTAACTGTTTAACAAAACACTTCCATTTGTTTAGGTTCGTCTGGAATGGCCTACAGATTTAGCTATCAACCCGATGGATAACTCCATTTATGTTTTGGATAACAACGTGGTTCTGCAGATCACTGAGAACCGTCAGGTTCGCATTGCTGCGGGGAGGCCGATGCACTGCCAGGTGCCCGGGGTGGAGTACGCGGTGGGCAAACACGCGGTCCAGACCACGCTGGAGTCGGCCACCGCCATCGCCGTGTCCTACAGCGGCGTGCTTTACATTACAGAAACCGATGAGAAAAAGATAAATAGGATAAGACAGGTCACAACTGATGGAGAGATCTCTTTAGTTGCTGGAATACCCTCGGAGTGCGATTGCAAAAATGATGTTAATTGTGACTGTTACCAAAATGGAGATGGCTATGCTAAAGATGCCAAACTTAATGCCCCTTCCTCCTTAGCTGTGTCTCCAGATGGCACCCTGTATATTGCTGACCTGGGAAACATTAGGATTCGGGCTGTGTCAAAGAACAAACCCTTAATGAATTCAATGAACTTCTATGAAGTTGCTTCTCCAACTGACCAAGAGCTGTATATCTTTGATGTCAATGGTACTCACCAGTACACTGTGAGTTTAGTCACAGGAGACTACCTGTACAATTTCAGCTACAGCAATGACAATGATATTACTGCCGTGACGGACAGCAACGGGAATACTCTTCGGATCAGGCGGGATCCCAACCGAATGCCAGTAAGAGTGGTCTCTCCTGATAACCAAGTCATCTGGCTGACCATAGGCACCAATGGATGTTTGAAAAGCATGACTGCACAAGGGCAGGAGCTGGTCTTATTTACCTACCATGGCAACAGTGGACTTCTGGCAACTAAAAGCGACGAGACTGGATGGACCACTTTTTTTGAGTAAGTACATAAAATAAAGTCAGATGCCTTATCGTTTTATTGAGTTCTACAGGGCCATTTGAAATGTTTCTGGGTGAAGTAGCTGTAAAGTTGACCCTTGATAGCAAAAAGCACAGAAAGATACTTTTTATTTCCCATGCTGTCTTCCTCTGTCTTACTTGTCTGACTTCTTCTGAACATTGGGTCTGAATAATTTTGAATTCATTATTTTGAACTTCAGTTTTATATATTGAAATAATAGTGAGACAACATTTCACTCTTGTCAAGAAATTTGTGACTCAGACAACCGTGGGTTTGTAGATTTGCATCAAAAACTAGAATTTCATCCCACTTTCTCATTAGATTGACATTCTTCTGCTGCAAATACTGACAAGGAATTTGTCTTTGCCGCTCTGTTTCTTTTTTTAGCAAAAGCACTTCTGCATGGTCTTTTGCCCAAAAATAACATCTGGATGGGTAGTAAAAGGGTGTATTTCACTGAGTGAAAGGTACACAGGAAAGATCTCCTGAGCAGCACAGCAGGCTTTCACACAGGTGGACCCAGTTGGAGGAAGCTGAGAAAAGAAATGTGGGCCATGGGGGAACTGTCAGTCCTGTAGGAATAAACCGAAAACACAGAAACCACCAGCACCATGTCATGTACATGTGCAAGCACAACAGCAAGAGGTATTACTGGAACAGTAGGATTTGTAATTTTACCAACCTCAGAAAAAATCTTTTCAGTGAATTGCTTTAGCCTGTGTTACACTCATTAAGTCATCAATGCCTGTTCATAAAAGACAGATTAGCAAAGCGTTTTACAGAATCCTCGATTCTATTGACTAAGGAAGATCGTGACAATTTATCGATAAACCAGTAGAACCAGAGAATTCACACACAGGCTTTATCGGCAACTTATCTCCAAATGATCTGAACTGCCAACTGAATATGCTGAGCAAAACGTAACAAAAATGCAGCTTAAAACAGAAACCATTATTTCAAAAAAGGTCAATGTAGAATTAACACAGATTTTTTCAGTTGTCTCTGCCAGCTGGAAAATTTTGTGTATTTTTAACTCACATGAAAGACATGGTGAGGTTGGGTAAAAGGTATGTATGAAGGAATGGAAGATGTAGTGTTAGTGTGATAAGTAAAACTGTTAAGAGGCCTCTAGTTGAACTATTCAGGATTACAAAGGGCATCATGAAAATTCAGTAAGTCCCTCTTCTTTTTATTTCCCCCTCTTTTCTCGTATCTTTATGATGAAATGCAGTAGCAACTGCTGCCAAGGTCAGGGCTTAAAAAAAAGCTTTCAATTCAACACACATGATAAAGAAAATAAAGTGCCAGTGTCAGGCAGTGGCAGCAAAGCCAAACATCTGTGTTCTGAGATAACTTCATATTTCTGTCAGAGTACATTTGGCTGAGGCAGTGTGCGGGAGGACTCCGAGCACCTGTATCTACTCTCCAGCCTTTACAGATGCCCATCAGAGACACAAGAGCAGCAGGTGCTGCTTCACTGCATATTGTGTCCTGAAGTGGAGACAGGGCTAGAAATGCTGATCCCTGACAAAGACAGCAGGTGGGATGGTATTGCTGCCAGTTTTAAGGTATTCTTACAATAATCTGTAAATTGGCAGGGCTTTGGTAGTGGGCACCTTCCCAAAGCATTAGCACACATCTGTAATATTTAATTGTGCTTTGGTGCATCCGCTGTGGATCTTTTTAGGTCCTGCCAAGAGGACACACAAACACAGCAAGGGTACACAGGGGAATGAGAAAGTGTTTGATTGGCAGGGCAAGCGTTCTCCTTCTCTTGAGTTAGCCCTGTCCTGTATGCTGAGAGACCAAAGCACAGCTTTAGGTGGGCTGAGAATAGCCATCAGTTTCCACAGAGAGTAAAGTTGGTGTTGAACTGTGACAGACACAGCCACTTGTTTCCTTCCAATAGGCAAGTTGGGCAAGACAGTCAGTCTGGGGGACAGTGAAGTCCTGTACAGAAATGAAGGCATCTGCTGGGTTCAGTAGGCACTTTTAATCATGCTAGCATTCATGCTGGCTAATTGAGGACCTAGAGTTTTAATCAGGGCAGTAATTTCTCACCATGTTGGCTGTAGTTTCTGTGTAGCCTGCTGTGGTGTACTGCAGTAGCTGGTGGCTCCTGAATGTATCTTAATGGCGTCTGCGTGATCACAAAAAAATTGGATATTATATTCACTGTTCAGTGGTGCTAGGTCTGTCGTTTTCATCTTAGGGAGAATTCAGGGTGCTGTGTGTCATCAAGTACACAGCTATTTCCTGAGTCTGCAAACAGCCGTCTTTCACACCTGATCTGCTTTCATGCAGACTTTCTGGTCTGAGTTAGGTTATGTCCAGCTGATTTAGAGAGAGCCCAAAGGGCAGGCTATTCCCCTCAGTAACAATTAGGATTATTTCCAAGCTGCTGCTTATGCACTTCCTAAACAATTACCTCCAACCAATGTCTCGTTAGAATTCCCAAGCCGAAGTAATTATAGAAAAAGCTCGGCAATTTCACTCTCCCAAATTTGCAAGTGTATGGGGCTTTTGCAGAAGCAAAGATATTTCTCTCCTCCCTGTAGCCATGGTGAAGCAGTAATCTGTTTAATTGCAACAAGGAAGATTCAGAGCAGACATTTGGAGGAACTTCACAGTGAAGATTTTGGAGCCCTGGAGCAGACAACAATGATAGTGACCCCTTGCCCTTCATAGACTGTCTTTAAAAACAGATCAGACATCTTTCAGGACCACTGCAGGAAGAACAGATCCTGCCCTGGGGTAGAGGTTGGACTGCATGACCTCTCAAGGTCCCTTCCAGTAATGTTTTCTATGATGCTCTGTACAAGTTAAAACCAAAAATAAAAAATTGTACTGATTATGTAAAGCCACAGGGAATAAGGGGCAGGAAGAAGGCACTGTGTTATTTTTCTTGCCAAAACAGCATTCTTAAAAACATCCATCAGTCATCATAGCTGCTTGCTCCTTTTGAACATAAAATCCCCACACACCAAATCTATGTCTGTATATTTCCCTTTTGAAGGAAAAAATAATTTTGAACACAACTCTTTTGCCATTTTTTATTATAAGATCAAGTATTATTGTGACTTTTTGGTGCTCGTGATTTGTAACATTAAATCTGACAACGCCGGACTTCGAGAGGTTTCTGCTACTATTGCCAAAAGAGATGGGGCCCGTGAATTATCACAGAAGAGTTTGTGTGGGAGTGACATGATGTACAAGAGTGTTTCTCTCTTAGCTTCTGCATATTCATGTTTGTGGGTAGTATGGGCTAAAACATTACCAGGTGAAATGTTTTCTGTTGAAAAAAATGAAGCCTTCTTAAAATGGAAAGGTATCCCTCAAACATCAAGTGAGGAATAAGAAATTCTGGAAAGAAATCATTCTGGATTCATAGCATAGTATTTCAACTTCATTGCTGAATGCATTTTCTTTTAATATCACAGTTAATTTATGTATTTTATTTACTGTGTTACTCAAATTCTCAAAATATTTTGAGAAAAGGATAGAATTTATATTCTGTGGTGAATCTAGACTTTCTTCCCACTCACAGCTAAAAATGTTCAACTGTTTGAATGTCCAATGGACCAGAAATGCCTTTTGTCAACTAGTTTTGAGTATAGCTGGGTTTTTTAACCTTTCAATTGTCACAAGTATGTTTAAGTGGCTGAAGATACACAGAGGAAAAATACTGTGCATTTAGTAATAAAAAAGTTCAGCCTCAGGAGCAACTGAGGAATAGCTTGGTTAGCTATTCTCCTGTGCAAGTCTGGTTGTATAAGTGGTGCATGGATCCAAATAACTTATTTCAACTGAGTTCTCAGTGGTTCAAAAGCAGGTTTATGAAAATGATTCAATCTTTCTTTTTTCATCTTCAGAACTTTTCAGTACAAAGGGGAAATATTTGCAAAAACATTGCATCCCAAAAATTGGCAATCACTGCTCTGGCACATACTAGAGCATTTGGTCTTGTTTCCTTTCATGGCTTTTTTCCACAGTTTAAATCACACTAATATCAGATCCAGAAGAAATTTACTTTTTTATTTATTTTAGCGTGGACACTAATTAATCTATAGTTTATTTTAGTCTCTTCTCTCCCTGAAGAAGGGAAGGACTGACACACAAGAAATGTTTTTTTACATTCTTTTTTGTTTTTACAGTGTAATTGTAAGTACTAGCTTGAATTACTTAGGAGATAATATAATCTGTTTTCTTTGTTTGCAGACTTGGGGGATTTTTAATATCTTTATGGCAAGATGGATATGTAAATTTCTATTTTGCTAAGGGTTATAGCGTACTGATCAAAACTGACACCATATTTTTCAGGAATGTGTACTTTTTTTAAAGCACTGTTGCTCAAATTCATAGTAACTGTTATCCGTTTTCAGACGTCCAAAAACTTGCTGAATAAAAATGATGTTAACAGAGCATTTAAAGAAATTATTGAAAATGCATGCATACTAAAAAACCAATGGAGCCATATCAAGCTAAAAGTTGCCCAGATTAGGTTTTATAATGAAATTATAGTATTAAACAAGGTATAAAAGTAATCAGCCTAATCAAATTCTCTCACAAAATTCTGAGCTATCTGAGCTGGAAACTATTAACTATAACAGCATATTATGTATGCATAATATGAACATTTAAACAGATAAATCTTAAAAGTTAAACTGATTATCTGCATATTAGCATTTTGGAAGTGACACTTCCTAGCTAGCCTACATGGCATTTTTCTATGCAGCAGTTTCCATTCTGACTTTACATACAGAAAGCTAAGCCAGGTGCTTAGAAAAATACATAAAAGAGCATTTTATCTTGACCTAAGTTTTGAAACACCAGAAGCAAATGCCCAAAAAGCCTTGCAGGTGCCCCTGTGCAATCGCCCAGCTGTGCCAGGCTGTGGCTGCTTTGTGCTCCTTGGGTTGTGTGAGGAGCTGGCAGAGGCTGCTGTGCCAGGGAGAATCCCTCCAGGACAAGCAGCCAGCAGCCAGGGCTGCAGTCTGGGCGCTCTTGGAGCGCTTTGCACCGTGCCGGTCTCGCACAGACACGGAGTCCTTCCCTTCAGCTGCTCTGGAACAGATCCTGCTCAGCCCAGGGTTGGGTGCCTGGGACCTGACCTTCTGTCCCGGGTACTTCTGCCGGCTCCTCTGTAAAAATACAGGTGCTCCTTCCTCCCTCAAGCTCTTCTGGAAGGTTCAGGCTGCTTGTGCTCTCCTTAGACATGAAGTAATTGCAGCAGCCAGTGTTCCTTAGCTCTTTTCAGCTTTCTCACATTTTTCTTCCTCTTCTTTTATGAGCAGTATCAGCAGGCAGAGATCTGTTCCAGACTAAGATGACTCCTCCTCTCTGGAAATCCACTGCCTTTCTTCCATTACTCCATTTTGCTCTCCAGACCTCCTACTACGTTTCCTTACTTTCTTACCTTGTATTTTTCTCCTTTGCACATCTCCCATTATTACCCTATGGTGTATTTGACTTTCCTGCTTTTTCCTTTCCCAGCGAATTTCTTTGCAGTCCCCTGTTGTATCTCTTGACAGTCCATCCAATGTTTCCCTGGACACTTCATGCCCTGAGCTCGTTTGTCTTCTCCTTCCCCTCCTCTCCCTCCCACTCAATCCTTGTCTTCAAGGCAACAGGAAGCAAAGAGAGTGACACCAGCAAGCACAGTACTTACAAGTTTACTTTGCTCCCACAGTTAAATTAACGAGCTTTCCAGCTATTCTGGAAAGGTGGTGAAATCATATAGAATGTGAAATCCTTACAGTAATTTATGGACTCTAGAGAATTGCAAGCAAAATCTCTTTTCACTGTATGCTGCAGAGTTTGCATATTATGCTTTTATTAGCAATGCATTCAGTGCTGTGGTTTCCCTAAAACTCTGTGATACAGAGTCAGATATTGCCTCTGGCTTGGACTTGTTTAGTTTCCCCAAGTACCAGGCACATCATCTGTAACTGTCAACAGTTGGCAACAGAAAATGGAGTGTTTTGTAGTTTTTCTTTTGCTTCATCTTAATACATTGCCTGTGGAGTCTGACTTGGAAACAGTGAAATTTGGCTGTGGAAAAGTCTATGGAATTTATGCTGAAATGCAAGTATTTAATTTGATCAGATTAAAATTATACCCTAATAGTAGTGTCAATTCACTTACACTTTTACTGTATATTAAGAGGTTCAAAATCCAGTTTTCATAATTACTATTTCTGTACCATTTCAGGTAACATTTGTGAGGGATTATTTTCCTGTAATATTTGTGCTTCTATTTGTGTTCATTTGTCTATCCCATTTATACTTCAGTACTACGAGTATCTAAAAATGCCCGGGGTTCTTGTTACTTTCAGTTTTGGGGCTTTCATCTAATTTGATTCTGCTTTTTTAGACATACCAGAACTTTGTACAAAATCGTAATCCAGATTATTTTATCACTACTAAACAACACTATCTGAATGTCCTTGATATCACAGTGTTTTTTAGGTCTTTTTATCCTTTTACTATCAACAGCTTTTGGTACCTCCTGCTTTTACTGCTGCTGCTACTTGCTTCATCAGTGTAAAATGCAGTGGCTATAAAATAATTAACCACGTTCATTCAAGCACTTTTATTTAGCCAATTACCATGTTCTTGCATTGACTTTTGTAGAATCACATGAGCCCTTGATTGCAAACTGTAATACAAGTGCAATGTCTTTAATCTTCACATACTATACATGCTTAAGCAACAAAAACCACATTCTCTTCATTCTTAATTGTCTCCAGACTGTCTTTCTGAGAATATTTTTGAGATAGTCAGTCCTTGCAGAAGTGCCTCTGTATCCATGTTGCCTGGCACAATGCAGCATGCAATACAGATATTTCTCTCTTACAGCATATTTGCTTCTCCTCCTCTCAATATGACACAAATTGAAGATCTTGTGGCCATAACCCTCTCTCACATCTTCACGTAGACCCATGGAGGCAGGGCTGGCCAGAAGGCAATTAAAACTCTTCCTCTCTATTCACACAAGCTAAGTATGCCCCCTACCCAAAGAGAACTTGTAGGGAAAAATACCAATCTGACATATTTAATTTGGGGATTTTTGTAACTTTACACTGAATACATCAACACTACACAACACTACACAAGTATGTAACTGTTTCATGCAACATGCTATTTCTGAGAGGAACTCAGTAATGCCTGTGCTTGCTGACAGGACTTACCATGTTTCTTCTTAAGTCGTTCAATAGATTTTTTTTCATTTCTGTCTTCAAAGAATAGAGGTTATGTCTCACAGTTTTCTAAATCAGAACTGTAACTCAGTGTTACGATAGCTTTCATAATACAGCGTTGTCTTCTTATCCTGCTTAATAAAAAACAACTATGTTTAAAATAATCCATTAATATAGAACATTAGATAAGAATGTGATATTTTTTTAGAGAACTGAAGTTTGTCCCCAAATTGCCCTGATAGCAGTATGTCTCATCTAATAGACATTTACTGATGTCTTCATTCTTGAATGTTACTGTTTCTTTTCCTTAGAATTAGGCTGCATAATGAAAGCAGACCTGAGGAGCCATTGAATAGATAATAATATCAACATCACAATGCTGAAGACACATAGCAATATTATTACAGGCTTCATGTGTGGAAAAGGAAGAATTGCTTTGATTTCTGTCAAGAAAGTCAGCATGTGATGTCTCTGGTTTCAGAAAGCACTTAGAAGTAAGGATAGTAACACAAAATAAACAGTTTTGTTTGTATTAATGAAATAAATGTCCTGCACTGTCAGTCCAGTCAGCTCTGCCCAGGCTCCTGAAAGTATCTGTCTCACTTCTGGTTTATGAAGGACTTCAAAATACCATTTGTTTAGTTATTGACATGTTAATAATCTTGTTCCATGTTAGTTTTCTTTGTCAAACAGAGGTGGGGAAGGCTAGAGTCAAGCCAGCTCACCCTCCTTCACACTCCATTGGCAGGGAACCTGGTGTGGTGAGGGTGGAAGGACAGCTCAGGACCACATGTGAGAAATGATGTTTTCAGTCTGTTTTCAGTCATGCTATATTCAAACGTATCTTCAAGCCCCTCAAGGGATTTGGTCTTCCTTCCAGTGAGACCAGACTGATCAGCTCTCTAGGAAGCCTACAAGGGACCTGCATTTTAAAGCCTCACCCTTGGAGGCCCCTCACAAGTAGGGAAAGTCTCACTTCTGAAGCCTGCATTAATTGGGTGTGACTTGTACTCCAAAGGAATAAGGTTTTATTCTAAATTAACCACAGAATCTGAATCTAACAATTATTGTTTACTATCTTAGTATTCCACTGCCCTAAAAGAAAAGAAAATACACCCATATAATTTTGTTTTCCTGTTACTAAATTTGCTTTTCAAACATAATGTAATTTAGTAAGTTGATTTGCCCACTTTTTGTGACCCTGGAAAAACATCTTTGTGGAGTTTTTAACCTTTCAAAACAAAAATTAAATTAAATTAAATCCCCACCCTATCACCAAATAAGAATTAAGGGGGGGAAGGCAACATTACAACTTATTCTGTGAACAAAATGTCTGGCCAAACAGACCAGCCTTACATCCTTTTTTCACTGAAGGCCTGTACACTCAGCTCTGACAGTGTAAGCTGACCTTATAAGGAACAATATGTCATGCAAAGCATATATACACCAATGTTTCTCTTAGTTGAAAGGCCATACTCTGGTATTTATATCCACAAGGCACACAGTTTATTTGTGCAGTAATAGATTAGCTAAAAAGGTGGGGGAAGTGATAAACAGACAAGGCAGCAGCCCCAGGAGCCCTGAGGTTAGGGAAGCTGCCCGCTGGCACACCCTAGCAAACCCAGAATCCTTCCTCTGTGCATCCCACAGGGCTATGGGGCAGTGAATTCCCATTAGAAGGAAGTTGATAAGTGAGCTATGAGTGTTGAGGTCTTGTAGATAACAGCCTAGCTACTGTATTTATTCTCATCCTCATAAGAACAGGCTCCCTTGAATTGCTCCTGAATTGGCTGCAATCAGTTCAAAAGAGTGTGAGCTGCTGAGGCACATCTTTAGCAATGCCTCTCATGTAAGCCACACTGCCTACATCCCTAGCAATGCCTCTCACTTAACTGCCTACACCCCACTATTCCCAGTGCACCCCTTCCCCAGGCACATACCCTGGAGCTGTGCTTCCTGCTCTTCAGAAAGCAGTGGCTGCATTAACACTGCTCATTTCTGCAAGTTCGTGTGCATGTAGGGTGCATGTCAGATAGGAGTTGTGAGAGACTCCTTGGTTTTGTGGCTCCTTATGAGAATATACATGGCAGCAGTCAGCACAGCCTGGAGGACTGCAGTACCCTACAGGAGTGAGTGAGAAGTTTGGTGGTATTCTGGCAAAAAGTAAAGCATCCCCAGCATGGTAAATCATGTACTGCTTCTTTCTCCATAAAGCACCACTCCTCCAAAATACTTGGTTCCAAATACCTGGAAGTCATTTTGGATTGGGCTGTGAAATGGTCAGTCTTACACAGCACAGGCACTGAACTCAAGCTTGTTTGTCTGGTTGTGCAATGAAGTGGAAAATGAGCATCAAAACCTTCTCCGTATTGAAGTGAATGAGCTATCATGGGAAAAGGTGTTGATTCATTCCTTTGAGCTCCCTTTCCAACAGACACATTTCCTGCAGTGATTCTTGTTTAGAGTGTGCCTGTTGTTTTGCAGATGAGTTATGGCTGTCAGGAAAGACCTATTTAAGTGAATTGTTCACGTCTGGTGTGCTGAATGTTGGGTTACAAAAAAAGACTGAAAACTGTCCTTTTAACATTATGACAAAATAGACACACCAAATAAAAAGCCTCAAGAGCTGCAGTTATAACAGGAGAAGGTGAAAAGAGAAATTGCCAGTCACTTTCCAGATGAGGAAATCTCTTCATTAAACCTGGACTAAAAAATTCGTCCTGACCACATTGCTAAGATAAAAGACCATTACCTGAATTATTTAACCAGCTGTGCAAACAATTTTATAAGACTTCCCCAGATGAAAACAGAGTAAAGACCCTTTCCCTATGGAAAAGCCATCAGATGAAGGCACAGGAAAAGCCTGAATGTGTGACATTTGGTTGGACAGGACAGATAAATGCAGCTGATACTAATACTTTTAATGAGCTTCTAACTAATGTGGTTTTGTGAGTTTGCATTTTCTGCCCAAATTCCATTAAAAAACAAGTAGGTATATAAATTTCTGTCCAGATTTGGGAATCTGGCTGTAGTTTAATTTAACTTTTTCCTAGAATCACTGCTGGACCTATTTCTGCAATTCCTGTTTATCTACTTTTTTTTCAGAGCTAGGCACAACAGAAAAGGAAAATAAAAGGGACAGATGAAAGGAAAAAAGAGAAGGAGAGGGGAATAGAATAAAGCAGGAAAGAAAGGGAAAAGAAAGGAAAATATTTAGGAAAATATTTAGGAAAATATTCATATATTTAGAATTCTGTAAAATTGGAAAGAATACTGATTTTTTTCATGAAATCATAGAATATTCTGACTTGGAAGGGACTCACAAGGATCGTCAGTGTCCAGGTCCCAGCCCTGGGCCTGCACAGAACAGCCCCAAGAGTCCCACCATGTATCTGAGAGTGCTGTGCAAACAATTCCTTAATTCTGTCAGGTTGGTGCTGTGACCACTTCCCTGGGAAGCCTGTTCCAGTGCCTGACCATCATCTAGATGAAGAATCTTTTCCAATATAAACCATATCCAACATAAACCTCCTCTGACACAGCTTCATGCCATTCCCTCGGGTCCCATCATGGTCACCACAGAGAAGAGATTGGTCCCTGACCCTGCACTTTCCCCCACAAGGATGTTGAAGCCCACAATGAGGTCTCCCCTCAGCCTCCTCTTCTCCAGGATGAACAGACCAAACGACCTCAGCCACTTCTCATGCAGCTTCCCCTCCAGGCCCCTCCATCCTCGTGGCCCTGCCTTGGACACTCTCTAACAGCTCTACATCATTCTTACCCTGTGGCACCCAGACTGTCCCCAGCACTCGAGGTGAGGCTGTCCCAGCTCAGAGCAGAGCAGGACAATCCCTCCCTTGCCCAGGTGGTGATGCTGTGCCTGATGCACCCCAGGACACAGTTGGCCCTCCTGGCTGCATTTTTTCTCATGCTTAATACTATTCCAGATAAGAAAAAAAGAAAAATGCTATCACTTCTTAGATAATTATAAAATAAAATTTTAAAAATCTATTTGTCATAATATACAGGCTACTAATATATATCAAATTGTCATTTGCTTTCTTCTTGTTAAGCAAAAAAAATATTAGGAAGACATACCACCAGATTCTTTATTGTTTGGGAGTTTTTTCCAAAAAAATCGTTATTTCTCCAAAGGAAGTCATAGTTTAACATTTCGGGTTTACCAGTGTAATTGTAGTGTGAATTCACAAGCAAGATGCTCAACCTTTTCAGATACAAATACAAATGTATTGTGTGGAAACAAATTAATATGTGCAGGTTATATATGAGTAGTTATGCATCCACTGAAGTGCCTATTTCAATCAGACTAAAAAAAAAAAGGAGAAATCATTTCTGTCCATGCATCTTCAGATTATTTTCACCTTTTTAATTCTTAGCAGGCTCATTCAGTCTCTCTTCAGACATATTAAAAGCAGTAAAGGAAAAAAAAGGCAAAATTCATTACATTCAAGTTGAAAGTTTTTTTCTTTCTTTCTACAACCCACATAATGGTTAAAGGTGGCCAAAACTAGAGCCTCCAGTAACTTACCATGCCCAATTTTAAACCAGTAGGAGACAGAAGAGCTCCCTACAGGCGAAGAAATGCTAATGAAAGTGATGGTATATGAACTGTGGGCTTCTTTCCTTTTGATTGGCAAAATAACCATTTTGGTACTGGTTAAGCATGCAGTGAAAGTGCTACTAGAGTGGCTTTTCTTTACCATCATTTTCCAACTTTGAATTCACTTTCATTTGGGAGGGACTGAACCTGCAGTGTGCTACGGAGGCTGAATACTAGTGAAAGAATGTATTTGAAAACCAAAATTCTGTCATGTTAAAGACAACACTCTTCTATGTAAATGTAGCTTACATGGCCTCAACAAGCCAAGGGAGACATTTCATTACCAGGTTAGGACAGATTTTTCAGCATGTTGTCAACATGGTATGCACCTAAAAAAAACAACACATTGCACTCCTGAATGTCATCTTTGAACCTTCTGTTCTCACCTGCCAAGAAGCAGCACTCAGGTATAAAAGGCTTCCCATTAATAGTTTGAAATAAGTAGGATAATGTTCCATAAATTTTTTAGCCACTCTTGGTAATCTAAAATGCAGAGAAAATACCTGATGTGAGTTGAGTGAAAGTATAACAGTACTTTTCTACTGTCAAAATTATACATGTCTATATTATGAAATGTATTCATGCTTCATTTCTCTATTACAGTATCCCAGCTAATAGTATAATCTGTAACCAGTCTTAAGTACTTAATATGCATTTGGACTGCTTGTGTTGTTATCTGAAATGTGCTGGAACTGGTGTGCCTTGCTCTTCAACCTGACATGTTTACAACAGAAAAAAAAAATCACAGAATTTATTTTCTTGAGGGATTGTGCTGCAGAAGTCTGGGGAAAAACAGTATCAGTCATAAATTAGCAATTGGCTTTAGGTGCAGCCTTTACTATACACTTTATTTCAACAGCTCCCTGTTCTACATTGAAATAACTTCTGATATAAAACATTAATAAAGCTCTGCATGTTGGGGTTGAGCTAAATGTGCTACAGAGTAAGATAAAATACACTTGAGAAACAAGTCAAAAATAAAGAAAGTAGGACATTTCCATCTGTGGCAAGGCTTACCAGGAAGTTATTACTGCAAAGTGAAGTGTCCTACATAGCCTAGAACAGAAAATGGTCTGGGAAGGCATGTAATTAAAACTGAAGGAGATGAGCAATGGAAGAGAGACTTCCAGCAGGTGAAGAGCAAAAGGTCGAGAATCTGGGAAGCTGATAATCATTATCTCTGAGAAATTCTCCCTGCTGAAGTGGAAAACTATCTGGCAGTGGCAGCTCATCCTAAGGAAGAAAAAGGGTTTGATCTAAGTGGAGCTTCAGCTAGCGGTGGTGGCAGCTGCCCCCACTGCTGCCTTCATAGTTATTGACCAAATATGAAGATTGTTGCTTTAATGCCAACAGAAGTGACCTGAGCAGATTAATGCACACAAGGTCACATCCAGGGAGCAAGTTTCTGGTTTAGATTCTTGAAAAGTTTATGTGAGACTCACTCTTCAGGAATTGAAGAGGTTGGTGGAACAGCTTTGCTGTGGAGCCTAGCAGAGGAGAAAGATCAGAGGGCTCCATGGTAACACATGTGCCTGAGCTTGTGTTTGGATGAAAAGATCAAAGAGGCTGTGAAATGCCAAATACAGGCACTCACCCTCTAGACTTCAGATCTCATTCCTTCTAGGGCAATTTCAATATTAGAACACTAGGCAGATAAAAAGAAATCGCTCAGTCTAAAACTGACAATCTTGGATGAATAAATTCACCTTGGCAGCAGAATGCAAGGATATTTGAATGTAATAAGAAAAATGGCCTCAGAATGCCCAAAGGTATGAGTGATGTTGCTGTGCTGTGCATTGATAAGGCTTTGATTGTGGGCAAGAAGATAGCAAGTACAAAGTAAGTTTAGTATTCGATGTACAGTGAACAAAATGAAGGACGCACATAGCAATCTGTCACCAAATGGAATTTGTAATGAATTGTAGAAAGGCCTATTTCCCCTTTTTCTTTTTGTTCTGGCTATAAAAGTAGGAGAAATCCTATTCTTACCTTTCACATCTCAGTCGCATTTTCTTCTTGCACTAGGATGCCTGAACCAAGCAATCATGGCTTTTAAGATTCTTTCAGCTTTAAAGTCATGTTTTTAAGAACATTAATGTGTAACATGATTTTTTCCTGGTCTTTGAACTCTCCCCCACTGTAATAACTGCTTATCTCAGGCTCATGATGTGCCTTCCCATATTTGTGAAAGACGAGGCCAGTTAAAGAACTATAGGCACAGTCAAAAAATAATAACATGGAAGCAAGAATGCATAAAAGAAGGATAGCACAGTTCAGTGCTGCATACTGCACTAAAGCCACACACTGTGCTGAATACTACTGATGTGTAGCATTTTCCAGCTCAGGTGGTATACTGAGAAATATGGTAATTAGTTTCTCACAGATACTGTGATTAAAAGGGCAAAAAGTTCTTACTGGGAAATCTTACTGTCTGTGGCTTTAGTAAGCATTGTATGAAATAAAGACCAGTACTCAACTACTGTAATCAAAGGATAGAAGTAATTCCCAACAAAGTAATTTGGTACCATTTTCAAACATAAAGCAGAAAATAGAAAAGGACACTAATTGGACAATATATGCTCCCCAGGGAGTTGGAAAGGGAAGTTGTGCATGAAAATAAAATAAGTTCTTGGAATTGAAGCATGAGACTGAAGGTCATGAATAGGCTAGCAGTCCCATTCATGCACAAGGAACTTAAGTATGTTTGTTTTGGTCTCCTGCATAAATGGAATATCTCAGCTTGCCAAGTGCAGTATGTGAAAAAGAACCACAATTAGGGACAGAAACACACTGGAAGAAACCCCATTATCTTGAAATGCACTTAACTTCAAAAAATAAGTTTTCTCACTTGACTTCCCTGGCTTGCAGTATGGTTTCTGATTTTTAAACATTCTTTTCTCTTGCCTATTGCTAAGTGAAAGTCTTACATAAACAAAGGAAATCAACTGTGCTAAAAGGATGGAAATGACTGTATGCAAAAAGCTGTCAAATCTACAGAGTAAGCAAACTGGAAGAAAACATTTCTTAACTTAATCCTTTCAGTTACAGCACTGCTGTGCAGTACTCGTGCTGTTCAGAGAATGTTATGTTGTGGGTTACAGCTGTTAGGATTAATTCTCTCATTTTAAGAAAAAGAGTTTCTGTGGCCTCAGTGATATGCTTGGGGCTTTTGGGGGTCTTTTTTTGGTTTTGCTTTTCTTTTCCAGTAGGAGCAATTTTGATGATAAATATCAGCATGAAATGTCTAGCACACTGTGAGGACCTGCAGGGTCATATTCTAGTTACTTTAAGAGACTAAGGCGTTGTTCAGCTTCCCCCTACATGGTCACAGGAGAGGGATGGAAAACCGAGAGCAAACAGGTCATAAGTGGGCATGAAATCATCCTTCGGATGCTTTTTTCTCTCCGTTGCAGCTACGGGCCGGTTGTACATCAAAACAAGGAACTTCAGCTGAATACCTAGGCTGACAAATCAGGACTCTGGCACTGGAAGAGCTAATCTTAAAGACAAGCTTTATGACCAGAAGCTCACACAGTGAGCTTTGGTCACCTATACTGTGACCAAAATGCATGTTTGGATATGGATTTGTAAGCATGATCTCTGGTCATGTACCAAGATCTACTTCAATTACAAAAATTCTATCTACCTATTCATATTGAATATTGCTGTTGGTTTAAATAAATGTCAATAGACCAGTAGACACAGGGGGAAAAAAATCTCATGGTTTGTGTCACAATTCTCAAACTATGATCCACAAGCAGTTAACAAGTTAGAGATGCTAGCTGTTCTGGTTTCCAGCTACAAGCAGCTTAAGTAGATAAAATACTATCCCAGACTCAGCTCGTAGTAATACAAGGGACATAAAGCACTCAGGAGTTACAGGTGTTCTGCATACTCATTGAATAGGAAAGGCCCAAGAGACGCTCTTATTAACATACCCTTTTTTCAATATTTTGAGGATTCCTATAGTAACAGCAAAATCTACTCCAGTAAGAGGGAGTAAGTACAGAATGCTACAGAATTTAGTACCAATAAATATTCTTCCTTTGAAATGGTGAATTAGATGTGCAGCAGGATCTGGTCACACTTCAAAGAATAATATGCAGAGCTGAAGATCCATCTGTTTGCTCTTGCTATCACCATTGAGGCTGCTGTATGTTAAGCAGTCTTTTGAGTACTTCAAAGCATGTTTGAAGTCTTTGCTATGCCTATCCTATGCACACAAAAAAAAGCAAAAGTGCCTTAACAATATGAGTAGCTGGTGGTTTTGTTCATTTTAGTTGTAAGTGAAAACAATTTGTTCCTGCTATATATCATTCTGGACTTTTTTTTTTAGCTATGATAGCGAGGGCCGTCTAACAAATGTTACATTCCCAACTGGAGTCGTCACTAACCTTCATGGGGAAATGGAAAGGGCCATTACAGTGGACATTGAGTCATCCAGCAGAGAGGAAGATGTCAGCATCACTTCCAACTTGTCATCAATCGATTCTTTCTATACCATGGTTCAAGGTACTGTAAACAAAAGATTTCTCAGCAGATACTGGCCTGAAAATATTTTCTTGTGGTACAAGCAGCTCCAAATAGAAATAAAACTTTAGGGGCATAGTGTCTGGAGGAAGGGGTGATACATACACAGTTTTACACCTATACAGAAACAACTGTTGAGGAAAAGCAGTAGTATTGCGACAAAAGTAGCATTAAGTAAGTTTTCTAACCAAATCAGTTTTGTAAGCAGCTATGGGAAGTAGAATACTTACTTTATATTAAAAAGGAATCTTGGAAAGAAGAGATGGATTGAAAGGGAAATAGGTACAGAAACAGTATGATGTAATATTTTAGCTTAAAGCAACTTGTAATATCCCAGCAACCACATACTTGCAAAAGTGAATAGTCATTGTATGCTTAGGATTAGGCCAAAAATGCCTAATGAAACAGCAGAGAATGTGTTTTGTGCAAATTCAAAGAATATGCACAAAACATGGATGAGACTTTCTTCAGTATTTAAGAAACTTTGTTGATAGGTCCTAAAGGCATTTTTGCTCCTCTGGGAGGCACTTATGCTTAACAATCTCACCCTGGCTTTTTATTACCATTGGGTCAGTTATGTGAAGTCAAGATGCACATATTGCATAAAGTGTCCAGTACAAAGGCAAAGTCTTAACCCATATAGTTAACCTGTAATTCTCTTTTTGGCCTTTTCAGATCAGTTAAGAAATAGCTACCAGATTGGTTATGATGGCTCACTGAGAATCCTGTATGCCAGCGGCCTGGACTCACACTACCAGACAGAGCCACATGTCTTGGCTGGCACTGCCAACCCAACCATGGCAAAGAGAAACATGACCCTGCCGGGGGAGAACGGGCAGAACCTGGTGGAGTGGCGATTCCGGAAAGAGCAAGCCCAAGGAAAAGTCAATGTCTTTGGCCGAAAGCTTAGGGTAAGCACACAAGCATGAGTGGTGTCTACTGCATTATCATTGAGGAATGAGGAAATGTAAATACATTCCTGTAGGTATTGCCATCCAGCAACCACAGAATATTCACTGTAGACAAGCTGACCGTAGATCAGGTAGTACTTGTTTTTATTATTTCATTTATTGGCTTTTTTATTTATTAAATGCTCTTTTCTGTGTGTCATGGTTTAACTCCAGGCAGCAGCCAAGCCCGACACAGCTGCTCACTCAGTCCCCCAGCAGTAGGATCAGAGACAGTTGGAACAGTAAAACCCAGAGAACTTGTGGGTTGAGATAAAGACTGTTTAATAAGGAAAGCAAAAGCCACACACACAAACAAAGCAAAACAAGGAATGAATTCACTGCTTCCCATGAGCAGGCAGGTGCTCAGCCATGCCCAGGAGAGCAGGGCCCCATCACATGTAACAGTGACTTGGGAGGACAAAGACATCACTCTAAACATCCTCCCTTTACATACTGAGCAACTGGGGTCACCTGTCCTGGCTCTCCCAGTGTGGCAGCACCAAAAGCAGAAAAGACCTTGGCTCTGTGGAAGCCCTGCCCAGAAATAATGAAAACATTTCTAGGTTTTCAACCCTGTGTTCAGCAAAAATCCAAAATACAGCCCTGTTCTAGCCTCTGTGAAGAAAAACCCCAGCTAAAATCAGCACTCTGTGGAATTTAAACTTGGGTTTAGCTTGGAATGGCAAAAAAGAATAATTTTGTGCTTCCCTTCACTGTTTTTCTTTCTTGGTACTGAATTCATGTAACTGATTGGAAATCCTGTTTTAAATTATTCTGCCATAAATTAGCATGATCCCCGTTGTTTTGGTTTTTTTTATTTTAAATTAAAATTGTAGTAAGACTTACTCTTACAGTAGAAAGGGTTTAATTGTGCGTGCATGAGGATGGCATATTCCTCTAACATATGTCTTTACCATTTTGTTGGCATTCCTTCTTCCTGTATAGTGGGTGAAATACAAGTAGGAAGCAAACTATGATTTATGACAGCCATTTGGTAAAGACAACACAGATTAGCATTTAAAATTGTGTTGCCAGGAGACCATTTCAAGATCAAAGGTTTGACTTACTATTAGAAATTAACTCAGTTCTTTAAAATAAGGCCTAGGTAGTGTATCAAATGAAAGTAAGTAATTTCAGGCCACTTGACTTCTTCCCATTTGAAGTTTTAAAATATTTTGTATCTTCCATTGGGACAAGAAAGGAAGGGATATTGTTATGCAGGTTATATTCCTCCCTGCTACTTTTTCTATAAGAGTAATGTAGTTTTTATCCAAGAAGGAAGAACAATTATGCACAGCAGCAGCTGCTTAAGAACAATATATTAGTAACTACCTGTGGCAGCTATCTTACATTGATAAGGAAGAGGAAAAGGAAGCCATAATTCTGAAGCTCATCCTTGTGGTTCTGGTTCATAGGCACGTCATTTTATACCACAGTGTATTATTATACACCTGCCAAGTCATTTGTGAAAGAAACCCAAGAGAGGTTTGGCAGTGAAACAAATCCCCACAAGCACTGTTCTCAGAAGTGACACTAAGTTTTGGCATTCAAGTGCAGTGGTGGTAACAATTAAAAAGAGAAGGTAAAGAAGGTAAAGGTGTCATGGGCAACTTTAACTTAAAAGAATTAACACCAAAAAAAAAAAAAAAAAGGCAAACACAAGGGAAAGATTTAATGAGATGGGAGGGGAAATGAAAGATTACAGATTAGGATAAAATAATACTTATTAAATTGTACATAGAAATGGGAGAAATAGGGCATGTAGAGAATAGAAAAATGCCTCAAAAAAAAAAAAAGAAAGAAACTTGTCAGCAATGAAAATAAAGAAAAAATATTAATGTTTTGTGAAATTGATTTACATGGAAAGATATTACTGAAATGTCAGTCGGGGGTGGATGGAGGGATGTAGGAAAGCAGAAAAAGAAAACAAGAGAAAGAAGAACAGGAATAATTTATGGAGCTCATCATTTCTATATACAGACAGATATGTCATCAACATTTTTCTGCAGAGAAGACAAATGTAGACAAGAAACAGTGACAAAATGTATTGCCAGTAAAAGTACTCATCTCTGTGACACTGTTATACATATGCAGTATCTAATGTTAAAAAGTGTATCGTCAGGTACTCTCTTGGTTCTCTATCTTGTTAATATGAGTTCTACCCAGTACTAGTAATCTTTCTAAAGAAATTATCTTGCCCTTCCTCAACAGTCTTCAGTCAATCTTGCTTTTGTTCTGACTTGGTTTGTGATTGTTCAATAAGCTAGTTCTTCTCTGGAGCTGTATGTTTGGTCTAAGCTAGTTGTAGGCAAAGGTCCTGCCAGCCCTGTGCATGGAAGAGCCTTTTTAGGGCCTTTGTACTGAGGGACTCAGAAGCCTCAGATAAAGGAGCTGGTATGAACTCTGTCTCAAGGGATGCACCCAGAATAGACACGTAACACAGACAAGGGAGCTCACAAGAGGAGTCTCCTCTTAAGATGTGACTACTCCAAGCTATGCAGAGGTGCCCAGTTTTCACATTACCTCCTGAATCTCTCTGTGAGACACAGCAATATATTCCTACTCCTAACAGAGGAATCACAGACAGATTTCATACTTCTCACTGGAAAGAAAAATAGGAATTAAAGTAGAGGAGAATAGATGGAGACATAAATTACTGAAATGTATCAGGACAGTAGGTTAAGGACTGTCAAAAGACTCAGTTTTGTGTCATTAAGTGTTTCTTCACTCAAAATTTTCTCCAGTACAGGTTTTATCATATTGAAATCCAGAGGTTTCAAATGTATTTGGAGTGTGTTTATCTTAGACACAATAAAAACATTCAGCTTTTCCCCTAAAAGTATTTTTCTAGCAGAGATGTTATTAAGAAGCACTTTAGAGGAAGGCACTGCTTTAGCTGAGCTGTGTTATTCCAGCCCTACACTGCCCATTGAAACAAGCTATATGACCAAAACTCATTGTTACTCTAATTGCCATCTCTAGTGTGAGATTAGGCAAGCACAGGCAAATTTTCACCAAAACCTCACATGCCTGAATGCAAGAGCTCTGTCTGTAAGCAGAGTCTGAAAGCATGAAACTGGCTGGAACAAGAGGTATTTCATTTCCTTCCCCTCATATCCTGCCCTTACACAGACCAGACAGATGGGAAGTGAAAAGGCAAGGAATGTTATCATCCCAGTTAGCAGCTAGGGCAGTGAGACAGTGGATTAAGTACTTTGCTGCAATTTATACAGGAAGGATATGCTTGGCCAAGAATTTAACCACAATTGCTTGGACATCTGCCTTAACCATAAAACCACCCTTCTTTCTTTGCCAGTTCAGAAATCAGAAATGTCCATTTTAGCTTCAGTGTCTTATCCTGAGAGGTGGACAAGAAAATTTATAAAAATCATAATTAAATGTAAAATAAGGAAGGGAAGGTAGAGAGAAAGGGAAGGAAAAAAATCAGAGAAGCAAAACAGGCAGGGACATGCAGAGATGAGTGCAGGCAGACACTGGGAAAAAAAAAAGCCAGAGACAGAAAAATTTTAAAAATTAATTTATGTAAATGGGCTAATGTTATATGTCGGAAAATTTAAAGAAAAACTCCCTGAAAACAAGTAAAAAAAATTTACAAAAATTGAGTTGAATGGAAGTACTTCACACCTAAGTTTAACCTGCTTCTGGAATCAGTCTTGTAGCATTAAGTTTTCAGATTATATTTAAATAACTTTTGATGGCTCATTAAATAAGTAAAACAGCTATTTTGCATCTACTAGAATTAGACTCTTTACTTAGGAGATTTACATGAAAATGTGATTTTTTTTTCCTAAATTGATAGTGCAGATTCTTCTTATGCCAGTGATTTCAATAAACAGAGAAAGGTATTGTACATAAATAGACAGACTGAGCAAAAGAGAGCATTTGGAGGAACTTTTTTCCTATTTGCCTATGACCTATCATCAGCACCTCAGTACTTTTTATACCAATAATAAAGGATCTAATTTGTATTGATCTTTCAGCAGCTTATCAGCCTCAGGGTTTAAGTAACAACATCCATGGCATGTGGAGTTTTGAAATTTCAGCCTGAAAAATCCAAAAATCTTCCAGTCATTTCTCTGGTGTATCCCTGTCTATTCTCTTGTTCTTTTCTGCATGTTATTTAGCCATCTTTCTTTACACTTTGTAATGTATGTATGACGTACTTGAAACTGATTTTTTTAAAAAATTCTTAATACACATAGCTGTCTGTCCATTTCTACCCTATTTCCCACATGTTCACAAAACATGGTGTTGAAAAAAATCTCAGTTATCAGTTTTTCACCCCACCTGGAACAATTTTTAAAAGACACAGCAGATACAGAAATGGTTTACAGATGAACAAAGAAATCCTTGAGGGCTATTGGAGAACACTAAAGCACAGTTCAGTGCTGAGAGGAATGGAGAAGTGCAAAGATACTGATATAGGAAAAGAAAACCAGACATTTTCCTTTTATAAATTCAAAAATGAGAGCCAATTCAATGAAATTGAAAGTTGACATATTTTGAACACTAAAGGGAGGTGGGGGTGGATTTCAGTGTAAAAGTATTACATAGAAATCACTATCCATCACTTTTAGTGTACATATATCAATAACAAGTTTTCAACATAAATGTGTCTATGGCTTTATTAAATAAAGCCTTAATAAAGCTAAGGCTATATTTTCAAATCAAAATACTTATAAACTTCAAAGCATTTTTAACTGGTTTTCAATGGTTCAGTCTTCCAGTCATTTATGGCTTTAATTGGCCAGTTAACTAGGAGAAAGATATAACCCTCTACTGAGGATTTCAGCCTTATAAATACATTGCAGTAGTGGATAGTATATGGAGTTAAATTTCCACTTGATCCTGAAAGGGAATGCCTGTGTTCTAAAGACTGTTTAACCTTAATTTGAAGATCTAACATGCTTTTGAAGATCTTAATCTTGTATTTGCTATTTTGAAAAATACTTGCTGGGAAGGACTGGGATTCAGTTCTTTCTTAGCATGATTGTTATGAATTGGAAGAGCAGTTGCTGGGAATATATTTTGAAAATAATTTGCTAGATATACTTCAGACTGCCTACAAAAGAAGTAATTTGTATTGAAATGACCCCATTTATTACAAAAGTTTTCAGTACACAACTCTCAGTATTTCCTTAACAGTTGACTAAGCATCAAGAAAGAAAACATTGCAACAAACTCTGAGCCCTCTCTTCATATAACCAGACCTTCTAAGGTAGATACTATTATAGTACCTTACAGTTATATCAAGAAGTTGCTAAAATACTTTACACATACAGCAAATCAATCACTGTAAATGGTATTTAAAGAATAGCTAGCTTTGTGGAAATAACAGGTGGCTGGGGTTTGAACAGCATGATTTATTGTGTCATTTTGTTTGCTTTAAAAAGGTTAATGGCAGAAACCTCCTTTCAGTTGACTTTGATCGAACCACAAAGACAGAAAAGATCTACGATGACCACCGTAAATTCCTGCTGAGGATTGCCTACGACACGTCGGGGCACCCCACCCTGTGGCTCCCGAGCAGCAAGCTGATGGCTGTCAATGTTACCTATTCATCCACAGGTCAAATAGGCAGCATACAGAGAGGCACGACTAGTGAAAAAATAGAGTATGATGGACAGGGAAGAATAGTGTCTAGAGTGTTTGCTGATGGGAAAACCTGGAGTTACACATACTTGGAAAAGGTAAAGAACACTCAGGTTTTTAAAAATGCTTGGAATGTGCTGAAATTCTGCAGCACCTCACTGCTGCATACAAAGCAAAAATAGGTAGTAGAAGCACATTGCAATTATTCTAAGTATCAACATGTGATTCCAAGGGGAATGTTTCATTCCACAGATATGTAATCATGCTGTAGGTAATTGCTAGGACTTGATGTGTTTTTAAATTATTTAGGCCGCTCACTAACAAGAAGCATCTGCATTTACCTTTTATCTTAACACTTAAAATAAGAGGCTATATGCAATTCAATTCAACTAAAAATAATTTGTTTGCAAATGCTATGCTGTTGTGGGCTTTTTTCACTACCAAGAAAAGCTCTTTTTTCTAAATAGTTACAGCTGTCAATTTGTACTTGCTATATGTTGTAGCATCAAAATAAGGGATAGGCAAAAGATTAAGACTCACTACATATGTAACAATTGCTGAGTGATAGCTCTCCTTCTAGAAATATCTGTGAAAATCACCCTTGTGAGATCTACAGAAAGAGAATCTTTCAGGGGTTTAAATAGATTTCTGCTGAAGATGTTGCTCAGCAAATATCGTTTACTAGTTACCACAGACATAATTTAATCAAGACCTATGATACATAATAGCCACGCATTAGGAAAATGTCAGATTAATTCAAGTAGCTCCTTTCAATATGAATAATCAAACAATTGTTTTGCTTATGTCTCAAAAGCTTACAGAACAAGAACACAGTATTCAGAGATCTCAGGCTAGTCAAATTCTTCCAAATCATCTCTAATTGTAAGAGAGAAATTGTATCTCCCATATGTTGTTCTCCTCATGAGTTAATGGCTCTAAGACAGTTTTACTTCCTCCCATATTAAACATGACTTATCTGAATCCATTGACAATCTGCTGTTTAGCTGTGAATGCTTGATAAAAGAGTGATACAGTCATAACAAGTAGCATATTATGAATGTGGAACTACTAATTACAGAACCTCTTACAATTAAGCATACAAGTAAATTAGGCAGGGAGATGTTAACAACATGTAAGGTCAATGATAACTCAATTAAAGAGGAGATAATTTTCTCAAGTGGGAATGTCACATTTTTGTGAAGAAATAGTATCAGTATACGGTGGGAGGGGAGATACTGCACCATTTGTCACATGATAAAAATCTGTTCTTAATTTTCAGTCAATGGTTCTTCTGCTCCATAGCCAACGGCAGTATATCTTCGAATATGATTTGTTGGATCGGCTTTCCGCTGTCACCATGCCCAGTGTTGCTCGTCATACCATGCAGACTATCCGCTCCATCGGCTATTACCGGAATATATACAACCCCCCTGAAAGCAATGCTTCTGTTATAATGGACTACAACGAGGAAGGGCAGCTCCTTCAAACTGCTTTCCTGGGGACAAGCCGGAGAGTATTATTCAAGTACAGACGGCAGACCAAGCTCTCAGAAATTTTATATGATAGTACAAGAGTTAGTTTTACTTATGATGAGACAGCAGGAGTCCTGAAAACAGTAAACCTCCAAAGCGATGGTTTTATCTGCACCATTAGATACAGACAAATTGGCCCGTTGATTGACAGACAGATTTTCCGGTTTAGTGAAGACGGAATGGTAAATGCCCGATTTGACTACAGCTATGACAATAGCTTCAGAGTGACTAGCATGCAAGGTGTCATCAATGAAACCCCATTGCCTATTGATCTCTACCAGTTTGATGATATCTCTGGCAAAGTTGAACAGTTTGGAAAATTTGGAGTTATATATTATGATATTAACCAGATCATTTCAACAGCCGTAATGACATACACAAAACACTTCGATGCACACGGGCGCATCAAGGAAATTCAGTATGAAATATTTCGGTCATTAATGTATTGGATTACAATTCAGTATGATAACATGGGACGAGTGACGAAAAGAGAAATTAAGATTGGGCCATTTGCCAACACCACAAAATATGCTTACGAGTATGATGTAGATGGTCAGCTCCAGACAGTTTATCTGAATGAAAAAATAATGTGGCGATACAACTATGACCTGAATGGCAACCTGCACTTGCTCAACCCCAGCAGCAGCGCCCGTTTGACACCACTTCGGTACGACCTGCGAGACAGAATAACTCGACTGGGAGATGTACAGTACAGGTTAGATGAAGACGGATTTCTGCGTCAGAGGGGTACCGAAATCTTTGAATACAGTTCAAAGGGCCTTCTTACTCGAGTTTATAGCAAAGGCAGCGGGTGGACAGTGATTTACCGTTATGATGGACTTGGACGACGAGTTTCCAGTAAAACTAGCCTTGGGCAGCATCTCCAGTTCTTCTACGCAGACCTTACCTACCCAACCAGGATCACTCATGTCTATAACCACTCAAGTTCTGAAATCACATCTCTATACTACGATCTGCAAGGACATCTTTTTGCCATGGAAATTAGCAGTGGAGATGAGTTTTACATTGCATCAGACAATACAGGGACACCACTGGCTGTTTTCAGTAGCAATGGTCTCATGCTTAAACAAATTCAATACACTGCCTATGGAGAGATCTATTTTGACTCTAACCTTGACTTCCAGCTGGTAATTGGATTCCACGGAGGCTTATACGACCCACTGACCAAACTAGTCCACTTTGGAGAAAGAGATTATGACATACTGGCTGGCCGGTGGACAACACCTGATATTGAAATCTGGAAGAGAATTGGGAAGGATCCAGCTCCTTTTAATTTGTACATGTTTAGAAATAACAACCCAGCCAGTAAAATACACGATGTGAAGGATTATATCACAGGTAAGAGAAGGTTACTTGATTGCAGCTTGGGGATGCTGTATCTACAGGCATCCAATTTAGAGGGAGTGAGACTGTAGGCAGAAAGGGTCCTCCTGTGATCAGTTTAACACACCAGCATCACAGAAAATATTCACTGGAAGCTGGTTGATATTTTCCAGTGTAGACTTTTGCAAGACTGCTAATGTAAATTGCTCAATAAGCTCCAGGGCTAGCACAAAGTAATGTGTACACAGCCAGGTGCATGAAAGGAGGAGCAGGATAGTATAGAAAAAGGACTGAACTTCTCTTTTGGCAAAAAAAGGTGCTAACGTGCTTACTTTCATATCTCAATTCTTAGAGAACCTATATGCTTTTTGTTGTTCTAGAGTTAGTGATGTATAGTTTTTTCCATTATTCTACATACCAAAAATCTGACTACACGACACCAGAATTTTTGGAAAAATGTGTGGTTCCAACACATTTGATTTTTTGTATTTGAATTAAATGTAAAAAATCCAAATTACACAGACATTGCCAGTCTACAGGAAGGGCTCAGCACCACTTACTTAGGAGCTGTGAGACTACCACTTAGAAGAGCATCCTGGGAATCAAGTGGGTTTGCATTCATTTAACAAACAGCAGCTATTAAGTGGGTTGCTAGCAGGCTGCCTGGGAATAAGAATAAAAAAAGACCTCTGAATCTGTCCTCTTAGCAGCATGTGCTGTAGGGCATGCACTTGGAATCAGATTCTTTGTGCCATTGAAAATCATGCACTTAGTTCAGAAATTGCCCTCAAAATACAGTTTTAGTTCTTTTCTTAACATCTTTGATGTCTGAAATGCACGGGCAGACTCTACTTATATAAGATTATTATTACAGTTGGTAATTTGGCTGACTGGCAGTTTTAAATGCAGCACCTCATCAGGCATAGCATTTATTTGAAAATGTTAGAAATTATTTTAAGATAAATATTTTTTATTCTTTTAATTTTTGGAAAAATCTGCTTCCTTATTCCACATATTGTGAGCTGTCTTAAAGAAAAATTATTAGGCTTGGTAAGGAGCACTCTGCCAACCTCTAAGCTTAGTTTTTGTGGAATATAGTGTAAAAAAACAGAAACAAGGCAGAGCACTCTTTCTTGCCAAACAATTGTTAACTGATTGTTGGCACCCCTAATTTATTTTTAACAGAACATAAAATGTATCATAAATAATGTGATCTAATGATAATTTGGTATCCTGTCTGCTTACTGATGCATTTCATTAGCTTTTCATTTCATCGATCCCACGCCATCTTGAAGAGGAGCAGATTTCTCTTGAATCAACAAAAAATATCTGCCAAATCATTTAAAAGGTAATTGGCCATATAGGTGATGTTTCAGGAGTTGTTTTAAGTCATTACACACACCAAAAGGACAGGATGTGCTCTGCAGTACTTTTTTTTTGGCTTTGTTTAAAAGTATTGATGATGAAGGTATGACATAAAGCATGTTTAACCTGACCATGAAATTCCAGTTAGTTTAGGCTGTAGGCAAGGAAATCTCCCCTAATTATGCTGCCATAATTGTTCTGGAAGTCACTGAGGCCATCAGAACCTGATTGCTGAACTCTGCAATACCTTTCAACTGAGCCTAGCACGACTCTTATATAGAACAGACATTTTCTTTTAAGTTTAGAACTGTAAGTTTCCTGTATAGGTTTGCTGTTTCCATACAAAAAGAAATCAACTATGCCAAAAGCTATTATATGTAAAAATGGTGTGGCTGCAAAATACAGAACAATTCTAATATCCTTCTCCCTTTTTTTCTTATAATTATTCCCTTTCAGATGTTAACAGCTGGCTGGTGACATTTGGCTTCCATCTGCACAATGCCATCCCTGGCTTCCCTGTTCCGAAATTTGATTTAACAGAACCTTCTTATGAACTTGTGAAGAGCCAGCAATGGGAAGACATACCAGTAAGAAACAAAACTAAACATACAAATTGAATAAGATAGAATGTTCTCTTCCATTCAGATCCTATAAGGCATGGATAATTCTGACAGCCAGGGTTATTTGCTAAGTTCAATCCAAACTTAGTACCTTTATCTAGTTTAAGAAATTACAAGTGGAGGGTTTATTATAGATTTGCTAAGTTAGGTACTATTTTAATTAAGCTTTTGTTTGCTCTTAGCAATTATAAAAATTTTTAAAGACAATAACCAATGAAAAGTTTAAGATGCTCTAAAGATGTCTAATTTTCATAGCAGAAACTACAGAGATTATATTTGTACTAACATTCTGCCTGAAGACAGTAACTGAACACTGTAGTAAATAAGAGACTGTGAAATAGAAGAATAGAGGTGATATAACATACCCATACCAGGCACCACTGTAATTTTGCTTCTTTTTAATATTAACCATGTGTTATGGACACCATGTGTTATATGTAAAGATAAAACACTGAAACTGAAATTATCTGAGGTAAATCCTACTATATCACATAAACTCAGGTGCTTATGAATTCTTTGAAAGCAAAAAAAAATGAACTTTCATCCTGAAAACGTGCTGTGGTTTTAAATAATGAAAGAAATGCATGTGGAAGTAAAATCTAAGTCTGCCATTTAAGAAAATTGTATTTACAGATTAGGCTTACTCAAAGATCAAATACCTATGCCCTCAAAAATCCTATGGGTTTTTGCTTTAGAAGGAAGCATTAAGAGACATTAAAATGGGTGATCCCATTCTAAACAATCACAAGAAAGATCTCTTTTTACAAGAATCGTGATAGAGAATGCTACAAAAATTAATGCTACAAACTTTAAAAATCCTACAACCAAATGTAGATCAAAAGTCATTAGAATCTGCTGGTGGCCCAGCAGAAGGGAACATATGGAAGCTAACTTTGCATTCAAGAAGGTTAGGTTAGGTTAGGTTAGGTTAGGTTAGGTTAGGTTAGGTTAGGTTAGGTTAGGTTAGGTTAGTTAGTTAGTTAGCTAGCTAGCTAGCTAAGTAGTTAGCTTGTTCATTCATTCTTTCTTTTTTAACAGCAAGGAATTGAGTAATAGAGAGAGACTTTAGAGCCCAGCATGAGACTAGTGTCTCCCACAAGCAATAAAAGCAGTGGGGGAGGAGCACAGCAAGCACTCCAGTTGTATTGGGAGATAAGAGACCTGTCATCAGGCATGGCTGTGAAGAATGATCAGAGTTTGTTTAGGTCTCAAAGTTAAGTCTCAAAGGCTAAAGAATGAAATCATTCACTAATACCAGCAAAGTCATACCAGGAATAGAACCAGATTGGTCAAGGAGATGAGGGCAGACAGCTAGTTGTCAAAATCTTTGGGAGCGAGCTCAATAACATGAGGAATGCCAGGAGCATGTGATATGACAGAGTGAGAAGGGTGTGATAGGAAAACAAAAATTCAAAATTCTCATGTAGGAAGAAGCTGCAACTCTGATATTCACTGGTGAACAAGCAAATGCAGAAGGAGGCAAGAGTAAACGCACAAACCACTTGGTATTTTGAAACATTCTGGACTGAGTGAGCTTTACTGAGCTCTGAGGATACATGTTAAAAAAACCTAAGTTCGTCATTATGAAGTTGCTATAGCATCTTGCTGCTCTCACTGATGATTGCTGTCTACAATATATTTTGTGCTCAGTAGCTTTCATGTAGGATTTACAACAGCTGAAATCCATACTCATTAGCAAATTCAGACCAAAATCTGCCACATTCAAGAAGAATCGAGAGTCCAAGTTAATTCATAATTCCCTCAGGAGTTATCCCCTCCAGAAAGCTACCCTTGTGCAGAAGAGAAGCCTTTGCGAACTTTTTGCCAAGCTTTGATCAGCAGCAAGGCTGAATTAAGGTTGTATGAACCTTAATGACTCCAGTTGGTCTCCCATCCAGAAATTTAGGAAAACAAAGCAGGCTTTCGACTCATTTGTGAGCAGTGAATCAAATTGTTTAAGCAGTATTTTACTGAAAGGAGAAGGGGTCAATTGGAAGACAAACTGGATCATCATCAAAATCCAAGTACTTGTTTTCAAAAGTGCAGCCAAAGCTATTTAAATCTTTGTTTCCTGCTGAGGCAACTGCCAGGGCAGCTGTCTACTGCCCACCTCTATCAGTACAGCTCATTCGCAGCTTGTTGCTGTTAACGCCCAGGGTTAGACCGGTAAGATGTGTCTATTCTGCACAGTTTTGAGGTCTCATCCCAACCACCGCTGACCCTGTGATTTGAGCTGTCCTGCTATCTAGGTGCACTAGCTAACCATTCCTGCTAGCTGCTCCTGCTCTTTCAGCTGTCCAGGCTAAGCATTGCAGTTATGCTGACAGGTCCCATTTCCCAGTCATCCTCTCTTTACCAGGAGTGCATCTGGCATAGTGGGCTACACACAGCTTTTCCATGACATTCTGCTATGCTAGCTTTTCCATTAGACTGGCTTGTTGGTTCTTTTCATACATTGTCCCTTGTCTTTGCTAGCTATGAACAAAACACTGCTGTATTCAGGTTTGCACCTATCAAAAGCTCTTGGGGAAAAGCTCTTTTTGGCTTCCATTTCACTTCAAGTATCAGGAAGCTGATACTTGAAGTGAAATGGAAGGTCATGCAGCCCAACTGGCCACAGTCTTTTCACACGTCCCCTTTTATCAGTTCCTGCAAGTACTTGCAAGAAAGGGTATCAGTCCCCAGTATTCCACCTCACTGGTCCATACCATTAGCTTCCCTCTCTTTTACTGTAAAGACTGTCATTACAGTTTGATTTCCCTCATTTCTTTAGCAGCTATAGGGATTATGAGAGCCTCCCTGCAGTTTTGTCTCAGGCTGCAGCTACTTGAGAAACTCTTATCTCCTGACTCAGCGTAAAGAAAGGTTTGTTCCAGTTCTAAAGCACAGCTTCATAACCTGCCAAAATCTCCTCAGTTTGACTGGACTCATGGTAGACAGGAATCATAATTGAACAAGCTCAGAGGAAGAGATGCCACCATAGTAGGATGACACTGCAGTAAGACAGCTCTTACCTGTGTAACATGACATGGACTGGAAATGTGCACTGGCAGCCAAGAAGGTCAGTCCTGTCCAGGGATGCAACAAAATCAGCAGGGCCATCAGGGCAAGGGAAAGGATTTTGCCCCTCTACTTGGCTTTTGTGAGACCTCAGCATCCAGCCCTGGGGCCCCCAGCACAGGAAGGGCATAAACCTGTTCAAGGAAGTCCAGAGGAGGGCCACCCAGTTGATCAGAAGGATGGAGTACCTCTCCCCTGAGGAAAGGAATTGGGATTGTTCAGCCAGGAAAAGAGAACGCTTTTAGGTAACTTACTTGCAGCCTTCCAGTACCTGAGGGAACTGAGCAGGTGGTGACAGGACTAGGGAGAACGGGTTCAAATTGAAAGAGAGTAGGTTTAGATTACATATTAGGACAAAAAATCTTTAGTGTGAGAGTGGTGAGGCCCTGAAACAAGCTGCCCAGGGAAGTTGTGGATGCCCTGTCACTGAAGGTGTCAAGGCCAGGTTGGATGGGTCTTTGAGCAACCTGGACTCGTTGAAGGTGTCCCACAACAGGGGGTTGGAACTAGATGATTTTCAAGGTCTCCTTCCAATCCAAACCATTCTGTAATTCTTGTGGTTATGTATTGGCATTGCAAGTCTGTCCTGTGCAGCCCAGTAAGTAGCCTCTGAAGTTAAAGCCAATTTTTGTGCAGGTTCTCAGGGAGACAAAGAATAAAAGCAGTGAACATTAGCAAAATAGTCTTGTAACTCAGCCGAACAAGCAGTATGCAGATCTAATTAACTCCTTGGCACTGTCAATTGTGGCATATCCTGTTGTTGTCCACAGGCAGCACACCAAGAAATCCTGGCTGTTTGGCATTTAGGGGGCTACAGATGGCTGGTAAAACTTCTGTCTGTTCTTGTTTACAGCCAATTTCTGGAGTGCAACAACAAGTGGCGAGACAAGCAAAGGCTTTCCTTTCCCTGGGAAAGATGGCAGAAGTGCAGGTCAGCAGACGGAAATCCAGCGGAGAAAAGTCATGGCTGTGGTTTGCCACAGTGAAGTCTCTCATTGGCAAAGGGGTGATGCTCGCTGTCAATCAAGGCAAAGTGCAAACAAACGTGCTCAACATTGCTAATGAGGACTGCATAAAAGTGGCAGCTGTTTTGAACAACGCTTACTACCTAGAAAACTTGCATTTCACTGTGGAGGGAAAGGACACGCACTATTTTATCAAGACCACCTCCCCTGAGAGTGACCTTGGGACACTGAGGCTGACAAGTGGGCGTAAGGCCCTGGAGAATGGCATCAATGTCACTGTTTCCCAGTCCACCACTGTGGTGAACGGCAGGACTCGTAGGTTTGCTGATGTTGAAATGCAATACGGTGCTCTAGCGCTTCACATCCGCTATGGCATGACACTTGATGAGGAAAAGGCCCGGATACTGGAGCAAGCCAGGCAAAGAGCTCTTTCCAGTGCCTGGGCCAGAGAACAACAGAGAGTAAGAGATGGAGAGGAAGGCGCCAGGTTGTGGACAGAAGGAGAAAAGAGGCAGTTGCTAAGTGCTGGAAAGGTACAAGGATACGATGGGTACTATGTACTCTCTGTGGAGCAATATCCAGAATTAGCAGACAGCGCTAACAATATACAGTTCCTCAGACAAAGTGAGATAGGAAAGAGGTAACACACTGGCTTAGCTCAGGCTGCCAAAGAGACTGTGTACCAGTGTCTTCTAAAAAGGAGACTAAACTGTTTTGCTGCATTACTACTTGAGCCTAAGCTTACATCTTTGCTCAGATTTTTTCTGTAGCACAATCCAGACTCTGTAACAAAAAGAGCGCCTTCCAGAAGAATGATACTGCTAATGACAAAACTTTTTTTTTTTCTCAATGACCTTAAAGGTGATCTGCTTTAAAGAATATGTTTACATATGCATATCGCTGCACTCAAGTTGGACTGAAAAGTATTTAAAAAAAAAAAAGAAGAAGAAAAAATAAAAAGGCCTACAGATTTTGAAACAGGCTGTTTCTTTGAGGCACTGTATTTAATTAAGATACAGACCCATACAGTGTTTCCAAATAGTACTGAATTGTTGACCTTTGCTTACGAGAAGTAGTCTCTCTCTTTCTCTCTCTCTTTTTCTCTCTCTTTCTCACTGCATAGGATGTGGTATATATCTGTTAATTTTAAAACATGGGGCAAAAATTACTGTTTATAGACAACCCAACTGCATTAAACTGTGCTGCTTTCTAAAAGGACATTGGCACAAGTGACTTATGCTACCATGGGAATTTAATAATGGATTTTACAATGCTAACATGGTTTGCCTTGGGGGGAAAATGGCAAGTAGAATCCTTGTTGCATATAAGCAAAGGAAACCCTGATTTTTTTGTAAATTATGTGAGACAAGTTGTTTATGGATTTTTATATGAATTACAATTTACTGTACATCAAATATTAGTCTCAGAGGAGTTAATTTATGTAAAGTGTTTAAAAAAGTTTATACTTAAAAATAAAATGATAAAAACATGTGCTGTGTGTGATTTTTTTTAAAGAAAAAGGAATTGCACCTTTTATGTTATAGCTGTACAGTATAAAGGATTATATTGTAGAGATATAACAGTGATGACTAATGTCCAAAAGTGTTAATATTTTTGTATTAGGTTTAAAGCTGTGCATCTATCACTCTGCTGATAGGATGGGACACTCCACAAAGTGGCTGGCTGAATCAGACCACAGCTCCCTCCCCTCCCTCTCCTGTCACCCAGGCCAGTGCCACTTCATCAGTCATTGTTAGAAGGCACAGTAACCAAATAAGTCTCATTTAGTATGATGGAAGACTTTAATAGGTTGGGGTTTCCTTGTCTTTTTCCAGCCCTAATGTAATAAATGGACATTTATTCATACCAGGTGGGGTTTCTGTTGGTTTTTTAGCAGCTTTGTTTCACAATGGAGGAATAGTGTCTCAGGTGCTTGGCAAATTGTATGTAGAAGAAGAAGAAGAAATGATGTAGTTTCATCCAGTTATGTCAACTTTGTCTTCTGTATAATACAGCTCTTTTAGGTGTTAATAACTCCAGATAGAAGAAGCGTACCTCTGACCTGATGCTACAGAATTGCTCTTTAGGCAGGCAGGCTGTTCAGTAGGTTCATCTCCTGGCCTTCAGCTGGCAGATCAAATCTCATTACTATGAACACAACCTGGGGATGGAGAGGAAGGTCCAGTTCTAGTGCCTAGTCTGCATCTCCACACCACTGCATAGATTTGGCATGCTCTGCTCCAAGGCCCAGTATATTTGCTGCAGGAAGAACTCAAGTGTGCAGCTGGTTCCTTATAGGAAGCCTGGGGTGGCATCTATGGCATCTGTTCTACATCTTGGCTGAAACCATTCTTAGAGCTTTAGTCTCATGAGCACTAAATTCAGCCACAAAAATAAATATTTTTAAGATGAGACAAAATTGGGGGTTTTGATGTTCATTGAAATATACACAGTATTTCTATCCATGTATTATAATGACAGAACATAGTAAGTGAACGTGTCTTAACTATGAATGGTTCAAGTGGATGTAATAAAAATAGTTTTCTAACTGCTTTGTATTCTGAGAGTCTATGGTATTACATACTCTAAATTGCACATTAGGATTGTTTGATAAACAGATTTGAATTTCTCCCAGCCAAGTTGCTACCGAATCTACAGTATCAGTGCTATTACTGTATGTGTGTATTTGGTAGAGCATACAGAACTAATTACACATATAATGAATGCTAATCATCTATTAGAATTAAAGCACAGACTAGTTGTTAGTACTTTTACCCTTGAAGCTTGAGGGCCCTAAATTTAGAGAGGATGGTATTTCAGACCCCAGAGGTGTGTCATTGAGCTACGTATTCTTTTTAAAAGATGTAAAATGCTAGGTGTTTGCAGTTCTGTTGGGTGGCTCTTCCACAGCACTGTATTTAGCATGCTGTAAGTGCTCTCTGTTGAAATAGGCTCATAATCTAAATTATGTCCAATGTTTTTGTTCTGTTTGAATATGAAAAGCTTGTATAACATGTCAACATTGAAATATATCTTCTACTTGGCGCATACCAGTCCCTTCTCCTTTGTTCTGGCACCAATAAACAACAAATTATAGTATCTGTTGGTGATCATTTTAGATACAGTCAAATCAAGCCAATTAGTGGCCTTGTTAGTAGGTATAATGAGCCTCTTTCTTGCTAAAAAACACTTGTGATCTGGACATGTTCCTGCAGGAAATAGTGACCTTGGGGAATACAGAAACAAAAGATCTTTTTAAAGAAAAAATATGCATAATTAAAGAAGCATATTACAAAAATAAGAAAAAAAGAAAGGAGATTCTAAGTATTTTAGACAATGCCAGTCAAAATGCTATCCTGATATTTTGAGATGTATATTTCGTCTGATTTGTATTGTTCTTTTAATTTGCCTTCTTAACTTTATATGTGTCCTGAATTTTCCACAAATTGATAACTATAGATTGCATCTAGGCTTTCCAATAAAAGCCAACCCAACGTGTGTGTGTGTGTGTGTGTGTTTATATTTGGGTTTTTTTAATCTGTATGTCAGATACTGCACCTGTGCTGCCACTTTTCTGGTATTGAAGAAACAAAGTGATCTTCTTGCACTCCCGTTGATTCATTTGCTTCACAGTTGGCAGTATCTTTTTTGACTCTATCCAATGGCTTCATCTGCTAACTCAGCAAAGTGAATTACTCCGTGGGATCTCTCAGGGGGCCTGCTTTAGAGAAAACATTAAACATACCTCCACAAAGCCAAATCTTTCATAGATAAGGAAAGCCAAATAACAAAAAAATCACTTAGAACTGTTTTCTCTCCTATCCTCCTGAGCAAAAAAGTACTTGATTATAAAGAATTAAATTGGCACTGGTAGTTACATATATACACAGAAGAGATCCTGCATTTAGGCTCCCTTTGCAGAAACTGCTGACTTCAGCACTGCTCTTCATCAAGAGACTGCTTTCATTTTAGTTGGAACAGGCAAACTTCACCACACTCACTTTGTAATGACAACCTTGAGTTGGTAACATGTTGATCCAGCACTAATCAGGTCACTGCTTTGCTAGCTATAGCCTAATTTTGTTACTTAAAAAAAAAAAGGCAGTAAGAGATCTTTGTATGGTCACACTTGGGAGGTGAGAGATTTGCATTTGACAAGGGGGGAAAAAATGCCAGTTACCATTGCCACTCTTCTGAGGCATTTCTAAAGTGATGGCTGAACAGCTGTAAAAGAAAAAACACTACATAAAATAACAGTTTAAATTGTCTATGAGAGAATAGGCTGCATTTGCAGAGAATCAGATGACGAAATGCTTGAATTCTGTTTTCAGGAAAAAAAAAAGAAGGGAAAAGCTTCTGAAAGTGTTGATACCTTGGTATACTGCTATGTCCAGAAGGGCAGGCTATGGCTTTCCATATGGGCAGCTTGAGAACCTTTAAGAAAAAGAGGAAGAAACTCATGCTTAATTCTTTGGAGATGGCAAAGCAGAGGCACTTATTAGAAACAGCTTCTAAGCAGCTTATTAGAAGCTGCTTATTTGACACTTATTAGAAGTTGCCAGGGTTAAAAGTAAGCCAAAGCACAGGGCATCATCCCACAGCATAAACTGAACAGCACAGACACAGTGATATCATATCCATAACTGCAAAGCCACATCCAAACCCACCAAACTAATCAGCTTCTCATCTACAACCAGTTAGTCCTGAGGACTAAAGAGTAAGGTACAAGCCTTATAAAATTAAATTGATCTTTACACACACAAGTTGCTGGGGCTCAGTGATACGAAACAAAAAAAAGACAAACTTAAAGTGATAAAAAGCAAAATGTAAACCAGTTAATTGATGAGTATGTGCCAATTCTTCCCCCTGGGAAAAATGGAACACATGGTCTATAGCTGTCATGCTGACAGAGCTTAAGACTTCATTTTTTACCTCTGAAGTTTTTAGCTTTGTGGCAGACCGACCACATAAGGCAAATTTAACTATGTGAGTCCTAGGCTAGACCTATTCAAAAAGTCAAACTACAAATAATAGGTAAATCCCTGCTCACCACCCCCACCCCATTTTTCAGCAGAAGTAACTTAAATAAGGATGCCAAGTCTTAATTAAGTGCACCATGAAAAGCTGAAAAAAAATGCAGCTTTTCTGTTCACCCATCCCAGAAACCTGAGTATTTGTTATGGAGCACTAAAAGTGTCTTAGGCCTTTCAGGGTGAAGAGATTGTGGAAAAGTCTGTTTGTTATGCCCTCTCCTAATGACAAGATGGACTACTGGCAATTGCAGATGGCACTGTGAGGGACAAGAACATGCTGTCTGGTGCTCTGGCACAATCTGCCCTGCTTTAATAACCAGATGAGCTGGGGACAACAGAGTAGGGAGAGCAAAAGGGAGGTGAGCTGCCCTTAAGTGGTCTGAAACAACCGTGAGAATGAAGTCACACAGTACCACACAAATAGTGGCATGAGGATTATCAACTGCAATATTCCTTGTATGCATGTCTTTTTAAAAAAAATCTTGGCCTGATTTCTAGTATCACAAATGTATGCAATTCTGAGCAGTGCAAGCATGACATAAAATGCATCAATAAGTAAAGATAAATATGCTAAAAATGGGTCCCCACTTCTAAACAAAGCCAGCTAAGCAGTAACACCATTCATTTCTTTAAGTACATGCGAGACTTATATGCAATTTAAAAGGTGAAGAATAAGCATAATATGATGGCAGCTCATTAAAGTGACATGTTGTCACAGAACCTGCTTTATTGCTGGTAGACTCTCTTGCTGTTAATTACTATAACTTTGTAGGTAAATTGAGTAAACCTTTTAATTGACTAAGTTAAAATTCCATCATTGAGGAATATAAGTTTCTAGACATGCATACAATTTTCTCCCTACTATTAAATAAGTCAATGCTATAGTAACATAATTATGCAGCTTAGAGTTAATGGTTCCCACAAAGCTGTCTTAATAAAGCCTTTTGGGATTCAGGAGGAAAAGGAAGAAATTCAGAAACTAAGAACAAGGCTGGAAGGCAACAACATGTTTCAACTGGCTCTAGTTACTCAATCACACTTAAGCTGGCTGAGACAGCAGGGTGAGTGCCATGCATTACAGAGGCACAAGGGAAAATTGTTATTCCAATGCAATAAAATATTTCCAAATTTCAAGCCCAGGAATCATTTTTAAACTGAAATTACAAGAATGGCTATCTAATGAACCAATTAAGGTTACAGCAATAATAAATAAAATTAAAACAGCATTAAGAAAGATAATTGAGGAATCAGTTAGTAATGCAAATCTGAAAGTAACTCTATATAGGCATGTTATAGGCTGTAAAAAAAAAGTTTGAAAAAGTTCACCCATTGTTTGCAGATAAAATCTACTACAGAAAAATGAGGGTGTGGGTGTACAAGCCCATAATACCAGAATCAGGTATTAGTCACCAGCTTACACAATGATGGGGAAGCACGTATTTAAAAAAAAAAAAATCAGTCACACCAATATCTGCAGATGACAAAAATTAATGGAGTGGCAAATAATGGCTAGGACAGAGCAGTCATACAGAACAATATGGATCACTCGCTGAAGTGAGCCCATTCAAACAAAATGCATTTTAATACAGGCAACTCCAAAAGTAAAATATCTCAGAATAAGAAATGCAAATCTTGCTATGAAAGGTACATAGCTGCCTTCAAGAAAGCACTGGCTGGAAAGAATGAGGAGTGCATAATGGATAAATAACTCATTGTGAGATTCCAGTACAATAGTGGTGGCAGTGAAGAGCTTTTAGGGGTGGAGAAGCTTAATGAGATTACTGGCCTTGTTAAACAAGGCAAATAGGAAGGCAATGTTATCGCTGCATATGGTGCCAGCAATACCACTCTTGCATACACTCTTGATGCATTCATCATGAAAACCCTGGAGAGAGCACAAGGAGACACCACACATAAATCTGAGTCTTGGAAAGATTTAAAAAAAAAGGAAAAAAAAGGAAAGGCACAAAAGGGTGCCATGAAAATAGTGTCTAAAGGCCATCACAGAAAAAAATTTAAAAACCAAGTTGTAGCAAAGTGCTTCCAAACAGGGAAGGAGGGAAGAGAAAGTGGGTGGGAACACAATTCTGGTAACTGACTATAGGAGTAGTTTCCAAAAGCTTTTGGCAAAATAGGACCTATTGGAAGTAGATGTAATGGATGCAGGTGATGTGAGTTTAAACTAGATTATGGCACCATTCATTTAGCTGCACAGGAGACGTTAAAGTAAAACCTTTATAACTCTGGTAAATTCCAGGCCAAAGGGTTTGGGTTTGTCTTCTCCTATCACCTCCTGAAATACCCAAATTAAGTTGACACAGACCAAAGCTAACAAACATTATCCTAAAAGTTTCAGCTCTTTAAACAGCGAGTAAAGGCTGAGGCATTTTAAACACATCCCTTGGTTTACTCAGCAGAGATATGGTGTTCTATTACCTTCTACAGCAGCTGATTATTAAAACTAACTAAAACAAACCTCCTCGCTCTCTAATAACATAGCCGGAGTTAACATATCCGCATGTTTATGTTTTCAAGACATCCAGAGGCTAGTGTTTAGGTTAAATAAAAAATCAAACAAACAAACAAACAAAAATTTTAAAATAGTAAAACCCTGTCTGAGAGCTCTGACCGCACTCTGCCCTGAGCGCGCCTCGCCCTCAATGACCGACACTCCCTTCCCAGGTGTTTCACGCTCCGCCAGCTCCGGTGCGCTGGGAAGCATCCGGTCCTTAACCGGGAGCAGCCTCACCGGGAATAGCAAACTGCTCCCTCCGCTCCTGACCCGCCTCACAGAGCAGCTCAGACCCACGGGAAGGGACTGAAGTGCGCTCCCAGCCGCAAGCGAGCCGCTCCCCGCCCCGGCACGGCGTCCGCCCGGGACCAACACCCGCTCCCGCAACCACTTGACCCCTTCGCCATCAGCGCACTGTCCCTCAGCGCCCCAAAGCGCAGGGCGAGCTGGGCGGCGGGGACCGCTCCCCTCGCTCCTTCGGCCCTGGCTGTCCCTTCCAGCGGGACACGCCTCGCTCCTCCGGCCGGGCTGGTCGTCCCAGCGGGACACGGCACCGCCGGCCGGGCTGTCCGACCCACCGGGACGCGCCTCGCTCCTCCGGCCGGGCTGTCCGTGCCAGCGGGACACGGCACCACCGGCCGGGCTGTCCGTCCCACCGGGACGCGCCTCGCTCCTCCGGCCGGGCTGTCCGTCCCACCGGGACGCGCCTCGCTCCCCCGGCCGGGCAGTCCGTCCCACCGGGACACGGCACCGCCGGCCGGGCTGTCCGTCCCACCGGGACGCGCCTCGCTCCTCCGGCCAGGCAGTCCGTCCCACCGGGACACGGCACCACCGGCCGGCCGTGGCTCGCGCGCCCCCTGGCGGGCAGGGGCGGCAGCTGCCGGCGCGGGGCCTTTGGGGGGGGGTCTTGGCGGCCATTTTATCGGCTCGGTGGGGCCCGCGGCGCGCCGGGGTGCGCGTCCACGAGGCGGGGTTGCAGCAATGTAAATAAGTAAATAAATAGCTATATATGTACGTACGTGCACTCATAAGTACATACATACTGCCTTAAGATGCCCTAGCAGCACCTCGTGCCAACCCGCAGCATGGAACACGGCTGACCCGAGCGCGGCAGGCAGCCCGGCGCGTCCTGCTGAGCCAGTGCCACCTCCCGGGTCTCCCTGAATGTGCCATTCCCGCGGGCTCTGGGCAGCGGCAGGGGCTCCATTAGGGCAGCGCTTCAGTGGGTGCTGCCCGTGGTGCTGCCGGGCGCTTGCCCAGCCCCAGCTCCTTCTCACACCCCGGTGGCGAGGCCCGAGCTGCCGGCCCAATGCAGAGCCCTGCCCTCGGCGGGTCGCCCCATGACGAGCAGTAGGCTCAGACCACCTTGTTCCTCCTCAAAAGCAACCAAGGGGTGCCGGCTTGACTGCTCATATATGCACGTGGTAAAATACATGAGGGGTTTTTTTTCTTTGTTTTTAAGTGCACAAAAGGTGTTTTCAGATGGCTTTCATCTGCAGCCAGTGAAATGTACCAGTGCACGGAAAAATTGCTTCAAACAAAGCCCAGCCTGTTTCTCGGCCCACGGACACTGGTGGCCAGCAGTGGCCGTGGGCGCTGCCCCAGCTTCACACCAGTGCTGGGCTGGTAAAAGAGCCACCCGGCCAGGAGGACAGAGGGGAAGGGATCAGTCTGGCATTGTGCAGCAAATCATGTGTGTGCACATGCCTGGAAAGTTAATTTGTAATTTTTGCTCCTCAATAAATCAAGACAGATGCCCCTATAAATCCTGCTCCTCAGGAAGGAAGCAGAAGGGCAGGAACTGCATGGAGTAGAGAACAGGGCTATTTTTCTTTTCACTGCCAAGAGCACATCGCTGACACAGTGCTGTGCTGGATCAGACCTTCACCCTCTGCTAAGTTAATACCAACAACTCCTTCGTCTAAAGGGCAGAAAGTAACACTGAGGCCCCCCTTGCACTTTTCTGCCTTTCTTTCCTCTCATTGCAATAGCAGTAGCCTCTGAAGGAGCTGCACTAATTAGTTGGTATTACACTTCTTGGGTGGCTGGAAGACCATACTGCCTCTGACCTCATGCTTTGCAATGTACCTTAACAGCTTATTACTGCTATTGCATGGCAGCAATGGTTCATTTTATAGTTACTTTGAAAGAGCTATTCCTCCAGTGCTGAAAAATAATCTAAGACTAATGCGCAGTCTCTCCAGAAGACTGCTGTTAAACTGTCTATAACCAAGTGTCCAAACGCTGTACAAAGCTGTTTCATTTGCTTAACATCGACACACTAGCAATTAATATGCCTGACATAACAGCACACTACAAGGCCCATAAAATCTGTAGCAGTAGGGGAGTGAAATGATTATAACTTTTTTTTTTCTTTTTTCAATAATACCAGACTGCAGTTTGGGCACTGTAATCTTTTCAAAGCAAGAAGCTGAGCTGCATTTGAACAGCTGTTGTTTACTGAAGCAATAATTAGCAAGGAACAACTCAAAATACCTGCTACCTTCCACAGCAGCTCAGCAGACACTTGCAGCCTGTACCTGGAAGCAGAGAGGCTATCAGCTTCATGTGTAGACTATACTTATTAAAAATCTCACCTAACTAACTTTAAAAAAGGAAATATTTATAATGGCAGCGTCTGCCAGCCAGTAATCCCACTGAATTCGCTGTGAGCTGGGAAGCACAGACCGCAGCTCGTACCAGATGTCCCTAAAACAGTGGTTTGCAGCTGGTGAGGGACAGCACATGCTGCACGTGGGGGGTAGGGCATTCTGCAAATAAGGTGTTAGGCACAGTCCTTCTCAATGTGCTCTACTGGCTCCAGGCAAGGTCAAGCTGCACGCCTGCTCCTGGGACTGAAACCTTTGGGGAAGTACGTCTGCAAAGTCATTTGTCATGTTTGCAAGTCTCCTGGTCTTACAAGACTTTTTTAGCTTAGCTTGACAGAGCAATGGACCAGCAGTAAGAGAGAGCAAAAGGGCTGCAGAACACAAGGGAGCAAGGCAGTAGGCACATTGAAAACGGACCTCCTGATTCCACATCTGGATGAAACCTAGTGATCTCTGTGTTTGCAAGCCATCCAGAAGTAGCCCTTTTTTTCTTAAATGAGGGCTTGCTGCTGGTACATATAAGTTTGCAACCCAGAATGGAGTCTGAGTATTACATGTTTCCAGCTCACATGCTAACCACTGGTTACTGGCAACAGTGCTATATGTATATATTCCCCAAGACTGCATGAAAACATCTGTACAACTCCCAGGCAAGGCTCTAAAGAGGTTTTAACTAAGCTATTGTAATTGCCCACTCCTGTCCAGAAAGATAATCATATGCCTTTCAGCCATCTCTTCCCAGCCAAATTCTTCCATTGCTTGTGCCTGCTTTTACATACATCTGGACCTGTTAGGAGCCACTCTGAGGACCTAAAACCCTACTTCCTAGAGATTCATTCTCCCTCCGTGGGTGTTATCTCTCTGGTATGCCTTCAAGCATGACTCTGGGCCTAAGAAGAAGAAGATAGGAATGTGCAGTCAGGCTTGGTGTGAAAAAGAGACAGAAGCAAGATCTCTCTGACCAGAACCGGTTTAAGCAGCTGTTCCATAACAGTTTCACTCACCTGCTCCCTCTGTGGCCCAAAACCATTTAATTATTTAGTTAAACACAAAACAGAACTAACTCACGTTTCAGTTAGCCATACGTCATACTAGCAGTAGCATTCTGGAGTTCTCCCTAACAGAGCATTAGAGAGAGAAGTTTAAGTCTCCAGGCTGTCAGAGCACTGGAAGCAATCTCCAAGGACCCAGGGAGAGCTGCCAGCTGAACTAGAGGAAGCGGGACGCTCTGCAGATAGATGTCTGCCCTGCTCCACAGATTCATTCTCCTGCGTGAGAAGACTCGCCTGCCAAAACTGATAGGTACATTTCCACTAACACTTGTCAAATCACTGACTCTTAACTAGAGAAAATAAAAACATTTTGACAGAAAATGCCTGACCAGCGCTACACAATAAGCCAGAAGCTGACTTATCTCATTATACCTGTAGTGCCTTAGAACTCCATTTTCTGGCTAGTCAAGGTGTCCTTTTGAGATGGAGTGCCAATGTTAGAGACACAGGGAACTGGGAGAGTCAGCCATGAGCTTGAGGAGTTTCAGTTAAATGAAAGAAAATACACTTCAAAGTTAAATATTTTGTGAGAATTACATTTCTTCATTATTATTAATAAATAATAGCTATCACTTCTGTCATTGGAAATTCAAATAGAGTCACTGAGCTAGTAAAAAAAAAAAAAGAAAGAAAGCAGGAAGCTAGTAGGGATCAGATAAAAGACCAGTAGAGTTTCACTGAATGAGCTCAGCAAAGTAAGAAATGGCAAACAGTAGCCATGATTTTAAATAAGGTCTTCCAGATTTAGATTATAGGAACCTAACTGTCCTTTCAGTGAACTTTACCACCCTGGAGCTGCAACTGCAGAAGTTCAGTCATTTTAAAGTACACATGGTATAAGCATAAATGTAAATAAAATCAAGTCACAGCATGGCATACCTTTCAGGCCTATTAAGACATACCTCATGTGGTGCTGCTAGGTACAAGGCCAAATGAGTTCAGCAATCCAAGAAATAAAATAGTGCCCTCAAAGTGGCTGGCGTGCAAATCTGGAAGCAGGAGGAATTTGTATTTCCTCATTCCTGTTGGCATGTACATAAATCACTGCAGTTCAGTAAAGAAGCACCACTATTTTTTCCACAGCCCTGTTGTATTTCTCAGAGCAGACAAGAAACATTGAGCCAAAACGCTATGGTTGTGATGTTAGGTGACAAAGAAAGGGAAAGGTGGAGCTGGCAACCCATAGTTAAGAAAGGCTGCTGAGCCTGGGTCTTGCAGCCCACACATTGCATCAGATCACATCATGCCTTAGCCCACCAGAACAGGCAGCCAGAGGAGCTCGATTAAAAGCGTATCTATACACAGGAGGTACAAGCTGTAATGGTGCTGTAGGAATTCAGGTGGTACAAGCCCCATCAAAGGGTTCATACAGGTTCAGCTGCTGTGACTAATGGGATTTATAGAACCTTTGATCAAAACAGTTCCATTGCCAAAACATTTGTACTGTACAAAATTTGTAAGACCAATTAGGATATGACAGGCTATCCACTGAAATTCATGGATAGAGTCACAAGGTTAGGAGTTTAATAAAAAAACCAAAGTCAGTTGCATATTACAGTCAAAACCTTCCATTATTTATCAGTTAACATGAACAGTACAGTGGTTAATGGTCATATACATCCCAACTCAATACCTCCACCATGAAACTGCTTTGTGTAGTGGATCATTTTAGGCAGTAGGAGAGGCTGAGGCTGTAGAGGGGATGCCTTGAGCTCTATAATGTTGGTTTTGCACTGTCTTCCAGACCAGAAGACTCTGGCACATAAGGGGAAAATGCACGCAGCTTGGCTCCCTGACTAGAGTGACTCATAACTGGTGCCCAGGGGGAGCAGTTTCTCTGCACCACATTGCAGGCTTGGGACTTTAAGAGACCTTGCTCTGTGAATTTGCTTCAGCGCTTGTCTGGAAAAAGCTAAAATCATTACTTAAGATCATGCTGTGGCATAAGTACCGAGCCACATGTCAGGTGGAAAAGCAGAGGATGTCCTTGAGCTGGTGACACACAGCCTAAATAGGAGAGGGAAAGCAAAGTGGGAAAAAAACCCAAAAGGAAGTACTAACTAAAGGAGATGCCATCGATTAAACAGACCACCAGTGTCAAGTAAAGAAGCACGAAGAATTCCTCTGTACCTCAATGTAGAACATGAAGGGCAATGTCACAAGGGTTGGAGCAGAGGAGAAGGAGGGAGGCCCTGATCTTGCAAGCAGTCATGTACCAAACAGGACCTCTTCTCCATCTTCTCCAGGCACTGCCTTCTCTCCCTAGTATGTCTCCAGAAGTTGAAAGAAGAGGCACGGGTTGAAGACCAGGGGTCACTGATCTCCGTAACTCTGGCTATAACCAGAGTTACAAACTTCTGTTTGTCATTTCCAAGCAACCTCAAACCTCCATGGAAATAACAGAGGGCCAGTGTCCTTTCTCCCAGTCTTCAGACCACCGAGCTTTTCCCTTAAGTGCTTTGCAAATGCCAGAGAAGACCTACATGCACTACATGCTCACAGGAGCAGCAAATAAATCTTGTTAATGGTATCTTGATAATCTGCATGCCCAGAAAAAGCACTTATTACTTCCTCAGGCTAAGAAGCACCATCTAAGAGCTTTCTTCTAATTTATTTTAGGACATACTCTCTCACTACTCTTCTGGGGAAAACCAAGGTGAAACTGTTCACTCTTCCCCCTCACAAACTTCTAATTCAGGCTGTAATAACTCTGGAGCAGTATCTGTCTGGGGTATTACCCTAGCCTAGGTGGAAAGTTTCCTGGGGTGAAATGATACAATTACCAGCCCACTGCTCTGTGCTCCCACTAGGCAAGCTGGCCCCAGAAACAGCAGTGAGAGACTCCTGAGGCTGCCAAGCACCTTCCAAGGCCACAGCTCTTGTAGTACTTCATACCACAGGGGCAAGGAGGAAGTGAGAACAGCAGAGGTTCCTAATAAAACTTCATTCTTTTGAAACATTGCACTTTGAAGTGCTCATAACATTGTACAAAAGAAGCCAAGATTTATCCCTCTTTTACAGAGAGATTATAAGAGTTACAGGCACAGCAGGCCAAGAGCAGAGTCAAGAAACAGATCTCAGGTCTCCCAGTTCCCTACAGGCCTAGTTGTGGGAACAGGCTTTAGTCGTGGGAATCATCTTATAAAGACAGTATCTCCACAAAGGCTCTGATATTTTAGCACTAATTCCAAAAACATTTCCACCAACAGCAGTGGGAGACTTGTATGTTGATGTAATTCTCATGGAAATTAGGTTTGAAACAGAATCCACAGGTCCCTTCCAGAGCCTCAAATGTTAGCTTATATTACAGCTGCCTTTCAATGAGCATTCAAGCCAGTTTCCAAACATCAGTTGAGAAGCTTTCTTAGTGAGACATGTCTTCAGCCAGTCAGCAGATGCTCTTAGGAAGTTTTTCCACTTATGTGAGATCCTCTGGACAAAGAGGAGATCTCCAAATGGATGGCAGTGTCTGTTTCCGATTTAAAGTCTAGCTTAGTATGATGATTGAACACCACTGGGTGCATCTTGTATAACACATACTGATCAGCACCACATTGAACATTCAGAAAAAATAGTTTTCTTATCCTGTTAGGTTTTATGAAATTTACTATTTTCAGTGGCTCTTGACTGAAACACAAGCATCTTGCAGTGTTCCAGATTGCAAGGCAAGATGTATTCTATTACCATCTGTATGGCAGTTGTCTTGTGTCAAGTGGGCAATTCTCCTTATCTCTCTCTCTGAGTGCTCACAATCACTCCTCCCTCAGGAGGGGACATCTGCTGATAACAGGCTGTTGAATGTCACTGCATGGCTGATAAGAACTATAACATCCCACTGTGAGATGCTCCGCCCAGAGGGAGGAGCCAAGCATTCCTACCCAGATATAATCTGGAGGCTCTGACACACCAGCACGGATTCCCATTGGATTCCCCAGAGGAACAGCAGCTGCTTCTTCTTCCATGGATCTGCAGAGGAAGAATACACCCTTTTCTACAGGACCCCCCCTGCTCCAACAGAACCAGACCTGACACTCCAGGAGGACTGCAGGCACTTTTCCAACTGGACTGCTACCAACACCCTGACCCACAGGGTGTCAGGTTGAGTTCTGACTCTGTCAATGTTGTTCTAGTGTATTCCATTGCTTTATTTTATCCTTTTATTTTCTTTTTCCCTTCCCTATTAAAGAACTGTTATTTCCTGCTCCCATATCTTTTGCCTGAGAGCCCCTTAATTTAAAATTCATAGCAATTTGGAGGGGTGGGGAGGGTTTGCATTCTCTGTTTCAAGGGAGGCTCCTGCCTTCTTTAGCAGGCACCTGTCTTTCCAAACCAAGGCATGCAGTCAGCAGACAGCCCTCGACTGACTGTTCAGAAGCAGCCATTTCTGCTCTACACCCCTGTCCCAAACATACAAAGAGTCATGGCAAAAATCCTATAGTTTTCCACTGTGGTTAGAGGCATTGGCAGTGGTTAGCTGTCAGCAGCTTCCAGAACTTGGAGCAAGTATTTGGGAAAACCCAAGTCAAATTGTATTTTCAGTGTTGAATGCACTGCTGCATTTACACCTCTTCCATTCAGTGCTGCACCAAAAGCTGTGCCACTGTAGCAGGAGACCAGGTTCCTCACAAAGGTTTCTCAACAAAGATTGGAAAGTTTACTCAAACCATATCATTAAAGAAGTGACCTATGCTTCTGTATTTTAAGCATCAGATGTGATTTCCTTATGAGCTGCCACCAAAATCTTCCTGGTCTCTTAGGTAACCTGCTTACCTTGTTCTTCCATAGCAGAATCTTCAGTGCAATACCCCATGCAAAGGGTGCCTTGTTTCATGTCTGTGTCTGCCCCAACGTTATCAAGAGTCCAGCCAGATCCCCACATTGCACAGCAGTGCTGACTTCCTGGGTGATTTGGGGGCCTACCTGCATGTTCATGTAATGGACTGTTAGGAGAGCAAATCTCAGCTGAAGCATAGGTGCTTGTTTTATTAGCACAGATTTTTGTACCACTTCTCTGGGGAGGAGAGAACTATCTTCCCTGCAAATATGTCTACTATACAGACTGAGTTTTAAGAGCACATAAAAGCTGCTGCCACTGCTTAGGAAAAAATAACAGTGGTATAGACGTGACAGGAGAGACATTTGGTACACAGTGAAACTTGGGTAAGCTACAGAGCCTGACACCTAATGGAGAAAGGGCCAATGAAGGCAAAAAAAAAAAAATTACCTTGGGAATCTCTGTGTTGCTTTTAAACTAGAAATGTTGTCTGTTGCCAGTGGCCTTTGGTGTAGTTTTCACTGTGTTCATATGGTAGCTATTCATTGTTGGGTAATTATCTTGTTTTATTTTTCTACTTATTTATTGAATAAATCAAACTAATACAATTCCAACCCACGATTGCCATGGGAACACTCCAACAAGGACAGATGCAGTCTATAGCTGCAAGGAAAGAAAGCAGACTTCAACATTATTAAATTATACACAAGACAATCAATACAACTTAACACAAACAGCCCTTGCAGGCTCTGAACTAACTATCCAGAAGGCTCAGCCAGTTACTTTAGAGCCTCTTGCAACACCAGACCTTAACAACAAACTCAAATTTCTATAAGGGGAAGTGCTCCAGAATACAGTCTTGCTTACCTTTCCCTTGTGTCCTGCTAAAAGGAATCACAGAAATCATGTAGTCTAGTTTTCCACCCCATGGAAATGACGAGTGTTTTTCCCTCCTTAAATCCAGTAGATGTGTTGAATCCTTGTTCTAGCATTTCCAGAACTTTCATTGAAAATTTAGTCCTAGTGAAAATAACACACTTAGAAAATTTCAAACAGTTTCTGAAAGCAGAAATCAAATCAATTGCAAACAAATCTAAAAGGCTGTTTAGCTTAACTTGGTCACTGTCTCTGCAAAGATGGATGACAAGGGACAGGAAAATAGAAGGCAGAGAGGAGAGGAGATTAAAGCGATAAAGCGCCTACAAAGCTCATAGCAATTTTTCTCCTTAATTTCCTCGTATTCAAGGTAATGCAACTGAGAGAAAGCCAACAAAAAGAATTACATGCACTTCCCAGACTGTGTTTGTAGAAGGCAGTCTCATCAGTCCTGATTCTTTCTGTCACTGGCAGTGAGGGCTGTCTTTCTGGACACTGCAGAGAGAGAAGGTGCCAGGCATTTGATTAAACCAGATCACAGTCTCCTTAAGTCCCCCAGCTGGGAGCCATCTGGCAGTAACTCACTTTGTGCCGGTCATCCTTTCTATTGCAATGCCTTCCCACCTGCCAGAGTGCTGTGATTATCCTCCCTGCTTACGTCCCCTTAAACTTGTCCCAGCAGTGCTGACCAGACCCCCTCACCCCTCATTGCAAAGTTAGGAACCAGACTCATCTGCTTTCTTCACTGGGCATCCTATAGTAGTCCTAAGCTCTTTTTCTTTATTTCTAGTCTTCTTTGCATGACAGTTTTTCAGGAATCAGCTTTGTGATTGAACAATTCCTATTAAAACTTTGCAGAATGAAAGATAATATTCATTTGCTTTGCTCCCTCCACCCAGACTCTGCCTATTTAATTTCCAGTACCTGCAAATATCATCTCCAGTCCCTAGTGAGAAAGATTCACTGTTTCTGCATTGCAGAACTGCAGCACCAAGTGTGCAACTTCAGAACAGGCAGATACTGATATTCCCTATTTTATTAACCTTCCCATTCCTTTCCTCTGCCCATGTTCTGTAGCAGCAACTTGATGATTATGTGGCAAGATATATATTTTTGTACCAATTTAACTAAAACCAGTGATTGACTGAGGACAGCAGGTTCCCTGCCCTGGGAACCTTAGGAAGGCGCTTACTTTCTTCATTGTAATGAGAATATTTAGTTCAAATGAGGTTTGTCAGGTAGATCAGAATGCTTGCAAAGAGCAGAACAGAGCCGATAATAGAAAGTACTGTTAAAGGGCTGTCAAATCTGAGGAAGCATTGATCTGGAACATAACTTTACAAGGACTCCTAGCCTCAGCCTGGAACCAAAATCTAAGCCCTGGAAAGCCTTGAACTCTGCAAGTTCACATCTGGGTCCAATCAGACCACTCAAGCCCTTTTCTATGCAGAGGCAAACTGAAAGGCATGTGGTGTGCTGGGGAGACAAACCACAGATGTTTATTGTACTCTTGTGCCCTTAGCAATTGTTTTAATGGGTTGGAGCTCCTGGGAGGCCATTTGACTTCTGTTCCTGTCTATACTGTTCTCTTGTACTGCTGACTGTGCAGAAGCCCAAAGCTGTCAATGATCTGCTTCCAGTGTTATTTCAAGAAAAGGAAAGTGAAGTGACATCTGATCTGCTGAGAGAGGATGGGGAGGAGGGGTATTTTTAAAATATAAAGCAGCAAAAATCTGCATGGAATCAATATTAGAGTCGATGCCTTCTATCTCTGTAAAGCACAGCTTAGTATGAAACACAGGTTTTCTTTTTCTCTGTTGCAACAACTATACATTAAAAAGACTCATACTTACTTTGCCAAGACCACATTGTCAGTAAGTGTTTTGAAGCTCTGCAGTAATGATTTTTGTGCAATATTGCATTTTAATAATTCAAACAAACTCTGGAACATTATGATCTCTACAGCTAAGTAAATACTTTGTTGCAACTCCAGCCTTGTAAAGCATCATCCATTTCAGTGGAATGGTCTCTTTGCAGAAAGGAGCATTTTGGAACCTACTCTTTGCCTTCACAATGAGCAGCCCTGGTTGCTGCTGATCTCCTCCAGTCTGTGCAGAGGGGAGAATTTATGTGTGTGAAGATCATCATCATGTGAGAAGTTTTCTTTTGCTGTCTGTTGTACTGCAACACCTGTGCAAGCAAGAGGATCCATCCATACCTGTCAGGCATTTAGCTCCTTTACTTTATTCTTCAATCACCAAAATACAGTTTGGAACTAGAACCTAGACAATGCCTCCAAGAAGTACCTGGCTGTTCAGGCAGGAATGACACCATGGCATTTCATTTTTTAAATGATGCTACAGGACTTGGTTTGACACAGAGAGTGTGAACTGTAGAAGTTACTGGGGTGAGGTATTAGTTCTAGCCATGAGTTTCCACAGTTCTTCTTATATCCAATGGTCAAACTGGGCAGAGAAGGAAAGGGCCTTCTTTCGTCTTTGAGACAAAGCACAAATGGTGAGAGAGGTTTTTTAAAGGGCACTAGTGAAGGATGAGAGTATCAGGAAGAGAAGAAAGACTCAAGGACAGTGGAGGTGATGAAATGCTACAATTTCACAGGAATAAGTAGAGCCCTCCAGGAAAGAAAAGAACTAGACAAAATTTTAAAAGAAAATAGAGGTCAGGACTGAAAAAAGTAGTGTGATTCCTCAAAGGAATTGGTTTCAGGGGGAGAAGAGTTAGAGAACGTATTGCTTAGGCTAGAAAGTACACTAGGGAAGGCTGTCAAACATGAATGTTAGCTATGTAAAAATATACTGTTGGTATTGTTCATCTGGACTAACATATGGCACACAAATTCCTGGATCTCCCAAGTCACTGTGAATTTGACAGACTGCTTGAAAAGCATGAGGATTTTATTTCGCGTTCACCTTAAACACAACCCTTTGTGGCCACTGAGATTTAGATAGTAATAAAAGTGCAAATTCTCAAAAAGTGAAGGAAAGGTTTTCTCTTACTGAGGATAGAAAGCTTTTTTTTTCAGTTCTTGCACAAATGTGACAATGCAGAGACTCATTTCGCAATTTGTACTCTTAAAAGTATGTTCCGTAATTATACTACTAAAATTTGGCAAGGCTGTCTGATCTATTTAGAGTGGAACAGTAAAGACAAAGGACATTTTGTAATCTGCTTAATCATGTAGCCCAAGGATCTCTCCACAGTTCTGCATGTAGTTTTCTACAACCAACCCTCAAAAGATAAGGTTAGACTAGATGGAATATTATCAAAATCAGAATCACTAATGTATTGCTAGAAAATTAAAGAAGTTGCTGTCTATGAAAATGTAACAAAACTACTAAACTGGAAATGGGTGACTGGCTACAATAAATCAAAGAGTAATGAGACTTTCAATCTATATAGTTTTTTTTTATTTATAGCAGAGAACTGAACAGGCTAATATTTCGCATTCAAATTTACATGAAAAGGTTCTTTACTTTCTGCTAGGACAAGCAGAGCCCTTGTAGGTGCGAACTTAATTCCCCTGGCTTCTTGGAAGTCAAAATAGCCATGCTTTTCAGGAATGTGTTGCCATGACAAACAGCAGAGTCAAAACTACTCTGACAGGTAGGAAATTTGCATTTCCATTAGCGGGGCCTTTGTCAAATGAAATCCCGAAAGGCAGTGAAGAATGTGTGTGGAAGGAAAATGCAGTGTAATAATTTACCACCCCACCCCCACCTTTCCCTACACCCTGGATAGTTCAGTGAACCATAAGTTAAGATAAAGGGTAGGAGGACAAGACATGATTTACATTCCTGATGGTCATACAATAAAGGGATAGTAATTTATGTATGCTTTTGCCACCAGATAGCCCAGAAAAGAAATTACGTAGAATAGCTTGGCTGAGCCAATTTTGTCTTCTAAAAAAACCTGGCCTACATGCTCAAAAACATGGAAAAACGAGCCAAATTTTTACCTTTTTTTTAAAGTTTATCAAAATATGGATACACTTCAAAGGATAACACCTAATCTTTTTGGCTGATGTCTTTTAGAAATTAATTAAAATAGTATTGATTTTAATGAGATTCCTATTCTTTTATGCTCTGTGAACTCTGGTTTTCATGGATTAAATACTTACTAGAAATTTATAAATCATCAGTGGAATTACAGATAAAACAAAATACTATTTAATGTGAAAAAAGACGTCATAAATTGGTTCTAAGTTTGATTTGGCCAGCCTTTAAAACACATCAATACTTTCACAAGTAACCCTCAATATTTTAGGATGTCTATATGATCCTTCATTTGTTCTGCATTTATATCCAGATATTTATCATCAAAAGTCACTTTATTTTGAGACTGTTGGAATTAAATTCATAGATTTGGCATGAGGAGTGCCAAAAGAAAAAATATTTTATTAGTTGATATTGTTTTTCCCAGATATGTTTGAGCATTTCAGGATAATATATGCATTATTTAAACTAAATTGAGATCATACAGAATGTATGTTTTCAAATCTTACTGGTTTATCAGCATGTTCTTGCTCACACAGCCCATCCCACCAAGAATTGGCCCCTTCCTCAGCACTTCTTTCCCTTTGGCATCTCTTCCTTTATTCTGGTGCACATGGCTGTACAGCATGCTAGCTGAGTTTATTGCAGTCCTTGCCAAAATTTACTTTAGCTTATCTATATTATTGTTATCATGCAATTCCAGCAGTTTGCCTGAACTTCTGCATTCAGATGTGGAAACAGGATCCCAGCTCTGAGTCATTCGGGGAGAATATTTTTGCATCTGTGATCACTGTCACTAGCTTTAGGAGAGCCTTCAATCTCTTTACCATTTCAGCTAATGAAAGTACATTTCTTTCACTAAGAAGTCTTTTCAGAAACAGCTCAGATATTTACATGCTTCTTTTCATGCAAAATTCCCAACAGGTTGACTCTACTGATCACAGCTCAGAGAAAACAAATGCCAAGTAAAATCATAGTAATTCTCGATCAGGCATACTTCTAGTTTATTCCACCTCCTGTATACAGTCATGATGTGTTGGCACATGGTGCTTGTAAACCATTCCTTCAAAAGAAAATCCCAAAGCTTCACCCCAGCCAATATAATCATATTAGAACAAAGGTTATGGGCCTCAGAAGCATAAGTCTTAATAATATCTTCTCCTGCAATTGGATTTCTGCTGTGAAGTCATGTAAGAGCTTTCAAAAAAGTTTTTTCTGGAATAAATGAATATGCTGTGTGACCATCACATCCTTCTCAAAAAATCACAACCCTACCAGAGTGACAGTGCATTTTACCAGCTGTAATCAGTATGTCTGTGATGAAGTTGTACTTTCTTCACGCTGTATGTGTCTAGATGAATTAAAGAGCTATGAGACCATGCACACTGGGTAGAATAGCATCCTACTATCTATTTGTTCAGAAACAGGTGCAAATTGCTTTCATTATGTTTTTATAAAACACTGGGGTTTCTACAGGCTCTACTAAGTATTACTTTCTGCTTTGGGCTCTTTCTACCTCTCTACTAATTTATTCCTGCCTCACTAACTTTATTGATAGCAAGGTATTTCAGCATTTCTTTCTTATTTTGCTCCCCTTTTCATACAGCAATAAATATTATTCAATTCAACAAATGCATACAAATGATTTCCATTAGAATTTTAATCTACTTTCAAAATGAAAGAAAAGCTTTGTATAAATCTTTTTAAATTACCGGAACATAAATTCAGACAGGGACATCTCCACCTAGGCTGAGCTGGAGAGTTCACAGCCTGCTGTCCTCATTCATAAATTAATTGAGGTCTCTAGCTGCTGTAAATGAACTGTGCATCCTGCAAAAGATCATATCTGTCAAGATTGCAGATTGGTTTCTATCAGAGTTTGCAAAAGTCAGAGCTCACAATGCTTTCATTATGTCTATGAGTATGGCTTCCCAACTGGAAAGAAATGTGTTTTGTTCTGTTGGGCCAAGATTTACAGAAAGCAATTTTCCTCCATGCTCCAGTTATGACAAAACTACTGAAAAATGTCATTTCATGATTTCTGTCATTCAGTCACCTTTTTACTGACAAATATGTATTCTTTCTGCTCCATGTGTATGCACCAACTGTGACATTTAATGGCCAAGGAAGGTTAATCACAGGTGGGTACATACATATCCCCCTTGGATATTGCAAGCTATACTGCATTCACTGCCACTTTTCCATAATAAAGTAAGCATGGCTTTAGCTGACTCACACAACTACCTGTTTTGTATTACAAATTCATACATTTTTTAAAAGGCTCTGTAGGATTCAGAGCCCCAGACAACATATCCATGAATAGCTCTTAGACATCTTAAATTACATTAAGGTTGTGACAGAGTGTGAAGAGAGTCAAAGGCAAGGTGGATAATACTGAGTCCTTGCTTTCTTTCCCTTTGATTTGGCACTGTTACTCTGCAAGCATGTGAGGAGTGGAGTAAAAAAAAGAGAACATCCATTCCCAGAGTTTAGGAAGCAGAGGTTATTTTACTTTTGGGTCTTTTTTAATCAGTGCCATATTTGAGAACAATGCCAGGGACCCTTTACACATAAATACCAGTTTCTTAGAGATTGAAAATTAAAAGGCAGGTAAGACTGGCCAAAACAGTTCTTAACACAAGTGAGTAGATTTGGTCTATCTCAATTTACAGGTAAGGGACTAAACCCCAAACACAGCACATGCACATATGTCCTTCCTTGCTTCTGTCTGCTGGGCTGGACCTTCTCTCTTCACAGCTGAAGCTGTAGAGGGGGAACTTGCAAATCACCTGAATGTCAACTTTCACTTCTACCTCCCTCAAAGAAGAAAAATTTCCTTGTTGGGGTATGCTGAGTATTGCCCAACAACTGAGCATGGCTATTCTCTGGAAGCAGTAGAAAGCCATCGTACCAGCTCTTAAAAATGATGGGGAGATTTGCTACAACTACAAACACTGGTCACAGAGAGGTCCTGGTGATCTTGGTACACAAAAGAATAGTGAGGAAGGCCTGGAAGGGCATGCTATGGTATTTTCTTCTTTAAATACACCCACAGCGTTTTAAAGAATGCAGATTATTTATGTGCTAAATGTTAACCTGCTCGTTAATCTCTGTTTAAAGGCTTCTGCCTTAACCTGATAGTGCCAGCCATTGGAAAGGTGGGTGCCAGCCACAAGAGGTAATACATACTCAAAATTAATTACTTACTTGGCAGGCTCAGCAATCACTATATTATCAAAGCAATTGAGGCAATTCAGCTGTTTTATTAAATACTCAGTATTTCTGACCTGTGTCACACAAGTGACATTTGGCACCACAATGTCTTATTGTTGTCTCTTCCTACCATGAGACCACCACACTGTCAAACCCTTCTCCAGGGAAAGTACTTTCAGGTGGAAACATCAGCAGTTATCCTGGTAATCTAATTTATAAAGCACTTAAGTGTTTTAAATATACAACTGCTCTGCACTGGGACCAAACAGCAGGAGGGAAAATTCAGGCTAGAAATTTTATTGCAACAAATTGCAGATGCTTGAAGACGTGGATTGCAGTGGAAACTGTGGTAGCATGTTCCATAGCAGGGACAAGCCAATATGGTGCAAAGAAAAATCTCTCTGAAGCAAACACTCATGGCAGCATTTTCTGTTTCATCAGCCCATGTCTGATATATACCAGCATATAGGTATGTACAACACTCCACTAAACAGCAGCGGGAAAAGGAATAAAGAAAGAAAAAGCCCTCAAACCTTCAAGTATCTGTTGGTTTGGAATACAAATCAAGCTGGAGATTTTTGTGCAACAATGGTTTGGTCCCCAAAGCTGCATTGCTGTTACAGGTTTACAGTGATACTCTCAGAATAAAATTCCTCCACATATTTAATTTTCCTCCTTTTTTCATTTTACCATACTTGGTCCCTTAGTCCCCTAACAGAGGCTTCTGAGCCAAGTAGTCTCCCTCTACAACTTGAAATATTTGAGAACATGTAGTGCCATTCAGACATGATTTAAAGGGCTTACCCATTTTGACTTCTCCCCTCATCTCTGGCGTTCTAATTATCTTTACATCCTCTGTGTATTACCTAAAGCAAAAACTGCCCTAGACAGGACCTTAGCACTTACCAGTGTGCAGGATACCTTGCAGAACAGTTCTGTGAGCTTCTTTCTTCTCCGTGACATAGTCCAAAAGTCACACTTGCTTTTTTATCTGAATCTCATTGCAAACTCATCTATTGTGTTCTGCTGGCTAACTCTTACACTGCTTAATAACCTTTTCCTATATTTCTCCCTCACAGAAACTTTCAGTGTTTCAGATGTTTTTTCCCCAGATGCAGTAATTTTCTTCTCTCTTTTATCAGGGTAGAGAAGAGTGGTTATGGAAGCTTGCAGTGAGTCAAGGCAGACTTGAGGGCAATTACTTGTGTAATTGCCTGGAGCCAGACCCAATCAGCCCAACTAAGTCCTCATTCATGCTGGAAGTTTAACACAGCTGACTGTGATACTTTCCAGCTGATGAAAGAAACAAAATGATCGCTCTATCACACTTTGGACACGTTAGTCTCATGTACCACTTTGGTTAGAAGTTTGACCTTGATTTGTCCACAACCTAAGAAAAAAGGGGGAAAAGTCAATGAGACTTAATGACCCTCTTTCCCTCCCTGTCCCCTTTTCCTGCTAAACATTGGCTGTGAATATCTTTAGTATTTACCTACGTTGTATCTTAAATAGATGATATCAAACTGAAATCTTGAGACAGTCAATGGTGATTCAGGATAGAAACCAAACAGTAACTGCCTGAGTTTACAGGAACACAATCCCAGTAATATGCTGTTATATGTTTCTTCATCAAACTGGTGGGAGGGGGGGAGTGTGTGTGTTAACTGATACAAGGCTGATCCTCATTAGTGTCCACCTAAACGTACCAGAAGTGTATTTTATTAGATTGCTGACAGTTTTGATGGTCCAGACAACTCCCCTAATGAAGGCTATGCCTACCAAATGGATCAAGACCCCATCAGCTCTAGACCCTGGCATCAATCCCTTCCTACCTTTGTTTTCAGCTCATGGTGATTCCCATTTTAGTAACTCAGAAGTTCTAATGACCACAATACAGAGGTGAGTACAGAGTTATGCATAAAGCAATAAATTAGCTCTATAATTTTTTTTTCAATTCAGAGATAGTTGATGTATGTGAATTTTTATTAAGTTCTTGCTTAAAAGGCCTTAGAGGAGAGATGTAAGAGGAGAGCTAGCTCACACAACTGGTGCATGTGGTTTTGTCCTTATAAGCATTCTTTGAAAGTGGCAGAGAAAGGGATTTGAGGATCTTGATCACTGAAACAAAAAAAATTAAGGAAGGGTGCTTTATTCATGTGTCTGTATTGGGTTTGTGTGAAAAGGCTTTGGTAGTGGGAGAGGGGCTGTAGAGGTGGCTTCTGTGAGAAGCTGCCAGCTACACCTATGTCCAATGGAACCAATGCCAGGCAACTCTGAGATGGACCTTCCACTGGCCAAGGCTGAGCCTATCAGCAATGGTGGTAGTGCCTCTGGGATGCTAGAAGTAAGAAGAGAGGGGAAAAACCCAAAATGACAAAATGAAGCCAGAGAGAAGAGGGAGATATGAGCAAGCAACAGCTCTGCAGACACCAAGGTCAGCAGGAGGGGGAGGAGGTGCTGCAGGTACCAGGACTGAGATTGCCCTGCAGTCATGGTAAAGACCACGGGAGGCAACTGTGCCCTGCGGCCCATGGATATCCAAGGTGTAGCAGGTATCCACCTGCAGCCTATAGATAACTCCACACTGGAGCAGGGGAATAGCCAAAGGAGGCTGTAACCCTATGGGAAGGCCATGCTGGAGCAGGATCCTGGCAGGACCAGTGCACTCGTGGAGAGAGGAGCCCCTGCTGGAGCAGGTTTGCTGCCAGGACTCATGACCCCATGGAGGGCTCACACTGGAGCCATACTGCACCCCACAGAGCAGACCCAGACTGGAGCAGTTGTGAAGAACTGCAGCCCGTGGGAAGGACTCACACTGGAGAAGTTCATGGAGACTGCCTGTGTGGGAGGGAGCCTATGCTGGAGCAGGGAAGAGTGTGAGCAACCCTCCCCCTGAGGAGGAGGGAGCCACAGAGACAGGGTGGGGTGAACTGATCACAGCCCCCATTCCCTGTGTCCCTGCACCACTGGCAGGGAGGAGGTGGAGACTTGAGAATAAAGCCTCAAGAGAAGGGAGGGGTGGAGGAAGTTGGTTTTAAGATTTGTTTTTCTTTCTCATTATCCTGCTGATTTTTCCAAGTCTCTTTTGCTCATGATGGTGACTGCTCTAAGTGAGTGATCTGTCCCTATCCTTACCTCAACCCATGAGCCTTTCATTCTGTTTTCTCTCCCCTGTCCAGCTGGGAAGGGGAGCGACAGAATGGCTTTGGTGGGCACCTGGTGTCCAGGAATGTCAACCCACCATGCTACCCTAGGAGTATTAAAAGGCTTCTTTGTCAGGAAACTGAATTTCTTTATGGGAAGTTTCCCACTCTTGCTATCTCTCTGATAACATCAGATTATGATGATAACATCATAATAACATCCTCTTCACTGAAGCTCCCATCCATAGTTTTCAACAGAAATAGGATTCATTAAGCCAAATTTAAGAAATTAACCTTCACCCTTGGCTGCAGATACACAGACTGGAACACCATCCCACTTCAGGAGCCTGCATCAAAATGTGCTGGCAGTAGAACAGAAAGCAAATGTTCCCATTAGTGCAGGTAAATTCTACAGTTTGGAATAAAATTACAAGAGAAAGAGCAGTTTTTTGAATACTATACTGCTCTCATTTAAAAGCAGAGAGAAAGGTAAAATTTTAGTGCTTTATTGAGAGAGCATGTAGACCCAGCTTTCCTGTGACACAGACTACACTAATCACCAACATCCAGCTCCGAGCAAGCAATTAATCTCTCTCACAATCTAGCTTTTAAATGGAAGGTGCCTGCTCCTTCTAAAGTTATTGGATTGTGTTCTGACAATAAAGTTAAATTAGACAAGGAGTATCTAGAATACTTCCACACAAAATCAATGTGCATTATTTTGTGTTTTGCTTTCTCCCTCATAACTTGCATACTCACACACCGGTCTATGAAAGTTTGTGTTCAGTAAGAGCACAATTTCAAAAATCTACTGCTGCCTCAAGGAAAATACCGAAATATATTCTAAAACAGAAAAAATTATATTTATCAATCATTTTTCTTCCTCACCTCTTTGCTATTTAGAATATCTGCATGAAAATGGGATATTTATTTCCCAAGAGTTCATCAGCTGCTCCAGATATGATATAATTTCCATGGATACCAATTGTAGGTGATGTTGCAAGCATATGATGAAAGGATATAGAATAAGGAAGAGAAAAAATCTGCTCTACTCTTTGATCATGCTTTTGAGTAACTCCATAAGCAAATCCTAAAACTTTATCTAATCAACTCATCACCCACACAAATAATCCACTCTTTCTTCCAAGCCCTCATATCCCGACATATTTAAATATTTTCACTCTTTCCAATAATATCTGCTACTCAATGAGAACAAAACTCAGGAATTTAGAAGGTGACAGAGGGAAAAAAATATTTAATTTGTATTTTCTAAGCTAAATTTTTAAACTTGTTAATTCAGAAATTAAAGGTTAGATGTCTCCATTAAGAAATCTTGGTAAGGTATTACCTTCAGTAAAATGACTAGTAACAAAGAATTATTGTTACAATAAAAATCTATCAGAAATAACAAAAGAAATAGCAAGTTTCAAAATGTATTTGTTTCATCAGTAGGTACAGCTATTTAATGCAATATGCCTGAACAACTACAGAAGACTGAGCTTCTCCACTGTCTGATGAGGATTTTGATACCTGGGTCTTTTAAAAAATCTTTTGAAGACTATGTTATTTTTCGTTTAAAGCCATTTCTTATAACAGGTTTTGGATGAACAAGTTTTCTCATTTTGTAACTATACAAAAAATGTTTTTCAGTTAAGCTTGATCAGACTGTGACCCTGGGATTTCAATTTAGCTCAGAAAAGAAATGTCTAGAAGCAAATGGCAGAGTACAGCTGTAGTCTCCATTTATCCAAGGAACCCTGATGTTACTCACAGGCAAGACCTTGCAGTATTTTGATGCAGTACTGTGTGTGACCCATACAGATGCAGGAAGAGAGTCAGAACTATAAAGCCTTCACTATTTTCTATGATCCCTCTTTCCAATATCTCAAAGGAAAGGAGACGTTTCACAGGGAGGGAAACACATACATAATGAGATCAAGAAACTTGAGTCAAAGGCCAGAGTCAAAGGCAGGGCTGGAAGCAGAGAGGAGTCCCACCAGAGAACACTAACCACAGAGGCACAGTCCTGGTTTGAGGATGGTCAGAGCATGGCAGACAGGAGCACCAGCAATGTCTCAATGTGCTTTTCTGAGCCCTAAAAATATCTCACCCAGCATCTCTCAAGTCACTCCTTAGTTACACTTTGCAAACAGAATCAAACTCTGTGAGCAGCTAAACATCACTGACCCCTCAGAGTCCCCACTGATTTTGATTTTGTTTATCCCAGGCTCAGCAGCATGCTGAAGGCAACCACAACAAGCCTCCTTGTAGTTTGCAGGCTCCTGCCCAGCAAGCCCGTGCAGTAGCTGAGGAGACAATGTTAACCCTCTGCAGCAGCAGAGGAAGAGCTTTCTCCCCTCTGCCACAGCAGGGTCACTGCAGATACCAGGCTGGGGCAGCACAGGGTGGCTGCTGCTCAGCCCCTGGGGCAGGCATCGTCCTGCAATTTTGTAGTCTCCTCCCAGAAACTGAAAGCCAAGGTGTGCATGCCCTGCGACACACAGGGACAAGGCTCCAAGTATGCAATTTCTGTTCACCCTACTTCCAGTGGTCTTAACATTATCTCTGGGTTGGAGATAAACTTTTTTTTTTTTAAACTTTGCTCATCTGTCAAGTCTCATTGCCTGACATCAAGGAGATCAATCTGCCTTCCTTAAACACAACTCCTGGCTCTTTTGAGAGGCTTCCCTTTTTAGATGTTGGCCTCCTAAGTTCCTCTCCACAGCCTGTCTCCCCTGCTGCATCCTTCAACAGATTTTTTCAAATCAGAACAGACAACCCAATGTAGGCTGACATGCTTTTTGCAGTGCTCACTGCTCACATCTGAATGTTACTGCCCAATCTGCAGGCATTCCTGGGCAGCACAGCAGAGGAAAGCAGGGACCAGAGGTGTCTGCTACATGTGTATTGGCATGCACACTGGAAAGGACTCTTTTTCTGTAGTCAGAAAAAACTACATGGATGAGGAAGTTCCTAAGTATTACTGCCAGAAAGTTTTAAGTACCAGAACCAGAAGCTGTCTGTGGGATTTAAAAAAAAAAAAAAAAGAAAAGAAAACCAAGAAGAGACAGAAAAAAATCCTGCAGATGTTATCAGAATCTGCCCTCTCTCTCTTTTGGAGGTTTTTCTTTGGAAAGAAAACACATTTGGGTGTGTGAACGCATGACCTGCTCTCCCTTGAATGCCAAATTTTCAGAAGCATCATTCATTTTACTCGATATTCCTCCTCTGCCTGAGGTGAAGTCAGTCAGCTCTGCATGCCTGATACTGGTAGTTTTGCCTTAACCTTAAAAAGCAGTTGAAATAAAACAAAAGTGAAGCTCCAATTCCACACAGGTATTTTGACTTTATAGGGAGTTAGCCATTAGAGAAAACTGTGACCTGAAACAGCTCTCTTTTGCTCTTCCCCAGTCCATTCCCAACCCTTCTGGGGATATGTGAAAGAATACCTTAGTTACTTCAGTCTAAGCTAAAAGTGCATTTAAAATCAATCCATGTAATGTGTAGCCCCACTTGAGGGCAGAATCTCAAATTGGAATATTTATTACTGAGCTGTAAAGCTCTGTTTTCTCAGACTTTGTCAGAAAGGAGATATTTGAATGCCAATAGGGACATCAGGCTCCATCTCTTTATAGACCTTGGGTCAGGAAGGGATGTAAGTACATCATCAGCTTTAGCCCCACTGACTTAAAGGATAGTTAAGCACATATTTTTTCTGTCATGAACAGGAAATGTGCAGTACTATATTCATCTTAGCTGCAAGGGGAATATGCAAACTCACTTATACAAGCTACCTAGCTCACAGCAAAGGGTGGGTGCAGCTTTTCTTGAACTCTAAGCTATGATCAACAGAAAAGGATCTGGCCAGAAGTGAACGGTGGGATCAGCCTATTGAGATTTTTGTTCAACACAAATGTATGAAAGTACCATTTTATTATGCCACACAGCAAGAACCATCCCTGACATTTTTCCTGGTGGAAAAGGACCTGGAGATACTGGATGACATCTGTTTGAACATGAGCCAGCAGTGTGCACAGGGGGCCAAGAAGGCCAGTGGCATCCTGGCTCGTATCAGGAATGGCACGGCCAGCAGGACCAGGGCAGTGATTGTCCCTCTGTACTTGGCACTGGTGTGGCCACATCTCAAGGTCTCTCTTCAGTTCTGGGCCCCTCACTGCTGGAAAGACATTGAGGTGCTGGAGTGTGTCCAGAGGACAGTGAAGCAGGTGAAGGGTCTGGAGCTCAGGTTTAATAAGAAGCAGCTGAGGGATCTGGGGGTGTTTAGTGTGGAGAAAAGGAGGCTCAGGGGAGAGCTTCTGGCTCTTCACAACTACCTGAAAGGAGATTGTAGCCAAGTAGTGTCTTGTCTCTTCTCCCAGATCATAGGTGACAGGACAAGAGGAAATGGCCTCAAGCTATGCCAGGAAAACCACATATTAGGGGAAATTACAGAAAGGGCTGTAAAGCATTGGAACAGGCTGCCCATGGAAGTGGTGGAATCACCATTCCTAGAAGTGTTCAGACAATGTGTGGATATGGCACTTGAGGACGTGGTTTAACAGTGAACACAGCGGTGGTTGTTCTAGGCTGATGGTTGGACTTCTCATCTTAAAGACCTTTTCCAACCTCAGTGACTCTATGGCTCTACAATCAGTGACCTCTCTCTGGGCTTGTCAGTCCTAGAGTGCCTAGGATCCCGAGGGCCAGGCTCAGGCAGATGTATCCTGCTGAGGAGTGACCTGGCTCACCCGTGCTCGCACAGGAGCATTTCCAACAGGAAGGTGAGCCAACATGAACAAGGAGGGGAAGAGCAGTAGGGACATGCTGTGTCTAGAGCAGTCCTACCTGAACCACGGTGTTGCCCAAGAAGAGAAGTGTCCCTCAGATGGAAATGCTCACCATGGTTCCCACTCTTCTCAGCACAGCATGACCCTGCAGGGGCAGCTGTAGTGCTGCAACACCTCATATTTCGGGGAGGGGCAATGAAAGGAGCAGAGACCTACAGCTCTGACAGGTGAATAATGACCCATGGCAATGCCACTTTTGCCACAATTCCCTCTTGCTCACATCTCTGTAGAAATCCCTGAAGGGAAAGAGGCTCTGGAAGAGATGATGGGGTCTGCAGGAAGAGACAATGAGAGGTTGTAAGAGGACAGGGAGGGGAGGAGGAGGCAGTAGTCAAAGCATACACCTGGAAGTCACCAGAGGCCACTGCACTGTGGAATCTACTGGTCAGTTTTATTTTCAGGGTAGAGATGTGGCTCTCAGTGGGATACAGTCACCCTCCTTTGCAGTCCCTGAAGTCACTGTCCGTGGGGCTCCCTGGAACAGAGGCTGTAGTCCAGCTGCATCCAGCCTACGCAGAAATTTCAGCGTACTCCCACAAACCAACCACACACATGCTCTGCAGTGACCTCTTGGTGAGACCTCCAGGCACACTAGGAGCACTTACAAAGCCTGTCCAATTCAGAAGATGATGACTCCAGTTAGCACAAGAGAAACAGGGATTTGTGGCATCTATATTCTCTAGCCACTTTGAAAACTCCTTCAGTTTAGAACATGGTTGTCTGACATACTCAGACTCTCCACCCTCTGTTACTCCACTTATTTTTCACCAAATCACAGGGAGGTTCTTTCCCCCTACTCTGTTTTCAGACAAGCTTCCTTTGGCCTGGCAGAGCCTGACAGGTAACAGACCTCTTGTGCAACCACACGCTTCTTTTCATCCCCAGACTTCAACAGCCCATCACAAATTTATTTTGCTGTCTAGGATTTCTAGTCTCCCTGTCCTTCCCCTCAGGGCAAGTCTCCAAGAACCGACCAACACTCTTTTACAGTGTTTCCACACCTAATTAGAGCCTGGTTTTTCTCCTCTGGAAGCTAGATAAGCAATGTTACAGTAACAAGTAGATTCACATAGACTAAAGCATGCATTATATGGCTGTTTGTTACAGTGTGATGTCTCCAGTTGTCAAATAAACATTTCTTCTCCATAAGATTAAAAACAAAACAAAACAAACCATATCCAATATAATTAAGTACAGTCAGTCACCCTTGAAAAAAGAGAATACATGGAAAACAAATCCTGGCATCTGAATGTGAAGCTCTTAAGCAAAACTTGTCGGTGCTTCAAGAAATAAATATGAAAACTGTACCACAAAAACACTAGATGCATTATTAGTAGTATCTTTAATAACAGGAAAAATATTAAAGTGCCATATTGTTTACAACACAAAATTAAAATTTTAATTCTAATCAGTCCTGTTTACCCAGCAACATTCTGATTAGCAGTCAGAGTTGATTGAACAGTGGAGGAAAGAAAACCCTCTCGCAACAAGATACGCCACGTAAAAGACTTCTGCATGAGTCAACAAGCAGCAACAGCAGAGTTACACAGCCAGCTAAAGAATGTACCCAGGTCTCTGGCAAACCAAGACACAACTTATGCCTCTGAAGCAGTGATTTGAATATATTTCCTTCCCTCTCCTTTGGTGCGGGGAGCCTTCCTGAACATTTGCATGGCAGAATTGACGTACACATTAGCTTGGAACAATAAAGGAGTGGGGAGGTACAGAACTGAGTAAGAAATCCCAGGAAACCGTTAGCAATTTCTTCATTATTATGCATATTTTGCTGCTGGAGCACATTATGCTCACTCTCCTCAGGGCAGAGATTTTTAAGAGCACAGTATATAATGTCAACAACTAAAAATCCAGCACATCCAGCTTGATTTTCTGTCTTTTGCCTCATATTTAGCAGGAGGAGTACCCTGGCAGAAGCAAGATTTTCCAGCACAAATCTTGAAGCATACAAGGCAGAAGGAGTAGTTTCCTGTTCCAGTCCCTATTCCTTAATTCCTCCTATAAAGAAAAAAAAAACAAAAAAAACCAAAAAAACCCCAAAAACCCAAACAGGTAAATGCCCAAAACAAATGATGGTAATCCATGTGCCCTGTCACACATATCTATCTCAATTTTAGGTGCTGCCCTTCCACTGCACAGTTCAGAGCAGGATGGTGCCCTTCTCGCTGGTTATTGGCAGTGACAGGCAGCAGCCCTCCTACCACAATTATCTGGTGGTGCCTTCCAGGCATGGAGCTGCCCAAGGCACCTTTCCCCTGGGACACTTCCTCAGCAGGGAAGGGGTTCAAAGCTCAGCTGCATCAGTGTCTTTGAAGCGTTCAGACGACATAAATCCAGGGCTTCTGAAGATGAGCAGTGTTAGGAAGCAAGCTGCTACGATTAAGCTCTTACTCCAGCAGGGAAAAAAAAAATTAAAAAATGAAATGCTGCAATCTTCCATAGCTTGATTAACCACATGCTTCATTAAAGCTTTCACTGCTGTTTAACTGAGCTGTAAATGCCAGGAAGGCAGTGTGTTTTTTGAATGAGACAGAGACAGTTCATGAATTTTTAATTTTTTTCCCCCTCTTTCCCACCCCCCCCATATCCTTCTAACCAAAGAAAGTAAACAGGTGCATTAAGTGTAAAAGGAGTGGAATGTGGATTTAAAAGTTTCATGTAGAGTTTCTTAGACAGTCAGCTTTGTCCATGCTTTTGCACTGTGCCTTACAGTAGTTCCCAAGGCTAAAACCATGTAGTAGATGCAGACTAAGCACTTGAAATAAGTTTTACCCCTCTGTTCTCAAATCAGAGAGAGTTTTACATTAGATAAACCTGGATTTTAAAGGGAAGGGAGATAAATCTGCTAAAAGAAGCTATAGTGGTACAAACCCTTTGAGCCAACACCAGTGGAGAGAGAGAGAGAGTTGGTATCTCACAGTTTCAGCCCTCTATTATATAAATCCTTTTCTTACCTGCAACTGAGAAGAAACAGCTGCAAATAAATGGCCTTTCAGCTGTGGTCACTTCTGTACTTCATTCTTAAGTGCTCCCAGTGCAGCAGCAAGCTAAACCAGCCCTGTTGGATAACTAGAGCAGTGCTGCCTGCTCCTTTATGAGTCTCATGCTGCTCCACAGCCGTTTCCTGGCTCCCTAAAGCCCACCTGCTCCCCACAGCCCCAGCTGCAGCTCATAAACTTATCCCAGGCACCAGGTGAGAATTAGCCCCAGCCCCCTGCAATTGCTGCTTCAGGGCTTCAGGTGAGGCCCCTGTGTGAGCCCCACCTCATTCACTTGCACGAAGACTCCTATGACCCACCTTCAGAAAGAAAAGCCAAGGGTGGCAACCCAGAATTTTAATTCATTTTGCTTGTTGTCAACAGCTTAAAATCCCTGCAAGATTCATTTTGTTAGCTGATGAACTACTGCAGCTTCTGCAGTTATGTACATGGAGCTTTCAGGCTGAGCTATTGCCAGAGTTATCACAGGCTATTTGAGAAATCAGAGCAACTGTACTAGTCACAGCACACTTTTTGTAATCTCTGTGAAAATATTCCTAATATACAAAGCAATAAAATGCAGTCAGTGATCAAAGCTCCAAAGATGCAGATTGTGCTTTTACTCAGTATGCCAGGCTGTGAAACCACCCTTTCTTAAATGAAATTTATGTAAATAAGACTGCCAGTTCCTTGGGTTTTCTGACAAGGGAATGGTCTAATATTTATAAGGCAAATCTAGATGCTGGCAGGATTTAGATTTAACAGTTAGGACAGCATTATTTTGAACCGGATAGGATCTCAGCATTTTATTGAATGTGACTTCTTCTAGTGAATGGTACCAAGGTAACTACCAAAGTGCTCCCCAGTCTCCTTGCAGGTTGCTGCACCAGGTTTTGCAAGCAATCCCTAGCAAGGCCTGAGCCTGCAGTCAGCTCCCCTTCCCAGCAGGCTGGGGGAGTGCCTTGGGAGTGGTGCTGGCAGCCAAGAAGGACCTGTGCAGTTTCATGTGGGTGAACCGTCAGGCTCAAAGGGCCAACAGTTCAAAGTCCAGCTGGAATAGTGACTGGAGGAATGAGCTGATGGAAACTTGATGAAGTCCTGCACGGGGAACAGAACAACTCTCAGCTGACTGAGTGCCCAGTGGATGGAAGGCAGCTTGAAAGAACAGGATCCACCTGCATCCCCTGAGTGGATCCTGTTGCAGTGCCTGCGTCACGGAAGAGCAGAATCAGTGAGCATCAAGAATTGGAATGGCTGACCACAAAGGCTGCAGAATCTCTGTTCCTGTAGACATCCACCTGGACAAGGCCTGAGCAACTGGATCTAACCTGTAAGTCAATGGTGCTTTCAGCAAGAGGTAAGACTAAATAACCTCTAGAAACCCTTTCACTCTAAATGGTTCTGTTCATCTCAAACTTGGGCTTCAGCAGCAGAAATACATTTTATTATATTTAGCTGTTTTCTTGGTTTCCTCTGCCAAGTGCTCTTTATTTGGAAGTCAAAGCACTATCTCCTGAACCATTAAAAGAAAACCAAAAAAATCTGAGATGTGTACAGAGTTCTGGACATGCACAAAGTAAGGATCAAAACTTTTTTAAGGTTTTCTCTAAAACATTACCCCCAAACTAAGCACACCGTGTCTCAAGAGCTGTATGTATGCTTTCTCCCTCTCCATAAAGTTGCCCTGGGAATTAGACTCCAATTTCTGGCCTGAGTCAACTGTCCCTTACTGTGATATCTTGTACGTGCACCTCTGTCAGATCAACACCTGATCAGGAGGACTCTAAAATCCTACCTTTTCTCCAGTACTGCTTTTTTGTTATACAACCAGGGAAGTCCTGGGGGAGAAGAAAAGTTTATAGAAGTACTTCCCTAAAAACATCTGGACATTGGTTCAAAACACTTTCAAGTTTTTATGCATGTTACATATTCACAGTATCCAAGGCCTAACGTGAAAATCAGTAACTCGAGTCACAATGCATATACATTTTAAATCTGCTTAGATTAGCAATTACATATGAAGAAAATAGCAATTTTGCAGCAAAACCCCCAAATTCTGCTTCTTCTCTCCCCTCTGTCCTATTGTCAGACATGTGTAAGTCAAAATGCTTTTACTTACTAATTCAGACCAAAGAAATCGATGTGCATGAACTGGCTTAGTGACATTTTATTAAAATAATTTTTCAGGTTTCATGCTCCCCCCCCCACACATATGTGCAAATTTCTTCTCCTGGCACTAAGCCACAGACCAATTTTGACGTGGAAAACAGCTGTAGGAAAAAGAAACTCAGAAATTATCTTATAAATGGACACATAATACATTACAGTGATCCCTTTAGTAGTCAAATGGTTCATGAACATTATATTTTATGTAATATCACAAATGCACAAAATATGCTTTCCATATGATTGCAAAAACAGCAGCGCTCTGGAGCCAAGTGCATGACTTAATATTATAATAATGAGTCTACTTCAGTGTAGTGGATTTTAATAAGACTTTAATAATACTGGTATGAAGCCAAATTACATAATGTCCCAAAATATGAAACAAAGCTTTTGTAGAGAAAATAAAAGCTCATTGAAGTATAACCACATTAAAAAGAAAAAAAAACCCAAAACCAAAAACAACAAAACCAACAACCACCAATGTTATCTAAACAAAGCCATTAGGCATACTTAATTTTTAAAAATCAAATTAGAGAAAATGAACTCAAATCTATTCCCAGATCTCAAGATAAAATTAAAAAGGATATTATTTTAGGCAACATTTATGAAAATGGAGGTACTATGTCAGCACTGGGAAACAAGCTAACACCGCAATTACATCTTTTGGCACAGATATGGATATGGGTTGAATATCTCCAATTTCTCTCAAAGGACAAAAAAAGATTCAGTTACCTTACAGGTGGAGTTGAAGACTGAGCTATGTTGGATTATCTAGGAACAGCTTAGACCAATAAAATTATTTTGTTTTACACATGAAAACAAACTCAGTGCAAAAGTACCAGAGGTAAAGCACCAAATTATTTATTCCCTGAAGCCCCTTCAGTTCTGGAGTCTTGGGGAAACCAAGGATTCAAAATCACCTGTAAAGCTCACTCAGGCATGGACAATTCTCAGAACAGCTTCCTCTCTCAACCCTCCCCAATTATGGCAATGTCAGATAGATAGCAATTAAAAGAAAAATCAGTATTTCATTTGTTGGGTAACAAGCAAAATGGTACAGATTCCTAAAGCTGTAAAACCTTTTAAATATTAGTGTTATGCTAGTTGGAAGATTAGCATTTGCACGGATAACATTTTTTGTTCTCTATTAGGATCAACTGTGAAGATCCACATATCCAACAGAGAGATGAACAGCTATTAGCATATTCCACCGTACTCCTGGTTACAAGTACTGCTGTTAAACTGAGGCTGAATCTATGCTGACAGCCCACCAGAGCATGTGGTGATGAATACAGCAAGAATCAGAACAGTTTTCTTTACTTATATTGTTTCATCTACGTGTCTCCATTCTTTAAGCAGTTTTGATAAAGGCATAAAATTTTTTAAAGTAGATTTAGATGCCACATGACAAGATGAAGTGAGTGGGACATTTTATGCCTTGGATTTCTTATATACAGAATAGTTTCTACAGAAACCATTAAAAAGTTGCAAGTAACTTCAAGATGAAAGGCATTAGCAGCTTTGTAGAAAAGGATAATCACACTCTTCTAAAGACTTAATGAGACATAATTCACAGAAGCTTTTGACTTGGTCTGCTGTTAATCGAATCAAAGTCAATGACGATCTTGTTACACTTTGGCTTGAATTCCCTAAAAAAAAAGAAAAATACAGATATTAGTTAGTGAGTAGTTAGAACATTTTGCTTGCTTTAGTTCCAGCTAAATTTTTGAAGGAATAAAAAAATCCCAAAAACCACATCCTTGGATTCTCATAGTTTTCTTCTCTATGGGAGCCAATTACAGTGCACCACACTGAGAGAAACCTGGACAAGAAAGACTAAGACAAAAAGACACATGGGGTGGGTTACCCTGTACATTCTTCAGCTACTGGAATTTATAAATTACCCAAGAGTCAAAGGACTTTTACTAACTTAGCTGCAGGTGGTTACCACAATGTTACCAGTGATTTTTGTTCATATAGATTAATATTTCAAATATTTTTAATATATATTTAAAGATCTAGGTACAGATATAGGCATCCAGAAAAAATATTTAAATCTTCTGTATATGTATGCATATAAAAAAGGATATTTGGAATACATTTTGATAATATTGATATTTTGATCAATTTTTCCTGCCAAGTTTTAGAAAAACACTTTCAAGCTTTGTGTCAGCATAACAGAATATTTTTTGTGGAAGGGAAATAGATCACATTATGCCATACTGGGTAAAACCCAAACTAGTTAAGAGGGAATAATTTAAAAATTGTAACTTTAGAACTCTAAAATTAATACTGCCGCAAAATGTTTCCTTTTATTATCATTACAGCATCTGCTGCAGCAATTAGCAAGGAAGGTATACAGGGACTGAGCATATATTTTCCAGTCTACCAGTAAACAAAAGATTATGCAAATAGTGTGGATTTAGTGCCTAATTAAGCTGTGCAGTTCAGTTCAAGAGATTCATTAAGTACCACCTACATCCTCAGCAATCGATACAAGGATAAGTAACAGTCAACGCAGGAAAGCACATGCTGCTGACCACAGAAACTCTGAATGCTTTGTTCTGAATAGCAATCTGAAATGCAAGAAACATTTCTCACCCTGGAGAAGTTACAAGATTTGACTTGCAAGAGAATGATTTATGCTTCTTAGTCAAATAGTCTTAGTAGACAGGAAATACACTGAAGGACTAAAACTGAATTTCAAGTACTGCTGTGTTTTTCCATGGATGTTTCTTAGCCCAGTAGGTATCTTTCATCCTAAAATTTTATCTGTCAGAATTGTTATGTTTGCAAATTTTTCAAAGTCTTTATATTAATACTGTAAAACTTTCTGGAGTTGCAAAGCCTCCCTGACTACATAATTAGCCTCACCCACAGCATGCTACTCCCATCAAACTTGCTGTTGAACAGATTGTCTTTAGGTATCTCTGTCAGTGTCTTTAAAAACTCCACTCTTAAAACATTTTTCAGGTTGTCATTACTTTAAGGCAAATATTCCAAGTTTTATCCTTTTCTCACCTAAAAGCTGACCAAAGAAGATGAACAGCTATAAGTACCAAGAATTATTTATGGGTGGCTTGTTTGACACCTTCCCCAACTGATGGCAACAAGAAGATACTAAAGTCTCAATAAGGATGGAGTAAACTACAAAAACAACAACAACAAAAAATCAGTTGGTTGTTTCAGTCCAACTCATATGATTACAGGATAATTCAGGTTATATGTGACTTCAGGAGATATTTAGCCCTATCTCCTGCCCAAAGCAGGGTCAAGGAAGACTCTCCCAAGTACAGTGTACTAAGTAACCACCCTCTTGGCAATTTCACTCCTATTCCAGGAACAAAATGAGTCATGGACCATTTTCTCATACAAATGTTTCAAAATTGAACTCTAATCATACACAAAACAAAAGAAGGGTGCAACAGTCCTTCTACAGAGCAAGCCATCTACAAACACTACAGAGGAACAAAATGCTACATGACTGAAAGAAGAAAAACATTTGCCCTAAAGTTGATATCTTTCACATCCCCCTTTTTTTCCATTCCAGAGTAAAGATAAAGTTAATTCTCTCACCTATATATAATACCTGCTAAATCAAACATCCGCCGTGCAGCTGTCATTTCTGTAGTGTCATGATACTTGTCAGACATGAAAATAACTTCCTTTATGCCTAAAGAAGTCACATAGAAAAATATGTTAGAATTACACTGAAAAAAAATAGTAATGTCTGGTGCACAAAATCAGAAGAGGCAGCATTCATCCACATGGTCTACAACTCCTTGGTACACCTCTACTCACAAATGTATGCTGTGTAAAATTGCTGAATGATCTTTGCCTAAATCACTTAGGCAGGGGAGAAATATAAAGGCTTCAAAAGAGAATTCACAAGCATTTCATAGCTGAGCAACATCTTCCTGCCTTTGCCAGACAATATGAATATCAATACATTACAATTTAGTGCTGACCTAAGTGCATAAGGAAAAGGATGAGTGACTACATTGAAAACAAGCAGCCAATCTACCTCAAAGACCATTTGATTTTGATTCTGTAAGTTAGAGAATTGTATGAAGCACAAATGCAGAATACCACCTTCTTTCCCTCTTCACCCCTCTTGATTTCAAACCATACTGAACCAAAATAAAGAAGCCTCCTGTTTGCTGCTTTCTTCCTATCTTCCTGGGGCCATTAGTAGTAAGAGACACTCCTCAGAACAGCAACCCATGCTGGGACTGCGTGACTTTACTCACTGAGCAAAATACCTGCTACTTTAAGCAGAGATTTTTACAGAACTGAAGCCTGCTGCAGATACTGCCTAATCTCAAAAAAGGAGACACATTTAGGCCAGCACATTTGCTGCAGTGGCACAGATTTATAATAATTGTAATGAAAGACATAATTAAAGTAGGATCATAGAAATCTTATGACATTTATGAGCAAAGATATTTTAAAATCTTCAAATATCTACTATGCATCACATTCAAATTAAAATTTCATGTATATACTCCCAACAGACCTTTTGTCATGCAGAAGTTTATTTCTTTCTGCCCTACTCTATTCAACGTGCCAGAGCACAGTAAAATTGACAGTAATTATATGCAAAGCCTGTGTTGTTCTTTGGCAGCTCCTGGTCTAAGAAGTTACAAACCTAAATTAGAAGCACGTTTAGAATCACAGTAGATGCAATTAGCACTGGAAAAATTTGGCACCATTCAGATGCAAAAAACCCCCACAAGTAGCATCTTATGAGGTTGACAGTGCAATTAATTTAGATCTAACATCAGCAATTTAACATCAAATACATCTATTAGAAGATGCCAATGAGCAGGCAGCTCTGCAACCCTGAAAAAGCAAGCTGGCACTACTGCTTACCTGCCTGGATGATGAGCTTTGCACATTCATTACATGGAAATAAGGCAACATACATGCTGCAGCCTTTCACATCAGCTGAGTTTTTGTTCATGATGGCATTCAATTCGGCATGGCACACTGATTAAACAAGGGAAAAAACAATTCATAACACCGATCATTAAAATAAATTGGTCAAACTAAAAGTGTTACAATATAACTGCTTGCATTATATTCAAAGGCAAATAGCTTGCACAGCTTATCATAAAGAGCAGAGAAAGAAATAAAAGCAGAAATACCAAGATCAATGAAGGTCAATTGTTCTGACCAGGCTGCTGATTAGTAATGATATCATTAAGTGCATTAGCATTGCCATTTGCTAACACCTATTGTGGGCAAAAAAGCCGTAGGCTGTGGGCCAAGCCATTGCAACCACCCTTAGTGAAGCAATATCTCACAGCTTCACAACTCTCTGGAGTATCTAACTGCCAGTATAAAACAGTTCATTTATGTGTTTACATGCACAGATAGGAACAGTCTTATGGTTGTAGGAGCGCGCTGTGCGCTCTTAAAGGCAGCAGAATCGCCAAGTAAAGCCAAGCAGCTCTGTCCTCTGGGCCTCAGAAAGGCTCAGCACTGCTGCAGGATTCTCCCACCCCCAGAATACACAAGACACACTCGGCCATAAAAACATCCAGCTTCAATATTAGAGAGATTTTACTGCTCATTAAAAGGTGCCAGACTTCATAAGCAGGAAAACAAAGTCCTGTATTTCTCCATGGATTTGAGATAGGCCAGGTAGCAAATGGACCATCCTGCCTTACTCCCCCGTAACACAACAGCTCTTCCAGGACAGACAGCACCAGTGTTTATAATGAGTATAGAGCAGATTATCTAATGTGTTACCAACACAGCTGAGAACAACGCAGTTTCTTTGTCGTCCACAATCAAGCTCTGAAAAAAACATTAGGATCTCTGCAAGAACTTCCTGTTTACTCCTAGGAATAACAGCAAGTTGCATAATTTATATACCTACCTACTAACAAACTGCCTGCTGCCCTGACTTCTTAAACAGATGCTGAAGTGTGCTGTGGGTTTGAGATCATTTAGAGACCTGCATGTGCAGACAACTTTAAGAGGTTTTCCGCTGCTTGTTTTGAAGAACAGATTTTTTTTAAAAGTCGTTTTCTTCTCCCTTGTGCTCATGTGAAAATTAAAACAGACCAAGTTTCACAGCACAACTTCATAGCAAACTTGGTGCTATATGCTGACCTCTGTGTGAATGATCTCACCACGCAAATAACTGAGTGCAGTACCTTCAACACACAGGAATCATTGCTAAATGGAAATGTTTTCCATATGGGCTAAATGTCTACATGGAATTTTCTATACAACAGCTAATGCACTACAAATTTACAGCCTACCTTACAGCACACAAACTTTCCCATGCAAGCAAGGCACAAAGGACTAAACACTAGCAAAATAAAGCTCAGTATTGGTTTCTACCACGCCCGTGTTATGCTGTCCACATACCTTCTCATAACCAGTAAAGCCAGGAACCAACACAAAACCCAGGAAATTGAAAAAGAAAAAAAAACAACCAAGAGCCAAAAACCATCACATGAAGGCTTCTTTCATTTTTACTGTTTCTATTGCAACTGTTATTGGGTCACACTGTATTCTAAATATATTCCATTAAGTGTATGGGATATGCAGTTATATGAACCTATACATTTAGAAAATCCAGAAAATATGTTGAACTCCAAGGACATTACTAAATTGCACCAATCTTATAAGGCCTTTACAATAAACAATTAGAGAATTATTTTTCTGGGGCTACAGAAGATTGAGTAAAAGAGTGACACAATTTCTACAACTGGAAGTAGGGGTTATGTCAACAGGACAGAAACATCACTTTTGAGTTTCTTTGAACAATATATTTGTGTTCTAGGCAGCAGTTTAAAATATAGAAGGCATCCAGAAAGAAGGATGTTCTCAAAGGCTCCCAAAACTAAAAAAGAAACAAAACTAATGCCTTTAGTAAATATTTTTCCTTCACAAAAACTCAGAAATCTTCAGCTGTAAAACCAGACATTAGTACTGCATTAGTGCTGCAACAAGTACTGCAACAAGTTTCATTATTAGTACTGCAACAAGTTTCCTTCCTGCACTAATGACAGAAAAAGGTTATTTTGGCAGACTTCTACAAACTTTCAACAACAAACCTCTTCCCAAGCAAAAACAAGATCAGGCCAAGAATAACTTATAGAAGATAATCAGTTGGAGCAAGGGAAAACCATAAATTTTGCCTCCTGACCATCTTCACACAATCTGAAGTTAAGAAAAATTACAGCTATCCCATGTGGACAGAAGACGCAGAGACAGCAATAAGAAAGAGACAAATAATTCCAAGACAAAAAGTACTAAAGTCTACAATAAACCCAGCAAGTTTTCATTTCAGATAGAAAATTAGGTACATTTTTCATGTGCCTAACCAAATATTTCTTACTGAACTTACTGCAGAAACTGGTACAGGACCAGAACCTTGCACTGACTCCAGAAGTCATAATTTTCCATCCAGTATTACTTTTTTAGTCTACTGGGCTATTAAATACCAAACTGTTTTGTCTCAGTTACTGGGATTTGAAGGTATATTCTGGGAAACTATCATTACATGTCTTTGTTTTATACATCTCCCTAGACATGTGCTACTTATAAAGGGTTATTATGCCAGATGGTTCTTAAGAAGGTGCTGGCATCAGACAAGTATTTTTAGGCTTTGTCCCACCACTCTTAATTCCCTCTCACTCATATTCACCTCTCTCTTGACAAATAGGCATTGACCAGGTAAGATGGGTCTATGACCCCCAGATTTTTCTTACAGACCTCCTTTTTTGAGACGGAAAACAAATCTAGAAGTCCAAAATCCCTCTTGTTAATGACTAAGTAGTTTATATTTGGGGTGTTATGAAGTTTTCTAAGGTGTTAAGAGCTCCTGCTAATAGTTGCAAATTGTTCTCTCCAAGATAGTAAGAAGCTAACTTAAAATAACCTTTCACAGGTGCACAGTGTTCAGAACTCTGAAAACTCTATCTTTAGGCAGACTAGTAAAACTAAGAATTTTTACATACCCTATGAGGGACTTGAGAGCTTTGGTTTTTAAAAAAAGAATATTCACATGTAGCCAACATAATATCAAGTCCACAACAGTGGTTTCCATTCTGAAGAAGTAGCTTGAAAAGTATTCTCAAAAGGCTTCATTAGCTGAAGAAATAACCATGCAATGAGAAGTTAAGTGTGCACTCTGGCATTCCCACCACCTGCTATTAGGTTCATGAGAGGGGGAAAAAAACAGAAAAAAGCCATTGAATGTCTGCTTCATTACTGGTAGTACTAATTGCTAGTGTTTCTATCTCTTCTGGTTTGTGTTGCATAGCTGAGGTAGCACTCATCCTTAAGCTCACCTGTAAATAAGAGACCCCTGCTTACCCTATAAATAATTTTTCAGGATTGAACACTTAGCATGAGCATGTTCCCTGTGGGTTGCAGAGTCAGAAGTACTCTTCCCACATTCTAAACATGTTCTGACTAGCAATTTCATGAGAACCACAAGACTAGTCAAGGTGTTAAACACTGTTTAAAGGCTTACACGCTTGATGAAGAGGATGCTAAGGACCACCACAACTTTAAAGACATTTTAAAGAAGCAATCAAAGGAAAGGCTAGGGAAAATGACTTTTTAGTGCTATTAATTACTAATTGAGCCAGACTAAGAATTTTGTTATCCTTTACTTGCTGGAACTCTGACACTGAACACAGCAAGAATCCCAGAAGGTATCAAAACATTAATTTAAGGAATAGAATCTGGAGTGACAACCACTAGGGACAGTGGTTGATGCATGTAGAATTTGTAGAATGACATCTATTTTTCTCAACCTTTTTGAAAGCATTGGGATGGTTGCTGGTCATTCATTAAGGGCAGGCAGGACATGGATGCTGGGCTGCACTGCCCTCAGCCCTTCCTGCTGTTCTCTCTCTCTCCGTCTGTGCTGAAGAAGAAGCTGCTGTGGTCAGGGCACAGAGGCAAGGATAACAGCAGCAGATTTGTTGGGAGGCCTAGTGTCCTCAGCCTGCAGCAAGAAAAACAGAACCCCAGCCTCACAGCTTTCTTCCACAAGAACTGGGAAGTGAAGCTGGGAACCACTCAGCCAGCCCATTTATGAACATGACAAAACTTGCTGGGTCTGACCAGAGAAACACCTCTCAAAATGTGAGCAGCATTAGCTAACCCACCCTATTTCAGAGTTTCTCCCATCCTGCTCTAAGCTGGTTCTACTCCTAGCAGAACACGGAGGTGTTTCTTAGCAGGCAAGTAGAACAAGAGGAACTGTTGTTTCTAAATCTCCAAACTTTCTACAGGTTTGATGTATGACACCAGAATTGGACAAAAATCCATGCAGAGAGTGAATGGCTGCAAGTGGAGACCATCTCCTGTAGATCCCCTTCCCATCTGAAGCCTCGTCTTTGCTCTGCCAGTTGGATAGAGAGCATCACACTTCTTCGGAGTGCCTTATCAAATTTTGTGCTGTCAAAATAACAGCTTCTATAAAACTAACATTTGCCTGAATATTGTTGAGTGTTCATTTCTCTGAAAAATTGACAAAAAGCTCATAATCCTAACACAAGAAAATGTTGATAACAGTTTGTTCCATTTTACACAGCAGGTACTGTTCAATTAGAGCATACTTTTTGCCACAGCACATATTTTATCATATTTGAACCTGTATAAATATTTGTAAGCATACTTACTCAATATTTTCTGTATTGCTCAGAGGTTTCTAAATTTGCCAGTCATTTTAATTTAAAACCCTTAATTAGAGACTAGTTGTCAAAGGGATGTTCTTAGATTACAGTGGAGACAGAGGGCATAAGAGGAGCACAGCAACTAGATTTAGTGGGAAGATTTGCATTAATAGGACAAAAATGTAGCATTTTAAATGACTGGTGAGAGGAAACTGAGCATCAACAAATCCTCAGATTCATCTAACAGAAACAGAGGGCATACTTTTGACTCTGAAAATCAAAATTTTGCCTAATTACTAAGAAGCTTCTGCACATAGTACTGAACACAATGCTTCAGGAAAGGCTTTTAATCTTAGTAAAACTGGCCTTCCATTTCTCTCATGTGCACAGACACATCCCTGCTACTGTCACTGACTGGCAGCCTAGAGCCAGTTCCAACATAACGACGACATCTTGATTTTGTGCTGCAAAAAATGGCACCCTGCAGAACACTCTGAGCTTTCTGATGTAACGAGGCTATACTGTTCAAATATACACCACAACTAGAGGGAAGAGCCTCCATGCACTTCAAGAGTCTCACAAGGAATGCATAGTACCAATACAGTGATCCACGCCACTATTCCTGTAATATCCAAATGCCTTGCAAATGTTTGCATCCCCTAAGGAAAGGTGAACACTAGCTACCACATTTTGATGCCTTCTCTCAGTAGTAGCTCAGGTTACACCTGGATTTCTTAATCAAGCACAACACTGCCCCTAATACTGATCTGAGCAGAACCCACGCTTCAGGGTGTGACACAGAGACATACAATATATTGCAGCAGACATAGGTAACCAAGACCAGGTAACCAAGGTAAATTTCAAACCAACAAGTTTCAAGATACAGCAAAATTCAAGAGTGACAGGACTTGTTTAACCTTACAACTGAAGTTCAAAAGGTAACTGTTATCAGGGAAGGAGAAAGGGTTAACCACAAAAAATGCTACAAGAACATTGCTGACACATGCAAGAACCTAAAAACTAACCACAGATAAATTTAGGGTGGAAATTGGAAGATTTTTAACCATGAAATAGTAAATCTGATCAGAGCTGTAGGGTCAATGCATCCATCAGTTCTTCTGGAGCTCAATAAATTGATTATAGATAACCTAACACCCTTCTGCAAAGATTGCCTCTGGATCCAATCCTCTACTATGTCTATGCTGCTAAACACAGACAGGGCCAGGGACTGACCCCTGGCCCTGAGGCGAACTGGCACAGACTGGCTCATGCTCATCTTAGGGCTCCATCAGCAACATACTGCCCTCAGGCCTCAGTTTCCTCAAGCTCCAGACTCCCGTGACACCACACAGTTATTTTGTATGTCTCAGTTCAAAGTGCATAAAGAAGTGAGAAGACTTTTATGCAGCCCACCAGAGAGGGATTTTCAGAGCATGAAACAGAGTATGTGTTGCATATCTGCCAGTATGCCTGAGGGAAGGAGGAGGGTTAAGCATACCATCTCAGCAGGCTGTGCATTATAAGCCTATACTCAATGACTGTTTTCTTTGCAGTCTTTTTTCCACCCTGCCCTCTGGAACAACACTGGAAGAGCAATAGCAAAGCTTTGTTCCGGAGAAAGCTACTAAGAGTGGTGCAAAACATGGGAAGTGAGCTAAGCGTTTATGACTAACCCACAAGAGTACCCAAGACCAGGAGGTCAGCACTCAGATCCAACCCCAGACCTTTTCTGTAGCACTGCAGATGCATGAAGTAGCTCCAGAAGACATCCTCGAACTTAGTGTGGCGGTACATGCACAATTACCATCAGCTTCATCTAATAAGCTACACTGCAGTGATGAAAGTGCCATCAGTCCCGTGGTTAGCTAATGGAGCACACGGTAAGATTGTACTGTCTCTGAACGAGCCAGGCAGGAAGATACAAGGATAAAAAGTTCAATTTACACAAATGCTGTGATGATTAGCAAAAGGAGAAAGGAAAAATGACAGTTTAATGAGATTTTAGCAGCAATTCTATGTGTCTCTGCATCTACCAAGAATTTTCTTAAGCAGAAGATTTTTTTTTTATATATATACTTGTCTGGTCTGTCAACTGTGCTATCAAGATTAATAAGAAATTGCTAGAGTTTAAATGATCTGTGAATTACAAAATAGGTTGTTTATTCATCACAGCAGACACTTTGTGTTACAAAGTTGTGATTTTTTTAATGAGGTGACGACTAAGATAATGGGGGGAAGGGCAGTAGTTAAACCAACTCCTGGAAATCAATTCAGCACTCCAAGCTGTTACGAGTTAGCTCATTTTTTAAATATCACATTCTCCTCATCTTCTGCAGTCAGAGTTAACAAAAAGAAAAAAATTTCTCACATCATCTTGTACGAAGTTTCGTCACAGTACTTTTAGTTTAAACTGGTCAGCTCAAATTTGAGTGCCTGGAATGTGCTCCTGTGCCAGAGACCACCCATGCTGATTTTAGCTCAGAACTGAGACCTTACAGCAGCATAAAAATTCAACCAAAATCAATATTCTGTTTTCAGTGCTTTATATTTAATCAATGGGCTAACACTTGCTTCCTCACCCTATAAATAAAGAGCGGTCATACTAAGTTGTACCATTATGGTCACCGCACTATATGTAAAACCAGTGGTTCAGAGCAGACTTCAAATTTGGCTCTTTATTGGGAATACACCTGTTACAAAAAATGAAATGGTCTTGAGCTTAAGAATTACCATTACAGGTTTTATAATAAACTGGTGAAGTGAACAAGGACAAAGTACTGCAGTTTTAAGAAGGCAAAAATATCAAACTGATGAATTATGTGCTGAGCCACTGCATATCATCTTTCACTTCAATGCAATAGAAAACAGAAAATGTTTTTTAGAAAGAGCTCTGAGTGAGCTCAGGCTATGCCAAAACTCATGCAAGTTTAATTTCTCTATCACACCAATTGTTAAAGTTACAAGTAAGAAACAGAAATAGTAGGCAGAGATAAATACTGGTCACTGGAAAAGAGTCAGTATTTCTCTGCAAAAGGTGAACTCTTGTGCTGACTTTCCCCCATGCACACAGGGAGAAAGAAAATTTCCCAAGGTTCTGATTCTCTCTTTTGTGTTTCTCTGCCCTGCCATCCTTGAGCTGAGATGCAGCAAAGGATGAAGAAGCTTCTGTTTTTTCTGTGCCTGTGGCTTCTGCTGCATTGGTGTCACACACAGACATCCAGCAGGAGCTGGAGTGGGTACAGAAAGATGAAGGGATGTCGCTCTGATATTTTAAGCTTTTCTAAGCCTTCTGATGTTGACATTTTTGTAGTGAACTTTCTCACAGAGTTTCTGTAAATAACTCATTGTTTTGCATTTTTTTATGGAGGAGAAATTTGATGGACTATTGGTTTGTCCAGTGTCATTGGAGAGGTGGCACTGTCACCCTCCAATCCTCTGTTACTTTTGGAAAACTATAAATGTTGGAGTCAGAAAATAAACTTCTCTTTTTCTATTCACTTTGAGAACAGGGGTGTGTGCCTGTGTTCTTTCGTGTCCTATAGTGACAAAGGGGGACTTAGGGAAGCATGGGAACTGTATGGTCTCTTACCAGTGCTAACCAAGGTCTCTCCCCAACACTGCAGGCCACAAGGCAGCCCAGTCTCCTTGGTTCCTGCAAACCACACCTCATCCAGAAGAGCCAGCCCTGCTAATAGGTCCACCAAATTTCATGAAGGGCCCTTTAAATAAATTACAGAAGGCCAAACTATGCCTACTGCAAAGACAAAGGCAAGATCCAAAGCAGTACTCAACCACATTTATCATTAAACCATCCTTGCTCTTTGTTCCTTTTGTCCATTTAGTAAATGGGAATCAAATCAGAGGCTGAAATAAACAATGAAAGTCACCTCACCCATAGGAGGGTAGACCCATGGCATACAGACTTCAAGACAAATATTCAGCCTATTCATAGCGTATACAACCTATGTCATCAACACCTGAAATGGAAATTTCACACAACTGGAGTTTATAATTTTAATACCTGTATTTTAGACACAATTACTTGTTTTACATACACACACACTGTAATTTCTGTGCAGACAAACACAGAGAATCAGCAATTATCTGCATGCACTGCAACTGTGTGCTAATGAGCTGCTTCATGTTTACAGGCTTTCACCACCCACTCCAAAAAGGATAATATTTATGAACCCATTTCACCAGGAAGTCAGTCCTTCAAAAAGACTGATTTTTATCCTGGTGTACCACCTATGGGCACATTATCGATATCAAGTGAGTGGAAGAAAAACTGATTGATACTTTACCAGCTGAACTTTCATAGATACAGACATCACAAGTCTAACCTGTCAACCACAAGAAGCCTTACCATAGGGATATTTTGTGTCTAGTCTATTTGCTCCTGTTCTTGTCCAGGGTAGTACATCATCGCTGCAACCATTAGGCATCCCATTGTATCCAATTCCAACAATCTTGTTTTCTGAATTTACAATGCAGGCACCAACCTAAATAAAATCACATTTATATAGTACCAACAGCATGCAAAACAATGTGTCAGCAATGAAGAGGAGACATGAATAGTCAGTCCTACCATTTTCATTTAAGAGATACAAGCTTCATCTAATATATTAAGTCACACCATCTAGCAAGCAGGGCTACAATTGTACCTAACTGGTAGGGCTTTGAAATAAGTCAGGGCAGATGTAACTGCTACCCCTTTGGTCATGCTGTTCCCATCCCAGCCTGCCAGCACTGTTTCTTGTCTGCTTATGAAATAACCTAGTTCAGGGAGCAGAAAGAGCACTGAATGAACCCTAGTAAACACATAAGTTCAGCTCCCCAAACTAGCTTTCCCAGCAGCAGTATGAGCAACAGGTTATGAAAGATGTAACAGAAATACAAGTGTTGGCTTATGCAGGCCTCACAAAACTTTGTGGCTTGTTGCAAATATGCACTAAAATTCCAAACCTTTTAACTCTCACCCTTGTAGACTTCAACCTAAGTCTACAAAGGGACTTTTCTTAAAGAATGATGAACTGTCCCATTTTTATGTTTTCAACACATTTGTTGAAATTGCAACAGTACTCATTTTAATTCACACAATGTGTTTATCAACCAGTCCTTGGGTAACAAAACTTTAGTTCCAGGAGATAATCTTCAGAGAGCTAAGTGCCATAATGGACAGAAGGAAGCGAACAGATTGTTTCTCTGCAATTTGCTTCCTGATTTTTTTCACACAAAGGGTGATGAGTAACAGAATGACTGGATCCTGCAAAATAGCATGTTTCAGGAGCTGTATCAATCACCTGAAATCAATATTGAACAATACTGAACAGAGGCATATGAAATATGTGAAAAATTGAAACAGACAGTGAAGCATAGGGAACAGGGGATCCTGAGGGAGGAACAAACTAGAAGAAAACTCCAGTCAACCCAATAACAAACAAATACTCTTACGGTGAGGAAAAGAAACTTGTAAAATGTTATGCCTTTAAAAAATCACAACATAAAACTTCCAGCAGTTTTATCCTCCTTTCAAAGTGACTATATTTACTGGAAAAAGGAGACAAAATGCATGTGTTATTTTAACTTCCAGATGAAAAAGATGATTTATACAACTCCAAGCTACAAATGTACACAGAATTATACATATGAGGTCAGGCCCAATAAGAGAATTTCTGTAACAGAAGGTGCTGACTATGTTAAAAACTGAATAGCTATACACTGAAATAACTTTTATTAAGAAATTCCTGAAACCACTATGTGTACATCTGATGTGATATGCAATATAGATTAGGTTAGCTTATTATTATATGTTGCCTTCTCACCTGAGAGCTTGGATCCTTACTTCTTTGTGCTGACAGAAAAGCTACTGCCATAAAATATTCAGGCCATTCCAAATAATCCTCTCTTTTTTTGCAGGATGCTTCACTGCTGAAACAATAGTTGATAGAAAAAAACAGCCATCAGCAAACACCACAGACCTAGAGTTACTACAAATTGTACTGTTTTAATGTGCACAAGTTTAAAGTAACCAGGATCAGAATGTGGCTAAGACCACACATTCACTAATATTTTGATAGTAAAACCATCCGTTTTAAATGCTTTCCAGGAACTTATACATGCAACATTTCATTTCAAGGAAAAGGCATCAAGTAAGGTTGCTTGATGTTTAATTCTAGATAAGAAGGCTGAGATATTCAGAGCATTTTGCAATTCAAAGACATAGCAATTTATCCTTTATAGATAACACCTTGTATATTTCTAAGGTTCGGGTATATCATGTACTGCCATTCTTCTCACTCAAACAACATAATCTTTTTTTATGATGACTGTGATAACTGCCAACCTCTAATCTAAGTTATTTTTTACTTCTGCCAACAACAGGTTCTCAGTAGCTTCCTATTTGGTAACTTCCTCTGCAGGCATTAATTTCTGACCATACAGTTATCACTGTAAGTTTACCTCTTGTTACAACATTCACCACCAAAGATCTGAGGCCATTCCAACAGTTCCCTGCTAATTTTCTCTTGAGATTTTGTCTTATGAAGCCTTCTGAAAACTGACAGGAGATGGGTTCAAGAACTTTTCCTTTACATATAATATATAGAAGTCCCACAAAAGGTTGCTTCTTTCCCTGCCCTGAAGGGTAGATTTGGGGGAAGAAGGAAGGAAAAAAGTGTGATACATCATTTTCTCTTACCTGCTTATGGGTGAAAGCCTGCTCAGACAGTGTAAGACACAACAGGGGAATTTCTGTGCTTTTCAGCTCAAAGAAAAAAAAGGCAGACATCTCTCTCTTCACGCATAAATTTAAGCTTCAAAAAGTTCAAACAAAAGATCAAACTGAAAAAAATTTCCCCCAAACTCTCTCACCTATCATTGCTACAACTTGAAAACCAAACCAATGGAACATCTCAAATACAATGATTAGCCTATCAACATACAAGGGGCACAGTACTTTTCTTCTTGGGCTCCTCTTACCAAAGACTACAGGTTAAGACCAAGATAGCCTTCTTGTGATGTACAGCCATGCAGAAAAATACATCCCAGGTAACTGCAAGCAGCAAGACATCTCCTAGCAACACTAGTACCAGCACTTTCAGAAGACATACATTAGAAGGCAAGTGTTTAGGTAATCATTATTTTTATAACTAAAACCATGTATTAGAGGCTTGCAGTTAGCTTGTCATAAAGAGGTTACAGTCTTTGAGTGAAAACAATGATAAAACTGTACTTTAGAAACCTACAATGTGCTATTTACCAAAGATAAATTGCTGGTTTTGAATAGTCTGTATGTGGCACATTATAAGATAGCAATTTTGGCTTGTTCTTGGAATGAATGAGGATCACCTTTAAGGCCACCATCTCAAAGCAAGGAGGGAAGAACACATACTCTTGATGTAACCCACACACCTCTCTCACACTTTGACAACATTGCAAATAGTGCCCAGAACTGTCAACTGTCAAAGCAAACACACAAATCAAGTATGTGATTCTAAAAATGCCCAAACTGACTTGAATCACTGTAACTAAAGGGTTGGGGCTATATCCTACCAAGAAGGAAAAGTGCTCAGAGAAAGAAGAGATGAAAGATATACCCTCACACCACTCTGTGCCAAAATGAACTTTGACAGGTTAAATAAAACATCAAGAAAATGTTTCAGCTATATGATTATTTAAATTATCTCCAAAAAAGGGATTTACAAAATCTAAACCACAACTGGACTTTCAATGATCGCTTCTGGCTAAGTGACATTCACGGTGATGTCTTTGGAGAGGGATAAAACACAATGCAGAACTACACTGAATAAAGCATTCTGGGAAAAGGGCCCCAGAAAGATAGTAGTACTCTGAACTAAGAGGTCGTGAGATCTCCTTTTGTTAAATTATTCCCTAGCAACTCTACTTATTCAAAACATAACAAAAGCTAGTATTTACTTTTCTAATAAATACAGAACTGTATGTAAGTGGAGGTCCCTCAGAGCACCAACTTCACAGGGAGAAGAGCATATCTAAAAAATAAGCAGAAGGCTTACATCAAAAAGAAATAAACCCTCCCCCAAAGCCCTTACTCAATTACTTCTACTTAACATCACTGTGTTTGGCAAGACAATTCCCTCAACTCAGTGCACAAGAACTCAAGAGTGTGAAATGGGTATAAACCACTTAATTTCTGATTGAGCAGAAGCCAAGGCCTTGGCTAGCAGTCAAGAACACACATGAAAATTAGTTTATGGATTTGGGGCAGCTGATAGTCTTTTTTATGCTCATTTGCAAGCTCTAGAATTTCATGAATGAAAGCTACTCTAGAAAATACTATAGCTAGCTGTAAAATAGGCAATCAAGGCTTACCCTTAGGATAACCCATAAGAACTTCTGAACAACTGAAACTGAAAGCTATGAAGAATACTGCTAAGAACAATGGGGAGAAAGAAAAACCTAAATTTTAGAATAATTAGTAGTCTACAGAAAATTTTGTAAAGGTTATTTGAAGGGAAAATAGAGAAAAAGATTCTATAACTACAGAACACTGCCTCCCTTTTCACTTCTTTTTCATCCATCTAGGATTCAAGTAAGCTGTGACACCATCTGAAAAAGGAACAAATGTCATTCAGCTACTTTAAAAAATGGTCTAGCATAACGAAAATTTATTTTGAGAATACTAAAACAGAATTTATAATCTCAAATTTTTTCATACAACAATTATGACAGTCAGCTATACAACAATATAGTACAGCTGGAGGATTGGGGGGGTATCAGATCAATCTCACTCTTTTTTAAAGTTTTTCCTCTGCTTCCTTATCTTTGATGCCATGTGCATTATGTTACAACTCTATTCAAGTAGTATTATTCCCCAGTATCATATATACTACTGACGACCAACTATCAATACCTTGGCATTGAAATCACAAGTAAAAAATGAAGCGTGTATTAAAAATAAGAAGTAAACATCTTCATCTAAGCTCTTGCTCCCCAAAAGCCAAGCAGGATACAGGCTCTAGATGACCTTTAATACATAGATGACCTTCTTCTTTAAATCTCATATTTTATGATCATTGCTAGATTAAATTAGTGTGGGATTTCCTTTACTTGAGGCTTCTCATTTTTCCCACCACATAGGTACTGAGATAGGGTCGTTACATCTTCCATACTGGGAGGGAAGGTTTTCAAAGAGAAAACTCAATCTTTCTTACAGAAAAACAGAACTCAGTTCATTGCAAATATTCACAATTTTCTTGGGAGATAACTCATCAAACCTGTAGAGATAAACACTGTGTATGAATACTGAGCCTCAGTTAAGCAGTATAAGAACACTTCCCTTCACTGAACGTACTTCACTTTTACAGAGTCACTTCTGACTTTAATTAATTGTCTATTACTCACGCCGGTCCTCATTTCCGGAAATAATGAACACCAGACACCCTGCCTGCTCTTCTTCCTACCCCAGCGATTACGAAACCCATGTAAAACAGGCCAGGCTCTCGCCACAGAGCCTTTAGGGGCTTCAGGAAACGCCTCCCCACCAGGATGGATCGCCACGGCGACGGCCGGCGCTGCCCGGGGAGCCCCCGGCTGCGCGGACCTTCCTCTCCCTGCCTCTCCGTCCTGCCTCGGAGCATTCCAGCTTCCCTCCCTCCCCTCCCGAGGATTCCAGCTTCCCTCCCTCCCGCCCTCAGAGGCTGGGGTGGCCGCCCGCGGCCGTCGGGCCCCGCCGCCAGGGCTTCCCTCGCCGGCGGCAGCGGCCCGGCCCGCCCGGAAAAAGCCCAGTCAGCCGGCGTGCGAGGGGAGCACGGTGCCGGTGGGGGAGGGAGCCGCGGGATGGCGGCGGGAAGAGCTTGCGAGGCCTCCCGCGGGCCCTGCACCCGCGTACCCGTTCCGCCGGAGGCCGGGCTGGGGGCCGCTCATCGCGCCGCGGCCACGCTGCTGTCGCCGCTTTCGCCGCTTGGCGCCTCAGCGCGGGCGGGCGGGGCCGCGGCCGGGGGCGGGCCGGCGGTGCCGAGCCGCGCCCCGAGCGGCACGGGGGGAGCCCGGCTTCGGACGCGCCCGGGAGCTGATCCCGCTGCCAGCCCGGGCTGCTGCGAGCCTCCGCCACACTATAAACCAGTCACTTGAATGCCCGTTCAGTTGTCTGACAGATGTTGCTTCTAATGTTATGCTTTGACATAAGCATGTGGGTTTTCGCCCGGCACACGCTCTTGAGGTGAATGCTGTTTATTAAAGCTTGACATTAACATATTAAAACGTCGAAAAATCTGAGGTTTTACTTGTTCTCTGGATATAAAATTGATGTGGAAATTGAGTTATGGTTTATTTATTATGGTTTATATACCTCCAGCTGCTGCTAGGTCGAAAAAGTCTCCCAGGATGCACAGGTAGCTGAACACACACGCACACATACATACATACATACATATATATATATATATATATATATATATATATCTCCCATTACAGTACAAATAAGAGGTATGATAATAAATATTAAATGTTGGTATGATGTGTTGGTGTTCCACGTGTGAGAAGCTGCCTACCTTGGCTGGCTGGCTGCCACGGGGGCATGCCTTTGCAGAAGCACTCAAACGGGAGCAAGGTACACATGTTCGCTCCACGGGGCTGCGAGGCATCGAGTGAAGACTGCCCGAAGCCAGCCGAACGTGACCCACTCGGTTCCCACTGGAGGCAGTGACAGGGGCAGCGAACTCCGTGATGGACAAAAGGAAAACACTTGCCTTTGAGAGCATCCCAAGAGGGGTTTGTGCGCGCAAGCCGTGGGTTTGCACTGCATGTGAGCTGCACCACTGAGCTGAATGCGGTCAGCTGACGTGACTGAGAGAATGGTTTCCTGCAGCCTGGTCAAAAATCTTCCTTTTCATCCAGGAGGATGCTTCAGGTGGAAAATGACATTTTTGGGAAACTGGGTACACAGCATCTCAGGAGCTGTCTTTATAGTTCCCCCTTACTGACTTATGCACAGCAAATTGCACAAGTGGGTACTACACCAACACGAGTGCAAGAAGATGGGTAAGCCAAGGATCCTGCCATGCTGATAGTTATTCTTGAAGCTATGCCAAATCAGAGAGATCCTGCAGTGATCAACACAGAGGAGCATATTGCTAATATGTTTTCATATTAAGATTGCTTTATCAGTTAGCTTTTTTTTTTAGACAACTGACAAACTATCAAATATGAAAATGTTACTTAATTTCACAGATATTCCTATTCAGTTGTAACCAGAAAACTTGGCAAAAGCAACCTGTTATACTTCAACTGACAAGTTTTCCAGCCCTCAGAGTGGGAAAACATAGCTATTTCAGTTTGCAAGACTTCTATTGGCATAATTTCATATGGACAACAAATGTTCATGTATGGTTTGTTAATGAATGAAAAGGAACTATTTAAATGCAAGAAAAAGAAAACGAATTTAATGAAAGTAGAATCACTCAGGAAAGCATGAGCCTGCAGGTGAAATGAAAGGCCTGACGATGGTTGATCATGAAGACAGTTAAAGAGCACTCAATTAATCTGGAGAAAAAAAAATAGCACAATTCAGTTCAAAAAGTTCTCTACTGTCCGTGTATCTGTTTCTGCACTCTTGAATTGTATGTATGAATTAAAATTGTAGCACTACAATTATCTATGCCAAATTTGTTATTTTTCATAATTAGGATTCTGAGGATAAACCTATAACATCTACTAACTACTACTACTACTTATATTAGAGCAGTGATATATGGCCTGAGGAGAAAAACTTCTGGTGGAGTTTTAGTTAGTAGACTTCTGTAATGTTGTTTAGTGACACATCTTCTAGAAACCTTGCTACATTTGTAGTTCCCCTAGGTTTTTTCAAAGTGTTATACTGAAAACTTCTCTTGTGGCCAAGTTGTGACTGTTCTTCTGACAATGTACTATTGTATCTGATGTAACAGCCTCTTTCTTTAAGCACACATGGGAAGAAGGGTACACCTGGACTAGGCAAGATTTAGGCCAGGATCCTGTGTTCTAAACACAGGGTTGTGCTGAGGGTAGGTAGCTTGACTTACTACAGGTGTGGGGCAAAATCATGCTGCCTGGCAGGTTCCAGAGGACTTCTCTGGCTGTTGCCTGCTTTACAAAATCAGCAGCTACCCTGGATCAGCTGTCTGAATCCTCCTGGCCATTAACTCTGAGATCCAGAAGTTTATTTGCATCTTTCATCTGCCTCAGAAGCATTCAGATCTCTATGACAGAACTAGAGGGCTCTAACTCAAAAACCCTGTTAAGACAGACAAGCATTCAAACAGGCCAAAATTCTTTTAAATTTATGTCTGAACTCTAGTCCTGTCCTTGCACGTTCCTCTCTTGTTCCATAGAAGGAGGATGTATGTTAAAACGCTTCAAGTATCTCAGGTAATCTTTTATAAACTATTTTTGTTTGTGTCTCATTTCCTAACAAGGTCCCCAGTGTGGACTATCATGACTTTTCTGGATAGATGTCAATAAACAATCTGAGCTGATTACAAATACTTTAGATGCTCTTATTAACGAAAAGTGATACAAGTTTCAAAGACATGCTAAATATATAACCATCTGCCAAGTTGCTTATATTTTTAGCTTACTTCTTATGAAACATTCACATTTACCTTTTGTCAATTTTGATAAAAGCAAACTAAGTCAAGTTTGGGGAACCTCCAGTTTACAGACCCCCCTTCCCACTTTCTTGTTGCTTGCCAACAGACTCTTTTAACTTTGCTGGCAAGCAAGATCTCTCCCCAAATGTACCATATGTATAAGTTGTTGCTCAGAGAGCAATGTTTGCTATTTGGCAGAATATGGAGCATGCAATTTGGTAGTCCACCCTGAAATCAAACTCAGAACTTAAGGGAAAAGTAAAAAGAAATTGCTAATGAGCTGTTGTCTTTTTCTCTAATAGAATGCATTTTTCAGGAACTAATTACTAAGTTTGAAGAGAAAGACAAATAAATATGTCAATATGTCTTTATATCTTTGTCTTACAGAGAAGAAATTGCTCTTGAAGAGAATTATTTTCATAACTAGAGAGAATTATTTTTTAGGCAAGACTCATCTTCTAAATATTTTTCCAAATAGGAATTTCTGCCTGAGTTAAACTTTTCCATACATACTTGCTTACAGTCTGAGGAGCACATGAAATACAAATACAGCTGCTGGAATATGCTGCATTTCTGAACTTCTATACATAATCTAATAAAGAATATGAAGTTATGGCTTCCTCGCTGCTCAAAAAACATTTGTTGCAATGTCAGGCCTTGTACTGTGAACAAAGTCCTATTTTGGAGCCCCCTTGCTGGAAGACGTAAACAGGGTTAGCTGCAGAAGCTTGTTAGCAAGTCAGCCCATTAATAGACTGCAATAAACTGTTAGATTTTTATATTGTAGCATTTTCTGTAGGGAGCATAAGTATGTCAGAATTACTATAAGATTTTTACCTTTAGCATATAATTCTTTATACTATGCAATTTTGGAACTACTTATTCATAAAGATGTAAGAAATGCAACTTATTACCAGTCTTTGATTAAAACCAAATAGGATGATATCCTGGTAATTATTGTGCTGATGGAAGCCTGTTGCAAATTCAATATTTTCAAACTCAGGTGCCAAAATTCAGGACATTGAAATCTGTGTTTAGACGCCTACCTTTTTTACAGATTTATAAGCAGTGAATGCCAGAGATTCTCGTGCATGGTGAGTATCTGTCAGAATCAGTCAAGTCAATATTAAGGTATTTTTATGGTTTTCATGTCCTAATAGGACATCATTAGTCTTCTCTATTCTTAGGTTTTGACTGCTTGCTTATTAGGTTACCTTTCTATAGCATCTGTTCCTTGAAAACTAGAGTTTAATGTTAGATTTAAGTTTTCTTTCTGTCCAAGTGAGATACTATTTTGAGTATCACATTCTCAGTCTTTCAGAGAAAATAATGCAAAATTCCCTAAATCCAGAATTTTTGCACTTTATTCTCTCTGGGGTCAGAAATGAGTATATAAATTATACTCTTTAAACATCTTCTGATCAATTTTTAAAAGTACACAGTTTTTCATGTCACATAAAAATTTTATAGACATATGGTGATTTCCGAATTTTGACTGTTTTCTTGTTTTATTCATACTCATGGTTCTAGTTATAGGTTAATATTGTCTTTGCAGTACCTTGATCACTGTATTTTTTCTTTGGTATCAGTATATTCTCCAGCTAGATTTGCTCTTTCTGTATGCTGTGTGTTATTTGCTGATGTTTTCTCTGTTTTTTCCTGATGTTTGTATCTGTCTCTGATCAGTCCTCTAATTTTGAAACTCCTTTTCCATTCATACTCGCTCTTACTAGCATTCAAATTCCTTTTTTTAGGCAATCTCATACAATTTCATACCAAATCCAAAACAGAGCACTGTACCAGCTACTAAGAAAAAATGTAACTTCAATCCAGCTAAAACCCGGACAACAGAAAACAGGTACTAGAAAAATGGAAGATATTGCGCATAATCTTTTTCTCCTATCTCCATCCACAACTAGAAATCACAGATAATCTTGCTAAGTTGTCCTTTGGAAAGTAAACTGAGACACAAAGTCTCAGGCTGCAAGTCTTCTGGCAATCCTAGTGATTCCTTCCAAAACATGAATTACCTTCTTTGCCCACCCATACTAGTCATAATCACAGATAGTTCCTAGTTAGAAGTGAGAAATTAATTTTCTGCTTTCAGTATAAAATTTCACTTTCTTGGCATGCTGCTTCTGGACTCAGCAGCTGCCTACATACTTCACAGCCTTCTAATTCTTCTGTTACCTTCCCCCTATTTTTCAAGGCTATTTTTAATAACTAAGAAGATTATGTTCTATTTCCATCCCTTCTGATTTGGCAAGATTTTCCTGTGATGATGTAGTAGCTTTTCACACTACACCATGAATTTTCCCCAAGTCCCCAAATCTCTTGCAGTGTATCAACTTGCAAAAACTCCAACTGGAAAATAACACTATCTGTAATAATTACATCAGATACATTCTAAAGACAGAAATTTTTACTGTTCCATACAAATGATATTCAATACACATATCTCTTCATAATTGGGCAAACTAGTTTGCTGTTAGTAATCTTTTCTTCTCCTGATACAAATTCCACTTATACTCATCTTTTTTTAATTCAGTGGAACTTCTATCCAACCTTCTTTTTGTTTATGATAAGCTTTAGATTTCGGATATGGAGAATTTTTCTATTTTTATTTATAATTTCCTGTCATTTATCTTAACTGTATCCTTAGATTTCACTATTACAGCGTGTTAACCTTCATATAAGAGCTGTTATACAGAATTATTTTCTTACATCTTTACATGGGATTTAGCATAGAAGGTTTTAAGTCAATGTGCTAAATCCATTCTGTGATAGGAGATGAATTACCTCTTCAGCTAACCTGTGGATTGGGGGGGGGGGGGCAAGACAATATCTCGGTCTTCTCAGATACACTGGCTAATTTAACTAAGCTAAAAAAAATAAAATTAACTATTGCACTCACTCAGGGTTTGTCCTGTGTCTCACCTCAGCATGATGAAATCCCTTGAACCTACTTGCCTTTCAAATTGCCAACACACCCAATTCCCAAAATTAGCATCAAACGCATTTTCTTTCCTCAAGGGGAGGATAACTGCTCCATCCCTAGGACATAACCCCAGGAGAACAGTGAGACACAAGGCACAATGCTTTCATTTTGTAACATCCTCAGTCTTAGCTTGGCATCAGGGCAGAGGGAGCTCAGGTGCCACTATCATATTATATGTGAGTACTTTTCATCTCTTCTGCATTCTGGCTGTTTCCTAACCTCATTGAACTAATTACACAAGAGCAGCTAACAGCCACACTGCTCTAACTTATCAATAATGAAAAGTGAGCTGAAGCTGTCAGGAAATACATTTGACATCCTAACTTGGAAGAACAGGAACTCTGTGCTCCCTCTGTAGATATGAGGGGAAATATAACCATTAGTAAACCTAATTTATTTCATAAGCAGAGTTGACAGCATGATTTCTTTTCAATATTTCCTGGTACTTTCCTATTATGAGATTCTGCTTTTAGTCGTCTACATCAGACAAACATGATTTGTTCAGACTGAAATAGCCCAAGCTGAGCACTTGCTACTACTAAGATTATTTTTTTATCTTTCAGTTTGTATCCATACTTTTTATGCTATTGTAACTTTAAAACCATTATAAATAAAAACATATTCACATTAGGAAGACATTGACTCAGATGGCAAAGACAGTATATAGTAAATGAGGAGTTTTAGCATGGAGGCACAGCAGCTCTGAGCTATACAAAAGAGACGATTAGGTAAAGAAGGCAAAGAGCAGGATGTGATTTTTGAAGTAGGGATCATTAAGGAATTCAAAAGGGGATGGGCTATAGACTGTGGAAAGGGAAGACAGACATTAGTTAAGATTTATCCAATTCTTATTTTTCAGAATACAACAGAATGCTTTTCGGGTTCAAAGTACTGAAGAAAAACTGTCTTTTGAAGCCAGCCTTCACAGCAGCCTAGGGAGATAAAAAATTAAATAACAGATGTGCTTTATTTTTTTCAAAACTGAGGAAGCAAAAGGGAACTGATATGCGATATTCCTCCTTTACAGGAAAGTAAACTAAAAAAAGTCCCTATTAGTTCTACAAAAACTTCAATAGGTTCTATAGGGACAGTAAGAAGGAGAACTCCAAATCACTCTGCTGGTATAAATGTCCTCTAGGAGAAGCATTTTCTGCAGAAGATGAATGTCCCAAACAGGCAAAAAAAAAAAAAAGAAACAGGACAAACTCATAAGAATTTTATTAACTTTGTGAAAACTGGCTACTCTTGTTAGGATAACTTTTTAGAATAAAAATATTTTTTATGCAGTATCTGTTAAATTGACTTTAGTGGTCTTTTAAAGGATTAGGAAACAGAGGATTCTTGTTGGAAGATATTCTATGGGTCAATTTCTTTGTGCATTTGGTGTTAGAAAATTCTTCAGGGTTTTGAACAGGCACTTTAGCTGATTTGCAATACAAGAACCTGAAATTAGCACACTGGGATCAATATTGAGCAATATTTTGTCTCTGAAAGAAATTCACTCTGACAGAGATGAGTAAGAGCAGCACAAGGAAATTGAGAGTCTGGCTAAAAAGCTGGATACAGAAATCTCCTACAAAGCAGTACAAATTAGTTGATGTCACCAGAGCAAGAAAACCATAGTGACAGAACAAAATGTTACCCAGGTTCCAGAATACTTTATTATCACCACCCTAGGTCACTAAGCTTCACAAGCTATATCCATCAAATTTGATAGCAGTATATATACTCACAGCTGAAGCTAGAAGGTGCAGTGCTTTAATGTACTAACGATGTACATTAAGACACCTGGGTTCAAAGTCAGTTTATGACAGGAACAAAATGAGTTTGTTGGTCTCAGCCTGCACTCTAGTGGACAAGTGCACATAAACCCAATCCTGAGAAGAATGCCAAGAATTACATTTGTTGGCCAAAACATATGGTGAAATTCATATTCTCTGTACATTATTAAAAACAAAATATTTTTTCATTTGGTGGTATTCTGAAACACTGCACGAGGAGACATTTCCATCAGCATGTATTTAATACTGTGTTCAGTATTGTTACCAGGATTTGAAAGAATACAACAGAAGGTGAAACACTACAATGCAAGGCAGCAAAGGCAATAATAAGGCATATTAGGGGGAAAATGGATGTGAGGACATACTGCCATAGCAGACATATATAATGTTTATAAGTAGGTAAAATATTTATTTACCTTTTTTATAATAAAGGACACTGCAAAATAAAAAAAAAATGACACATGTAAGTATGATAAAAAATATTTTCTTGGTACATAATTAGCCTGTAAACTCAGGTCTGAAAGGTATCTTAGAGGCAAGACCTAAACAGAACTTAAAAAAAAAAAGCTTTTACATGAATAATAAGAATAGCAAGGTAAGATAGTAGTAAAGGGACTCAATACTAACATTAGGGACTCAAACTCTCACGATTCAAGGTATAAAACAAATTGCCTTAAGCATGGGCAGAAACTATACCCACAGATATTTTATTTCATTAGTGTATTCCATGCAAGGTTTACACATATTTCAGTGGGCAGCCAGTAGAATGCTGGAGTCTCAGATTTGTGTAGTCTGTGGTACTTCCTGTTTGAAGAAATTAGCTGCAAAATGTAGTCTGGAACTCTAACCCCACTTCAGGTTATTGCCAGTTATATTATTTAACTTCTTATCAGTCAAGTGAACAATACTGATACCCAAGCATTTACAATTACAGTCATATGTCAACTACAGAGGCAATGTAAAAAAATTTATTGAGTTATCCTGTCTTTTGAAAATTTTATTTAAATATAAAAAAATGTTTGTTATCACTAGCTTAAAATTGACCATTACATATTATATATATTATACTAACATAAATACATATTATGTTAACACAGTTTTTTAGAGTCTTATGATCTGTCCTAGTCCAAGCTGACCTTTCCCTTACTTTTCATCATGTCATCTACTGCATTCATTTTCTGGAGTGTTTGAACACTTTTACAAGCCTACATTTCAAGATCAAGATAAACTGATTTTTTTTTTAATACAAATAAAGTTCCCCTTAGGGTGTGGCTACTGTTTAGCATATCTGGAATGCTATATTTATAGACTTTTCATAATTAAAACCAGTCTTTGTCAGTCTTTTAATGACAGAACAGTCTCTCTGACAGTATTCTGATTCCAAATTTAGAAAGTCATCAATTTTTGTAAAAAATAATATTGTCCTCAATTTTGTAAAGAATTGTACCTCCAGAAAAACTTTAAAGTGCAATTTATCAAACATGCTTTTCCTATGTCCCCTCATTTACTATTATACTATTTGTTCATCAAAACTCTTACTTCCATGTTGCTTTCATAATTACTACTTCTGATTATTTTATTCCCATTCTTCTGATAGTTCATGGTTTTCCAAAAGGTTGAGCCAATACATGTTAGTGTAAAAATATGAGTAATCATTTACAAAGCCCCAACATTTTTTCTGGATTTTGTAGATAAAAAGTGAATTTTAACTACTTTTTAAAAGTGAACTAAGTGAATCTGAAAGCTTCTAAAATCACAAAGCAAACAAAGAAATTTTAATCTCTTGTGGAAAGGAGCTGAACTCATAAATTCTGCTTATGCAAAGACAACAATATGCTTCCATGAGTAAAAATCTTGCTCCAAAACTATGTTTTAATGGAATAGCTTGACAAGAATAATTTCTTTGAAGATAAAAAAATAATTAGAAATGTTAAATAGGACCCAAATTTGTCAAGCATAACACAGAGGAATGAAACAGCTAATGCTCATATAACTTCAAAAGAATTTGAATTATGCACTTAAATTCAGACTTGTGGCATGAACTAAGATAATTACCACAAAAACAGAAGCTTCTGCAGTCAATAACAGTCATTGGATTGAGTTTGTCAATTTTTCTGAACTGACAAATGAAAGGTGATAGCTGCTGAAATGAGCTGTGGATTATATGAGAAGTACTACGGTCTGTAAGAGCTAATGCTTTTATTCTCAAAGCCCAAAGCTGAGAAAGCATTAATAAAACCATTTATATCTAGCTAGTTTTAGTGCATCAGGTACCCAGGAAAGAAAGGTTTCTTGATAGAGGTAGTCTTTGTTTATACTTGGCATCAAACACAGCTTTCTAAAAATGTTTTTCTGCTCTATTCTCCTGATAATTCAACAGCAGTAGGACCAAGAAAACCTTGTCAGAAGTACCAGCTGCTTGCACAGAATTTCTGTTGTACTCATGACCACCCGCTGGCAAATACTAATGCACAGAACAAAAATAAGTAAGATAGCTATAGCTGAAAATGGAAAGTGCAGGAAGTGGGATATAGCAAGTGTACAGACAGAGGAGAAATCCCACCCATATACCAGTGGTGCCTCACTGCTAGAGAATAAATAAATAAAACACAGTATTTACGCTATGCAAGATCTTAATCTTTATTTGTGATCTTACAAAAGAGCTTAAAATACTTTCCTTTCTGCAGAGCAGAGATCTGTGCATACTAAAGGAGGAACATACTGTAACCATGACTATATATTCCAGGGATATAAACCACTGAATGACAGCTCAGGATCAGTCAAAGCTGATCAAAGCCTCGGGAATTTTATCTCCCCAAATTCTGTGGGAGCCCACTGTGACAAGATTATCTCTTTGATCCCAAATTTAGAATATGTCAAAATAGGTTAAGCCTACATGTTTATTTTCACACTTGACAATATTTTTTAAATTAAAATGGTAGGCAGAACCCAAGCTTTCAATTTTCAATTTTCTCACTGGTTTCTCACTTTCGCTTGGAAAGTGCTATGGCACAGAACAAAGTTCTAACTTTTGAATTTCACTTTTTGGCTGAAGTATTTTCATCTTTTCCTAAGATCTTCAAAAGGTTTCTGAATTGGTTTGCAGAGAAATACTAGTGTTAAAAGCCTTAGAACAAAAGTTTTAAAAAGTGCCATGGAAAGGAAGTAAGAAGAACCCTGACCTGTTACTATTTTTATACCTCATTTTTTTGAAAAGTTGTTTATTTTTTTAATGCTGTAATTGAATTTTCTTAGTCATGGTACAGATATGGTACAGATTTCCCAGACCAGGCAGCCAGTTCCCTGTACCCAAAGGTATGGAGCATCCAGACAAGCAGGTCATCACCCTGCGCAATGGATCTTCTTACGAGCCTGACTAGCAGCTGAGTCACCCAAGGCTGATAGTCCCTTATATGAGGCTGATGAGAGGGGAACCCTACACTTGCCTTCTGCTCAGTCTCGTAATCATCCCCTGCAATCTCGCTGTCACTTCTGCACAGAGGCCCCGATACTGAGCAATTCCCTTTGGTTCCGCTGGCCTGGGTGTGCCAGACCCGTGACACATCCGGATCACTGAACACCTACCATGAAGGGCTGTGTCCGCTGCTTTAGCAGGGAAGCTCAAGGCATATCTATAGCCTGACTGTGCACAGCATCACTTTCATTACAACTGTCCTTCCAGATGTGACACCAGTAAGAGTGCCACAAAAATACAAATGGGGACAACTGTTCACTAAAACCGATAGTGCTACAAGGGAGGGAAGCACAGGGTGGCTGCGTGAATTAAATATCCATAGGACTAGGGGAAAAAAGCAAGGGCAAGTAAACACACAGAAAGTCCTAGACCAGCAGATATTGTCCCATATTTCCCCACATTTTTATTTCTTTGCTCTTTACAGACCCAGCTCTGAGGAAAGGAACCCTGTCAGGAATCTCCTTGAAAAACCTCTAGACTAAAGCATGGTCAAGGAACAGCCAGGGGCTTACACCCAGGCACTTCTTCCCTACAGCTCTGTTGTAATTCCAAAAAGAGTAACAAAGGAAGAATGAGGAAGTTTGCCAAATGAAGAGAAGGGTAGCTCAGAGTCTCAACTCTGTACAGGCACCAAGGAAACTATTTAAAGATACTGTAGTTGAAGTACATACTTTCTCTTAAGAAAGACTTCAGAAAGGGCAAAGGAAGCTGGTGTAACTAACCAGCAGGGTAAGTAAGGCTGTTAGAAGCAAAAATCTGTCTTTGAAAATGCTGAAGTCATGTTCAAATGACACAAGAAGAAAGAGTTACAAACTCTGCAAGGTTAAATGTGAAAACATAATAAGGCAGACCAAAAAGCATCTGAAGAATACCTAACAAAGGAATCAAAACTAATAATCCTTTTCACCACAAAACACATCAGAGCAGGAGGTTTGCCAGAATCTGTAAGGCTAGTTTGTTTTCACAGCATAAAAGAATACTCAGTGAAGTCAAGGTCATTGCAGAGAAGCTAAATGAACCCTTTACATTGGTGGTCGCTGTGGAAGGAACAAGGAAGATTCCAAAATCAGAACCCTTCTTGGCAGGGAACTCATCTGAAGAGCAGTCTGAAATTGAAGAGATTATGTAATAAACAGATAAAGTCAAAATCACCAGGAATATATCGTATACACTCCAAATTTCTAAAGGAACTCAAGGACAAAAGAGCTGAATTACTCACTGCAGGGTTTAACCTCTTGCTTAAAATTGCTTTGCTTCTGGAAGGCAGAAGATGTGAAATCGATCTTTCAAAAAGGTTCCGGGAAAATCTGGAAATAGTAGGAATCTAAGTCTGATGAGTACAGGACAAATTACTAGAAACTTTGATAAGAAACAGAATCAGGAGACACCTGGATAGATCCGATTTATTTGGGAAGAGTCAGCATTCTGTTGAGGAACACACTGCTTTACAATACTACTAGTTTTTCAAAGGAGTCAAAAGGATGTGAATTATATAGGACTGATGATATCCATACAGCATACTTTGATTTTCAAAATACATGAGTTCAGGTTAGAATTAGGGTTTTCTAACCCCAAATGTCTACAAGGGTGGTAAGACTGAAGGTTGAAAAAAAAGACCACCAAGACAGGCCTTGGGGATGCTGGTTCATAGGGAGAGCATTATGTGAGGGCATTCTAAGCAAGTTCAGCATGGTCTGGCATAGGCCTTGGGGCAAGACTAAGGAACAATTGCTCCAAAGAGCGTGACTCTTGTTCTCAAATAAAGGAAAAGGCACAGAAAAGCAAAGGCAATGAGAAACTATTCCCTGTGTTGTTATTTTCAGTGCTTTCAAGATGTAGCTCAGTAAACAGGATTTTGTCAACACACGTAAAAGGCCAGACACTGATAGCGACCGGATAGTGCTGGGTTTCAGGAGCTGTCTGGGCTTGTCTTGACATAGGCTGATTTTAATTTGGGGCTTTCTTTTGTGTGTGTGTTTGTGTGTGTGTGTTTGTGAATGACAATTACCTAGTGGTCAAGAGGGTATTGCCTATCTGTGTTGACCACAGTCTGTGTATACTTTATATGGTAAAAGCATAACTGTCCCATTGTAACAGTGGCTTTTTACATTGAAAGGAGCTGTGGGGAAAAAATTCAGACTTGAGAATCATCCAATCATCCAATGAGAAGGATGCAGACTGCTGTTAAGAAAACCCAAGCAAAGGGATCCCAAATCAGAGGGGAAAGAGACTCCTACTCTGAACATCCAAGTCTTTCCATCAAAGGACCCAGGAGGACAATGACACGTCTATTTCTGAAGCAATCTTTTTAAGGAAGATGGAAGTTTTTGACCTTAGGACCCATTGGGACATGCAGAAGGTGAGTACAGCCTCACAGAAAGTAGGAAAAACAAAGTTTATAGGAACAATTTCAGCTGTATTGCTATTGTATTTTTTCTATATTAATGGGGTAAATTGTACCATTAGATTATTAAAACATTAGCAGGATTAACACTACATTTGTACCTCCTCTTTTAAGGTATGATCCTTTTAGCCCATAGGATTTGAAAGTAACACGAGTACAGCCTCAGGTTAGGGCAAGTCATAAGGTCTAGGTTTAAAGTCTGAAAAACTAGAAAGCTTACAGAGGGTGATGAGCTGAGGGTAGAAAAGGGACTCCAAGGAAATGCAGGACACGTATCCAGGAGATTCCTAGGTAGAACATTATTCAAGGGACCTTAAGCATGCTAGGAGTCTTCAGCCTAAGCTCAGTGTTCGACACAGTTCAGAAAAGGTGGTTGAAAAGAGTGTGCTTCTTGATTCAACATGTAAGAAAATGTCTGGGAAAAAAAAGACCTATCACAAGTTATGAAATGTATGTATTTATCTCAGAAGCAATGTCTGCTGTATTGCTCTTCATAGATTCATAGAATCGTAGAATCATTTAGGTAAGAAAAGATCATCAAGCTCAGCCATGAATCACTTCCAGGTCCACTCTTTGAACCTGAGCTCTGGCTAGGTTATGATTAAGGTTTGTTTCAATACAATCCTGACAAGAATGTGGGGACAAAGTAAGAACTAAAACCCCCTGGGAGTAGAGAGCAGGCTAAAGGACCCTGCGTCTATCTAAACAACAACAGCTTAGAAAGGGAGGCTTCCTGCATGGATAAGTAGTTGGTTAAAAGATAAAAGTGAGAGCATCAAAGTATATGGTCAGTATTCATAGTAAAAGAGATCAAAAGTGGAGTTTCACAGTGGTCTGTCTGAGATATGTTTTCCAGTATATTTATAAATTATTTTGAAATGAGACCCAATAATGAGATGCCAGCGTGTGGTGGTGATACCATAAAATTAAGACTTAGCGGACAAAAGTTTGTTGTGAAGAACTGCTGCAGTCCCAGAGACCAGTGAAGCCCCTAAACAAACAATACAAACTGTGTCTACTCTTTGAAGGGAGTGAAAGAGAATATGCCAGGAGGGACATCTGCTGGTCCAAGATTATGTTGAGGGAGATGCCAGCTCTGTCACTTCACTATATGGCTCCCAGCTACAACTCCATCTGGTAATGGTTCAAGGGGCTTTGGGCTTGCATGTTCCAAGAGATCAATTGTCATGATGGAAGTGCCCAGGGGCCAGAAACCCTCCAGAAGCAATGTTAGGATGTATCAGTCAGTGTAGTAAAAGCATTAAGTCACATGAATGGCCAGAGAGCCACCCCTCTAAGGCTCTACCAACTTGTGCAGCTAGTTGCAGTGGTCACATTTATGAAACCATACTTTGCATATAGAACACAACTATCTCTGCATGGAGAGTCACAAACTCAGGCTTTGTTTTTCAGATTTCAGGAAGCCAACAATGAAGATGCTTACATTTTCCTCTTTATTTTTGTCATTATTTAAAATCTGTATCCAGTAATAAATCACAAAGAAAAGAAATACAAACTATGAAAGGAAAAAAATTTTGTTGCAAACAAAGTTCTACATTACCTTTAACATGTCCACAAAAAATTCAGTGAAGTAAAAAATCAGGATATGGCAAAAGTCTCAAATCAGACTTCTTTTCAACATGAATCACTGTGGAATGCATTGGGGTTTCAGCGGCAAAACTTTTAAAAGAAATTCCAGTTTTAAATATATAACAGCCTAATAGGTTGGAACAGTAATTCTTCCATCAAATTTAATGGGTACTTTTTAGATTTAATGTGTTTGTGACATTTTTGCAGACTCATATTTCTTTTGCTGTTTTCACATTGTAACAGTTACACCCCAGGGTACTCTTTGAAACTGTAACTGATGTAAAAACTTGACTGGCAGATTATTGTGCACAAAATATATGTTTCAGGACATTTTAAAGTATTTCTTGATGGAATCTGCTTTGTTCTCTATTAAGTTGTAGTTCATTTCTGTTATGTAAAAACATATTTTTGCACTGGGTGCAGTACCAAACACATTGCTTTATGTACTGTCTGTAAAATGTTAAATATTGCTTATGGCAGTATGACAGGTATCTAAAAATACAAGAGGAACATTTCTATTTTGGTAAACTGCCCAGATCTTCCACACAAATAGAATATTTAATAGTTTGGTGTGAAGATTACCGAAATGGAAATCATGCATAACAAACTAGCTTTGTTTCTTTGGGAAAATGACAACAAAAGCAGACAAAAGTAAAGAAGCATATATGATTCACTTGGATTCCAAGGAAGCTTTTAATCCAGTACGAAATACATTATTAATGAACAGGGTAAGAAGATAAGGAAGTAATTCTCAACTGGACAACAAACTGACTTGCTTTCAAAGTCAAGGAAAGGCCATAAATTTGAAAGGAAGATGACAAATGCAGAGAGCTTAGCATTAGATCTACATCTTCATCACAGTAAAGAACTGGACAACTGACAGAGCTTTAAGGAGTACAATTTCCCATGAACAGAAACAGGGACAACATAGTTTGAATTCAGTGGGGGAAAAAAGGTGGATATGTATATGCAATAAAAGTGAAAATTTATAATGTATAAAAGTAAGTATGCTAAAAGTTAGAATATTAAAAATTAATCAGGATTATTGCCTAAATTATGGGTTTTACTGAGCATGTCAAAGATCTTGTGGTGTTCAATAAAAGGCCTACAACATCAGCTAATGAGATAAATTATTATATTAAATTCTGTTCAAAATATTTGGTAAAAATAGTTACCATTTTTACCATGGTAACTATTTTTACCATGTAAAATAGTTACCATGGTAAAAAATTAATCATTCAATATCATTAATCAGTCAATATCTGGCAGCAGCTAGAAAGGACAAAAACTATATACAGAAGATGGAGAATGCTAAATCCAGACTCACAGTACAAAGGAGCAAGGCGAGAATTGAAAACTACAATATTGGGTTGAATCTGTTTCAGGAAGACAAGGATTAAGTTTTTTCCACCAGTTTACTTGTTTGTCTATCAGTGTACCGGTAATTATGCCAGCAGGCACATCAGTGACTGATGGAATTGAAAAATGAATTTTACTCTGAGAATTTTCCAGTCACTGCTAAAAAATCAGAAAGGGTAACAGAGGTAGAGGACAGCCCTTGTTGGAAGACTGCTGTGATATTTGGGAACAAGGAGAGATTTCCTGCACCGCATTTCAAAAGTGAATGTATTAAGCACTAAGTGATGTTCTTTGTTGCTATACTCTTTAACTAGTCCAGTATATGCTAAACTCATCACCAGTGTATATATCCATGCACTTTCAGTGCTGCAGTGTAAATTCTCCCCTCATCCACAAACTTTGTACTCAAGAACAGTGAGTGGAAGCAGAGCTATTGTTATCTAATCCTTGACTTCCATGAGTCACACAGGAGACATGGAGTCTCCCATCTTCATTTCAGTTTCCACATGCAGAAGAATGATTTAGACAAGACAGTCATAAACTAAAACACATGAAGTTCCACCTCACCATGAAGAAGAACATTAGACTGAGGGTAGCAGAGCACTGCCCAGGGAGGTTGTGGAGTCTCCTTCTCTGGAGAGGTTCAACCCACCTGGATTAGTTCCTGTATAACCTGCTTTAGGTGACCCTGCCTTGGCAGCGGACTCAGACCAGATGGTCTCCAGAGGTCCCTTCCAGCCCAAATGATTCTGTGATTCTGTGAAGATAAGGCAACAGCAAGTGTAAAGTACAATTCAAATGCAATCATACTCATTAGAATCAGGATAGTTTATTCTTTACACAACAGCTCCTAAATAAACATCTGACTGAAGCTGAAGAAAAGTGATGCTACTTCTGTTAACTAGATCACAGCAAAGCAGAGTAAAACCTGCACCTTTCCAGATGTTCTAGCCTGTTTCTCATCTTCTGAAACTCAGAGTCAATTCTGGTCACATAAAACTCATTCTGCACTCTTCACACTGCTTTTTCATGGATTTGTAATCTGAAGATCTTAGATCCCTGTATTCTGCAGCCTCAGGCCAAGCTAACTGAAATCTAGAGGATGAAGAATGTGAGGTTATGGCTTGAAAGAGACACTTCATTGCCAGCCTCCCTCAAAATAATATCTACCTGTATGACAGACAAAATTCTGGAGGGAGGGACACAATTCTTTCAGAAAAAAAGACAATCACACCTGGTCACTACCTTCTGCTTCATCTGCAAGACCAGCTACACAATAAAACAGACCCTTCCTCAATGACACAAACCAAAATGATGCATACCTATTTCCCCAGTATTTTTAGGGTAGAGGTTAAATGATACCATACCTCATTAGTGAAAGAATTAAAATACCAAGATGCTAAATGCAGTATAAGAAAATGAATAGAATAGAATAGAATAGAATAGAATAGAATAGAATAGAATAGAATAGAATAGAATAGAATAGAATAGAATAGAATAGGTTTTCTTTTCACAGTGAGTTCTAACCTTCACTACATAGAGCAATATCTTGCTACTGGAGCCAGATACCTATGGAGAAAATTGGATTGAAAGCAGTGATTGTGAGGGATCCTTCCTGACAGTTTTTTTTTGCTGGAGATCAAAGTACTGAGAAGAAAATAAACATTTTCCTTGTCCCATCTGAATCCTTCTCGCAGCAAAGGCATGAACTAATCTCTGCCATGCTGACCCATTTTGTGTTGGCATTTTTTAGCTTCTCTATCTTGTTAAACCTATCTAAGTGGATATGGACAATGCTCGTGGTTTTCTTTTATGATTCTTTTAAATTAGCCTGTGGGTGTACTTGCTTAACTCTTAACACATCTTAGATATTTTCATCATCTTACTGGGTGATGGTAATATAAAGGTGCTGTCAAATGTTCTGATGAATCTTAGATCTATACTTTATATCTAATATTTTCATAAAGAAATTTTCCTCAAAGACTTTCAGATATCCACCTTTGGTAGGTTTCCAGATTTTGTATCCACACATTAAGATGCAAACTATCCCTCCTTAAAGCAATCTCTTAACACTTCTTTTCATAATATTTTCAGCTTCTAACTTTTGAATGCTCATTTTGTAATACTAATAACCTTTTTTGGTAGAATATGTAAAATAGAGCAATCTGCAGTTAGCACAACTGGCATCAGAGGCATTATCCCTACTCTTGGTGAGTACAATGATGAATACAAATAGGCCCAATGCATTTGTCAATAGTTTCTTGGGATCCTGTTCTGGACAATTTTCCATTTAATTGTTTGCTTTATGAAGCTTTCAAGACATCCAGAAATTTTTTATAAGTCTTTCTAATAACTTGGAAGAAATACAATAATATATTTAATAGGAATGTATTGAATGAAGCTATGAAAATGAAATGAGAGTAGAAGCAGAAATGGAAGAAATCTCGTCACTGTATTATAAAAAAAAAAAAAGACTTACTGTGAGTTCCTTGCTTTATGTTATTATATTGAAAATAATTAATATATTATGTGTACTTACTGGTAGCTCATTTATAAGTAAATGGTCATCAGCTATGGTCTATATGGTGATCTTACATTATATATTAGCTCCTGCTCCACATCATCCAAATGTAAGCCTTAATCAATAAATCATCAATACCTCACTTCTTTATTCTATGGGATCTAAATTATGTAGCTTTATATACATATACATATATATAAAATGCCCAGCCTTTCCAAACCCATCAGAAGTAAACTTATTTCTAATCAGTAAAGATGCACATATCACTTGGGAGCTGTGACTAGTTCTATATACAGAGTAAGGAATTTGAATAGCATGAGATAAAATGGCAGAAGTTATTTATGTATTTGAACTTTGCAGCTTTAGAGCTTCGAAGATGAATGGAACTGGGTCTCATGTTTAGGCAATGGTTTTATTTTATTGGGAATTGTGCCCATGTGTCATGAGAATAGAGAATGCTCAAGATCTTAAATTTTAGAAGAGAAGAGAAATGGTATAAGTCTCTCTGAGGTGTAAGTTGATTCTCTATGAATTCTTGCAGTAATTTTAAAAGGACAGAATTATGAAATGCGTTACTACCACAAAGTATCTTCTCCTTCTTGAATTTGTAAGATTTGAAGTGATGGAGAGGAATGGTAAAACTTAATAAAAACAGTTTTTGTTTTCAATAAACTCCTTCCTTCAGGAAAGTGAGATGGTTAATGACAACAGTAAATGCTGAAGGTACAGCTTGACATACTTTGTGTAGTGGAAGTCATGTTGGGCTTGTAGGAGGCCTTAGGCTGAATGTTTAAGTACAGCCATACTTCACCCACAGGCTTGAATGTAAGTTCAGTTCACTTAGGAATTTAACTTTATTTCAAATCACAGGGAAAAAACCCACAACCTTTAAAACTTGTCACTATTACCCCTAAACTTATTTTAAAGGTGTCTTTTGAGAAGAAAACCTAACCCATTAATCTGAATGACAATTATTACTGTTCTCAAAATGAAACCACTTAAAGAATCTGGGTGTTCTTATGGAAAAGTTTAAAACTATTATACTTCAAATTAAATTTGAATGTATTACATATTGAGTTGCCTTCTTCTTTTCTCCCAACGATTTTAATTACTAGTACATTTGCATGAAAATAGGATCTTTACTTCTTGAAAGCTCATCAGCTCCTGCTGATTATTCTTCATTGTAGATATCACATGCAAAGGGTTAGATCTTTAGGTGAGGTAGAAGAAAGAGCAGATGTGCTTAGAAGAAAGGAAGTTTTTTATGCAAATACTATTTTTAATAAAACAGAAGAGGATAAAAAGTGAAAATACATGCTCTGAAAGCAAAATCCCAATATCTCTTCCAGGATACAGATGTCCCTCCAAACAAAAGTAATTTTAAATTTTAAAACTGAACATAAAACAAGAAAATACAATATGAAACCCTAAAGAATTTTACACCCTTGTTTACTCAAATTTCCCTTCTTGATACTCATGCCTTTATTGTACAAAAAGGAAATATGAGACCCAGGCCGTCAGATTCATTTAAACCCTCAAAATAAGACTTTTCCTACAAAAAGTTTCTAATTTTTGATGGTCCTTTCTGAAACAAATGGCTGATTTCTACCTTCACACTGTAAAAACCAACAGCCAAATGCTTATGTGAAGAAACTGTGAGCAGCCAATACTGAACGAACACAAACTATGAAGCAATTATTGGCTTCTCCATCTGCAGATCCAGTTGTTATGCAGTGGTGCAACTCTTTGAGGGACTTTGCACCACCACATATCTGTGCTTTCAAAGAAAACAAGAGGTATTTAACAGCATATTTAATATAAGACCCCTGCTTCTGCATCTTGATAATGTAGCTTGATTCCAGCTACCAACAAAACTGAGTATGCGAGAAGAGTAATGAGTCTGAGCTGTATTTGCGCTACAGGAAAAGCTATCAAAGGCTCACACACTGCTCTGCTTTAAAAGTGCTATTGTGCTCTACTAAATTTTATTGAATATTAACTGGTCTTTAGATAGCTCTGGCTATTGAGATAATAAATGTGGCAGTTATGTTTGACAATCATTGGAACTGCCTGCAGCCTATCTGGGAAGCACCCTGAAGTTCATCACACTCCAGGCACCAGACTGGTGATGACAGTAAATGAGCTGTTATTCATCAGGTATTCCAAAGCTGTGCACAAAAATTTGGCTCTGTAAATGTTTTGGAATGACAAAAGGGCACTAATGACTGTCATGGCCAGATCCCCAGACTGTGTAGGGTAAACTATGGGCAGCAGTGCCTCCCTTATAAGAGAGGGTACCACTGGAAAGGGGAAGGGGAAGGAAAAAAGAAAGGGGAAAGGATACAGTGTTGGGTTTATAACATGAGTTCTGCTAAGAAAAACACATCTTCGTCAAAGCTCCGGAAGTGGTACTTAGCCTCATTTCTCCTGGTACAGAAAATGGCACAGAGCAGAGGTAAGGCCCAGAGAGTATTTTACCTGCAGCCAGGAAATATTGACAATGCACTCAGATACTTGGATTCAAATCTGCAAAACAAATGAATTGCTACTAATAAAAACAAAGCACAGATTCCCTTTTACATTGTTTTATCCTGTTTAAAAGACAAACATTTGCACGCTGCAAGCCTCAAATGGATAAATGCTACCATGAGAACTTACAAGCCATCTGCTAGCTTCCTAATGAAGCCAGTAACTATTATTGTTTACAGTTGAACACCGGGGGTCATGTGTATTTGCTGTAATGAAAGAATCAATGCATCACTGCAGATGCTAAAAGAGAACTTTTTTTTCCAGACGGCTAATTATAAATACAATAAAGTAGCAAATTAAAAAAAAATCTGTTCATTTCCATAGAGAAATAGTGCTTGGCACACCAATTGCAAAACACAGCACTGCTCTGTTTTCTAGTAGTCTCCACTTGACAGGCTCAGCGCACAGAAACAGAATCACAAAAAGTTACTCTTCAATACTTAACAAATAGCCTATCACCGAGGGGTTCTTAGCCCCTAATGCTCTAATCTTTACAAACCTCCTACATTATTTAATTGTATTGTTTATCTGAATGTAATGATGAAGTGTGCATTAGCAGATATCTCTCTGTTGCTCTTTCACTCTGTTTTTCTTGCTCAAAGAAGACACATGATATATGAAAACTTGGTTGAGCTATTTAAAACATCCTGAAGTTTCTAGGCTTTTTCAAATGTTTGTTGAAAAGAAATTGATGCACAGCAGTAATACAATTAATTTCTAGCTTATGATTTAATCACACAAAAAAGAATACACTTACAAAATCTGACAAACTAATATTAATTCCAAACATTTAGCAAAACCAAAAAGTGACAAACAGCTGGACCTTCATACATGATGGAACTCTACATTTCACTGAAAACAAGCCATTAATTTTAAAATTTTATTAATGGCCTTCATTTTCTGTAAAAATACTATCTTAATTTCAGGAAATTTCCTAAATCCTGTGAACCAAGAGACCTTACTTGCCTTGCTGAATCAAAAACCTGCAAGTGACTCCTCATTACCCTCTGATACCATCAAGGCCATGACACAGCCTTCTTGCAACTTGTGCTCTCCTCATGCCACTTGCAACATACCAAGACCTACATATCTATCATATGGGTAAAATGCAGTAAAACATAGAGGCTAGATGGGATGCAATAAACAGGAAACCTGCTTTATTGTAGGCCTCAAATCAATTTGTTCCCTTTCTTCCCCATAGGAAAGAAAGGGAACAAATAATATTCCACCTTTAAAATAATAAATACTTGAAGCAGGTTGTACTCAAGGCAGAAATAAAGCAAGCTGTCAGCAGGAGAATTCTGTCTCTTTTAAAATTTTCTTTTCATCTTGTGGCCTATGAGAGCTAACACTAGTAGAGCAGAGCGGAAGAGCTCATTAACGAGGTCAGAGAACCCACAGGAGCACCACTGTATTGACAGATGTGTTAAGTATGACACTTGGGCACACTGCTGCATCCTGCCAATCCTGCATATCACCTGCTCCCTGCTCCCAGCCTCACATGCCTGCTTGGCTAGACGTCACTGACTGTGGGAGTGCAGGGGCTGGGAGCTCCAAGGAGAGAGCCCACTGCAAGCCCTGGCCGAGGTCCCCTCTGTCCAATTGTTGCACCCTGTGCCCAGCAACATGGGCAAACCTCTGGTGTGAACTGCCACGTGTTTTCCTGAGGAATGCATGTATCACCAGGAAGTGGCCTGAGATGCTGGGTTAAGAGAAGATGGAGGGGCCTCCTTAGTACCCAAAGCTTTGCTTTGCATTGCCTTCTTTTGCCTTGCCTGACTTGGCCTTGCTTTGCCGAGCTTTGCTTTGCTTTGCTTTCGTAGACCTCACTGAACTCTCCCAGACAAAATCAGTAAAAAGAGCTGAGTGACTGGAGCAGAGAAGAGGATGAAGAGAGTAATTGCCCTAGTTTCAGCTGGGATACAGTCAATTTTCTTCTTAGTAGCTGGTACAGTGCTGTGTTTTGGTTTAGGATGAGAATAATGTTGATAACACACTGATGTTTAAGTTGTTGCTGAGCAGTGTTTACACCGAGCCATGGAATTTTCAGCTTTTCACCACACCCCACCAGTCAGAAAACTGGGAACAAGAAGCCATGAGGGGACACAGCTGGTACAGCTGACCCAAACTGGCCAAAGCATATGGCATCATGCTCAGTATATAAACTAGGGGAAAACTGGACAGGGGTCACTGCTCAAGAGCTGGCTGCACATTGATCAGGATGAGGTGAGCAATTGTACTGTTCATCACTTGTTTTGTATACTATTATTATTATAATAAATATTATTTCCCCTCCTTTTTCTGTCCTATTGAACTGCCCTCATCTCAACCCATAATTATTTTTTTTTTTCTCCCCCAGTTCTCTCTCCCATCTCCATGGCAGAAGGTTGGTGAGCAAGTGTCTGTGTGGTGCTTGGTTGCCTGCTTGGTTGAACCACAATGACCCACCCAACATGGGGCACAAAGGGCAAATGCAACAGGAGATCAGACTGAGATGTGTTAAAACAAATTTGCTATAAGCATTTATGAAATTGTTTAATAGTTGCTGGTCACAATATTGACTTAATTCCTATAAGAGCTGTTGTTCTCAGGGTTGTCTTGTAACACTTTATTTGCTGTGTATGTTCCCTGTTGTGCTGTTTATCACCTCTGCGGCCTGGATTAAGGGTATAATTTTGTTGTACTTTGTAACACTGGTTTATGATAGGATAAAATCACTGGCCATGAAACTAATGTAGTATTTTTACTCAGCATTACCATCATCTCAGTACTTTGGGAGCCATCTCAGAACTATTAATTATTAATAATTACACTCTTTACCTCTTCAACTCAGAGTGCTAATCTGTGGGGAACACAAGGGAGGACACTTTCTCCTGCTCCTCCACCTTTCCTTTCTCCTTCACCTTCCCATTCTCCTCCAGGCTAGTTAAAACAGCTCTTGAAAAATTTTTATATCCTCAGGATGTTCAGACCAGCATATTCCTTTTGATATGTCTCCTACTCCTGAAGATGTTTCAGGTTATGTTTAAACAACGATTTAAGAATACCACCCAGAGATCTCCCCCAAGCCTGGATAGTTATGGCAGGGTATGGGAGATAGTAAGAGCAAGTACCTCGGACAGTGCAAACCTCCAATGTTTCAGAACTTCCATTTCTGAACAAGGGGAGAATACTGAATAATTAGTAAAATATTTGGAAAAATTATGCCATCACCCTGACCATTCCAGAGAGATACAAATCACTGCAACATGCTGGGGACTGGACCGGGCCAACCAAACCCTGCTCATCACTACTCAGCACCTGCAAGGGGAAAAGAAAGTGTTTGGATCTGATGAGAAAAGAACAGGTATAGCAGCGATTCCAACGTCTGCAACCTGCACTACAGCTACTCCAATCCCCCTGACAGGCTTGAGTAGACACAGGCACGTGGCTACTCCAACCCCAGTGACTGCCACAGCTACTCCAACCGCCATGACAAGCACTGCAGCTGAACTATTGAACCAATCCTTGCCACTATCAGTCGCCCAATACACAAGTAGAAATGTTGGAAGCAAAACTCATCTAGAAAATGAAGAAACTCTTTCCTTACTAAGGCAAGAAGTGACAAGCAGACTACTCCAGAGCAGGACCATCAGGAGAACATGAGAAAGAAGATGCAGGACTCATAAAGGAGAGGGTAACCTATCCCCAGGTGAAATGCGAGATACATGAAAAGATTTCAGCCATCATCCAGGTGAGTGCATTGTCACCTCACAGCTTTGCTGCTGAGATAACCCTGAAATTAGAAGGTAGGAAAGCCAGACAGCTGGGATCCTTTTCTAGGGAAGAGGGCATTGACAGTGCAGTAGGAAAGGGGACACAAGTATTCAGCTTCTGGAGCTGACACCTGTCAGGCCCTAGGAAAAGGTATCCCTTCAAGAAAGCTGCTGTATAGCACTCAGACAAATGGAGAAAGGTATGTGTGGAAGTTCATACCAAGCTCAACAACATTGCATGCCAAGTCATTGTCAGTAATGACCTAGAGAGACAGAGAGGGACAAACAGTGGGTGAATTGCCTGTCCAGCTCCAGCAATATGCTCCAGCAAAACTGAGCCCTGTCCGGTTTTCCCCTAGTTTATATACTGAGCATGATGCCATATGCAAAATGAAGAAAGTATCTCTGCCTCATTATGGACCTACGCCTCAGCTGTGGAGAAACTGCCCAAAAAACTGTCCTGTGAATTCCAGCAATTCATATATTCTACTCCCCACCACTATGGACCAGTATCTCAGCTACAAGGACTCTGCTCAAAAGAGATGACAGAGTGACTACACACCATGGGTCACCCCATGGCTTTATCTGCATGAATTCAGAGAGGACATGAGGAAAACCAACCTCAACCCTAGAGAGACAGATATGTGAGTTACAAGAGTGCTCAGTATATAAACTAAAGGGAAAGAAGGCCAAGGGCCACTACTTGGGAACTGGCTGGACATCTGTCAGTGGGTGGTGAGCAATTGCATTGTGCACCACTTGTTTTGTATATTCCAATTCTCCTTCTATTATTATTATCATCATCATTATCATCATCATCATTATTCCTTTCTTTTCTGTTCTATTAAATTGTCTTTATTGCAGCCCATTAATTTTAGCTTTTTTCCCCCCAGTTCTCTTCCCCATTCCAGTGGCAGGGGGACAGTGAGCAAACAGCTGTGTGGTGTTCAGCTGCCTGCCAGATTAAACCACAACAATAATTTAATTTCAGTTCCTACTCTGACAACGTTTCCATCTTCATGAACTTAGGTGAGTAACTTAATTTATAAGTCTTAAGTCTCTATTTCATAACATGTCTGAGATAATACTTTCTTCCCCTTACCATAGGCAAATGTCTGTGAACATACTTGCTTCCCCAAATTACAGGAGAGTCAGTTGCAAGAATGAATTAGTTAATGTTTGCAAAGTGCTCTGAAGGTAGAAGCACTCTATAAATGCTAGTTATTAAATCAAAGGTTTATCTGACTCTATTACCAAACCACTAATAAAATAAGTTACATAGCTGTTGCAGGTTGGAAAAAGCCCTTTTACTGTCTAAAAGATATAAAGGTTTTAATTAGTAAATATTTTTAATGCACTTTGCTGAGGAAAAAAATGCTAACTGTTAATACAGGTTTTCCCTAATGTAAATGGCTACAAAATATGAACTCCTGGATGCTACTCTAACTTCTGCATATATTATCTAAAGTTTTGTCCCATGGCAACAATATTTTTATTTGAGAAACAATTTTGGTAATATTTATGAAAAAAATCGTGCTTATGTTTGTCAAATAAATGTTTGGATGTAGCAAGAAATTAAAGGTATCATTCTTAGTAGAGAATAACAAAACCTAATGTATTGTCAAATTATACATATATACGCTTACCACTATTTTTGCCATTTAACTTAAAATCATATTTTACTAAGTTTCCAAGCTTCTGCTGGTTCACAAGGCTCAGCTCTTCCAAACACTGTACCGTATCTGCACATAGGTGTCCTGTTATCTACATGTGATCACAGCAGCAAAAAAACTCTAATCTTTTTAGCTTAAAATCCAAGCAGGCAAACAGAGTTGAAAACTTCTCTGTATAGGCAGTTAGAAAGATTGAATTCTGAAAGTGCCTCAAATCTTCTGAAACACTGTAGATCTCTAGCTTTGCACAGTTTGATCCTGCCAGGAGAAACCTTCTGCTCACCTGCTTGTGACACTTGTTTCCCCTCTGGATGTAATAATATAAACTTGGGTATAATAATAACAATATGTTGATTTATTGGGTGTAATAATTAATGTACTAACACAACTGGTTCTGACGCATCCCCTTCCTACATACATTTTTGATGTACACTTTCTTGTAGAGCCTTCCAAATGATATTATTGTTCTTGTTATTGGTATTGGCATTATTATTATTATTATTATTATTATTATTATTATTATTATTATTATTATTATTATTATTATTACTACTATTAATATTACTATTACTATTATTTCTTCTTCAAAATTATCAGATAGTGAGCAGTATTTCCCAAGTAGCCGGACTAGTGGAAAGGAATTTGAAAGTATATCACAATAATCTTATTCCCTGTTGTAATGTCTGCCTGTGACTGTAGAAAATCAGAAACCTTGAGCCGAAAAAGTCCTATTAGTCTGCTTTGGTGAAAGAGAAGAAGTGTGACAAAATGCTCTCTACTTAAAGCTCTGCTGATTGCAGGAAGATAAGGATGCAGCCAGCCAGACCCATTCAGTGAAGCAATGCAGCCTAGCTGCTGGGGCCCTTTTCTTCAGTCCAGCCGACAAAAAAACTCAGCAGGAAGGAGGGGTCTAGGTGCTGCTCCTATTGAAATCAAGGGCCTGCAGCTTTCCAATGCCACAGACTGGTGACTCCAAAACACCCAAACACCCCTGGGAAAGGTGGGAATATATGTTCATTAATTTGAGCCATAAATCATAACTTCATACGGCAGAAAAATGTTCAGAAAATGATATCCTGCAGTAAAAGGTTATGTCCATTTCTGTGCTCATGCTATAGCTCTTCCAGGCAGATGGGGAGTCAGAGCAGGGATGCCAAATCTTTATCTTGCATTGATTTGTCTAGATGTCCCTGAAGGAAAGGTGACTGAGATTTTCTGGCAAGGAGGCAGAGTTCAGGGCTGAGGACAGGAAGGCCCATCTAGGAATAGATGGGAAATGAAAAGTGTCCAGGAGATTTGTCAAAATGTTAAAGGGGCCCTCAGCAAAAGAAACTTAAGATTACTGAATTTCTCTAAGCCCAGGGGTTTTTGATTGTGTTTTCTTGGGTTGCAAATTTACTTTATAAACAAAAAATTATTATATCTTTACAGAACAATTTAGACTACCTAATAAAAAGTTCAAATTATTTTGTGGTTAGTCAAAAATTACACATTGTGAAATAAATTGTCAAAGACATAAAGCAAGACTAGTAGGGCTGAAGTAAGGAGGTCTTAATGATATTTATGTTGTTATCACTATAACTATTAGCCCTTATTTTTAAAAAATCACAGAAAACTATGGGGCCATTCTGGAGAAAGCTTATGGATTTTAAGATTAATGGATGGTATTAAGATTATATTAAAATTTGCAAAAAGAAAATAAGAATCCATTTTAAAAATTATTTTTAATACTACATGAATGAAATTAAAATGGTTTCAAATAAAATAAAGGTATATACAAATCCTTGCTTGGAAAACCTTAACATGTATGTCAGCTTCCTCAGAATAATTCTGATGGCATCAGAGCTCAAAAATAGAGATCTACTTTGAGTCCTGTATTTTGACTTTGTGTAGTTTAGTTTTTCACATTCTGGTATCACAATAGATTTTGTTCCATTCATGGATAGCAACAACATAATTAGACATAATGCAGAGGAAAAAAGGCAGACATGGTCAAGAAATACTTCTGTTTTGTAGCTGGACAAAAGGCACATTACATATTAATAAATGATGAAAATAAAATACTGCCTGACAATAAATTATGAAAAAATGGGAGATGGCACTGGAATGGGTTGAACTTTGGAATATGATGTCAAAAGCAAACAAAAGGGATTCAATAGGGAAAAAAAAAAAGTGTTATTTAGGGAAGAAGTATGCAGGTTATCAGTAGAGGAGGGTGCCCTTTGTCCTGGGAATCTGTCTCAGAAGATGAGCTTCAGTCACAGCAGCAATTCTCAGACAGAAGCTCATCCCAATGAGGTGGTGTAACAGAAAGAATTAATCCAGTTTATGGCAAAATAAAATGGAAACTGTAGCAGAGGGGGATAGATGCTTCCTATCTCCGTGTCTGGTATACGTGTGACTACTGATGGGGTGTTATTTCTGACATTTCAAAGAGAAAAGAGCTCCTTTAACTGAAGTCAGAAGAGAAAAATGAAAATTATTAAGTGACTGGGAAGTGGACTTTACAGGGAAAACTTACCAAAAAAGAGATTAAGAAGTTATTTGATCATATTATGTACACTTGCAAAATAGAAATATTAATTTCCACTTTTTCAGGATGAGATTTAAACACATTTGATAAAATACAAGAGTGAAGAATTCTGTTATGGAAATGGTATACCTATGCTGAATTCTGGTATATATAAATTAAAATCTATGGAGGTTTTAGGATGCAAAAATCCCCTGCTTGATTTGTTTCAATTAAAAATTCAACAGTTACTAACATTCAGTTCTTTGGGTTTCTTGGAATCATTTGAAGGCACCCCCCCTACGTGGTTCAGTATTCCATTACCCTTGCTTAGTTTAGCAATGTAGTTTTCTTCCTACTGGTTACATGTCTGCTTTCAAGAAAGTCTGTTCCTGTGACTTGTCCCAGAACAATTTGCTTATAGAGGTATTCATTAAAAATATTAATAACCAAACTACACATTGAGATAATCTCAGATTTAAGAAATCATCCAAGTTACAATTCAAGTGGATTATATGCCAGTGTTGGTCAGGAAAAGCAAGGCTTTCCAGAGCTAAAGAAGCCCTGTCATACCCTGGAATTGACACTGTTTGCACTGCACTCAGGCTGGATGCCATTTGGAATACGGGATCAGGTTAAGAATTGAAATCACTGGACTAGCAGGACTTTGTGTGGTGCTGCAAAAGTATCAACTGTCAAATACTGCAGCAGAGAAAACAAAGTTTTGATGGGCTCATTACCCCTTGTCCTTTATCCATCATAGCTTGGCTTTGGTTTTATTCACTCATGCTATTTCTTAGTTTTCTACAGGTCCTTCAGTTCAGTATTTGACATGGTTTCAAAAAATATGACATGACAAAACCTCATAATTATTCTGTCATGATGGTTTTGTATATTTAAACATATGAATCCTCTGTAAATAAGTAAAAGGTTATGAAAAAGAATTTTAGCTCTGCAGTCTGTTTGGTTTTTTTATTTTACTTTGATTTGGAAATGTCATGGTTCACTGCAAGCTCACTAGAGTGAGTTTAATGGATTAGAATATATTATTAAAATGAGACTGCCAGAGATGTATATTGCACAGATGTGGAATACTGTGAATGTGTTACTGTAAACTCTGCGGCATTAAAAGGCAGTGTACCATTATCTTTTCTTTCTTGCCTTATAGGATTACGGGCAGGAACAACACTGCAAGTTCGCTACAGTGGGAAAGTTTTATCTATTTTCAGCTTTTCTTCATTTATGTTGATACATCAAAAAAGAGCTCTTAAAGATAAATATATAAAAGCATTACTCTTTCATGTGGTATTATGGACAAAATGTGCATATATGTGCTTTGGAGATTTTTATGCTATTTTTTGATTTTTTGTTTTCTGAAACATGATTTAAGGATTTAAGGATTTTTTACTTCATTCAAGAAAATCTCTTTCCATAAACAACTCATTATCTTCTCCTTCCTTGCCTCAGGGTACTTCCTTGTCTCTTCTACCCAAAATAAACCAAAACAATCTTGTGTTAGATTGCCCATGATCTATGAAAACCATCTAAAAATTTAAAAGTCTGGTTTTAATTGGACAGATCTTTTTTTTCTCTTAACAGCATCTTGGCACCTGTGATTAGCGATGTCACAGGTAGCTTGAGAACAGCTCATTCCCTGAAAACACTGTAGAAGGCACACCAATCGGAACGGTGTCAACAGCCCTCAATCTCCAGTTGCTGCTTCTTAGTCATAGAATAAGCTGAGTTGGAAGGGATTCACAAGGATCATTGACTCCAGCTCCTGGCCCTGCACAGGAGAACCCCAAGAATCACATTATGCATCTGGGAATGTTGTCCAAATGCTTCTTTAACTCTATGGAACCACGGAGTCTCCTTCTAGTTCTCACTGCTAGAGTGGCAATTGGTGCTGCTCTGAGGCCACTGCAGGATGCGCAGCATATTCCCCTTCACTCAGCGCCCTTCCCGCGCAGAACCCAAGCTAAGAACTCCTGTTTTGACTTTGACTCTGTTGTTCTGGCTGAGTGGAATGGTTTAAATGACAGCCCCAGCCACTGACTCGAACAGCAGATGTCACTGTTGGCAGCATGGTCCTTTGCCGCCTGCGCACAGCAGCCTGTAGAGAGGGACCACAGCCACTTACAAGACTCTTCCAAGAAGTGGGGATCCTCCAGAGAAGGGAGCAGCAAGGTTGGCATAGGTATGACAGTACACATTGGGGGGCACAGTGACCACCAGTGATAGATCAAAAATCACCATGAATCCTGGTTTAAGTAGAGGGGGTGAAACTAGATGGAAGTTGTACCTCGTTCTGTATTTTGAAGATACACTCCACTTTATTTCCTTGGGGTGGAAGACCTAATTATGCAATCTAAAAGAAATGCCCAAACTTATTGTTTCTGTCTTCCTGGAACAGAAAGCACACTGCTGTGTGAGAGCATTGCACTTCTTTCCCAATTATGTTTGGGAAAAAAGGTGTCCATGTTAAGTAATCATAGAATTTCTGAACCAGTATTTGAAAACACCATTTTTCTTCTTTATATTAACCCCCGCAAAACTTCAATTTGTTTCAATTACTGAACATGGCATATTGAATTGTACAGTCACATATTAATGCTTCTGTAGAAGAACCAGGGTCTTTTATGAGTGATGATGTCCACAACACCACTGACAGCTGAGAGACCAGAATCTTGAGACAGTTTATCATTTGTTCTGATTGTCTAGATAGACTAAAAGCAAAGCACCACTGATTCCAAACATCCAGTTGCTTGCTTGCCAGGACACCTCTGGCCTACAGTTCAAGCAGGTAGTTCGCAGTTCAGCAGATTCTTTGGTTTGGTATGTTTGATTTAAAAGGCAATCTTTAAAATCTTTAAACCCTTTAAAGATGTGGAGAAATGAGCAAACAGGAATATCACGAAGTTCAGCAAAAAACCCCAAACAAACAAGGTCCTGTACCTGAGGAGGAATAACCTCAAGCACCAGTACACACTCCAGGCCAAGCTGATCCTTGGTGATACAAGGTGACCAAGGAAGGTGATCCTTGTCCTCTGCTCAGCACTGGTCACATCTAGCATGCTGGGTACAATGATGGGCTGCCTTGTGCAAGAGTCCAGCAAAGCACCACACAAGGATGATTAAGGGACTGGAGTAACTCACACATGAGTAAAGACTGAGCGAGTAGGAATCTTAAGCCTGGTGAAGAAAAGGCTCAGTTGTATATAATAAATGTACAGAAATGCCTGAAGAGAGGGTGCAAAGAAGATGGAGCCAGGCTCTTTTCAGTGGTGCTCAGTGACAGGATCAGAGGCAATGGTCACAAACTGAGACAAGGAGTTTCCCTCTGAACATCATGAAACATCTTTTTCCTGTGAGGGTGACCAAGCAGTGGAGCAGGTTGACCTGAGAGGCTGGGGAATCTCCATCCTTGGAGATACTAAAAAGAATGCCTGGACATGATCCTGGGCAATTGTCTCTAGGGGGCCCTGTGTAATCAGATTGAACAGTATGACCTCCAGATAACACCCATCCAACCTCTATCATCCTGTAATCCTATGATTCCTTTGGTGTAAGCATCAACTATATATCCTTTTGCTTTCACCTTTACAGAACAGCTGATAATCAGCAACAGCTCTGACATTTCATAGCCCAAGGATTATGCATTATTTAATACTTCAACTTTGCAGACTTTGACTAGATTCAAAATATTTTTTTAATTCTTGCTCAGTGTTAGCTTTTTATGGTGTTGGAAGATGCTTGACCATATGAAATTGATAACTTTCACACATATTTTACCTGGGAATAAGATACCAAAAAAAGGCATTTTTGTATGAATTATAATGTTTTCCTTGTGATAATAAAGCTTATCCCAAGCATCTCTGAGATCACATATTGAACATAAAACTGACATAATTCAGTTCAATAGATTCAGTTCAGGAGCCGAAAGCACGCAACATTCTAATGCCTACTCCATTTCATATAGGTACTTTTTACTCCATCTTGTCACTTAACACAATTCTTTTTTTGATGCTCACTGAAAAATGGACATAATATCATGCTGTGTTCTTCAAACTGTTTCAATCCTCCAAAAAGTGCAAACATTGGGATTCTGGGTTTTGGATAACCAGACTAGAAAGAAAATTGCCATGGAATGATTCATACAATTCAGCAACATCTCTAGCAGTCTAGAAGTGCAAAATCATGGTATTGATGAATCAGTTCCATTTTTGTTATAAATTTGCACATATTGATTTTATTTTTAGAGCATGGTTTTTAGCCTCACTTAGCAATAAGATAGGATTGAAGTTCCTTTGTTATTGGCTAGGTCAGAACCTCGGATTCATGCAAAGAAACTGTATTTTTGAGGGGAAAGAAGAGATGAAAAGTGGGTAAAGGGGAAAAGAAGCACTTTTTAAAAATATATATTAGTTTGGCAAGTCCATGCTTCTTTGCATTTAAAATACAATATTTCATTTGTTAGAAGAAAGGTTCCCTAAACCTCACCATCAGTCAGAGAATCATTTTTTCTTTTGTAATGCAGGTGTTAAATACTCTATTAGTCCAGTCTACTTCACTCACTGCACAGTGTTCCTGAAAGTGTACGGATAATACAGAGAAGGAACGTACTTCAGGATGCTATTGCTAAAACATGACATTTCATGTTTCATCTGTTCCCCCCCTTAGATACAACACAGCAAACGTACTCTAAGTGATTTCTTCTGGCTGAGGTGGGAACACAACTCCTTGCAACACTAGAGAGGGACTATTCAAAGCATTAGCTCTGTAAACCCGTGAACTTGAATACTAATTCATAAAATATCTTAAATACTTCAAGAAATTAACTGCTGTTCACTGCCAAATGAGCTTTTATTGAGAAGTTCCTCCATTCTTCCCTTCATGCCAATGAGTAGTAATCCTCTATTGCTGGCCAGCTTCTTTCTTACATGTGGCCAAAAGAGAGGACCAGGGTCTTGGGACCCTTCCTGGCTAACCAGACAAGCTTTGTGGTTTTCCAAAGCCATTAGGCAGCAGCGAATATACAGAGTAATTCCACAGATATGACGAAATGTAGGAAACCTAAATGTGTGTACAAGTATCAGAAATACACAAAAGAAGCAGTGAGAATGTTACTATGGGAGGTTTAATACCAAGACTGCATCAAGAATCTTTTGGGAATATGCAACAGACACTAATTTGAACCTCATCAGTCCTAGGGATTTTGGAACAACCAAAATTCTCCATCTTTTTTTCTCTTTGTCCACAGAAATTTCAGCAGTATGAATCAGACTTAACAGAACTGAATGCTAAGTCAGGTTAATGAGTGGCTTGGGGTGAGTTTGAGAAGATTTTACCATGAAAACATTGCTCACATTTCCATAGCTAACTTTGAGGCAAAGCTCATATCATTTCCATTCAAAACTTTTAATTTTCTACTCTAAACTTTTAATCAGACTAACATTATTTTAAAATGATTCTCTGTGTTTACTTTCAGATTCATAGCATGTCTTGACTGGAGACATGTGATTCCTCAGTACTTTCTCCTGTGCATGCCTGAAAGCAAAAAAAAAAAAAAAAAAGAGGCCAAAATTCTGAAAAAAAAAGGGTAGTATATTAATTTGAAGCAGAACCTGGCATAGTCTTTTTTCACTGATACTCTGGGAAACCTTTTTAGATCTGTCTAAGCAGCAAGCTGTTCAAATGGATGTAAGTGAATAGAGCAGGCTTTGGAATAACAAGAAAAGCTGGATGAGCATAAACATTATCTGGCTCCATCGATTCTGCAGAGCTTCATCATAAATTCAAACAGAAACAGTATTATTCAAAGATCTTTTACTGTCAGATGTATACATGCATCAGAAGCTGACAACAGTAAAAGCAGCACTCCTCCTCCTTTCCTCCCTCATGCATGTATAAAGCTTTTCTTTGCAGGACTTTTTAAACACTTTTTAAAAGTAAAAATCTTGCTCTATATGGAAGAATTTTTTGGTGTGTGCTTTTTTCTCTGAAAACATAGCTGTCAGATAAAATTCACCATTATTAAATTAACAAATATTTATAATGCTGATAAAACTGATTACTTTTTAGAGTTCTACAGTAGCTACACATGACAGAAGTCAGACTTGAACATATTTGGTGGTTTAAGTGTTCGAAAAATCCCAATGTAACCAATATATATTTTCAAATATTTTTGTCAGATGCTTCTAGAAATTAATTCTGTTGCCATATTTCATAATTCATTCTATACTCAAAATCTGTGCGCAAGCAGTGAAAGCTGAACTATGGAAATTTTCAGGGAAACTGCTGCAGCTCCTGCTTCAGAGCCATTTGTGGATAGTACAAGTCAGAACTGTAGCAGCACATTTCACCAGGGATTACACTCCAGTGGATCATCAAATTAAGGGAGTCTCCTATTAGGGAAGGACAAGGTACAAACACAGGTTTATTTGATCACAGTCAGTTCCAGGAACAGCCTTATTATGAAAGAAGCAGCAAGCAGAGAGTATCAGGAGATTAACTACATTAGCAAAGACTGGAGTGGTATGTTTCTTGTTATGTGACAGGATACAAGTATAGGCCTTTGAAGACCTCCTTTGGATACAGCCATTTCTATACTTGTGTCCTGAATTTTCACATAGACATTTTTTCTTTTAGTCAACACAAAAGTTATGATTATAATTCCCTTTAGCTCAATTCTTCACCTATGCACTCCTCACCATGGGAATTTCTTCAGGCCACTTAAACACGCATATGCAAAGCAATAGATAGGAATGATTAGCTCTTTCACATTGATTACCTCATTATTTATCATATTTTCTGATAGATACTTAAATCATGCCATAGCTAGATTGTTCTGTGCTTTTGGACACCTTATTCATATGAACCCTTCTGTGTTTTGAATAAAGCATGCTTACATCTTCTGAACTATGCTGTCTTATGTAATTAAGCCAAACAATCTGTGGTATGCTGTCAGCTGACAATGTCAGCACAACACGCCAGGCAGGTTATCAGTTGAAGTGCAGGAGGTATACTTGAAAAAATACCTTCAAAAGCCATATGTTCTCACTGGCAATATTAAAGGTCTGTTTACACAAATAACACTTACTTTTTGTCCATCTGATGTCAAGCACTGTCATGCCTAAGTAGTCCTAAACTGGCATTCTGGACTGAAGACTCTAACAATGGATGGAAACACAATGAAGTACTCAAACAATGGAAAATAGAGCGAGGAAGGGGAGAGCAAAACACCATGCAGCAGTTTATACTTCAGTGTCAGCACATCTGTATATAGACACACAAGCATATATGTAAAAATTAGACAATTATGCAATGACTGAAGTGTATTCATTTCCAAAATTTAAGAACTACAGTTTCCATTTATTTATGAGAATTAAAATATTGATATCTTCTTATGACAAGTATTACATTGGTAAAGATGGTTATAACTCAGATCCACATCCATGTGGATCTCATCTGACCAATAATCAAAGATGTGGGTCTGCCTGCCTTGGTGGTGACAGAGAGTAGGAGCTGAGTACTCCCTCAGGTGCCATGACTGCCTTCAGAGGAAGTATTGACACATGATGTTCCAGTTTTGTCTTGGTATTACAGATTTTCTAATTTTATTATTCCTTTTGTGTGAATTATTTAGGGACTAGGAGTACAGGAATGTGGCTGTATAACAGGCCTGCTTTTTCAAGATGAAAAAGGCTATATTGTTATAAAAGCTCCTGGGTAACGCCAAAGATCAGTAACTGGCAGTTGGTTTCAGAAAGAAATGTCCTCTATAGATTTTTATCAAGTCACATATTGAAATGTCTTATTGATAATGTAAAATGAACTTTAAAATGGAAAAGGAAATTCAGTTTATCCTGTCGCACAACCACCGCATGTAATTTCTCACTATAGGGCAACACCTACAAATAAATTGTAAATTTGAGTAGACCGTTTAAAAGCACACAAACTAAATGCTTGGTAAATGTGGGGATGCTTTTTTACTGATGGACAAGAAAACTGGCCCTTAAAAATGAAAAAGCTCATTGAAACAATATTGTCAATGAAAATAAATGCATCTGTCTCTTTAATAGGTTTTGGTCCTACTGCATTCCCTAAGCAGCTCAACTCTTTTGGATACCCAGAAGTTAGCACAGCTCAGTTTTTCTCCACTGTTAACTACCAAGACCTTACTTCATGTATGAAGTACAGTTAATGTACAGTTCCACTGCACATTACCTTAGACATCAAAATCTTCAAAAAGGACTGGCATACGGGACATCTGGCAACAAGATTGCCCAATAAAATAAATAGAATGACCAAAATAATGCAGATCTTATCTGTACCACACTGGCAATTAGCTAAATTAAAATAACATCTTGGTGGTACATTTTTCTATTTAGGAGCAGACCCAACAGTAGGACTTAGATAGCTGCAAATGAGTTACTTCAATGCTTGTCAGATATGTGTCCTCTGAAGTGGAATCCAAAAACTTGTTATGCACAGAACAAGTCTAGTACTTAATAAGGGTATATTGCCCCAGAAGAATAATTTATAGAGCTGAATACTAGAAAGCTATAATGGAGGAGATAAACAAACGTTAGAAAAAAAAAACCAAACCAAAACCACCCCCCCTCCCCCAAAAAAAAACCAAAACACAAACAAAAGAAACCCCAACAACAACAACAACAAAACCACCACAAAACCAGCTCTGGGTTTGAGACTTCCTCTCCCAGGAAAATCTTGTAACTTAAAACCAGTAACTTTAAATGAAAAGAAATGAAACATTCTAGGAAACAGGGACTTGAGTTACCTAGGAGTTCTAGCTGCTAAACTAAAGAGTCATATTCCCCCATTGATGCTCTACTTCTGGTGCCAGATCTTGGGAATCAGATACACATGCAAATTAATAGAGCTCATTAAGTTACCTTCTATCAGCTGAACCATGGTAACCAGCCTGGGGTACTCTTCTCCTATGGCAAATGAGAGATAAACACTCAGTAACTCACACCTGGTGTCTGTACTTAATGCGATTTAGCTGCTTGCTTTACAGGCCACAACAATCCGGGGCAACCACGGCGTACAGTCTTCACTGATGGTTCTGTTAAAAAAAACCCAAATCAACAAACGCACAAAAACAAAACTAAAGACACTAAGTTTAGGTACTTCCGTGGTTAAAGAGGGGTTCCCATTTGTATTTAAATTTAGAACTCAAGTATTTTAAATAACAATGTCCTTTTTAGAAACCCTGGAACCTTACTGGACTTCAGCGAGAGTTCACAGGGATGTGAAGGGAGGTTGGCGGGACCTGAACGGCTGGGAGAGGGAACTCGACACCGCCCCGACTCAGGGCATGGAGAGGGGCAGGGGCAAAGCTGCCTTTTCCCGGGGCACGTTCCCCGCGCTCCAAGGGCCAGGACATGCCCCGCAACAAAGTCTCCTGCGCCACCCGAAGCCGGGCCGCAGCAAGTTCGCAGACAAAGAACGGGACGCGCGGTGTCTGTCATGCGGGGCGCCGCTGTCCCCCGCGGGGCGGCGGTGACCGCGGGGTTCCCGGCCCCGCCAGCTGCCCCGCCAGGCTGGGGGACGCGGCCGTAGCGCCCGGGACCGCCCGTCCCCCGCAGGGTGCTGTCTCCTGCCCCCACGCCGGCCGAGCCCCCGGGCAAAGCTCGATGGAAGCAGGCGGGCCCCTCTGGCAGCCTTTCCCCCGCTCCTGCCCGCCGCCCGGCCCTACGCGCTGCCCCGCCGGCCGCTTCCGCGCCGGATCCGCGGCCGAGGCCTGCCCGGCCCAGCCCGGCGGGCAGCGCGGCCAGGGTTAACCCTGAGGAATGCGGCGGGAGGAATGTGCATGCAGATGAGATGGATGCTAATCTCATGCTAATGAGCGGCGGCCGCGGCCGCCCGGGGCTCAGCCGGGCTCCCCGCGCCCAGACGGCAGCTGGGCTCCGCCGGCAGCCCTGACCCGCCGCCGCGGCGCGGGCGAGGCGGCAGCCCGGGCATGGTGGACTGAGACCCGGCAGAGGACTTCCCTAGGCTCCCTCGAGCCCCCGCTCCCGGCCCCTTCCCCGGCCCGGGTCGGGGCTTTTCCCGCTTCCCGTCTTTCTTTCTGTCCCTATGGAGCAGTTACCCCCGCCGACCGACCATGCCTAGGAAAGCGGGGAATGGGCAGCTTCCCTTACCCGATGGCTGGGAGGAGGCGAGGGATTACGACGGCAAAATCTTCTACATCGACCACAACACCAAGCAGACCAGCTGGATCGACCCCCGGGACAGGTGGAGCACGGGCAGGGAGTCGGCGAGGCCCGGGCGGGCGGTGGGCTCGGAGCGGCCCCGCCGGGAGGGACGGGCGGGGGGCGCGCCGGAGGGTCCCCTCTCGGGACGGGGAGCGGGGGGGCAGGAGAAGACCTGCTTGCAGCCGGGCACACCGTGTCCTCCTTCCCACAGGCATGGGTACAGGCTTGTTTCTAAGCCTGTGGCTTGAGTTGGTGTTGGGGCGGGGAGGGAGAAGCCTGTTGAGTTCCTCTGGGAGCGGCCGGGGGTTGCTGGTATTTGAGGAGTTCCCGACAGGTACCAAAGTTTGCGGGTCCTTCCCAAACCGGAGGCGCTGGCTCCTCGCCCTCCCTCTCCCCGGGCGCTGCGGAGCGGGACCACTTCCCCCCTCCTGGCCGGCGGAGCATCCCGGGCGCGGGGCCCTCCCGTGTGCCCCCGCTCCCCCGGCCCGCCCGGAGCCGTGTGCGGGGCTGCCGGGGCAGGAGCCGGGGCTGCCGGAGGCCTCGTGTGCTCGCTAGGCCTCAGCGAGCCCAAATCCGCTCAGCCCCCGCCAGCCGGAGCACGCCGTGTTTGCTGCCTCTCCCGGGGCTGAGCTCTGTAAAACTCCTGTGGAAGTGCTTCAGCGAGCGAAGCACCCTGCGCCAAGGCTGCTCGTCCCGGAGTGCCCGGGCAGCTCTGCCGGCTGGACACGGATGCTGGCTCTGTGCGTCGGCTTCAATGACTGTTTTTAATAGCTGGATCACAGGCGCGCAAGATACCTGGTGCAAAACTTATCTTTTGTCCGAAGTGGTGCTGAGAAGTAATTAAACCCCAAAACTTTGTGCATATTATGAAATACAGTTGAAAACAGTGCAGTCTTATTTTTTAAAAAAACAAACCGACTTCTAAAAGACACTATAAATTTATGAAACAAGCAGCACTGAATTATAAATGAAGGCCTTGGTTTATATTTCTCAGGTGAACTTAGAAAAGGTGGTTGTGACAAAGCTTGCTGGCTGCAAGTTGCAGAGGGAAGTTTTGACGAGCATCATGTGCTGTGTAAAGCCTGGTGCTCAGTCTTACTTGCTATAACAGCAAATTCCAGTAGTGGCAAACTTCATGCTTAAATTCCTCCGTACTTCACAACATGTTAATTACCTTGTAAATATTAGTGGGGTGATATGGTATACAGGACTATATTATTTATTACACCTGGCATTCTTGGGTAATTTTTTTTTTTAATGCAGGCAGTATAAAGTTTCTATCTTTACTGTCTCTAGAAACAGTGGATATAAAGTTTTGTTCAGTTTTAGACCTTAAATGTGTGTTTTCAAAGCAGAATAGAAGATAGTATGATTGAGGCAAAGCAAAATGTGATATGTAACGTACTTGTTCTATAATGCCTCAATGAGTATACTACTTATTTAATTTAATACATTCTGTAGTCCTGAAAAGTTCAAGGCTATTCATATTTGATGGTAAAATTTGAGACTTCACTTTTATTAACAGAGTAAACAGTGACATAACACTTGTGTGTTTGCCATCCTATAGAGATAGGATAAATATTGTTTCATTAATGCCTTACAGGTGAAAGGGAAACTAAATCCTGAGACCTTACTCCCTCAGTTCTCATTACAGATTATAAAGACCTTTTCAGAAGAGTAGTGTTTGAAATAATTGTTAACCTGCGTCAGTCATGCAAAACAAACAAAAAGGGATTTTGCCCTAGGTACTTAAGAGAATCCATGCTTTAGTGTACATGGCTCAGCTATGAAGCTGAATTGCCTGCACAGAAGAGAGACTGACAAGCCCATTTGATGTGCAGCTTGTAGTATTTGTATTTGCAATATCTCTGTTTGCAGTCTGTACTTATATTGGTGATTTGTTTTGGAGAAACTGATAAGAAATTTGTGAAAGTCTTGTGATGGTTTGCTTTAGATTCAGTTTTATCTTCCATGTATCTAGAGAATATACATTTTGGAAACCATACAGAACATTATTTGGGCTTGCTGTCAGAAAAGTTGAAAAGTGCTTTTCCAAGTTTGTCAATACAATAAAATCTGTATTAATGTTGTTTCTAAAACTTAAATAGTCAAAATGAAGGTAATGGATTATAAAGAATGACTGAAAACATGTTGCATTGTCTGGTGATGCTTTAGGACTTTTTTTTTTCCCCAACTATTTTCTCTCATAGAGATCATTAAGTTTTCATGATGTACCTGTGGAATATTATAGTACACAGGCTTCTAAAATGCTTCATTGGTAAAGCAAGTGTAAAATAGATAAGTTTTTACTGACAATATTCCTTCTGCTGTTGTTACACTTCATTCGCTCGATGGTTACATAGAAAAGTCATGTTTGATGTTCTAAAATAATTTTTATACTCTTTGATTTAGAAGATACAAATACTGAAGACTAGTGCTATGAGACATTAGCCATATGTTTGTAAATTGGCAGGTGTATTTGAGCACAGTTAGGAACTTTGTTACTGGTTTAAAATATTCACATCTAGAAATAAGAGGGAAGTTGAAATGCCATATTTGAAAGCTTCTTGGAAAATGGTGTTTGTGGTTGTTTTGTTTTTTAATATTTTTTCTCGTGTTCTTTTCTAGAACATGTATTTGTTACTGCTTTGGTGGTGCAGGTCTGTTAATACAATTATAGCCTTGGGTACAACTGTGGGAAAAAACATCAGCTTCAAGCTTGGGACTCAGTTTTCAGTTTTGCCCACTTTATGTATTGAATAATCCCACTGATGTTAGAGAATCTCACACTTTCAAAGGCAATAGTGACTTAGCTTGTGTTTTGGGAGTGTTGTGGAAGCTCAGGGGTTTTTAATGTTTTGCAATGTTCACCAGTGATTTTTCTCTCCATACACTTACTGTTCTGTGCTAATTTGTTTTAAAGGCCAGTGTCCCAAAAGAAAGGGCCGCTTGAACTTTAAGATCTATAATTCAGATAGACAGAGAGACAGAAAGGCAAGAATGTGAGAGTTGCAGCAACATTTTCAGTCACAAAATATATAGATGTGATTTCTCTGTTCATGACTCCCTCAAGCTACAGCGAGCTGAGAACTTGCTGGTCATGACAGTTCTTCTGGAACTGGCTTATTGTAAGCAGGGAAGTGGACCAAGTATAAATTTTATCCTCCTACTACTTGATGAAAATATGAAAAGATAGCTATGGACTGAAGAGGCTGAAGCAGATGAAAAGGGGAGAAAGGGTTAGAGGAATGCATACTGTTTTTTGAAGTTCCCTTGAAACTCTTTCAAGTTCTTAGACTACTGAGTAATTGTAAAGTATTGCTTTGGGTTTTTTTTTTTTTCTGTTAAGTAATAGGGGCTTGGGTGGGACAGGAATTTGAAAAGGAAAATTCTTCTTTTTTTCCATCATTCAACACATTTTAAGTAGGCCTCATGTTTGTTATATTCCTTAGTGGAACCAACAGAGTAACGCACCAAGGAGGAATGAAATGGCAGATAGGAATCTCAGTAATCTGAATTTTTCAGCAGTTGGGTGATGCTTGGTTTTCTCACTATGAATTCAGGGATTCTCATATCTTGGTTTCTACATAATAAATAGTCCCATGCACACTGCTGATCACCACTGACTCAAAACAGATGGCTTTTTTATAGCTTGCCTATAATGAGTTCTGCATCACAAATTCTGAAGCTGCGAGTGATCTTCATTTAAATCTTTATCTGCACTCCTGTCCCACTCCTGTCAGTGGTAAGGAATGAGATGCTATGAAAACAAAATTATCCTTTCTGTTCTCACTTCACTTTCCACTGAGGTCTAAAACCTTTTAAAAATACATTTGTACATTTGAAATAGTTTATAGTATACTTCTGCTAAAATGTTTTGAGAGTACTTGCTAACTGTATAGCTAAGAAAGTGTTTGAGAAGCATTGGATGTCAGAAAACCAGAGAACTTCACAAGTTAAGAGATTGTGAAAGAGTTTGCTTTGTGAGTAGGGAAAACAGTTTCCATTGCTGCTCTCATCTTTTGAGGAGGGGAAAACACTGCAAATTTTAGCATGGGATTTTGTAACTTGTGCTAGATTTGTCTGAATTAGAAAATTTACTAGGTTTCAGCAATTAAATGTAATTTGCTCATTTTCCATAGAAAAGAAGGGCAGTTTATTCCTTATCTTTTCACTGGAACTTGCTTTCCTGTCTTGTGGACAGCAGAGACTGTGAGGACTGAAGATACTGAAGCTGAAGTTATTTGAACAGGGGGACTTTCATCCTGTCTCTTTCCTGGACATTGCTGTAGCTCAGGGGTGCATGGTAAAAGACCTTCAGTCACAGCAGAAATAGGAGTCATATAAGACACTGTGCTCACTAAAGGTAGCAAATAAAAGGCAAGTAGAAATGAAATAACATGGTGAGAGGCATCATCAGAGACTTAAAAATACATTTGGATTGATTCTTTCATGCATGTAAGAAAGCTGTGCTGTGACAGATGAATAAAATAATGTGTTAGTTATTACAGCTTGAAAGGAATTGATCTTAATTCTCTTTTAAGTGCTCACCTCAACGTTGATTATTTACCACTGCAGCAACTACCTGATAATGGCCTTTATTTAGACTGCTGCTTGCTATGACCGAATTTAACCATCACTGGTTTCTCACATAATTTCTCATTTCCTTTCTGTCTTCCCTTCCCTTGTTTTCCAGTAACTGAGGAGGGAATGAGTCTTTCATGTTTTTGATGGTGTGGAGCTGCTAAATGATTGTTTCAACATACTTAATGACATTTGAGCCTTAATAAGCAATGGTCAACTTGCTCTTTTGAAAAATTAATAGAGAATCCTTTGATGGCACTCCAAGATATACAGTATTAAATAATCCTGTAGTGAGATAGGGCAACAGTTTTTTCCCCCAAATATCTTTTTCTTCCCTGTTTCATCCTGTGGTATCATTTGCTGGTTTTTATCCCAATTCCACCTAATTTATTCCTGCCTCCTTGTCTGCTCAGGAATGTGTATGCTTTCTGTGAAACTGTCTAGTATCTCATTCTGATTTCAATGACAGGTTGAGGACTGCTTTTACTTAATTGATCTATATTTATCCAATATAAAACCCATGATGCAAGTACTGAACATGCAATGAGAGACTAGCTGTGTCTGAAGTTCTGACATCTTCATTTGTTTATCCAGTGTAAAGCAGAATTCTTATATTGCAGTGCTGCTATAACTGTGGTAGCATCACACAGTGTTAAAATACAAAGTGATTGTGTATGTGAGTTTTTTAACCAGTCTGTCATTTGCATGGGGCTGTGTGTTGTTGATTTTAGCATTAGTGAAAATGGCTATGGTAACTCCGAGATAAGGCTTTTATTCTTTATTTCTCTGGAAGTGATAGAGCTGCACTGTGTCTTTCATCTCGGGGCATGTGAAGTTAACAAGTCAGGAAATGCTGTGGACTATTTACTTATGTGTGCAAAGTATGTACTGCTGGTCACAGCCAAGAACTGTGACCTGGAATGTGAAGTGGGACAAGTGCTATAGGCTGTGGTTTATCCAGACCTGTGCCTGCTAGAACTATTTCAATTAAAACCTACCTTGACTTGCAAAATAGTGTTACAATAATTGTCATGCACAACATAAGACTTAATGAGAAGTTGTACACATGAAGGAAAATAGTGAGAGTCAATATGTAGATCAAATATGAAAAATTATTTATAACTTTAGAGAGCTGTACAGATTGCATTAGGAGTTCTTGATTTTTTTCCTGTTAAATAACCAGTCATTAACTGTTTGGCTAAAATTCTGTGCTTTGAATGTGATACTAAGGTTATTCTAATAAGAGGATTTCTCTACTTCCACTTACTAATGTTTGTAACACCAGTAGATAAGTAGAATTTTGTGAAAAGTGTTTTATTTTGGTTTTTTGCTACCTTCTTCTTTTTAGCCTAAAAAAGTGTTATAGATATCTTTGATTTAACAATTTATACATCACACAGATGACTGAAAACTGAACTAGTACTCCTGGAAGTAATGAGAAGATTGAAAATGGACAAACAAAAATTTACATGCAGTAGTATTTCCGTGGTGGTACAGTTTCAGAAAGGCATGAATAGAAATGATGCTAAGATTCCACAACTGTTATGCTGTAGTGTTTAAGTTCTTATGGATTTAAGCTACCTGGAAGGAGAGAAGAAAAGTATTCCAGGAGGATAATGCAGCCTGCTGAGTCCAAACTGGCATGGTTCTGCTTACATGTCCTCCTTCTGCCACCAAAACTGAGCCCAGGAGACAATTTGGCTAAAATGAACCCAGTTGTTTTTTAGGGTTGTTTTCCTGCAGAATCAGCGTGTTGTATCGCTGACTGGGTACTAATGCTAGTGTGAGCCAGGAGGCAAGTCCAGAGCTGGGAGCAAAAGTGGAGAATGGTGCTGTAGAAATCAAGATGAAGATCATTCCTAGTTGCTCATGGAACTATTGTCTTAGGTGTCCATTTCTGTTGTGGGGTGTCACCATTGTTTTCTTGTGCATTTCTTTGCGTTCATCTTTGCTGGGTAGGTCTGTAGTAAAACTGTCATGGATGTCCTGATTCTAAATATATTTTCTGTTGCTGAGAAACCTTTATGATGTTGCAGAATTTTTTACTGACCTTTTAAAGTTTGTTGCTGTGAAGCTTGCGTTGAAGAGAAATTTTGTCACTGTGTGGTTGCAGAATTGGAAGCTGTTTTTTGGGAATCTGCTGCTGTTTACAATATGTTTATGAATAGCTAATTTCTACTGTTTATGAAAGAGATAAGAAATTCTTTGACTTTGATGCATTTTGTTCCTAAGTATTCATAAAATGTGTTTCATGCTTTGGTGCAAAGTGTTTCACAAGAATGATGGTGTAATTCAAGATTTTTAATGTGCTATTGTGTGAAGAAAAGTGGAGCCATTTGTCTTCACGCATTTGAGGTCATCATCTGTATGGACAGCTTGACTTGTCCTTCATTTCCAAGGAGCAGCTAGTGGCTGAAAAGGGGAGTTATACATTGGTTGTGGTATTCCTTTTGTGTTTCTTCAGTAATTTGAAGGGATTTGCATTGTGCATGTAGGTTTTGGGTCTTTTAAACAGCCCATATTGAGTAATGATGAAGACTGTTGCTCTTCCCAGTGACTTTTCCTGTACAAAACCATTAATGATGGTGAAATTCCTACCTGATGAAGTCAATTTCTGACTCTTGTTTTTAAAAGAGCTTCTTGGGGGAAGAGATTCCTTCCCTCCTTTGTTTAACTGTACTTTTTAAAAGCTAATTTGCTTTTAGATTTTTTTTGTTGTTTAGGACTTGAGGGCTAGAGGCAGTCTGTCAGTTTATTCTGTTGACTGAAGCAATCATTTGCATCCTATAGAACAAGATGAGATGCTGTCCTTTGAACTTTCATACTGTTTGTACTTGAAGAAAGGCAACTTTATCTCATCAACTCTGAATACAGATTGTATTCAAGGTAATTGTGTGGGTATGTAAAGACACATTATCTTGGGACAGCAAACTTGAACTTCTGTATACTCTTGCTGTGTGCAATACAAAATATTTCAAGTTGGACCGGCTTTGATGTCTGTGCTGTTTTTCTCAATTCATGAAATAAAATTTCAATCTTTACTTGAAAAGCAAAAAGAACAACCTACTGGAATGCCTTCCATAATATGCTGATTGATTTGGTAATCATGCTTTCAGTGTCTAGAAATAATAGTATTTTTTAACTTTTGGTACAGGGGGAAAGATCTAGGAGAATCTGTATTTTAAATAAACTCTGTAAAGGCGCACTTTTTATATAAGCACCTTTCTCCTTGTTAATGAAGGAATAGTACTTTACACACCTATTGTTTCTTTTTAAAATACTTTTAAGTGCTGAACTGTGTTCTTGTCCAGATAAGCTTATTTTAAGGCTTACAGATCTGACTGGTGAAGAATTCTTACTCTGATTCAATGCCTGGCCCTTCGACCATAAGAGCTTACCTCCTTCATAGAGCTAGGAATGTGTGCCTGGGAATGGGGCTGGTTTTAATCATATGGCAGATGAACTTTTGCTAGTCTGCAAATTGTGTACAAGCACATCATGCCATATGGCAGAAAATATGCCCAATGCATGATGAATGTCGCCTGCCTTTTAGCTAAGTGGCAGGCGTATGTCTTAGTAGCATCTTGTCAAGATGGGTTTGACCAAAGCACAGGTGTCCCCTGTCGTATAGCTGCATGGCAGTGTTTTTATTGGGTTCACACTGTGGAGGAACAATTCTGGTCTCTTCTGCCTGTCACTCACTAGGACACTTCTGGGCAGGGTATTGCTGTATCGTTCCTGTAGTGCTTCCAAAAGAAGAGATATGACCCACTTTGGCTAAAAATGTGGGCATCTTTACTCACTGTCTGTGATGGACTGCAGAAAATTGTCAGGGAAAGACATTTATTTATTCTTGATAGAGAAACAATGGGACGAGTTTTTTTCCTTTGTCTAGTACTGTCAATGGTTAAACTGCAGTGTAGCCCAGAAATGTCTGTCTCGTGAGAGGCCATGATGATCTGATCTATAATGAGTACTCTTATTCAAAACCTAGTCCCTTCATTCTTAATGCACATTTTTTTGATTATGCAAAAAAAGTCTACGTAAACTTTTTGCCTCTTCACCAGTGTTAACAAAATGTCTCTGTGAAAACTCTTAGTTCCTCTTAGAAAACCAGTTAAAAACCAGTTTGCATCCAAGATGTGATTCAGATTTATGTGGTAGATTTCTGAAATGCTGTTATTAGCCAAATAACTGTATTTTTTAAATGCTGTTATTTAGCAAGTGATTACAGTGTCATCCTGTGGTTTGATTCATGTTCCTGAACCATTCTGACTGTTGCCTGACTCTTGCAGAGCCTGACCAAGGGGTTTCTGGTTTTGGCTTCTGTTCCGCAAAGTACGCAGCAGAGGCCAGTTGTCAGTGGAGAAAGATTTATAGTGCAGGAAGGCTGAAACAGCTGGGAGATGAACTACACAGGGCATATTTGGATGTTATTCTTCATTTCGGGAAGGCAATGGGAAAAGTAGGACATCTAGTGATATCTAATTGACTGCTTCTATGAAATAGACTGTGGTCATTACTGCTTATGAAGCTTCTTTGACTTAGATTTAGTCTGTGGTGGGTTTGTAAGAGATGCTAGTGATACCAAGTTTCCTTGTGAGATAAGAGACATTTTTGTTTCATGGATTATCCACCACTCAAGTGTACTTCTGTTGTCATATGTGTGTTGTTACTTGTGACATGATTTAAATTTTAAGGCATTTTGTCTGTCCTGGTTTGCACTGTGAATACCCAGCTTGAGGTATTTTTCATTATTTCTTGGTAGAGCATGAAATAATCTACTTTTATTTTTTAATTATTTTTGAAGAGAGATGGCAAAAATACTCTTTCCTGAGAAACTCAGGAGGCTTCAGGAGTTGTAAGCGCTCAGATTTTATATAGGAAGCATTTTCTCAGTAGAAATGTATTAACACATTATTTGAGTTCATAATTTATTGTTAAAACTGTGACAAAAGTCAGGGTCTGCCTAAGGGCTCTATGAGACTTGATAATGGTTTTGTGTACTCTTGGGAATGTACTCCCATGTGTACCTAAACTCACTGTCCATCTAAATCTGATGCCCCTATTCCCAAGACGTATACAATGTATATTTAGTGTAGTCACATGTTACAGAAAAGAAAAGCAGGTCTCATTCTGTTAGTGCTGTCTTGATGTGTCCTCATCTTGTACAGTAATTTGTAATAAATTCTATTATATGACCCTGAAAATGTTATTTGTGACTATTTTTTCTGAGGTTTATTTTAGCTACATTCCCAGTAACAGAAAATTTTATTGTGTGCAGGATCTGACTCAAATGGTGTTTTGGGTCTTTTGTTGCTTGAGACTTCAAGTGTGAAGTGCAAAGACTTGCATGTAGCCCCCCTTTTTAGTTTGGATGGAATTGTACAGTGGAAATGAGTTCTAGTTTGGAATGCTGTGGACTTCTTTCAGAAAGATTTACAAAATAAATTATGGTATGAGTTTAAGGCACAAAACTATTTAGTATTGCATTCAAGAATGAACATTGACAGACTGACAAAACTGGCATTGGAATGTCCGTAGGGTTGGAGTAAGATTAAGAAAATGGGATTGTCCTCAGATTACATGATCTCTGACTTAAATTTCACCAGTTTCACCCTTCTGAAGTAAGTTACAGTGTTCCCTTTAATTTATGGATTAGTTAATTAATTGGTTTGAAATGTAGACATGTGGACAAACCCCAGAAATCAATGTCTTCTTTTCTATATTTTCATGTCTTAATGATGCTGGCTAGTATGAGTTTTGTCAAAGTTTTTCATATTTCCCACATTATTTTGCAGTTTGCAGCTATGTTTTATGCAGAAGAGGCAGGCTGAGGTGTTGGTTTAATGGGCTACAGCATGAGGAAGGCTCATTTAGAATGGAAGTATGAAATAGTTGAAATATATTTGGCTTAAGCACTGAGGAGTAAATGGGCATACATAAGAGAATGCAATTCAAAGCAGCAATCTGACAGGGAAGTGACATGACCTCTTTCTGTCATGTTGCAATGTTTGAAATGAACTGCTAACACATTTACAGTCATTCTAATGGGTAGTGGAATGCTATGGATGTGAATGATCATCTGAAGCCTCTGCAGGACATTCCTGAAATAGTGTTTAAATGACTAGAGATATTATGGGATGCAGGAAAGTATACAAATACCATAAGCCTTTTAGTCAGGCTAGCCTGGTCAGTGGTTTACTACTGCAGCAAGTAAGGCTGACTATGCAGGATTATTTAGTACACAGCAAACAGATATTCTGTTAAAGTTTCTGAACTCTGACTTTTGGAGTTTTTTTTTGTCTCTGTTATTGATCATCCCTAGGCTCTCATTTTATATCTCTCTCTACTCTTGGAGAGAAAGTTAGTGAACTGAAGTTGGAAGTTTGCCAAGGGGGGTGTTGGTTAAGCAGCTGTTAGCTAAATTAATGATGCTGTGCTCTAGAAGATGAATAAACTGCTGATAGTAAAAGAAATTATTACGGTGGTATGGATTTTGGTTTTTTGTTCTTGCTTTTGTTCTTGTTTGCTTATGTGGTTGTTGTTCTGGCTCACTTGCTAGCATGACTTAGAATGATGTAAAATGAGCTACAGGCTTCTGTGCTGTAGCAGGTTGCTGATTTGCATTCAGAACCTGGCTGGCCTGTTGGCTCATACATGAAAGACATCAAAACTTTATTTTTCCAGGCAAGATTTTGCCAAGAAAATGAGCTTGAAGGACAAATGTAGAACAGTTAGGGGTTGTTAATGCAAAATCCTTAGAACCTCCTAGATTTGATATTTCATGGGTTTGGTGAGGTTTTTTGGTTTTTTGTAGTTTTTTGTTTGTTGGTTTGGTTTTTGGGTTTTTTGAGCTTTTGTGGCTTTTTTGGTTTTTTTTTCCTCTGTTTTTTTTTTTTTTCCCCTTTCCTTCTTTAGCCAGGTCTTGATGAAAAATTGTAATGTAACCTCTTTCTGGCCAAAGTTGTGGTGCCTAGTATTTTAAAAAATGTGTGAAGATATTTTTAAAAAGAAACAGCAAATGCAATAAAACAAACTCAAAAAATGCCCTGAAGTAATGTTCCCATAATCAACACTTACGATTAATCATTTAATCAATTTAATTATTTTTTATTTTATTCTGAATTTGGCTGGTGTCCTAGTTAGTTAAACAGCTTCATCCAGCTGCCTGAAATTCTTGAAACACTTTCACTGCAGGTGTCTGATGTCAAGGGATGACAGTATTTAAAGAACCCTTCTTGTGGCAGAACTTATTGAGAGGTAGTAGGTCATTGCTTATTAGGGTAATAGGTTTCTAACAGAGAATAAACATGAGAATAAACTCTCATAAATATCTATGTTGTAGTACTGTATTTGAATTTTTTTAAATGGCCAGTATTAGAACTTTGTCCAAATGCCCTCTTTTTAATTATGTGCAGTAAGTACTCATCTGTTTAAGACTTGTAGAAATGTTTAAAGCTGATGTTGCAGTGATGCTGAACACAGTAACATTCAGATACCATGGAAGGTCTCATGTGGCCTTGATGGTGGTGATGTCCTGATGGAGATTTTGATTACATAGTAACTTAGTACTTAACTTCATGAGTTCATTGGATACTTGTAAAAAATTTTGATGTTCAAGTAGCTTAAAGGGTCTCAATTTAAGAATGGTTGCATCTAAACACAGAAGTATGAGCACATACCCTGGAAATCTAGTCCCATGGTCACCTGAACTGTAGTTCTGACCATAACAGGTCATAGATCTCTTTTGGACCAGCTGATCTAGAAGTCAGCCTTGGGAGCTAGGAGCAGTACTTCAGCAAGTTTTACCTCATTATAGTGTCCAGCAGCCCAGGAGGCTGGAAGCACTCTGAAACCCCACTTTTCCCAGTTGAGATGTGCCCAAAGTGCCTTACCTCCTTTTTTGTCCTTGGACTATCTCCTTTGGCTGTGAATCAGCCTGACATCACTTTATGATGAAGGGAAAAAGGAATATTGGGATGGTAAAATCTTTCAAAGTGCCCATTCCTATACTGTGCGATGTTTTGTCTTCAAGAATATTTACACTGAAGCCATAGAATTCTGACTAATCAAGGAGCATAAATAATTTTCTTACTGCTGTGTACAAACTCATCGAGCTCCAAGTGAGGCAATTTAGGGACAAATTTTTCCTCTAATGTTAAGACCTTAGGATCTGCTGTAGAACTAGCCTAAGAATATACCCAGTAATAGAAATCAGATATTAAGTTGGAAGGCAGGAAAGTGGTAGTCTGTATGATGAACAGTCTTTATTTTTAATTATTTTTTTAAATAATTAAAAAGAAGCAAGCACAAAATTTTACAAAATCCATGTTTACTGTTTTATTTCAAAGAAACACATTTGTGCATTACCATTTCAGTTCTACCTGTTTGTTTGAGATACATTTAATTTTCATGTGAAAATATTTATACATTTCTTTCAGACAATAAAATGGTTCATGGGGCAGTATTTAGCTGACAGCTGTCAGGTTGGGTGGTCTGATGAATTCACGAAAGAGAGAACTGAGGCTAGCAGACTCTGAAGTTTTGAGTTTGTGAATAAAATTTTGTGTTAGTAAAGGCTGAAGGCATTTCCCTTTCTATGTGTTGGTTCTCTTTGACGCCCAGTTTCAGTCATACTACAGATCTGTGTGGAAATTTGTTGTGCATCAGAGTAGAAGGGTTTAAAAGCAGCAAGAACAAAGATGAAAAAGATCCCATTAAAGATCATCTCACAACAAAAGCTTATAGTACTTCTGCATCGGTGAAATGCCAATTTACCTTATTAGGTTATTATTGTTTTGAAAAGTTTGATCACCTGAAAACAATCTCTGCATGTTGTGGAGACTAAGAATAAATTAGGTCTAGAATGTGTACCACATGAGTACTGACTTTGGTCTTCCATACAAATGTTCAAGAAACATCAAGCAACTGATGAATTTTTTTTTCCATAAAAACCACTGTGTTAACATGCAAATAGAATTAATACTGTTCATTGTATTGAAACTGGTGGGCCAATATATAATCTAATCTGCATCCCAGAAGAGCTTTAAAAAATTTTGGAAATGGAATTGCAATTATTTACCTCATCAGAAAAAAAACCTGGCAGTGTAGCCTGGGATTTGTGGGCGAACACTAGAGTAGGTTGCTCGGAATGCTTGTGGGGGGGACTCAGAGCACCCTGGTCTGGTTTCAGAATTGTCCTGCGTTGGGCAGTATCTTGGACCTGATAACCTCCAGATGTGCCTTCCCTTCATTACCAAGCATAAGTGGGGAAATGCGGCTTTATTAGTGTTAGATCATTTGATTAACTAGACATCATATTTTGGGAAAAGATACTAGTTTTAGCAAGGTGAAGTGTTGATGTAATCTGTTTAAATGCAAGCAAAGTACTTCTCACCCTCCCCAACATGAAGTCCTTAATCGCAAATGTGCCTTTAAAGGACAAACTACATGATCAAGTAGCTGTGGGACAAGGAGGCTAAAATGTGCTGTACTGGAATGGGAATTAGGAGGGTGGTTGGAGGTTTAAGTGCTGTTTAGCAGTGTAATGGAGGTAACTCAACCACTGTTCACTTCAGTAGTGTCTAAGAAGATTTAAAACTTCAATTTGCTATAGCTATCAATTCTAAAAGCAAAAATATAGAAATTAAATTTCTTTGTCACTTTAAAAACCAACTGTTTGATTTCAATGTAGATCTCTAACACCCTGGAGTTACTGTGTACTTGTAATAATTTGAATTTTGGAATTCAGTGAGGAAAATATATATTGCATCTAATGACTGGCTTGTTAAAGATACCTCTGTGTGGGCTACATCATTTGCAGGGTAATTTTAAAGTTTACTACTAAATGTACTAGAAACACCTTGTTATATTTTTTTTTTCCTTGTTCCTTCAAATATGACTTTGGAAGAGACAGCCTTTTAAAGTTTGTTCCAGAAGGCACTTTGAGAGACGGATGATTGAAAACAACTCTCCTGAATGGCACCTTGCTGTACTTCATAGATCATAACAGCTTTTATTCACCACTGTGATTGTTTTTTAAATTACTACCTGTGGATGAATACTTGAAAGAATTGGTCTGCTGGCTACATATTTGGTTTGATTGAGGGCTATCTTGAAGTTGCCTTTAAATTACATGGGGTTCTTGATGATCCTAGCATTTTCTAATCTTTTTTGTACTACACTGTATGCTTTGTTTCTTAAAATCTTGCAATTTTAGGAAGAATAGTAATTTTGTCTTTAATTTATTTTTTGTTTTAAAAAAAAGTAATTTCAAGATAAGATGTACAGAAAATCTTCCTTAGCAGATGATAGCTGCTTCTTATATTGCGTCATTCTTTCAATGGAAGTAATAAATTATATAATAAATTATTATACTATTAGCTGATGATGGACTTGCAGCTGTTTAATTTATAGGAGATATATTTGTTATAGGGATAGCTCCAAGTGATATCCATAACAGTGGTGTACAAAAGCAAAACTGCTTTATTAGTCTGTTGAGAGTATCAATAAGGCAGTAGTGTGCTATATGGATATTCCATTGAACTGTCACTAATAAACCAGGCAGGAGAAAAAGAAAAAAATTAATGTCTGAAGACAAACTGACAGTTGAAGTTGGTTAAAATATTTAAATAAACATTCTTTTTTTTCCCCCCAGAAATTACAGTGTTGATAAGTCTGTATAAAATGTTCCATTTCTTAATTTTTGATGAAAAATTTGTGTCAGCGGCTTTTTTGGGAGTGTAAAAACTGGGAATATTTTATTGCTTGTTAGCCAGTGTAGTGGTCAGGACTGCGAAAAAGTCAGACTCCAAACCCTTTATTGACTCTGAATGGCTTGGTGCTATTGGAAAGACAGCTTCCCTGAATGAATGAAATGGGAGAGGTACCTCAGCATCCCAGCTCTGTTTCCTGAGCTGCCATAACCCAAGGCAACAGGAAAATCCAGTTTCCAGTTCCGAAAATGGATCCCTTTGAAAAACTTGAGGGGGGAAAAGCAGACAAATAAATACAAAGAAACAATGCTGTTGAAATTCCTGTGGAATGTAATCATTGTCCCCTAGATAGCATTGAGAGGTGTGCCTCTCACTAGAAGCATTTAGCCAATCGAGGACTGTCTGTGATCTATGTAAATTTCTCAGATTTTTATCAGCTGCAGTTCCCAGCTTCAGCTGCCACATCCTGAGTGCCCTCTGTTCCTAATACTTGATTTTTTCTCTTTACATTCAGAAAATAGCTGGAGTGAATAAGCAGCAGATAGGAGTGTGATGAAACAGGTCTTAGCCTGTTTGAATATATGACTCGGTCTGTGTGAATAGTACGGAATAAATAAAAGGGAGGTTAGGGTGATGGCAGCTGGAGAATGCAATGTTGTTCAATGCTCTGAAATCCACTGGACATTTTAGCTTGTTGGCAGCTTAACAACACTACTAAGATTGGTAGTGACTGGCAGAAGGAGCGTGGTTTGTGCTGTGTGGTTCTAGTTAGTTCTGCGTTTTGGACCACGACAGCAAAAAAGAAGGAAACAAAGATAAAAAGGTCAGGGCTTGGGTGTTTGTATTGTCTTAGTGGGGAGTTTGCAGGCTACAAACATGTCCCCTAACCTCAGCTGAGGGATTTCCCTGACCCCTCTCTACCTCATTCTGCCCCTAGTGACTGCAAATCATGCTCTGCAAAAAATGCTCTGTGCCACTTTGCTCTTCTGAGAGATGGACTCAGCAGCCCTTCTGCCTGGTGTGTGTATCATAGGAGCAGCACACCACATGCATCTTCTTGCCTGTGTCCCTCCTGTCCCTGCAGTTTTCCATTCTGCAGCACACTCAGCCATTCAAAAGTATTTGGGCCATTTATAAAGCAGTTTGCTTATAGCTTAGGCATAGGAAATGCTTACAGTAAAGTCCCTTTGGACATCAATTAAGCTTCCTAGTCAGGTCTGTGAAAGGAAGAGATTTTGTCTTCCCAAAGCCCAGTGAAAGAATCAAAAAATGCCAGAGCCAGCTTTTTTCAGCTGGCACAGTGGATTGCCATGCTCTATCAACCAAACTAATTCTTTGGCTGCCAGTGAGGGTCACCAAGCACTGCTGCTTCCTTGTGTATCTCCCAGCAGCTGGCTTTAGAGGGTCAACAGGAAGAATAATCCAGGCATGGAAAAACAAGGAGATAAGGCTAGTTACTTTGCAATTTCTATTTGTCTCTGTTGCACAAGGCCATACATTTCTTCTGCAGATTCTTGTCCAAGAATATTGGTTTCATTATCAGAAGTTACATATGGTGGTGTTTAGGTTTGGGTGGGCTTTTTTTTGTATTTATTAGGATTCCAAATAAAAGATGTCTGCGGTATGAATGGATTATTGAAAACAGCAATCTCTCCGAGGCATAATGTCTTGTATGTGTAGATGCAGAAATGCTAATAATTACTGAAATACTGTAATGTTAAAAAATGATCAGTGCTGTTTTTCCCCTGGTACCTGGAGACTGCTCTGGTACCATTTGGTAGATGTCTCTAGTTCTTGTTGCTATTTATGTAAGTTTATGTAAACCAAACCAGAGACCTTGTTACAATCTGTTTATTGCATATGCAGATGATAGAAGTACAATGAGTTTATTATAGAGAAAGCAGTATGGTGAAGGCGAGAAAATGTGATTGGCAAAATGAAATCCTTTTTGTATCTGTGGCATGAAGCAGCGAAGTCAGCAAAAAAGACAGGACTTTGACTCTTTCACTTGGATTTTTAGTAAAGAGCAGAGTTTTCCCACTGTTTCTTCAGGGTAAAAAAACTGATGAAACACAGAAGTTAGGTTGGGAGAGAATGAATTGCCATGTACTGAAAACGTCAGTGAAGAGCTATGCAGATTGTATTTAAGAAGGAATGCAAATGCTTTATTTTATTACAAACCCTGCCTTGCTTCCTGATTGTTTTTACCTACAAAAATTTGGTTCTTCATAGTATGGCACAGAAAGAGGTGCTTGTTATACTGACAAATCAAAGCATATTTGATCACCTTGCAAGTGGGTTAAAAATATTTAGAACCAAATTTAAAAGAATGGGGTTTTCTTTAAGCAAGCATGTAGTGCTGATGATTAACTTCTACCTTTTCAAGAACTTGACAGAAGATCAGATCTCTCTTTTTATGGCTGATTTAAATCCATCGTTATTCTGTCCAGCAAAATTCCAAGTCAACCTTTGAAAGCTCTTTTGAGAATTATACTTCCCTACCCTAGGCAATATCTGCCAGATCAGGAAATTCCAACTTCTCCTCTTAAATTTACTGGGGAATTCCTGGAGTCTAAAACTCAGAAAACAGATTTTTGCTGGGCTGTGAATAATCACGGTCCTCTCTTTCTTCCCTAACCTTCCCTCACCACATACTTTCTAAATTAGAACTTTAGCCATGCTGAGTGCCTGCAGATAAACTAAAAAAGAATTGCATGGACTGTCACGAGCTTGGAAATCTGTCCTCTTGTTAGGCAAACTCCATGCTCATACACATTCTGACTGAATGTTAATTTTCCTTGTATTTGTTTTCTGTACATAGCATATTGAAAAGCATTAAAATGCATGCAGACACCCAGTGGTATTTTCAACAGATGAGAAGTTTGACTCCTACGTAATTACAGTGTGCCAAATTTTAAACTTTCCAGTACTTCTGGAAATTGTTTTAAATGACTGATGTTTATAGGATGAGAGTCAGAAGCCTAGTCTCCAAGAAGATACATTTTATTTTAAAAGCTTGAATGATACATGAAGTAATTTCCTAAAGGAACCTGAGGATATTATGTAGAATTGCAGGAAAAATAGTAGCTCAAAGCATTAATATTTATGTTAAAAATTTTTCACAAAAGCAACTGATGTAGGTTGATTTATGAGAGACAGTAAGAGCCTTCCACTGAGAAATTGAAAGAGTACATAAGTAATTGGATAGTAGAGATTTGTATCTGGACTATCTCTTAAGAGTAATCTTCTCTATTCAGTTTAAAAGAATAATAAATGGAAAATGGAGATGTAATGGTTATCTTGGCAAGGAGTGACCATATTTCCACTGTATGAGCTAATGCTGAGGTTTTTTCATTACTCAAACTGTATAAAAACTTTACATCTAAGAAAATACTGAAAGTGATTTTTATCAAGTATTCATTTAAAAATACTGTGTCTAAGAAATTCCAGAAGTCTGTAAAATTGCAGCTTCCTGGTTCAGCTGAATTTATTGAAGCATTGCTTATATGGCAGCTTGCCTCTTACAATACAAAAGATGCATACAGTGTGGGAGATTACCGTTAAATCAATTGTTTATGCTTAGGTGTTGTTTTTCTATGAAAGTGCCTCTGCTCAATATTTGAGACAGCATTGTAGTTTTTTGTGTCAGTGGCAATTATTTTTTAACTCTCTCCTTATGAGCACCTCATTAACTTTAAAAAAAGGTCAAAATGCCAAGGTAAAGGCTTTCAGAGATGGATGAAATTTTTGGGGGGGGGGGTTTTTTGGCAAGCATGACATAAGTATTGATCACATACAAAGTTTGTTTTTAGCCTTGTCCAAGGCAAGGCTGCCTTTGACTTCAATGTAGATATTTCCTTCGTTTCTTCTCTGAAGTTTTGTACCTTTTGAAGGACTGGGCGATTAACTGATTTACATTATTCTAATTTGAAATTCAAGTGACCAGTAGATCAAGCTATTAGAATAAATAGAAATTTTCCTAACTGCCCAAACATTTGCATTTCATAATCCAACAGTAACCAGTAAAGATTCATTATTAGTCAAAAAAACCCTCAACCTGCCAAAATCAGCTTCCTAACTTTCCCCTCATTACTACTTTACAAAGCGGGTAAGCACTTTTCAATTTTGCTTGCTTAGTCCTGTCTGTCTTGTTCTAATAGGTAAATCATGAGGAGGAGGCGGTGGAATCATGTATGTTGCAGCACTGTCTTTGATCTCATCAAGAATCAGGGTTTCAGTGTCTTTTAGGAACTCTCTTGTTTCATGACCAATTCACACCAATCTGAATTTGGATTGCAAATGGTTCCACCCTTTTTCTTGTATTGGCATTTTTACTGGTAGGGAACTGTTAGGTTAGGCAGCTAAACTGGTTTAAAAAATTAAAAATTTAATTTTTCCTCCTAGTTTTTTGTCTTTGAACTGACGTACTGTGGAGTCGTAAGAATGCCAGAGGAGAGGTATGAACAGCAGCAGGGAGGAAAAGCAGAACTCTGACAGCCAGGTTAGGCCAACTTAAATTGTTATGGAACTGCAGTATTTGGTGTGGCATTAGGATGGTGCAAAAATAATTTTTCTCTACTCACGTTACACAATGATGAAGTTTTAAGCTCCAAGAAACAAAAGCAAGGCAGGAGTGAGCACCAACTCTTTAGATGTGTGCATACGGTTTGGAAGCATGACAATAGCAAAGATTTTAAAATTATATGCAAAACTCATGGTCAGCTGTGAGATCAGAGTTGCTCTCATACAACTACTCCATGTAGTTTGTCCTACCACATGCCTATCCTCATGGTGAATTTTTTTTCATTATATTCAACTTAAACTTGTTTCAACTCATGTCTGTTTTCTCTCATCCTTATACCACGTTAACCCTTGCAAAGAGCCTGACAGTCATCTCAAAAACTTCCTTGTAGGTAGGGGCAGCCTGCTGCTGCCTCCCTCTGAAGCTGCCTCTTTTCCAGGCTGAGTACCCCTCAGTCTCTCAGTCTCTTCACTTCAGCTTAGTGCTTGGGTGCTTCATCTCCCAAGCATCCTGGTGGCTTTCCCTTGGACTGCACCAGTTAGGTTTGTTGATGTTTTTATTGCCTTAGAAGATCAGAACTAGGTGCAGTAATTGAGATACAATCTAGTGAGTGCAAAATAGAGGAGATAATCTCTTTCCTTGATCTACTGGCCACACTCTTGCTGATAGGGTAGGATGCTGGCCTTCTCTGCATCCGGGGCACTGGTTCACTGACAGTTCACTGCTCACCAGGGCCCAGAGTTGCTCCCCAGACAGTCCCAGCCTCTACTGCTGTAAGGGGCGTTTGCTTCCTGGATGCAGGACTTTGCATTTGTTCATTCTGAGTCTCTGAAGGTTCCTGTTGGGCCATTCTGTAGTCCCACTCCATCTGAATGATGTTCATGTCTTGACTATGTTGATTGTTCCTACCCAGCATGGTGTCATATGCAAGTTTGATGCCTTTTCCAAATCATTAGTACTGGTGTTAAACAGGACAGGTCCCTCCAATGATCCACTTTTTACTGGCTTGCAGATAGAATGCAGTCTGTTGACCACCAGTCTGAAGAAAGTCAATCATGATGTGCAGGCAGCTGTTGCCCAGCTAGGACAGATGAGGAGAATTGGGACTGTGTTTTTAATCAAAAGTTGAGACTCGCTATGACTTCTTTCTTACTCAAGGTGTAACTCAAACTTGTTAGTCTCTTGACTAAGTTAGCTTTCCATTGTTAGCAAAATTCAATTTTGACCATGTATTATTTGCCAGAAATGGGATTCATGTAAGTCTAAGAAATGTCAGCTTGAAGAAATACTTCTAAAAAAAATCCTTTGTGACTATAATTCAACACAAGCAAAAAAAAAAAAAAAAAAGGCAAAACTCTAGTGATTCGTTATAAATGGGTCCAATAACCAAATGGTTGTTAAATAAGAATACACTGAAGAGACTTCAAGGATATTTTTGCTTATGAGGTACAATGCTCACAATATTCTCTATAGTGAGACAGTTTTAAGAATACTTTCTAATAAGGTCCAGTTTGAAGTCTGTCTTGAAGCACAAGACCAAACTCCAGTAGGAAAATGGTTATATCTGGAATATCATATTTACTGTCACTGTGAATCTGTTCTTTGTAATTTTTGTCAAATCTGTTTTTGAAAGGAGTTTTGATTTTGAACTCAACAAAATGCAGTGACAGTGAGGTCCAGCTCTGATTGTATATTGTTTAGAACTTTGTTTTGAACCTATTCTTCTGTACTTTCTGCATGTGTTTCTTGTAGCATGAGAAACAGAGTAAATGCTGCCTGTGCCTTTCATGTGCTTAGTATTTGCACTTTGTAAGCAACCACCAAGATGAATAATATTAACCTGTTCAGTTATGTTACATTCTATATCCGGATTGCCACTGCCCGCTTTCCTCTGTGTGTTGTTCTGTAGTTTTCCTTTAGCATGTTGTCATGGTGCAGAAGTGCAGGGGCAGAAGTGCAGAGCTGAATGCAGTATTTAAAGGTAATCACACAACAGTTTTATATAAATTGTGTGGCAATGTTTTCTTGTTTGTTTTATATTTGTTTCCTCATAACTTGTAAGTAAGCTGTTTGGTATTTTGACTTCTGCTAAATGTTCAGCTGATTCAAAGAGCCATCCACGAGGAGTTGAATAACTTCCTCAGTGGTGTTGGCAAAAATAATTTATGTATTTTTGTCTAGTACAGTGGTACAAAGTCTCCTAGCAGATTTTTGTATAAAAACCTACTCCTTTTTTAATTTTAAGTGTTAGTTTAAGAAGTTGAATTTGAAAATGTGCAGAATAGCCTAATTGTGTTATTCTCATCTTCTTTCCTCTTCTCACATATGCTTTTACCTTGAAAGAGAGGACTCATAAAACATGGCTGTTACCTACTCATAGACATTGTTTGAATATTGTTTTGATGTTTGTATGCTTATTTGAAGAAATGGCAATTTACTCTGTGCTATTAGCAACCACAATGTTGCTAATTTTTTAATATGTACTGTATTCTCGGAAGTAATAATTTAACCTGGTTTAGAATAATCTTTTTAAATCAGTAATGCAAACTGCTAATAAAGCTGAAGGGAGGGCATTTTCATGTTTGGGAAAGGTAGGCAGCTCTATTCGAGTCAGTAAGTAGAGTATTAACTCATCTGGAAACTCCAGGTTCCCTTTTACAGTGTCTCAGTTAATTCCTCAGCAATCTTTGCAATTACTGCCTTGGAAGTATTTCCCCTGCCCTAAACAACTTTGTGCCAGCCACACTTAAGTAAAGAGGGATGTTTGACAAGCAATGATATTCTGGGGGTAGAGGAAAGGCTTGTAAGTGTTCAGGGAAAGGGAACCAAAAGGACAGCTGACCTGAAAGGGGTATAAGTCCATTTGATGTGAGAAGCAGAAGCTGATTTTTTTTTTTTTCCTTTCCTTCCAATAGAAGGCCGTGCTTCAGTAAACTGCATTTGTGCTGTGTTTCTGCTAGGAACTGCTAGAAAATTTGCTGCCTCCATTAAAGGTTTTGGGGTGTTTTTTTTTCAAGCAGTTTCTGGGAGTGGGTGTGTGCGAAGGAAGTCACAGCAAACTTAGGCGTTTCCTGTTGGATAATTGTTACATATTTCCCATTCCTCAAACCCTGCTGCCACTGCAAATAAATTCGATCTAAATCTTAAAGTCAATTATTATTGTGAATAAAGAACTGTAAAAACAGCTGAAGGAGCTCTGCATTGATTTTGTTTAATGCTACACTGTTTTCTGGGTATCTCGGAGTATACAAAGAAAGGCAGTTTAAAAAAAGCATTATGAGCTAGAGTTCTTTGTATTAAAATTATTAGTGGGAGGGATTAAATGTAGGCTAGAACATATATCTGAAATCGTCTTATAATTACAATTTTATATTGTTGTAATCTTACAGTACCCGGACTTCATTATCTTGCACTTTTAAGTTCAGCATTAGATTTATATGAGGCAAACATTTGCTACAGCCCTTGCTAGTTAGTTCAGTTTTATGCAGTTTTACTAATACATGTTAGCCCCTGACTTCCATCACTCTGCTCTCAAGAATGATTTTTCTAGAGTCTCTCATCTGTGAAAACAGCTGAGATTGAGGGATATTTTTGAACCATTTGCACCAAGGGTTGGCAGACTTTTTAATGATCTCTTACTAATATTAAAATAAAAATATATTGTCCTTTTTGTCTTTAGTATTACATTGCTTGCAGTTTTATAAAACTGTGCTGTGTTTGTTCATTTTCCATGTAAAAAATTGTTGACACATTTTTAAAAATTTCTCCTATAGCATCTGGAAACAGTTTACCAGAGACTAGAGATCTGCCAAGTGATTGTGTGCCATTTGAGCTCTGATCTAGCTCAGTCTTTTTGCAACAAGAGCTGTATTGTACTGCAAAGCACAGAATGTTTAATGAAGTATGCATTGAAAATTGTTACAAGTGGTTGGATGATAAGCTGGAATCAAGATATGAAGAACTCAGTATTGAGAATAACAGAGTGGGGTGCTCTCTCCTGTTGGGTGCAGTTTTGGGTCTGTAACCAAATTGCAGAGACATTGGACATATTAACTTAAGTTCCCCTTTCCCGCTCTTGGAATGCTTGGTATACTTGGCTGAAGGGCTTCACAGCACGGTAGTCAAATGTCTGTGAGGTTATCTGAGAAGTTCAGATGGATAATACTTTTTGAAAGTATTAGATTTAGATTTCCTCCTACTAGAATTGGTAACGCTCCTGCAGACTTCAGTGGGAGTACAGTTAGGTGAGGAGAGTCTTTAAATATCCTCTCTATAAATCCAAAGGTCACTTACAATGCAAGTTTGTTTACAAGAGAAGTGGAGTTTACAGAATAAAATTTTTTTCAAAACAATTTTCTGTAGCTGATGAGGTGAGTAGTACGGTGACTCGGACTAGTGTATGTATGAAATTACAGAAAGGAGGAAGGGGAAAAGTTAGAGATTGGGAAGATCTTTTAATGCTGATATTCAATATGATAATTTTCTGGGTTTTCCCTGTTTTTTCTTTGAAATACATTTATATTTCTCATATTTCATTATCACAATACAATAATGTCCTGAATTTAACCCTAACAATATGCCATGAAAACTGTTTTTGTACTTTGTGCCTAAAAGCCAAGATGACAAATCATTAAAATTAACAGAATGTTTTGATCTTCTATCATAAGGCTATCTGTTTTGATTCCTAATGAAGTATTCTAGTCTATAGACATTTTCTATCTGTAGTTTGTCCTATCATACTTCTATCAAACTTTTGGGTACGGACTGGTAGCTTCTATTTGTATGTGGAAATTCCTGCAGAGTTTGTGCCGTTTCTTCAATTTCATGAGCCAATTCTTGACTGGATTTGTTGTGGTTTGTTTGGTTTTGGTTTTTTTTTTTTTTTTCTTTTCTTACCTTGAGTATTCTTAAGAGTACATCTTCCTATTGTAGGAAGAATATTTGCTAGTAAATAGGTCAAATGAAGAGCAGAGTGATACAAGACAGTAAAGGAAAACATTTCAAAGTCAAGTTTGCACCCAGAAATTGGAGGATCAGGAACACTTAAAATTCTCAGAAAACAACATGGCATTTATTTATTAATTAAATTAAAACTAATAGCTAAGTTTCTTAACAGTGCTGTCAATTGATGATAACATTTTCCCTCTAACAACAGTGTACAGTCATGTATATATAAATAACCTATAGCAGCACTGCATATAATAGCCTTTCCATAATGTCACTGCATTTGAGCTTTCCAGGGGAATGGCAAAGGTCGTATCATTGGTTTATGGCTGTGGAATTATCCGTGTGCTAGGGTATGGTTATCAGACATTCCTCACATTCCAGGTGTCTAATATTATAGTGCTTACATGCCAGTGCAGGACCAACTGCTGCGTCAAAGAAAAACGCTGCAGAAAACATTCCTGGTATTACCCATTTCCATTGCTCTGTGGTCCCCTTTTCCCCCTAACCTTTCAAAATGTCATCTTTGCATTGAACTTGGCAACGTTAAACAGATAGATGAATTACAAATAGTGATTTGGTTGGAGGCTTTGACCTACAGAAACAAATAGCTGATATGCTGAGCTGGAAAAATATTGGTTCTCCTTTTCACTTTTATTACCTTCAGTGCTGAAATGATGTGGTAAAATGTGTAGCTGAGTTCAGCGTGGGGCTTTTTCTTCATTGATGGCAATTGTGAAGTGGAAAGCCAAAACAGTTTATCATAATCAAAAGGAAAAGGAAACAAAAAACCAAGCCAGCAGGCAGTTTGACCTGGTCCTGCAACCAGTGGGTGTGGGTCCCTTCCTTCCCAAATGCATTCTTCCCTTTCTGGATCCCAGCTATTCAGTTCATGTGCCTTTTCACAGAAGCACCTGTGAGGGGACAGAGTGAGCTGACATTGAGCTAATGCCACCTCTTTGTAACTGGGAGGAGGCAGTTATGCTCGGCTTGCTTGCTGGTAGCACATTTTTATGGCAGTCATTAACATGCACACAGCATCTCATGGCGACCTGGGAGGCAGAGCACTCCCTCTGCACTCACCTCCCCCTGTCTGCTGCCTGCTGGACTGAAAGCTTAACTTGTGTGTTCTCTGCTTCCTTCCTTTTGAGTGTGTGTGTGTGAGAAGGAACATCAGTTGCCCATTTTGTGTGGGTTTTTTTCTGTGGAGGAAGCAGGCAAGGTCTTTGGATGACCTGAAGATTTTCATCCTTAGCTTTTCTGTATTGCATAAAGCCTGTGAAGTTTGGGGATGTGTAGAACTTTTGAACATTGAGAACAAGTCTTTTAAAATAAAGAAATTAAAAGGTTATTAATTTTTGTTAATATATTGCAAGCACTTAATTTCTGATGTTTTTGCACTACACTTGCAAGACTGCTAAATGAAGTAGGAAGGTGTTTTTTGGAAAACAGACCTTAGAGACCTTAAAGGTTGTCCAGTTCCAGCTCCCCTGCCATGGACTGAGACATCTTTCATTAAACCAGATTGCTCAGATCTCTGTTCAGCCTGGCCTTGAACACTTCAAGGCATGAGGCATCCACTATTTCCCTGAGCAGTCCATTCCAATGCCTCAAACCCTCACAGTAAAAAATTCTTTCACTTTGAGTATGTCCTTTACTTGTCTAAAGCTATAGCAGTCATTCTGTTGTTCAGCTATTTTTGCTATTGGGTTTTACTTTTGAATACTCGTATTGCTGTTAAAATAAGTGGACTCAAAAACTTTGCAGTTATAGTTTTGTTTCAAAGAACTTGCTCTCTATGTACAACACAATTTTTGTAGTAAAAATTGTAGCTGTATTGGCTTATACTGGTTATGTTTGTAATAGATACTGGAAACTAAGGTCTTTTGTCAAGATTCCTGGGTTTTTCTATGTTGTACAAGTTTAGTGAGTTATGTATAAATATAGTGAATTTAAGACTTTTTGTTAAAGTGTGGTTGCAGTAAGGTTTGTTGGTTTGTTTTCATCCTTGTCCTGGCAGTTTAATGTTTAACTAAATCAAGAAGAGCTGGAAAACATTTGAGGAATGGAGTACAGTTTGCTACTGTAGTTCGTGCTTGTCTCCAAACCCCATCATTGGTGAGGTGCTGACTTGTTATTTCTAAGCAGGACTTGCTGAATATGTTGAACAGTTCATGCTGTGCTAGAGCATAGGAGACTGAGTTGGTCTGCAGGAAGGCAGCAATCAGAACTGATGATGGGCTGATATTGCCACTTCACATGGTGGTAGTGCAGCTGTCTCTCTGGAAGGCTGACTGGAAACTGAGACACTCTTCAGCACACTGCCCTTTTCAGCAAAGCATTTCAAAAACACCTTGAGTACTCTGCCTAATTTACAGAGAAGGAACCACTTATTCAGTACTCTAAAAAGGTTTTTTAAAATCCCAAACCTTATGAGGACAGAAAAAGATTAGATTTTAGTTTCTACTTGATCCTTGTGTGCTTCCTGAATATAATTTTGTGTTTACCTGGGTTGCTGGCTAGCTAGACAAGAGCCTTTTAATGGAAAGTGCATTTTTCAAAGTCTTAGGTATTCTCTGAAACATCATTGAATGTGGTATATCTGCGTGAACCCACAGCTCACTTATAAATGGGAGTTATAATACATCACTGTCAGTATGAGTTCAGTGCTGGAAACCAAGTTTTTGAGCTTGTTAAATAGTTGTGAGAGCCTGTTATCTGAGTTGTACGTACTCAAATAATGTCCCTCCATTCTGGGTTGCTGTGAGGTAGAGAAATAATGTATGTCTCTTAGTCTAATTCTCCATCTGCATGTTTGTACATTTTTCTTTACCAAGGAAACTCTGTAAAACCAAAAAATATATTTTTTTAAGGCCTGTTGTCTGTTGTAAATATTCAAGGACTTGAAAGAATCACAGGATTGAAATTACGAGCTATTAAAAGTGGTACTATACCTGTGTATTTTTTTTAGAAAACTAGAGTCAGTGTTTATTTCAAGTTTCCATTCTTATACAAATATGAATGTTTTACCTCTTTTTGTGTTACCAGGAGCAAAACAATCTGAAATCTGGAAAAAAAGTGAAAATTCATGCAATGTGTCCAGGAAATACTTGCTGCAGGAGTTAATAAATCTTTGTCTCCAGAAAGTGTATAACTGCTGTGAGGTCAGTCTCTGCAATTAGTTTTTGAGTATCCAGTGGTGCAAAAAGGTGAAGGTGCAGTACTGTTGACTGTTGCATATCCATTCTAGCCAGGAGTGTAGCTGTGAACTTTTGACTATAAACCCATACTGTTGTGTGCACGTGTGTGTAATACAAAGCAAAGACATTAGTGGTGCACATGCTAGTTTCTACAGGCATACATTTAGTGCTATTAAGAAGTTTAATTTAATGTTATTGAGAACATCTCATCCTTGAGGAAGGGGGTACATTTAGTTTGAGCTATTAGTGATTCTGTTTTGGCATAGAAAAGGTAACATGCATGTTTGCTGTCTTTTGAGCGCAGGCATTTGTTGACATTTGGTTGCACACATCTTGTGAACAAGGTAAACATGCATGACCTTACCATATTTGTTTATTTTACACCACTATTTCAAGCTGGGATTGCAACCATGCTGCTTCTTGTTTGACCTGTTCTACTCTGGTATTGATGTCCACTTAGTTACTCTTTCAAAGTAATACCTGTAATAAAGTGGCAGTATATCTTAATAGTACCCTTATTAAAAGAGAATGTCCCTAAACAATTCAAAGTTTGTACATAATGTCTTGGCCTGATATCTGAATGGGAGGCACTACTGCATTAAGAACATGGTGTTTAGCAGCAGAAATCCTGTGGACAGACTCATGAATGAGCTTTTTCAAGAGAGAGATTTTGTGGGGGATTTGCTAGTTCATAACTTACAGAATTGAATGAACAAAGAATATGGCAAAAGGCTGCTTTGTGGGCCACTTCTGCCCCTTTTGACAGGTAAACAGCCAGGTTACCACTTTTTAAAGTTAGGAAAGACACAACAATATAATTAATACAAAGTAAATGCATTTTGTTACAGCTTCAGCCACTGTTGTAGAAGAGAAAATTGTGTTCCCTATGCAATGTAGTTTTCACGCTGTTGGTGACCTTGGCCATAGGGAGCAGCAATGCCTCTCTTTAACTCTGACCTGCAGCGTGGAGCAGCAGCTGGGTCTCTTTTGCCATTCTGTGTGTACTCTGCTGCCTGCTACAGAATTCATCCCACTTAAATTTAGTTACCCTTGCACACGGTAAGGATTCTTGCATTCAGAATCCTGTACTCACTAGGGAAAGAGGGAAACCTTCAGGTATTAAATAGATGTGCTGATTCTGCCTCTCTAGGGAACCTAAAGGAGTAATTCAGGTTTAGTAACTGGCATTTTGAAGTTAATGGGATTAATTTCACCCCCGAGTTTTATATGAGAGATTTCTCTTGAATGCCTGAAATGAGTAAAATCCATGTTTGTAAGCATATTTAGTATGGTATTAGGATGCATGTTTATACACCCTTCAAAGTAATAATGCCTATAGCATTAGAAACTTGGGTAAGAATTGAACTGATTTTGAGATCCAACTTGAGCACTAAATTCAGGGGATTTGGTGAAGAATTGAGAACATTTTTCTTCTTCTGTTTGTACATTCCTTTCATTGATTAAAATTTTACATTTGCTTCTCTCAATCTGTGGATCAAAATAAGAATTAAATACTTTCATTTATTCTTTTGCAAAAAAAAATGGTTGATGCTGATTTTATGTTACTGTTCTGTGTAATTGTGCTAACTGAAAGTGCTTTAAGGAAACTTTTTGTAAACTGTTGTATTGGTGGGTATTACTGTGGATAAACCATCTGTACACCCTTCTGTAATGGTGTATGGATTCCAGATAACTGTGCATGCAATTCTTCCATCACTGGATTTCTTCTCTTACATTTCAATAGATTGCCCATTCCTGCACATCTGAATAGTAGCTTATGTTTTGTCTTCTCATTTTCTTGGAGTTTGGAGAAGAGGTGTATTTTTCAGAAAAATTTCTGTCAAGAAAAAGTGCTAACAAGTACTGCACTGTAAAAGAATTAATGTGTAATATACATCATTACATATGAGAAATGAATGAAATTTAATCCATACAATGTTTCATATAAGTGTCACACGGGATCTTGCTACACAACAAAGCACACAAGTTCATTTTGGGTATTTGGAGAAGGTTCTCAAATGCACATTGAAGTTGCTGTAGAAGGTGAATATTGACTCTAGTGACAACTGAATTCCAAATTACAAATCTTGACTGTAGGCCAAGTACCACACAGCAAAGGAGATGTTCTTGGAAGTAATTTTGAAAGGCATTAAAATGAACCTGTTAATAATTCTCGGTATTTGTGTACCTCTTACAAACCTGTGTTTTCTTCCTTTCTGACTGAGGTAATTTCAGGTTTGAGCAGGGTGGGGTTATTTTTCATGTATGTGTCTCCTTCCACCTGACCCCCACTGCCATTTTCTAAGATCTGCCTACTGTAACCTTCTTTTTTCTATTGATAGAATACTAATCATAATATGTATAACTTATGTTTCATTATTACAGTGTATTTAATCCTGAATGGATTTTGGTGTAAAAAGAAGGCAGATAAGGAATGCAGCAGAATTCAGCATTTCTCTTGCATAGAACAGTTTGTTCAAAGTAGAGTGTGTGTGTGTGTGTGTGTGTGTGCGCGCGCGTGCACACACTTCTTAAAGAACATGCCTCTTGATATTCTCAGGTCACAGAAATGGGAAATATCATGGGCTGTCTGTGTCTTGACAGAAAGACAGTTTTATTGCTATATGTAATAAATGCCTCATTTTTGTGGACCTCAGTCTTGGAAAGAAGCCTGTCTTTATGTATTTCTGAGTTCTGGGGACTTCAAAATGTGATTTACATCAAATAAGAAAGTTGTCCAAATGAATCAGTATTTCTGCACTGACAGTCCATCAGTCTGCAGTTATGTTTTCATTTTCAGGTGTCTTCACCCTCATTTTTTTTAGAGCATGGTGCTTGTAACACCAAGGTTGTGGGTTCCATCCCCCTGTGGGCCATTCCCTTAAGAGTTGAAGAAATGATCCTTGTTGAGTCCCTTCCAGCTCAGAATATGTTGTGGTTCTGTGATTCATTATTAACTTTAGCTGCATATACAGACTTATTCTTACTTACTCTTATTCTTATATGGCTGTAGAAGCAAGAACATCTGCTAATGACAACACATATATCATTGCAGAATCTGCATTTTAAGAGCTTAGCTAGCTAACTCTGTATTTTGAAAACTTTAAAGAAAAATGTGGATTTGATATGATAATAGAGGTCTTCAATTTGTAAACTGTATTTGTCTCCTAAGTCTCCCCAAGCATCTCTAAAGTGATGAACATACTCATGCATTGTTTACATAATGGGATTGCAGAATACTTCCTGGTTTTCCTTAAAATAGCCACTTCTCCTTATGCACACCTGCTGCTTGTTCACTAAGGTTAAAAAAAAAAAAAGCATCCCTAGGTGAGAATACTTAATACTTAAGCTTAATGATATGCATTAAAGAAATCCAAGCCTTTTATTAACTAATTGAACTTCATTGGATACTAAATGTGGACTTTGAAGTAATTTTTAGAGTATTGACATTCTTTTAAGAACATCTAAATGTATGGCTAAGTATTAATAACTACCCTTAGAAGATCAGGGCCTGAGACATGCAGCATTTAATCCTCTATTATGGTGCAATAAACCTCATTTTTCTTGGATGACATTTAATGACTGTAATGGCAGTCCATCTGTCATAGATTACTATATGTCACAGATAATGATCTTCACACAGACAAGATTCCTTCAGTCCTTGTTCCTAGATATTATTTCCTGTCCAATTATATCTCGTAACTCTCTGCTTTCAACTTTGTCTTGCAAATTTTCCCTTGCTTCATGTTGTGTTAATTTCATCCATTTTTCATACGTATTTTGAAAGTAAATAGTGGTTATGTTGAGTTCTGAAGGCTGTAAGCAATCAGGTATCAATCAGCTTGTGCTGATTGCTGTTCAGTTGTAAAATGATGCATCAGGCTCAAAAATTGTGTGCTATTAAAAGACTCAGGAACAAAAAAGGGAGTCGTGGGAATGTTACCCTCTCAGGTAATTGTGATCTTATTATGTACAAACCTTCTCATGTTTTAAAAATCGACTCTGGAACAGTTCTGACATAGTTCAGAACTTAAGGATGCAATGTCCAAGCATGATCCAGCAGAGCAGGATTCATAAAACAAATTGTCCTGTACTGCCTGTCTTTTTGGACCTATGTCTCCCTTTTCTCATTTTGTTTAAGGTCCAGTGTGGGTCATTCAAGTAGTTTTCCACAGTGTTTTAGTGTATCTTTAATTTATGGAGTGTCTGGGATGAGAGAATGGCTGCTATTCATTCCTATCCTATCGGGTTTTGGACAGGTGAGAACACCTGGACAGAACATTTGCATGATCAGAGTCAACTGCAGTCTAACCTAGAGAATGTGCTATTTATAGCAAGAAGTGAGTATTTGATTAAAAATAAAATTGGTGTAGAGTGCAGATGAAAAGTCAGGGATGTACTGGGTTTATGTCCCTGCTGTAGAGGTGATCTAAAAATCATGTCATGACTGTTGCTAGCTCTGGTGTGTAACTTTGGTGAATGTATTGACTCTTTATTGAAAACCATCTGGCTGTGTTCATAGGAGTTTGAGAGTCCATACTGTGATTTCTATGTTGCTATATGGCATTTCAAATATATTTCCTACTAGAACTACATGAACGGAGTTTTGAGCTAATGTTACAATGTTGAGGCAAGGATGACGCTGAACTTTGTTATTCAGTTTGTTTCACAAATGTCTACACTTGTAATCAAATTTGAGACAGGATTTCTTCACAGGGAGATGTGCCCTTGAGGTTGGCACATCTTGTTCACATGACTAACCAGACTCACCAAAGCACTGTTGCTTTTATGTGATTGATGCTTCCTCTGAGCATTAGAGGAAATCTTTGACATGGACGCCCTGTGTTCAGCCTGCTGCATGCTGCCTGCCTGAAACTGTGCTTGTGTGTATCCTGGATTTGAAAGGCTTCTTCTGCTTTCCTAAGAGCCATCCCTTTCTCTCTAGCAATTACTATTTACAACAGAACAGTGATCTTTGAAGTGGTGCTGGTAATTATAAGTAGGCAGAATTTGGACAGGTGTGCTTGATATGGGAGCTCTAGGCCAGCTGTTGCTCTGCTGAGCTGCACAGCTGGATCCTGGCCATGGCAGCACTTCTTCTGCTTCCCAGAGAGGAGGAGCAAGGTGGCAGGTCAGAGCTGGGGTTTCTGGACAGTCCTTGGAGCAGCCCTGCACAGAGCTGTACCAGTGTCTGGATTTAAAGATGCAGGTCAGCAGTGTGAGAGGGTACAATACATAGGCGTGGCTTGCTATAGACCTCCTGGCCCTGGAAATCACTGCCAAGTTGACAGCCTACTTGTGCTGCTTATAAATCTGTATTTTTGTATCCTGGTGATCCAAATGCAATTCCACATTGGTAATTTCATCTGTATTTTATAATAGTTTTTGGTGTGATTAGTGGTTAACATAGCAGTTTTTAAGGGGCAATAAATCAGCAAATTTGTGTTATACTTGCAAATTTGTTCAGAACCTCAAATAAAGTGTTAGTAACCTTCACAGAATTGTGATGTAAACTTTGGAGAATTATGAGGAAGTGGATTCAGGCTTGCAATTTAAAAAGCATAAATTAAAAAAGAATCAGTATTCAAAACATTTTGAATCCTGAGAGCCTTATTCTTTGTGATTTCTGTGCCCTTAGCTTGGAGGAATACTGTTCAAGAATTGGTAGGTCATATCCATTGATGATGATGATAATAATAAAAATAATAGTGGGGCAATGATTTCTGAATCAAATTTGTGCTTAAATTTGTCTTTTACAGCTGCATAAAGAAATAAATATTTTTGTAAACTACTTTCTATCTGGTGTTTTGTACACAAACAATTCAATTTTTTAAAGGTAAAATGTACTATTCTTTCCTTTTTATTTTCTCACGAAAGTGTCAATAAACCTGTTTCTTTTGGTCAGGAATTAATAAAGAAAAAATCCTGAAACATATGAATTAGCTTTTTATTTGTATAGAATTTTAATGGTGAAATGAAAAAAAAGTCTTAGGTGATGAAACTTAATCAGCAGTGAGCAAAGGAGTGCTGCTTGTGTGTCCCACAAATTTCTCTTCATCATGATACTCTGTGGATTTTTTTTTTGAAACACTACTTAATCTTATCATCACTATGGCAACAATAAAACCTTAAATCTCTCGTTCTTTCTATTAAATATATCACTGTGTTAGAGATGGCATTTATCTGTGGATTTATCAATAGGAAACTCAATACTATTTTTTTTTTAAAAAGGACCAAAAGATGATCACATAAAGCTTTGCTCAGCCTCAGTTGGAAAAGAGCCCATGTATTATATTTATCACTCTAGTTCTTATAACAAATAGGTGCTCTGCTATTAAAGTGAAAAACTTTAATAGTCTGTCTTCCTGCAAAAGCAACATGTGAACATCTAAGGCCCATTAAATGTTACTTGTAAAATGTCTGTCTACTCTGTGCACGCTGCTGCTTGTTTTATTCAAGTGCAGGGATTGATAAGTGCTGCTAACTGTGTCCTAGGTGGCTGTATTCTCTTTTCTGACTTTCTGTGGTCATTAGAAACAGTGATCTTGAAATCTTGTGCTCTCTTCACTGACTTGAGGTTGAAGGGTCCAGTTTTCCTGGGGACAAATAGGAATGTAGATAATTTATGCTTTTTAAAGCTGTTGGTTGTTGTTTAATTTTAGACTGCCGAACGTGAAGGGTGTTGCAGTGGATTTCTCACTTGAGTTCCTGTGCTGAAAAATGTTTGCAATAATATGTTCTACTTTAAGAGGAAAAAAACCCAACTCCTGCTCTCCTTTCTCCCTGCTATGTTTCTTTAGCTTCTGTCATAATAGAATTAGGAATTAATATGAGTAACAGATCTGTGGAAGGGAGAAAAGCGATATCATGGAATTGTTTCCTTGTTGTAGGTTAACAAAGCCCCTGTCGTTTGCGGATTGTGTTGGGGATGAATTGCCATGGGGATGGGAAGCCGCGTACGATCCTCAGATTGGTGTGTACTACATTGACCACATAAACCGTAAGTACTTTTTGGTTTGCCACGTCGCTTATAAAGGACAGCTCATCTTCATTAGACTCAGAATCCTTTATTAGAATCAAAATGCTGGGGAAAATTTGTCCTTTGGTATAACATCATTGGCTTTTAAATACAAGGAGAAAAGCTTACAAGAAAATCTGCTGGTACAAAATGGCAACATCTGTTTCTATGTATATTTCTAGTTGCATGGTAAATATGTCTAAACCATGTAAAACTAGCAAAATGTGAAATACAATGCTATTTAGGTCTGCTGAAATGAATATATTCCTGAAAGCATTTCTATTTTCTCTTTATATATTTATTACTCCATATTGATATGTTTTTTTATTTTCCTAGAAATAGTCTTTAACAGCACAATAGCAAAGGTTCTATTTGAGATCAACACCTGAATCTAGGTATGTCCATCTGTGCTAGCAGAACCTATACTTACCTAAAAATTAGCAGGTATCTACAGCCATTTCAGATGCTTGAAGTTAGCAGAGACAACTGCACAGGGTCAGTAGATGTGGCATGGACAGTAAGAGACCAGTGGCCTTCTGAATGGCATCTCAAATGTACAGGCAAGTGAATCCACCCTGCTTTGTCTAAGCCATTTTGCAGTCACAAGATCTCCAGTCAGTACAGTTGGTGTAATGTAAAATGTGATGTAGCTGACTGGTTGGCTGTCTGCTTTGCAGATGGGATGATTTAACCTCCTTTGGTTGGGTTGGACTAGAACTCTGATAACTAGAATGGGACATGAGATATCAGCTGTGCTTGTTAAGCACCTGCAGATAGACACCTAATATTGAACTGTATCCCACCCAGTAACCTCATGTGTGCTCTTAATCACAAGGCCTTGCTTTGCAATGAGAGTCCTCTGATCTTACATATACTGTTAGACACTCATGAACTTTTAAACATACAAGCATCCTTGATTGAATTCAAAAGGTGAAGAAAGGAAAGGGTTTTCTTCTGAATCTAAATATGATTATCTGCATAAATGTCTCTGACTTCTGCTTTGGCGAAAATTATAGGGCATACACCAGTAAAAATTTGGGAGCCAAGTTGCATTTCTAGGTGTTTTGGGAGTGCTTTCAGATCACTGTGCTCTGATTGTGCTCTTTTTATTTCATGCATGTTCAAATTTTTTAATCAGTTCTAAAAACCTCTTGCAGCTTTGTTGCCTGTTTTATTAAGAAATAATTTAACTGCTTTCTTTACTCTTAAATGTTATTCCTGTGCATTGAAAGTGAATTCCTGAATATTAGGAACTATTCATGGTTTGAAATTTTGATATACTTAAAGGTAGTTACCATCCCTTCTTTGTTCAGTAGGGCCCTTGATTCCTCTTATATTAATATATTCCTTTGTAGCAAGTTCAGCGAAACTTATTTTGAAAAGTGGCGTATTTCAGTTTTGTACACTCTATTTTGCACAGTGTTTTGGTGAGAGTACTCTTCAGTTGCTGGGTGGTAAACTGCCTAAGAATCTTACAAGTAGGTGATTTGTTTGATGCGCCAGATATGGAGATAAATTCTGCTTCATCTGACTAGGGCACGTGCAATGTTTTGATGCTGTTGAAATCTCTGGTATGGAGGTCACTTGAAATGAGTGGAGATAAGCCTTTCTAGAAACCAGGTTTTGTGTCTGCTTAGTGCTTTATTAGTTTTGCAACAAGTCAGATGTGCTGAGTATGCTTTTTGGATTTGAACTGTTAGAATTCCCTGTCAGGACAGTGGCTATGTTAGAACAAGGAAGACTCTTTTACTCTTTTGAAAGTGTATTAAGTGTTAATTCTGTAATAAGTGTTAATTCTCTCTGCTACTGGACAAAGAAGCCAAATGAGGGAGAAAAACTGTACCTACTGCTAGGAGGAAGAATAAATAGATAGATGCCTGAAAAACAGGTTGGATAAAGTAGAATTTCAGGACTCATAAATAGCAGCTTGAGGGATAGCACCTTGGGAAGAAATCTACTCCCATGTGTTAGGTAGGGAGAGGTGACTAATGATGCTTCATGTTCACTGCCGTCTGGCTGGATTTATTTCAGCAAAATGTTTGAGGGAAGGCCCACTGAGTCTCTCCTTTTGCATCCCATAATTAATTATTCTGATTAACTTCTCTCTTATCTGTCCTTTTTCTCATTTGTTTTTCTAGTGTTGTTCCTACCGTGTGCCTCTCTACAAAGCTACATTTGATCCAACTGTGAAGTTTCAGGTTGTCCACAGGTCTTGGATCAGTTTTACTATGATGACTCCAATTTTATTATATTTCTCAAACCAGCCCACTGAGCTGTGGAGGAGTAGGTTGTTACTCATGCTTGTTCCCTCCTTTTCTGTAAAAATGTGAGGTTGAAAATGTTAAGGGTGGAGTTTCCATTAATAATCAGATAGGTACTTGCTGCAGTGGATATTGACAAAACTCCCCAATAATTTAGAGAAAGAAATTGCACCTTGCAAAGTTCTAAAACTTCTACTGAATTTTTATAAAGTTTTTTTTTTCAAAAATTATGTCAATCAATATGCATATTATTTTTTTCAAAATATTTTCCTCATATGTGCAATTATTTGTCTTGATCTTTTTCCTTCCCTTCTCTCACATAAACCCTTCTGCAGAAGGTTAAGAGTTGTCTATAAGCAGTCTGCAGATGTAGAACAATCCTTCAGATTCTTTTGGTGTCAATATGTTTAAGGATAATTTAGTTTTGTTATAATCTCGCATTTTCAATATTTTCTATATTTAATTTTTTTTTGCCCCCAAATACAGTTTGGATTTTTCAATAGCCTTAGAGCTTTCTCATGATCCTTTTGGATGATGTAACCTACTTTGAGAAGCACCGACTGCGGTCATTACTTTATGAATATATTACCCCAATTAGGAGTTTTAATGTGATGCTTTCAGCTTCAAGGGAGACCAGATTACAGGCCATCTGGCAAGGCAGAACATGCATATGATCTGGGTAGCTAATACTGTAAGAACTTAAATGCTTACCCTGTGCTTCAGTAGCACCCTTTGTTAGAGGATGACTGAAAGGATATTGTTTGGTGGGCAGGGCCTGAAGAGTTTGTTTTGTGCAAGATCCTTATTACCGTGGTTTGGGAGAGCCCAAAGCTTTTATGACTTATGCTGTTGACTCCTGTAGTCATTATTGCATACCTGTTCTCATGTGTTCATCTACTTCGGCTAATTTGCTAACATTTACTAATTTTGCTAAACAACATGGTTAGGAACTCAAGGCCATACTAAAAATAACACATAACATATTATTCCACTTTATTTCATATATCTGCAGGTGAAGTCATCACTTTCAAATTTTTTCCAATTCTTCTGTAGCGTTTTCCACATCAAGCATTAAGTGTCTGAGATGTAAACATTTATGTTCTTAGAGCTTGGATTTGCAAACACCTGTAAGCTGATATAATCTTTGAAAGTATTGTTCCTGCTCTATTGCTACCTCTGGCCTTTTGTTCTGTCTCTGCAGTGTTTTTGCTTGTAATGCCATGAACATTTGCATGGCCAGACAGTGAATCAGATCAGGGAGCTGATTCAAGTTGAAACTAATCTGGTATGGGGGGGAAAAAAAAAAAAAGTTGCTATTTGTTCTCCTTTCCACACCTCTATTTATGCAAGCAAGAAAAGGAAGGTGACCTGGGGATATGAATGAGCAGTCAGGTAGAAGAGATGGAGGATAGATACTTTTCACAGTAGCAGTGGTTAAAGGCATTTTGAAATAACACCCTTGAATCCGTGCCAGAAAAGTTTTAACTCTGAGGCTGTGACTTCCAGGTGCACTTCTCAGGTGGTGATGGCAGCTGAAGTAGCAGCCATTGATCCAGTTCCTGTCCCCACATTGTGCCCACATGAGGATATGCAGTAAACATGGACAGCAGGGAAGTCCTCTGGTTCCTGAGGTGTGAATTGTTTTCCACCGCCTCTCCCTTTCCCCAGCTGCTCAGGTGTTTTGATCTGGATCAATCTGTGGTATGTTTAGATGAGCAGTTGTGCAGGTAATGGCAGAAAGAAATGGAAACTTCTGGTTTGACGAGCATGGTCTTAGGGGATCCCGTACTGCGACAAGTTCTGCCTTGCCTTCAGCACCCTATCTGTTCCTAAATAACTTACCCCATTTACTTTCAATTCTTATCTTCTCAGATAAGTCTCAGGAATAACAAGGCAAATGGTTGTTTTCTTCATTGCCTTGATCTAGTGAATTCATAAAACAAATACTCTGCTGTTAGTAATGTTTAGTGGCAAAGGTAGCAGAATGGCAATGAGTGACAGCGTTTAAAAGATAATGATAGGAAAAAGTAGTTTTTCCTAGCCCTGTGCAATTTCAGACCATCACTTTCTTTTTGCCAGTCTGTACTTTGTATTCAATATGATGGTTCTTCTCCCTGAACTCCATCCAGCACTTTTCTTCAAAATGGAGTTGGACTACTACCTTCTCTGCTTCTGTAGCTCCTCCCTACTTAATTTTAACTCTCCCTCTTGGAAGCATAAATGTATCTTTCCCAGAAACATCCTTCTATCACTGTTTCATCCACAAAGGAAAGGAAAATTGAGTCAGTGATGCTAAAAAAAAAAAAAAAAGTGAAGAGAAAAGCCTAGCTGTTTACACTCTTTCACACTTGCAGCACAATATTTTAACTATAAGAGTTCTATTTGTGGTTGTAATCTTAAAAGTTTTCATGCTAGTTTATGCTTGTGCAACTGGTTTATCTAAGACAGGGACTTTTGTGGGCAGACTGCTCCAGCCTGGGAGTCTAGTAAATCTGCATCTATGAAAGTAGGCTGGATTGATTTTTGGAAAAGGAGGAATCTGAAAATCCCATCATGAGTCTGTAATTACCGGTAGCTTGAGGGAGTCAAATGCATACCATCACAAATGTGCCCTGTTTGTTCCCATGAGCTGCCACCATCTTCTAAGCAAGCGGTGGCATGCAATCAATTGTGAGGACTCTGCTGTCAGCAGACACACATGGCAGAAACCCAAGTGCGATATGTTTTACCCTGAATCTTTTTTGCAGGTATTTTCTCTGCATTCTGGCTGTAGGAACAGATTAGAGTAATCTGGTGCATGCTGGCTACAGAAGGAGGGCTCAAGTAGTGAAGGCTCTGGATAAAAGATGGTTTCACCTGCTGGCATTTATGTAAAGATCATACTTGCATCTTTTTCTTATGTCTTTGTTCTGCTAGCCTTAGCAGCAGAACATTACCTGCTTGCTTGATAATGTTGAATAAAATCCTCAGAGTTTCTACTGCATTTCACTCTGAAATATATAAGCATATTCTGCCCCATATCTAGAGGAAAATAATAGTAAAAATCTTTGAATTAATCTTTTTTGGAAATCTGCTCATACTTGGAGAGTGTAGCTGGAAAAAGTTCTCATTTTATCTCATTACCCAAATTCAAGCACAAAATTATTTAATGGAAAAGTGAAGAAAGTGTCTGGAAGAGAGGGGTCACTTTTTTTGTGAAAGTTTGATGGCAAGAAACAAGCTGTAGAGAGGTCAGTTTTGAAGATACTCTAAATAATCTAGTTTTCATCCATGTCTCTCTTTAGAACCCATATTCCATTTAATTATGTGATAGAATGTGATTTTCTTTGAGTATCCAGCAATGTGTTAGATCATTTTTAATATGTCATCTTTTTGGCTTGCATGGTCTTACTGAAATTGCTGTCTCTGTAATGTGCAATTCTTTATTTTTATGTACCTATTGAACAAAAATGTCAGTATGAAATGACGAAATGTTTACTTGTGAAACCATCCACAAATTTTTGAGTACAAATTGCTTTTATTGTTGTTTGAGTTTGAATTGCAAGTATTTTAAAAAGCAGGGGAAAAAGAAAGGAATAAGGAAAAAAAATTCAGAAAGCATTTGCCATGTAAACAATAAAGTACATTTCTTAAGAAAGTCTAGTAACACTTGGTTATTCTCCCTGAAACTAGCAAAAGTACTGAAGGATTGAAAGCTGGTTTGTTTATCAAGTAATGTGGGATATACTTGTAGAATAAACATATCCATAGTGATTGCATAATGTTGATAAAATTGCTTTAATCAACCACCACTTAGCTAACTTGTACTATCCTATGGTAGCTGGTATCCAACAACATTTTTCCTCTTCTGATATTATATGTCAGAGGGTTGTTGGTTTTGTTGTGCCATCTTGAGACATTTTTGGGCAAGTTGCCATTAAAATGTTGATTCTCCTTTGCTGTGCCTGGCCCTAGTTTGGTTACCTTAACCAAGAGCTTGCCCTCAGCATGCAGTAGGATGCTTTGAAGGTATCTCCTTCTCAGACCACCTCCATGGAGTAGGATGTAATCCTGCCAAAGCAAAGTTGTTGAGGACTGTTGAGAAACCAATCTGTATTTAGCTTGTACACTTTCTTCAGCAGCTAGGTTCAGGAGCAGTTCCAGTGGTGAGGGATCCTGAATGTATTCAGGGGTTGGGTTTAGGGCTTTGAGGTCTGCACAACTCCCTTGAAGGTGGGGTTCGTTTGGCTGGAAGGGGTAGTCCTGCAATTATTATGCAAGATAACCAGAGATGTCAGGTGTAGTGGAGTTATCTTTTCATCACTTATTGTTTCAGGCAGAGAAATTGCCACCTTGACACAGACTATCGAGCTCAACCATGACATGGAGCAGTAGTTCTGCAGCAGTCACAGCTACCCTTTTCAGGGCTCAGCCACTGCAGTTCTGTTGCCTCCTGTCTGGTAGTCCAGGTTTCCAGGCTTGGGAATATTCTGTAAGTTACTGTATGAGGGAGAAGGTACACAGTATTAATGAGTAGATCCATATATAAGAATGCAATGGATTACTAGATCTGTAAGTAGGCTTACTGTTGCCAGAAAAAAGATTTTTCCCCAGCTGGGTTGTTCTTCCTACTTTGTACTGGCTCACTGGACCATGCCACAACTCACCTAACCTGCTAGTACATGGTGTGTCTCCCTTCATGTCATCTTCTAGAGTCAGGTAGTGTTTGGGTGGGCTCAGTACATCACACAGACTGTCCTGGATTGAGTAAATACCAGACTGTGTAGAGAGAACATGTGAATGTCTGTGGGTTTGAGGTGACATGTTAGAAATCATCACTGGCAAAAAAGAGAGCTATTACACAGCTCCAGCTGTGGCATGCAACTCTCCCCTGTTCTCCTTCCTACAGATCTTATGTCTCTGGTCCTCATTTCTTGCCAGGTCAGCTAATTTCCCTTGGGATAGCCTCTCTTCTGAGATGGTGATTCTGCAAAAGGTACAAATTAAAATAATATGGGCATGTGTTTAAACAGATGAGACTTCTCTCTTCAGAATGAAAAGTATGTAATTGTTTTGTCTCCTCTTGGTGTGTATGTGTCCTCCTCAAGTAGCAATCTGGCATATCTGGCTTGTTTTATTAGAGGGACCACTTGAGAGTATTTGTTCTCTAACTGTGTTGCCTGAATGCAACACTCTCTGACTGAACACAACTTACACTGGGTTGTTCTAGAGCCAGTCAACGCTATTATTTTGTTTGGCAAGGGGAGATGTTGGAAAACTATTGCTTCCACATATTGTTAATCCTGTAGTAAAATGTCCAATTCTCTTCTGTCTAGCAGTGGGGCGTCAGGGAGCCATTCCTTTCCCAGTGGGAATTTCTAGTGGGATTGTAATTCCATTTATTTTAGGGAAATAAGATTTACTGCTGATAAAGTAATAGTTTCCTTCTGCTTAAGTAGACTGTAAAAATTTGGCAGAACTTCTTGCTAGCAGACAGGAACGTAACATGTGAAAATACCTAATTTTAAAAAATTTGGCATGCCTGACTCTCACCTGTATCCAGTGTATAATATATATCCTATGAAAAATTACAAAGACATGCATAACATTGCTGCCCTTGAATCATGCTCTTGCCAAAAGAATAAACAAAACTTCCAAGACATAAAGTCAGTCCTGACATTTTGATTTTGAATTATTGTTCTGGCCAGATTTTTTTTTTTTTTTTGCTGAGTTTAAGTGTATCAAACTTCGCTGGCAGTGAGCCAGGCAGAGTGCATTTCATGAATAGCAGTGTGATTAAAGCCAGCCTAGCTTCCTCTTCTATGTTACAGGGCTGTGATCATTTCAGTGACAGGAACGTCCTTGGGTGGAGCATGCCATCCTGCCATTTGTGTGGTTCCGCTGGGTGAGACCACAGAATTTCCCCCCAGTGTGGGTAGTCACTCAGATCTGTAAAAATAGGAGGAAATAAACTGCTTGTTTATTGGGGTTTTTTAATACATTTATTAACTATGCACTTGCAGTAATTTGTTTCAAGTTTCATTAATTTGTTTTAAATTATCTTAATGGAATTGAATAATTTTGCTTTGCGAGAACCTTTGCTTACGTGATGCTAAATCCAGGTCAAATTAGGAATAAGTAACCTGAGTATTACTCACACTGCCATCCTCTTCATTCTGTTACTATGGATCATTATTTTTGCATGTGATTGGACTGAGGAAGTTGATATATACAATTGATTTTTAATCTAAGTTGTGGTCTTCATAGAGCCTGATGAAGCCTACTTGTTTAAAGATCCATTTGAAGTAGATTCCTTTAGTTCATACCTAAGTTTATGCAGAAAATGTTGGAGAGGCCCTGCCAAGAGGAGGTGATTTGTTTATTTTCCACTGTTGATTATTGAAGTCCAGTTTGCATTTTCTAGAACATTTTCAGATGCAGCTCTACAGCTCTGTCTAGCGTTCATTACCAACACTTACTCCTCACCTAAGGAGCAGAAATAACATCTCCCCATCTGCCCAGCTAGCAATCTGCTGCATTATTCCTATCTGCTGCAGACAGGGGTATAGGGCATCCTGTTGCAGTCCCCAGTGGGAACATTTATCTGCCTTAGAAAAGAAATGAGATCTCCCTACTTTATTTTACATTAGCTGTTGAATAATAAGGGGAGGAAAAAGTTTGGATGTTCTTTGTGGCTTAAATCTCACTCTGGTTTAAGCATGAAAGGCTTCACAACTCATTTGCAAATGTTCAGGAAACTTTTCCTTCACTTACTTGCATGTAACTATCCCAATAATATTCTTGTGTGTACAAGTTTGACCTTAGCAGCAGGTGCTTGAAAAATTCTTGTCCAAGGAAAAAAATCCTTATCTTTTCTGAGGCTTTATTCTGAGAAGTATAAATATTTGTTTTTGAAAGAACACTGCTTTAAAGAAAATTGTCGGCTCTTGGAAGGTATATGTGCTCAAATGAACATACTTTTCAGTGCTACATTTCAAAAGGTAGCGCTACAGAAACAAAAATATTATCCATAGTTCTGTCTTTGGGTTTTTTTCCTCTGTGGAGGAAAGCCTACTGATGAAAATAGAGATAACTGAAAAGTATAGATAACAAACATATGGTGCTGTTATACAGGCACATGTTTTTAGAAATATGTATACATACATATATATATATATATATATATATATATATATATATATATATATATGAACAACTTATGCATTTTCGGGTTTTTTTTAATTCATACTATTTAAGAAAAGTACATAGTAAAATTCTCCAGAGTCTTTTCTCTGTTTGGTAAAAGTTGGATAACAATTCTAGGATAGTCATTCCATACTGCATTGTTTTTTTCCATGGTAATGTATTTTCACAACTGAGTATTTGTTCCAGAATAAATACATGCAGTTAGAAGTGACTGAGAGTAATTTGACCAGCCAATGTAGCGACACATGCAAATACTCAAACGTTGGTTTGCTGAAGTTAGTTTGCAGTTTTTTTAAATGCAGGGTCACCTTTAACTCATTTATGACTATCAGTATAAAAGATGCTAGCTCATATAATCACAGTTTTGTTTTGTACTTTCAGCTCGGAGAAGCAAAAAGGAAATGTTTGATTGTATTTGTCAGCAATAGAAAATAATCTGCTGTTGATCAGCTTTGTCCTTCTCTTGCAGTCACAAGGACAGGGCATCTGTAGGCCACGTTTTAGAACTCTGCGGGCTACATTTGGTCTTTGGGCTGCATGTTGAGCAATCCTCACTTAAAACCTACAAAGCAATTACCTACAACATGCTCGAAGATGAGACCTTCCAATCTTGTAAGATTATTTGGTGTCTGCTGGTTGCACTCTTAAAACACAATCACATCATTACATTCATCTAAAAAACCACCATAACTGCATTTATCGTATTTGATCATTGACCCATGAGAATTCTGCTTCATGCTCTTCAACCTGCTTCATAAAAAAGGACAACTCTGGAAACCAGCACTTCTTATCTTGTGTAAATAACTGTGAATGTGCAGTGTGTTAAAGCACAACAGCAATAAGTGGGCACAGATAGGAACATGTGTTGGCCATTTAAGAGAGAAAAGGTATTGATTTGCTTCTTTGTGTGCCCAATATCTTTGTGTAAAAGAGCAGGTGGCTATAAACACGGATGTAGGTGTATGTGTGTCTGTAGCTATAGTTAGTTTTTTTTGAGAGAGTGTTCCTGTTGGTGTTATTGGAAAACCAACTGTGTATAAAGCTTTTCTGCTTTAATCTTTTATGCACCACACTTGGGTTTATGTGGGTTATTCCCTCTATGCATTCACTGTGCACATCCAAGAAATGCCTTTCCCAAGTAGAAATGTCACATTTGTAAATGGTGAGGGAGGGTGTTTATATATTTAATTGTTTTTAAATGCATCAGTAGTTCCATAGAGATTGTCAGTTTAGGATTCTGCAGGGTTTGTTTTATGGGATGCTGCTTTTTCTTTATTTGTCTTTCTGTTATTGTGATATTAACAAGAGAAAATGCTTTTGAAAAACTGGTAGTTAGTTGCTATTAGAAATTGTTATTAACCAGATCCTGTCCTTATCAGCTTTTGCTGTTACAAAATATGTTTTCTTACATGGAGTTGAAAGAGTGCCTTCTCCCAAGAGTGCACTTCAGCTACAGTTTAGAGCAATCACCTTGGTTTGGCCGCAGTTCTTTTTTCTCTCCACATCTTCAGCCACTTGTTCCCATTTTTTCCCCCCTGCATTGATTCCCACAGTAAAGCAATTCAGGGGACTAAAGTGACAGAAATCTAACCCAGAGAATAAATATGCCTCCTGCTTTTGCAGAAAAATTCTGAAGTGAATACTTTGCACTTAAATATTTTGGTACTGAATGTTACTTTTTATCTCTGTAATCTATGCAGATTTACAGTATGCAATTTAGGAAGAGTGGTGCACATCTGCATTTCGATTTCAAACTTTTCATGGCTATGTCTTATGGGAATATTTTTATACTTAGTACAGCTTTAGTGGAAGAATATTCATTGTACAGCTTCAAAAAGTGCTGACCTAAGCCAGGAAATATTGATAAGTTTGAACATTCAACCATATATAATCTTCTTTGTATGTTTGCATTAGAAATAAAATCTTAAAATCTTCAATTAGATCGATCTTATGTCACATCTCTGTTATGTCTGATCCTCTTGTCTATGTATCCTATGCAAGTCTGTATTGTGTGTGGCTGCTGGACTTAAAATGTTACCTGAAGCCCTTTGTAAATTAAAGGCCTATTCCAGCCTACTCATTTTTATTACCTGAGTAGTCAGTGAAAGAAGGAGGCACCTCAAAAAAGCAGTTTGGTCCCACATCTCTTGGACACCTGTCTTTGAGAGACAGAAGTGCCCTCTGAGGGCAGCCCTAAAAGACAGTTGTGTTTGGGATCAGATGTCTAGCAGGCACACGGATGGAGTTAGGTGAGGTGAGCTGGAGAGTTAATGATCTATTATTCAGTTACAGGGGGAAAGATAAAATTGTTTTTATAGAGCAAAAGGAGAGAGATAACCACTAAAAACATGAATAACATATGGCTGTAAAAAATAATGAAGTGGGGAGGAAGGGAGTTGAAAAAATGTAATAGCCAAGATTGCCTTTAATTTTTGTTCAGAAATGCATTGTTTAAGATGTTGAAAGACTTTGTTGATTCTATTATTTCCAAATACTCTGATGCAAAAGATATTTTCTTTTTGAGTTTTAGGATGTTGCTAATTCAAGGTTGACAACATGGGAACGATCTGCATAAGCATTTGCTTATTTTACTCTAATTTCTAATTTCGCAACTGATCCCTTGAATTCTGTTTCTTACACACACTGTGGTGGCAGAGGAAGTGAAGCATCTGCCTAGTAACCAAAGGCAAACTATGATTTAGACTGCTCTAACTGTGAGTTACAGACAAAGAAGCAATTTTAGTTGTCAATGGGTTTCAGCAGAGGTCTCTTTAAATAATTTATTTTTCTCCTCTAAAGAAACAACACAAATAGAAGATCCCAGGAAACAATGGCGGCAAGAACAAGAGAGAATGTTAAAAGATTACCTTACAATAGCCCAGGATGCTCTCAGTACCCAGAAGGAACTGTACCAGGTGAAGGAACAGAGACTAGCACTTGCACTGGATGAGTATGTACGGTTGAATGGTGCCTACAAAGAAAAATCAAGCTCTCGTACAAGCTGTAAGTACAGTAGAGAATACAATGTAACTTCTTTGATCTCTGCCTTGCAGGGGATCCTGTTTCTCTTTAGGAGAAGTTTTCAAGGTTTGCTAGGGCCACATTGTACTCTGGCCTTTTTAGAGTTAGCATCCCTACTATTTTATTTTATTTTATTTTTTATTTATTTATTATAAAGCTATTCTGCCGGAGAGAATCCTCTTCTCTCTGATACAATTTAAATTCTTTGAGCCATGATTTAGAGCAGTTGGCTCTGAAATGTATTTTGTCATGCAGTTTGTTGAGACAAAATTTTGCCAAATCTACATTCAGGGTAAGGAGGATCTCCTGCCTTCCTGGCTGCCTGCTGAAATGACCCTTCAGTGTTGACAGGTGTCTGCAGTCGACCAAGAAGGGAATGTGTTGCTGATTTATAGGAAGAGCAGACAATAATTTTGTAGCCTGTGTGCTGTGACCAGGGGTGGAATATAGATACAGGTTGCTGTCCTGGGCAGGGAATCAGCATCTGGAAAAGCACTGTCAGAGGCCTGCTACTGGATAAACACCTCTGTTAGCAGTAGTGTATGAAAGGAGCATGCACATCTGTGGAAGAACCGAGTGCCAGATCTCTGAGACTTCTGAATAAATCTTCTGCTTTCCTGAGATCTCCTTAGAAATTACAACTTTCAGGAAGAAAGTGATTGCAAGATGGCTCAGCTAGAAGAACAGGAAGAGGGACCAAGAAATAGGAAGTCAGGGAGAATGAGGTTCTACTTAAGGATGCTGGGATAAGTAAAGGAGGAGAGATACCATATAGTGGTGGAGGGGGAAAAGGGGAAAATTTTGATTATTCAGTAGTTATTGCCATGCTGCAATGATGACTGCTCTATAAAAGGCTAACTTCCAAAGCATTATATGTTTTTGAGCACATTGTAGGGTTCTAATAAATCTGGATTGATCAGCTAAGGGACTAATTAGTGATCTAAAAGTACTTAAATATTTGTCTTTTTTGTCTCTTTTAAAAAAGTGTTTTCAGGCTCTTCATCAAGCACAAAGTATGACCCTGACATTCTGAAGGCTGAAATCTCCACTACAAGATTAAGGGTGAGAGTCCTTAACTCATGTTCATTTGGATTCTGTCTACCAAGTTTATGATTATAGAATAAGCATAGCTTGAACTAGCAGATGTATCTTGTACCCTGGTACTGAAACCTCCTAACAGTCTAATTAGAAACCATTCAGAGGATTAAAATTAATTTTTAAAGCTGTCTCTGGTGCTTCCAGATAACACCTTTTTAGGAAACTTTGACAGATATTCTAAGTAGACATAGGTTTAAATAAATATGATTTTTTTTCAATTGTATGCCTTTGTTTTCTAAAGGAAAAGTAAAAATGAAAAAGTAGTAGGCTAAGATGAGCTGCAGCTAGATGACTTTTTATACAATCTTTCTTCTGTGAGAAATGCATTATTAGCTGCTTGAACTGCCTCAGAAGTTTCTGTTGGTTTGAAAAATACTTTTCAATAATGGTGCGAAACCCCTCTGTTATGTTAAAATGGAGCAGTTCAGATCAAGGATGAAAGTCTGTGTTTGGATTTTGAAATTGTTAATGAACACAAATCCATGATTTGGTCAGCTGTATTCAGTACGGTCAGTAACAAACTCCACAGAAAGAACTTTCATTCACACGTTAGTCCCTAGTGAATTTATCTTGGATAGGGAAGAAATGGTGTGCAAGACATTTTAAATATCTATAGGGATTTAATTTATTTCAGCATATAATGCTTTATGGATAGCCTAAACTTTCTGTAGTTAGTAATGAAAAAAATACATCAAAGTCTGCATGTTAAAAAGATAGCACCTCACAGCACAGTCCTTCCTTGTGGGCTGAAATACAGACTCCACGGGAGCAGAAGCAGCACAAGTGACAGCATTTACTCAGCTCTTCCTTTGCCCTCTCCTGGTTTGTGCACAGAGCAGCACTCATAGAAGCCTCAGAGAGTAACATCCTCCTTCACCCGCAGTAAGAGATGTGATTAGGAATCTAAACAATTTATGTCTGAAAGGAACTGTGGAATAGCTCATTAAACTTTTAAAACCCAGTATAAATGATGTGTGATGGAGTGCACTCTAAAACTCCTGTCTGGATGTTGCCCTCCTGACTACACCTGTTTATGCTTACCAATCTCAATTTGTAGTCCCTTATCCATTAAGGCAAAGGGATGGTGATCAGTAAGTTATTCAAATGCTGGAGGTCGGAAGAAAAATTTTGTAAGCTTAGTAGGGGGAATCAAAGGCAGCAAGGACCTTAGGAGGAACAAGAAAGAAGAAACAAGGCAATAGTTTCTTTCTAAAATGAGTGGAGCTGTTACAGATCTTTCCTTTGCCAAGGCAAGCACCAGTATATTTAGGAAATGGACAGTGTTGTTGAAGAACTAAACATGATGAAATTTAAATATAGTCATCTACTTGTCAAAAGGGGAAAATTCAGGCATGGTCCTCTGCTCCCTTTTTCCCATTAGCATTGACTGCAGATTTATAAATTGCTCACCAAGGTGAGTCTCAGATATGTTTATCACTTTTTGGAGGTGCTTTCCTCTCTTCATCCTTTCTTGGAGTCAAGGAGCCTAATATCCTGCTGGTTCCTGATATATTGGCATGACATAGTCCTGCATATGTGCCTAAAATAGGTGACCTGAATCTTGTCTGCAGAGTTTAGAAGGGTGCAGTCCAAGAGTATCTGTGTCAGCATAAAGTGTGTGGTCATCCAAAGCCACTGGATATGAAAATTGAGATAAGAAAAAGTGGAATCCTGTGATGCTAGGGCTGGAAAGTGGTTGTCATGGAAGATGGCAAGAGAGGTATGGCTGCTACCACAGTTTACCCTTATGTGAATGTTGGAAGATGCTTGCTAATACTCCAGCTTTGGGCATTTTGCAGTATATGCATGCATGGACTTAATGAGAAACAAAGTCATTAGTAAGCTGCCAGCCAGCTACTTAGATTTTGCACTTTTTTAGATCAGTTGTACTAAACATATTTCTTTGTCTGACTATCTGAGGCTTACTGGGATCATCAGGTTAACGGTGGCTGGAGGGGGAAACAGCATTTGAGGAAGGTCTGAATTGGCCTTTGGCCTTTTCCTTGCTAGCTGTGTGTAACAGACATGTGTGGAGCCTTCTGGATACGTGAACTGCCTGTTGTGCAGTAGGTCATGGAGAAAATATGAGAAAAATCAGACACCTGTTAAATGAAATAAGAAGGAGAAGAAATATTTTTCTCACCAGACAAAAACTGAGGGATCACATCCTGCAGTAGACTTTTTGAGTGGGGCCATTTGGGGTCTTAATTAGCAATCAGCAAGTAACTCAAACAGCACAAAGCATATGTGATCACAGTAAGTTTATGCACATGCAGCAAGTTAGTAAGAAATGCACCTTTATAAATAACAAGGGGTGGAAGGGCTGGGGAGGGTGGCCATGTTGTTCCAGTAGGACTTGAGTGCTGGGAATAGAAAAGGAGCCTGCTTGAAGTTGTGGTTAGGAGCAGGAAAGAGAGATCTGTCAGGTGACTGAAGATGATGTGCAGAAGCAGTAGGAAGGGGTGAGTGTTAGAACAAGTGAAGAGTTGTGAAAAAGCAGGAATTACATTAAAGTTTTGAAGGAGAAGACAAGGAGCCTAAGAACAGTTTAATGCAGGGATGATGCAGTAAACACAGAGGCTATATTACGATGTAGGTCACATCCTTCTAGGATAATGCACCCAACTCACATTTCTTGATAATGAAAAGATGATGAAGTACAGCAGAGGACACTCAGAAGATGATCTTGAGGAAAAATGTAAGAGTTTATCAGAGATGCAATCCTCTGAGTTGAAATCAAGTATGCCTTCTGTTATTAATATAAATACATGTTTCTGATTTTGAAAGGGAAAGGTTTAGCTATTCTGTATTTTTCAGAAAAATTCAGACTTGTTTCATATTTTACACATCACTTTAGCTGGAACACAGAGGTGATATCTGTTCATTTTCCTTAACCTTGATCAGAACATTTGAGAAATTATTCTTGGAGTTTTCATACTAGTCAAGGAGAAAATAGCTGAGGAGCACTGAATGTATACATGGAAAAATTGTCTATTTGTCATGCTAACTATTCAATATGGTCAAAATAAAAACAGTTTTCTGTCAAGTAAAGCAACTAGTGATGATAGTATGATAGTTTCCAAAAGCCTGAACATAACCACTCATCCAGAGAACAGATTTTGCTTTGAAGAAAATGGAGATTAAAAGCATTTTATTTCTGTCACAGAAAATACATTAGCCAGAAACTGCAAGCTGGAATGTCTACGTATCATTCACAACCCCCTACAAAGACTGAGTAAATCATTAGATATTTTAGAAATGTAAAGCATTTTAAGTCTTTTGGAGAGCTGCAGCAGCTGCTGATGCTGAGCACTTTTAGTTACCTGGCATGCTGGGAATCATACTTTTTAAAATTCTTTTAAATTATTTTTATTTGAAGAATATCAGCAAGTAGGAAGTCTAAGGGGATAAGGATACAAAATATCTTGGAGACATATTCTGAAATTAATTTCAGTTAAAATGGTCTTAGTTCATGATATTAGCATAATAAATTTTTGAAGAGTTGAATATCTGAGGAGCTTATTCAAACAAGCAAGACTTTAACAGAGATAGGTGACAGAAGTGGACTTTTAGCTTTTCCTTTTTTCACCTTAATGACTGGAAAATTAGAAAGCCTAACAATATCTGGCTATTATGTAGAGAGCAAACTAGGCACCTGTGCATGTATAAATGCCAAAATCTTGGACTCCACACTTGAAGGAGGCATTTGTCTCTATGGGTATATTGATGATTAATTTGTGTTTATTAATTCATTTTTAGATGGCTCCTAAAACTTTGTTTCATACATTTGGGAAATACAACATTGAAAATTAATGGAGGATTTTTTAATTTAATCTTGATTCATAAATATTTTGTAGTGTATTCATTTCTGCTGACATCTCATAGCAATATTAATGTTAAGAAGCAATTGACCGTGCAGATTTAGGAAGAGAAGGGAAAATTTTTCCAAAGACATTTTTATTAAATAGACACCTATATTTGTAATTCGTATGTCTTTAGTAATTGTTGTCTTTGGATTAAATAAGTGTGAATTATATATTTAGGGATCCAGTGTCTGTAAAGCTTTAAAAGAATGGATAGTTCCTAGGGAAAAAAAAGTCCATTTTTCTTTTATTGTGCAAATGACTGAACAGCTTCCAGGAATTATAAAGTGAAAATATAATAAAACTAAAAGTAAACAGACATGTCCCTGTAGGACAGTTGGAATGCATGCTTAACAAGTGAGAAGTAAATTACTTGTTAAAGTTCTCTCAGGTTTAATAACACAGTGTGGTATCAATACAAATAAGGAATGTGATTTAATCTGCTTGTGTCCCTTTAATACTAAAGCATGTTGCCCATAGACATCAGGAAGAGATAAGATCCTTTTTTTTTAATGTGTGTCAGTAGAGCAATTTACTCTTCTTCTCTCATCTGATGTAGTGCATACTTTAATTGTTTAAAGCCATGTGTTACATCGTTTAACAAGAGGAATTTTCTAACTCTTGCTTTGATTTAACACACAAGGTTAAGAAGCTGAAGAGAGAACTCTCTCAGATGAAGCAAGAGCTGCTGTACAAGGAGCAGGGCTTTGAAACACTGCAACAGTGAGTAAATGAAAATAGTAGAAACTGACTTAATTCAGTCACCCCATTTCTTTTCTTTGGCATGGAATTGAATCTGTTTTATCTGAGAGAATTATTGTGGAGAAAAATTAGAATCTAATAACTCTGTTAGGAAATGGAAAATCTGTGGAATTTTGTGCAAGTGTTAACATAAGAAAATTGTCTCACCTCTTTTTTTTTTTTTCATGGGGTAGCTTGTGTTGCAAAGAGGCAGGAAAAAAGGGCAGTGGTCAGGGGACCCAAGAACAAAATTAGCTGCTTTCTGTCCGCTTAAATTTTTTTTTTAATTTTTTGAAAAGGTACTTAGGTCTTTCTTTCCTCTTTTCCCACCTATGAACTCAAAAGAAAGAGAAAGGTGCTGCTCTTGGAGGTACAAATGGTACACAACTCTGCAGGGTTGGAAATTAGTCACAATTTGAGGATTAGAGACCCGCCTTTCTGCGTTCCAGTTGCTGGGATGCCTGGCGTCCAAAGGGCTGATGCTGAACCGGGTGAGCTTTCTGGGTATTTAACCAGATAGATTACTAGGGAATTAATTTTTTTTCAGTCTAAGAACTCCCTGCTGCTCCTGCCTTACAACATTAGGCCCTAAAATACTAAACATTACTGGAACTGTCACCATAAAGAACTTGCTGCACAGGAAACCTTGCTAACAAGTGTGTTTTCTTGAGTAAAGTGAAGAGGAATTTATTAATGCTAGCTGTTTTCCACACTGTGGTATGTACCCATACATTAAGGATACATTTCCACAGTAAAATGCTGAGCTGCTTGCCCTTAGTACACTAGTTCCAGTAGCAGAAGCAATCCTCAGCACATTAGGAAGATGCCGGTTAAGTCTCTATTCTCCTTAATTTTGACTAAAACAGAAATGTAAGATTTGTCTGTTACTTAAATACATACAGACCAGCAAGGATAGTTGATTTAATTTAACCATGAATCAGATCTCATTTATTGTAAAATTTAAAAGAAGAAAGACATATTGATTCTAAAGCTTAAGGTAATAAAAACTCATGCTGCTGTCCCAGGATTAAAGGTTAGCCAATCATGCTGGTTTTATTATATTAATTCAACAATGAAGTATTGTTTTAAAGCAGCTTGCTCACAAGCCATTTTGATAGGAATCCAAAGCATGTTTCAGAAACTGTCAACAGCATTCCACAGAAACACAATGGACGTTTGTTTTTAAAATTCAGTCAGCCACTTTCAAACAGTACTAATCCCATTAATTTAAAACAGGATGATGGAATATCTTATATATCAGAGATCCTTCTTGTCTATCTTAATTATATACAGAATAAAGCAGTAGCAATTTGAATGTGGCATGTCATATTACTAGACAGCATGTGGTGTATTACCCAACTGTTCATTCATGATCCCAATTGTTGGTGTATCCTGTATCTATCTGACCTTAGCAACCTGGTAAGTTACCAAAAATTGAGAGTTGTCAGACAGTAAGTGCCTGCCTATGAAAGAGTTTGAGGAACTTTCAAGCTAAAATAAATATGTCTTTGAATAGGAATGATTGCCAAGTCACAGAGGTAATTTCCTTACACAAATGCAGTTTAGTTTTCCACAAAAACTGGAATGTAGGAAAGGAGAACAGATATGCTCACAGCTTTACAGACTACTTTAGAAATTTGATATTTTTGTGACTAAAACTTTAAGAAAAATAGAATACAGTTACAGGTGTTTTCTGCAAGTTGCTGTTCATGCTGGGGATGCTCATGATCACTTCTGGTTTATTCACTCCTCACTGACAAGGTTGTTAACTTCCAGCAAAGATGATGGATGATGATAAAAAACAGAAAACCAATTGTATTATACAAGAATTTATTCTCTACTAAATGCTTGATTTTTATCAAGACGGCTGTTGGTTGGTTTTAATTTTTGAAGCACAGCTGCAGTCATTTTCATGATGCTATGAAACACTCTGTTAAACTAGAGACCAGAGAAATGTGTTTACAAACTGTAGTTCTTGAAGGAAATATGGAAATACTAAAATGAATCATCTTTTTATCTCTAAGTTTAGGGTAGCCTTTATTACTTTCAGGTTTCAGTTTCTAAAATCATTGGTAGTTCAGGAATTTAGGTTCAGGAATTGTCCAATCTATGACATATGGTATTAATTATCCAGAGATTTTGTGAATAAAGAGAGCCTGGTGACTGGCTAAGCAGAACAGCTGTTCCAGACAGTTAATGCCCAGGATTAGAGTGAACTAGAGGGAAGCTGAGACAAGAATGGTGCTGGTTATGTTTCTGCTTAGAAAGGCTGATTAGTACCAAGAAGCCAGCCTATCTGCCTGTGTCCCATTGTGGGTTTGGGTGGAAGGATACTGCTTGAAATAAATTCTGCTTCTGTAAGGAGCACAAACAATTATTAGTATGAAAGGTGTGTTCAAAAGCTGCTTTATGCTGCAGAGAGTTATGGTGGGAATGGGAATTTTGACAGTATTGTCAGCAATAACTCTGTGCTCCTTGACATTTTTGCCAAGGATTAAATTGTATTTGAATGGAGATTTCAATGTCATTTTTTCTTTCCATGCCTGTTGAAAGAAACAGTATCTCACCTTCTTCCCTTCTGTTCTCTAACTGCTTCTGCCTGAAGTAGAACAGCAGAGACATTAGTATGATTTTCTCTATCTGCTGTAAATATTCTGTCTTTCCACAGAATTGACCAAAAAATGTCTGGAGGCCAGAGTGGGTATGAGCTGTGTGAGGCCAAAGCCATCCTGAAGGAGCTGAAGTCCATCAGAAAGGCGATCACTTCAGGCGAGAGAGAAAAACAAGATTTAATGAAGGTATTTTGGTTGGTTAATGGAAGTTTTGTGTGGATTTGTTTTAACATCACTCACTTCCCTAATGATAAATACTTCACATTTTATACTTTGAAGGGATTCTCAAAACTCTTTGGGCCAAACTAGTGTTAAAATTAAGTTTCAGATGCAGAAACTGAAGCCTGTGACATTCCTAGTTCAAAAACTGCTCTGTGTCAGAGAATATAGTTTTTATTTTGGAACTTGAATTAAGCTACAATGCATCTATTACCTCTAAAGTACAATTTACAATATTAAGCAGACAAAATTGATATATTCTGAGATGCCTGACCATTTTGTAAATCAATGAAAGTTGTCCTAAAATAAATTGTCCTATTTCCATATTTGAAAGCAGATTTTCTGTTTAGTTGGTTTTTTTTTCTTTTCAGCAAAACTCATAATTGGTTGACCAATTAAAAAACACAAAGTCCCAAAACAGACACAAACCCAAAGGAGTAGCTTTTACATTTTCACAGGTGTTGGTCAACCTTAGTGTCACCTATGAATGCCTTGATTAAAAGGATGGGTTGCTTAATTTGAAATAAACCCAGAATTTTTATTGTGGAGTCTTTTATGTAAATATCTTTTGGAGATAAACTGGTATAAACATGGTAAGGTGCAAAGGAACTTCATTGCCACTTTCTTTCTCTAATTCCTGGACAGAGTCTTGCAAAGCTGAGGGAAAAATTCAATGTTGACCAAACCACTGAAACATCTGAACCAGACTTGAGTTCCAGCTCTGTAAACTCACAGCTGTGTTTTCCTAGACAAACTCTGGACACAGGGTCTCAGACTGACATTTCTGGTGAGGTGAGCTTTTTTCATTTTGTTCAGTGTAAAGAGAAATTGAAGAAGAATGCTACTGTTAATGGAATTGGAATCAAATGGCTGTTCACTGTTGCAGATTGCATATATATGTATACTTGTTTCACAGCATTACTTAGAATCAATAACACTAGAATTACTTTTCTGATTTTTTGCCCTTGAGTTTTAAATCAAGATCCAGATGAACTTTATACATCTGTCACAAAGAATTTATGAAAATCTGATTTAGTCAAATAGTTCCAGTACAATGAAGATCAGGAGAAGTGGACAGTATTCTTTTTGATCTGTCTGTAGGGTATGTTTCACTTTACAGACCTATTAAATATGAAGTTGATTTTTTTTTTTTTTAATGTTCAGGAAAAAATATCTCAGAATTTAAATGCACAATTTCATTTCACACAGCTGAAAAACTGTTCATGGAGCTACTTAGTGATTAGTGTTTAGTGATTTAGTAAAACCTTGTTTCACTGGTATTATATTGTATATACACAGAAGGCTGTTTAATTTTGATGCCTTCTTTGAAGTTCTGCAAGCTAAGGTTGTAAGAAAGAGAGTGTGCAAGGTTTTCTAGACAAAGAGTTTGTGTATGTTTTGTAACAAATTTATTAAAGTCTAACTTGGAAATGCACTGACATAGCTCTAAATTCTGAGTGCAACCGAATTCATAGCAGATCAGAATTTTCAGTGCAGTCACTGCAAGAATTCTTTGAAAAGTAAAAAAGTAAATTCTTTGAAAAGTAAAAGTTCTGGCTTTACTGTGATGGAATATCAGCACTTGATAGTACAGTAGCTAAAAATGTATAAAGTGGCTCAGAAGAAAACAGCACTGTTTTGTACAGCTGAGTAGATGAGAACTAGGCATTTAACAGCAAGTGTGGGGCTGGCTGCAGGGACAAGGGTGGTCGTTTTATTTTTCTTTAACTTGTAATTTTTCTGGCCTCTGCCTGGGTTTTCTTGGTTCGTTTAAAAGCTTTGCACATTAACGAGGCTACTTTTTTTGTTTGGTTGGTTCTGTTCCCTCAACAGATCGGAGCAAGAAGCAGGTCGAATTTAGCAGAGAAGGTCAGACTCAGTCTACAGTACGAAGAGGCCAAGCGAAGGTAACGGGGTCGGTGGGAGCGTGCGGCTGCAGCACCGGGCCGAGAGGCACCCGGTGCCCGGGAAGCTGCCGATGTCCGCGGGGCAGGGGAGCTCCTGCTGCCCGGGAAGCTGCCGGTACCCGCGGGCAGGGCAGCTCCTGCTGCCCGGGAAGCTGCCGGTACCCGCGGGCAGGGCAGCTCCTGCTGCCCGGGAAGCTGCCGGTACCCGCGGCTTCAAGGCTGGGCTCGCAGCGACATCCAGCGGGCGGCACCGCCGCGCGCCCTGCCGGGGACTGCAGCGCTCGGAACGCTGCGGCTGTTCCTTAGCGCTAAACTGGATGTGTTGTGAAACAAAATTAAAACACTGACAAATTACTGGCTGTTCCAGGATTAAGGGAATAGAGTGAGCTGGCTTTCTGAGGAAAGCAGTCGCCAGGTTATTTATGTCCATTATATCCTTCTTCAGGATCGTAATTTCACTTTACTATACCACTGAAGGCTCATCAGTTTTAGAGTTACTTCAGACTTCCAATGCAGATTTAGTAGGCTTAATTATTTCTTTTTTCCCCTTGGGACTTTAGATAATTTAAAAACTTGTTATCACTATGGGTTGGCTTTTTTTTTTTTCATTAGTTTAATTTGAGGAGAAAAGAAGCCAGGAACTGCTCCGCTGGTGAATGTGGAATGCCTTTCAAATAAAGTTCTGTGGTGCTTGCCTGTGAAAGTGGTGCCATCTTGATGAATTGCCACAGCACTGAAAAATGGGCATCAGAAAGCAGAACATTCAGGGTTCGAATGACATCTTCTGGTGCACCAGAAGTGCTGCATAATACTGGGCCAAGATTTACCATTAGGATAGTAATCTTGTGTGGTATTATTTTCAAATACTTGTTGGCAAATTATTTGTCAGATATTCAGAAGTCGTATTGCTTTTGTTGTGGAGCTTCTTTGTAATGTAAGGGAAATAGAAATCTAAGCACTATTCCAAACCCAAACTTTTGGGTTTTTTCAAACTGAAGAACTAAGCAAAGCAACAAAATAAAAAAACAGCATTCTTCCCCAGATGAAAACTGTGCTTAGAATGCCATTCAATCTGAGATTTAAATATTATTTCAGTTGGAAAACTGTGGCATGATCATTAAAAAACTACAAATATAAATCTGTAACTTAGAAGTACCAAGTAACAGCTTAGTTGTTTTTAAGTTTTAAAGGCAGGAGTCTGCATGACTGGTTTTTTGCCTAATTTCAAATGTATACTTCCTCCTACAGGGTAGTAGCTACCATCCTTACCAGTAACAACAGTAATCCTTTATCTGCTCATCACGGATCATAAAACCTCATTGTATAATCAACGCATTCATCAGAGAACACCAAGGCTATTGTGTTTGTTCAATATTGAACATGTATGATTTTGGCTCAGAATCATCATGTTCATAACATTAATTGTAAGGTGGTCACTTAGATGGAGATAGGTGGCATTGTTTCTCAGGCAGAATTGATCGAAAACCTGATCACCCTGTGTTTGGCTGTGTCTTGATATCAAGAAGTCCCAGCATTGCATTTCATCTTTCTTTTGTAGGAGCAAAAACCTTACTTGAAGTAAGGCAGTTTGCCACTTCTATCTTGGGGTGTGGGGAAAAGAGAAAAAAGGAGAAACAGTACAGTGCACAGAGTATTGTGGTACTGGAGTAGTTAGTATTGGAGTACTGCAGCACAGGATCTTTCTTTCTCACAAATTACTTGGGTAAGAACCCAAGAACATGTGTTGGAACTTCAGTGTATGTAACTTGGAATAATGAAGATACATACCAGTTTGCACATGAAGTTCAGTACCTAATTATACCCCTCTCCCAAGTATTGAGGCCAATGTAACCATCACTGTAATTTAATAAGTGTTGACCATCTTCCCTGAAATACTAAATTTGCAAATTCTCAATTATTTTGTGGTAAAATAGCTAAGATGAAGAGAGGATCTTGTAAAGAGGATCTTGTAAGTGAACATCTCTACTTGCAAATTATCAGATAATTTTGTACATTGCAGATTTGACATTGCTTAGCCAGCAGAATGTCTTGAAGAGTGGAGTGTTCATAACTATGCTGAATTCAGTTGCAATTGTTATTCAAAAGGATCTGACACAGCCTGCTGACAATCCTAGCCTGATGTAATGAAAATCTGGCTAATACTCCTTTTTGGCCTGCTGTGGCATCCCACCCTTAAGAGGGAAAGAGCACCCAAGATTCATAGATGCCCATGGTCAAACAGGAATGACGAAAGTCAAAGAGTCAGCAAAAACTTATGAGCTTGTGTCAGTAAATTATACACACAGCCTAGAAATTGGGATGTCAGTCCCTGACCTCCTAGTATAAACAAATGATGATGGATTTTGAGTAGGGGGTAGGATGAAATATGAAATTGGAAAGGGAGAGAAAAGAAGAAAGAGAGCAAGGAAACAAACAAACATCACCAGCCCTGGTCCCAGCATCAATCCATCTGATGGGGTGCCCAAGGTCCTGGGGTGCCTCTGGGGGTACCTGTTTATAGCTAGGCTTTCCTTGCCCTGGAGTTACATTTTCTCACGTTCTATGCAAATTAGCTATCATGAGCAATCTGTTCTTCCAGACCTTTCTGGAAATGGATTGAGGGCTTCAGGAGCTTTGGTGGTCTTGATTCCCCTCTTACTGCAATGGGAACAGCAGCGGCACGAACTCAAACTGTTGAGTTCATGTCTTTTCTCTTTAGGTAGCTACTGTTGTATTGCCTTTTTCTTTAATTGCATAGAAGAGCAATGCTTTTTTGCTGAAGTGAGCACCTTGCTGTGGCGCACATTCTTTCACTATGGCCGTGTCTGTTTCTGAGAAGCCATCAGCCTCCCACAGCATAGGAGAAATCCATCATATTCGTGAATGAGTAAAGCATAGTTCCACTGCTATGTTACCAGACAGATTGCTTTCAATGAAGCTTTTAATAACATTGTGACTTCTACTTGAACTGGAATAGGAGCAACTAATTTTTAATGCATATGCATGTTGCTGCTGGCCTCGATATGTGGCCTGATTCTCTGACATAGTCTGCGTTCTTGTAAAACAAAACTAAAAGTAGGGCCTTAAGTATAAAATGTTGTTATATCCTGATATGTTTCATAGTATTGTATCGCTTCTCTCTTTCCTGGGCTTTGTGTGCTGTGCTGGACTCAAGTAAATTTGCTTTGTTTTATTTTAGCATGGCTAATTTGAAGATTGAACTCTCTAAGCTAGATAGTGAAGCCTGGCCTGGAGCACTGGATGTGGAAAAGGAAAAACTGATGTTAATCAATGAAAAAGAAGAGCTTTTAAAGGAGCTTCAGTTTATTACGCCACGCAAACGGACTCAAGATGAGCTAGAGCAGCTAGAAGCAGAAAGGAAGAGGCTTGAGGAAGAGCTGGTGTCTGTGAAAAGCACACCCAGTCAAGCACTTGCTGAAAGGTAAGTGGTTGCTTTTTGCTAATATTAAATGCTGCTTTCTGCAGTCTAACCTTTGTACTCATTGCAGACCCTGAACTATGCCTTGATGGGCTGTTCTCCTTCAGTGACTGTTCTATGTAGGTCTTAATTAAATTTGTTATTAGCCCAATGGGCAGAAAAACAAAGAAGTCCTCAGTACTGTGAGAGAATGTGAACACCCTGTATCTGCTCTGCAGTATCAGTTGCTCTGCATTTGTTACCAGCATGAAAATGCCTGTGACAGATGTTAAATAACTGAGGAATGTCAACACACCAGCGGGAAGGCAATACATCATTCACTCGTTTCTGATAATAGCTGTAAACTGTTTGAACTCAGGTTACAAAGATTATCTTGATTGTTGCAACATCTGAAGCCTTTCATTGTGAGTTTTACTACGCACAAAAATGCAACCAAAAGGGGGAAAACCCTAAAAAGTTCAGATGAGAAGGATAATTGCTGCAAAACTTTCCTAACTTGCTGCTATTTAACTAGTAAGGGAAGCTACTCTCACAATAAATTGTTTTTTAGCTGTATTAAGAGTTTGAGAAAATCAAAGCTGACTGTCACAGATGGACTTTTCATCAGCTCTAAGTGGAAATAAATTTAGGGGCATCTCTAGTCCACATAAAATGCAATAAACACAAAATGTCATTGTGCGTATCAGTGCAGTATGCCTTACTGAAGTAATACAATCAGCATTGTGTGGCTTTCTTACTTCCCTCTACTAGGAAACACCTGCTGTTGCTCCAGTGTGCTGCATGGCCAAATCCCTGTTATAGGATTAGAAGCTGAGTCCTAAATTGTAGCTGAGTAACACGGAAGGTTTTTGCTTACAAAGTACAAATGTGTGTATTATGTAAGATTTTTTAAAACATTTTTACACTTTATAATAGTTTAAACTGCACTATATTAATAATCCAAATATGTTTTAGAAGAGGGGAACTATATTTTCACAGGAGAAGCTACCTGTCTAAGGTAAATTAAATCTAAGATTTTGATAATATGCGGTTGTATAGCTAGCTGTCTGAACTTTGTGCTTGGGATTTACTTTACTGCAGAGTAATTTCTGCACCTGACTGTTTTCCCATACATACATGTCAGGTGCCAAACTTGGAGTACCAAGGGCAAGTAAAATTATCCCCCATTGTCAAGAAGAAATGAATTTTCCATGTGTAGTGACAGAATGAGTTGTTAGAGCTTCCTTTTTCTCAAATTTTTCCTCAAACTTTTTTCCTTTGATTTTTAATCCTGAAAATATGGAGTGTTTGGGCTTTATTTCGTGAAGTTAATGTACAGTATGTTGTATACTGCTGGTTGAAGTAGCACTTACAGTGGCTTCTGGGTTGCTTTTTTGTTATTCCAGTGAATCTCCAGTGAATTTCTAGCTTCAACTGTTTATATTAAAACTGTCTCCTTTGGTGACTTCAGAGCACATAAATTCTTTCACACGAGGCTATTTTGAGGATTATTTCTGGTTTGTCTACTATAAGCATAAAGTAAATCTTCTTTTCCAGAAGGATTCAGATGATGAAGCTTTTTCTGAAATGTTAAATTTAAAAGAATACATTTAATTGTACCAGATCAATCAGCAGGATTTTGTTTCTTGGAGATGAGGGAGATTCTCCTCTCCATTTTCAGTGGAGGAGCCATGCCATCTTCAAAATATTGTGCTATTGTTGCATTACCAGTTTCTTCTATGAGGTTTCATGAATACCTTCAGTTTGCAGTGTTTTCACAGGTAATAATAATGAAGCAGTAGGGTAAGAAGCTGTGGATTGTGCCAGAGCTTAATGCAGTGAGGGTTCTTTAATTTGGTTTAGTGGTTCAGGGTTTTTTTTATTTCTAAAGGAAAAGAAACAAGAGACATGGTCCGACTTAAAACAAAAACATTACAGCATAGCCCTGGGTTATTTTGGTGCAGGATGCTGAAATTGCCACTAGTAGATGTACGTGGATTCAATTTACAGCAGGAGGGTGTAGATCATAACATATCAACTTCAAAAAGGCAGAGACGGGGCATACTCTGGCTGCTTTAAGAAGCCTTAAAGCAACTGTGTAGAAATAACTGGATTGTGGAACTGTTGAGAACTACTTGCTACTTTCTTGCCTCTGAGTTCTATTATTGCTTTAGTCCTTGGCAGTATCTCTCAAGTAAACACAGCCATTTGAACAGGTCCATGATTTAAGTACTTGATTGTGCTGCTGCCTGCAAAACGGGCACCTGCTCTTGTGCCTGTCACAAACATGTCCACCTAAGTCTGCATTGAAAGGTTAGGTATGTGCACTTTAACTTTTTTAGGTATTTTCTTTAAAGATTCTCTGCCCCTCTCAACAATGTTACAATCTAAGATCAAAAGAGAAAGATGTCTCATTAATACTGAAGTCCCTCCTGCAAAGAGGAATAGGTTCATTTAAATAGAAGTGGTGCAAACAGGAGAGACTGAGAGAGGCCTGTGTCAGAACAGAAAATGCAATGGTTCTTTAGGTGTTTACACAGTGGTTTGTGGATATTATAGTTCCTGCTTGTGCTATAAAGAGGGAAGGTTCATTGTCTGAAAGTTTTGGAGGTGGCCGGATGTAGAATGAAAAAACTTTCCCTGAATCTCAATTTGTTGTGAGAAAATAAAATTACTTCCTGCATTTCCTCAAACTTCCACAAGTGATTCATCACTTGATTTGTGTTTGTGATTTGTGACTAGCATTTTTCTGACATTAGCCTGCAGGTATTAACAATTGTATTTAATTACTAGTAGATGAAATTACTTCCAGGAAAAAATTTTTTTTCAGGTGTTAAATTATAAGAGATAAATTATGTTTATCAACCTCCTTAAGACAGTAAAAGAAAACAAACTTAATTGTGCTTTTGAGACAAAAACCAATGAAACCCTTTAGTTCGGTAGTACAAATTCAGTTACTATAATGTCTCTCTCAAGGTGGCTGTAGGACTTCAGTCAGAGCAATTCCTAAGCTTTTTTTTTTTTTTTCCCCTGTCTTCTACCATTAGTAGTTGAACACAGAGCTATTTCTGTGCCTTTTCCTTGAGAAAAAAAATCACAGTTCACTGCTGAAAAGCCACCAAAGAACTAGTGAAGAGCACTCTTGCTTGGGAAAAGCAGGATAGATTAGGCTTTACAATAAGACAGAATGCTTCGATAAATAATAAAATTATTGGAAAGAGTGTCTGATACTATAGATGAACATAATTCCTGGTGTGGAAACCTGTGTGTATGTCTTCCTGAGCGAAGAAATGAATGAAGTACTGTGCTTTCAACAGCCTTAGCAGGTATTGGCAGATGAACACATCACTGCAGTGTGAGAGCACTGTGGCGTGGGCAGTGGAGTGGAAGTCACACCCTGGCTGACCTTGGGGTAACTTATTCACCTTTGCATAACCCAGATTTGCTCGCTGAATAAGCATGGGTGTAAGCAAGTGCTTTTCATGCTTTGCTGAATCAGGGACTTAATGTACTTTGCTGGTATCTGATGTTCAAAGGGAGTGAATTCTGAGCACTCTGGAGTATCTAATTCAGTTAATTCACTTTGTGATAGAAAGCAATGGTTGATGTTTCTTGTTTCTCAGATTAGTTGCTGGAGAGCTTGCGATGGATGTATCAGTTGACTGAGCAAGGCCTAGAGGAGAATACAGTAATCCACAACTACAGGAGGATTTTAGCTGAATCCACTGAAAGCAAGCAATTTATTTAGTGTAAATGGAGTGATAAAAGGGAATTAAAAGAGGGGGGAAAATCACTCTAAAGGTTAGTGAATCATTTCTCCTAGCCAAGAGGAATAGGAGAGTTCCCCATTTTGTAGCTTTACAGCTGTTCTAGATAACAAAGCAGGAGGCAATAAATCCTGCTTTCTCATAAAGGTGAACTTGATGATGAGCATTACAATGCTTTGTGGCTCTGAGGTGCTGACAAAGCTGTTGGGAATGTAGAAATCTTTACCAAGGACTCCTAAATATGGTCTGTAATCTCAGAACCTTTCACTGAATGCTGCTTTGATTTGCTGTGCTTTATCTCTATATAAAGATTCTGAAATTAAAGGGAATGCTTTGATTTTAAACTTCAAATTATCAAAACTAATACTGGTATTACTGGTATTGGTGTTCTTTTTGTTTTCCTGGTTTTGTTGTTAGGTTTTTTTTTTCCTAGAACTATTTTAAGTGAGGAGGAAGTCTGCAGTATGGCTTTTAAAAACTGCATGAGTGCAGATCTTATTATCCTGAAGTTGCAGCTATTTTCCCAGTGCTCATTTGTTACTCTTTTATTGGGTGCATGTTCCCCTTGGTACAGTGTGAATGTCCCAACCCTGTGCTCGCTTGTACACTCAGCAGGTTTGTTATAGTGCTTGGTATTCTGCAGGTAAAGTCACTCTGCTGAAGCAGTTGGGGTTTTATGATCAGACCGAGAGCTAACACACTATTTTGGATTTTAGTCACTGGCAACCTGATAAAAAAAATGAGGGATCTTCACTTTGTTTCTTTTTTATCTATAAAATGCTCTAGCCTATTCTGTAATGCTTTCCTGAACTAATATGTACATATTTTTGCAGATTAAAATTGGAGGAGAGAAGAAAAGAGTTGGTACAGAAACTTGAAGAAACTACAAAGTTAACTACCTATTTGCATTCACAGCTTAGGAGGTGAGACTGTACTGCATGATGTTTTGTAGTAGACCTGGATGTCTCCACTTCATTCTTAGGTTTATCTCTTAGCTGGAAGCTCAGCAAAATGTATTAAAGTAAGAAAATGCAAATGTAATAGCTTCAAGCATTTGTCACCATGCAAACGTGGTGTACTTTTATAATTTCAGCAAATTTTCTAAGTTGATAGTTCTGTTATCTTTCAGTAAATATATTTTAAGTGTTTAAAAGGGCCTGCTTGAATTATTTTTCCTGACATTTTTTCCCAGCAGTAATCCAGAACCAAGGCAGTGACACTCAGTTTCTCTGGCCCAGCAGGACTCCCTATCTCCTTTTATTAACAGGACAAGATTGCATGTTACAGCCTTTGCCATAATTTACATAGTTGGATTTACTGTGCATGTGGAGTGTGTGTTGTCTTACAGATGGGAAGCAGTTCTGCTATAAGTTATCTATCTGGCATCTTTCCCAGGTGCTTGGGCATAGGGTGGGCTGCACAAATTGCTCTAGAGGTGGCAACACTCCTCTGCTGTCATAAGCTCCATCTTGGGGATCCCTGTGCTGTCACATTGACCACATGAGCACCCACATCAGAGTGGAGCAGGTTTCCAGTGGGATATAACAGCTGAGAAGGCTGCTGTTACTGCCAGACTAGGTTGTCAAATCTGCAGCCTTCTCCAGAAGAAAAGGGGTTTAGGCAGGTGGCCAAAGGCTGGGTAAATTGCCCTGGTAATGTGCAGGTTGGGCACACTGAGCTAAGCCAGGTATAGGTGCTTAAAAAACATAATGCCCCAAGCAGCTTTTGGTTGTAATCTGTTACAAGGCAGATTCAGTCAAGCTTCCCTCTTTTTGTTCTGTTTTGTACTTGTTTAATTTTAGTTTAGTAATATCAGCATGTTTGTGCTTTCTTTGCAGCCTCTCAGCTAGTACGTTATCTGTGTCTTCAGGGAGCAGTTTGGGATCCCTGGCATCCAGCCGAGGATCTCTGAACACATCAAGTAGAGGCTCGCTAAACTCGCTCAGCTCCACGGATCTCTACTATAACCAAGGCGATCAAATTACAGATTTGGACTATCAGTACAAACTTGATTTCATATTGCAAGAAAAAACTGGTTACATTCCTTCGGGGCCTATCACTACTATTCATGAAAATGAAGTGGTCAGTTCCCATGGGAGACTCAGTTATAGTGACTCTCCTTCAGCTGCAGACCATCCCAAATTGACTGAACCTCCCAAATCTGTGACATCACTGTCTTCCAGATCCTCACTCTCCTCCTTGTCCCCCCCAGGCTCCCCTTTGGTTTTAGAAGCTGCATTTTCAGTGTCAGCTCAAAATTCCCCTCTGCATCACCTCACTACGGACTTTGAAGACTCTGACCTTTCAGGTGATTTTGCAGGCATTAGCTTCTGCGAGAACCAAATATTATTGGACTCTGAAGCCAGAGCAGGATCTCGGACTCCTACAGATGATAAAGGTCTAAACGTTAGGCAGCCTCTGCCTTCTCTACACGAAGGAAGTTCAGGTAATTAAAAAAAAATTTAATGCCAAATGTATGTGCAACATGAAAATTAACAGCTGGCTCTTGAAATGAGGTACCTTGTGTAACTGAGGAGTATGTTAATCAGCACGCACTTGCATGTTCTGAGGGATGTTACCTAAGTTCTAGTTTTGGCTGCAGAATCACCCTGATTCTGTCCATATTTTTCAATAGCTGTTTTAGAAAGTAAGTTCATGTATTGCAGTTTGTCACAAAAACAATAGCACAAAAACCTGAAGCTGGATTTTGAAAGCATGGAGGATGCATGGTGTTCCTAGGTTTTATCAGGATAGATGGATATAGAGCAAATACCCTCTGCTGGTTTTTTGGTAACTTGAAATCAGGTACTTTTTTGGTACTTTCTCATTGAAGAGTAAGTTACAAACTGACATCCTCAGTAAAAGAGATTTCTGGACTGTAAATTATGTATTATGTGTATCTTATTTGAGCCTGCTGTCACTGAAAGATCTGCATTTCATTTTTGAATTGAGAAAGACAGGTGACTACATGCCATGGAAGTTACAGTGAGAGTTTCCCCATTTTTAACATGAATTTCACAGCTTTTAGTTTTTTATCCAAGTAGAACAGAGCTCCTAAGTGAGTCTAGGATTCCCTTGCAGCCTGTGGGTAACTTCCAAAAGAATGAGACATCTTGTCCTAAAGTATACTTCCCTTTAGGAAGAAGGGATGAATGACTGAGTTATCAAGGTATCCTTAGTTACTGGTTAATTAGGTGTGATGAATTCCACTTCTGGTCTCTATCAAAAGCCATACAGCATACTTCATCATCTTATATTGTCAAAACCTTTGGCAGAGCCGGAATTTCAAAAATCCTAGCTGTCAAGATGGCTCGTGCTCAGTCTTGGAGTGCTCGCTTTGCTGCCTTTTGTTCGGGCTGACAGTATGTTGTGCTCTCTCTGCACATTTATTCTTCTCTAGTGTCATTCTGTGTCAATGTCTTCAAGTGTATTGCAAACCATTCATGTTTATGTTACACTCTGTTTTCTCAAGGAAGAACTGAGTGAGACAGATTTCCAGTAGTGCTGAGCACTGGCAGCCCTATTTGAAACCTGGTCAGTACCTGGCATTTCCAACGGTATTTCTGAGCTGGTAGGGAAGCAGCTAACTAAGGAGTTTGGTGTATTAGAGAATAAACATGGCCTAGCTCTTGAGCATTGTCCAGATTTGTTACCAAGTTTGAACCCTTATGCTTGGAGTTTTTCAATTTTTAATTAAAGTACCTTGTCATATTCATACAGTTATATATTTTAATGAGAAATTTGCTTTTATTTTTTTAATTCTCTCAAGGAACTGTTGTAACATCTGTTGTCTAATTAGATTAGCTTACTGCATTTCTGTGGTAATTTCAATGTTGGCCAGAGCAGTGTGGCACCAGAAGAGAAAAGTATGGTGTTCTTAGTACAAGCTGGGAGGCCCCACTCTGTTTCACTGTGCAGAAAGAAAACAAGAAATTGACTGATGTCCTAATGGTCTAAACCTGAAAAATGCAAAGTTGAAAAAACATGGAAAGGGAATTTGGGGGGAGGGGCTCTTTTTGTCCTTTGTCTTTTCAGGATAGTGTAGCACAGTAGTTACTTTACTTTAGAGCCATATTATAAAAGATTGAAACAATAATTAATTTTCCTGTGTGTATTTCAGCAGCATATCCTTTCCAAATTAACAACAATTTTCAGTCTGTCTTTGCAATCTGTCTGCAGCTCACATAGTTGGAGAACTGAATTCAAAATGGCTTGGACTTTGGGAACAATTTGGGCTATGTGAAATCAGAATTTTTTAAAAAAAATTATTTCTATAGGTCATTATTTTCAAAGGCAAAGTATGGTTCTCTAACATTTTTTCACTTTTTGAGGACCTCTTATTCTGGATATTGTCTGCTGGCCTTTTAAGTCTATATAAGTAGTTATGGTTTTAAAATGTAAATTCATTCTGTGATTCTTCATACTGATACTTCCCCATGTAGCACCATATGCATAATACAATTTGTCTTTAAACTTGTATTAAGGCTGCCAAAACAAGTATTTGAATTTTGAATAGCCAGGTATTAACTAATTATACTTCAATACCTCTGGTTTCCACAGTAAAATGAGCCTCATGGTGAGACTTCAGTAATTAACAGTGAGACACAGATCTGGTGTTTGTTTAGTGTTTCTACTCCAGTTTCATCCTTGAAACTGCTGTGATGCTGAATGGGAAGGTTTGAACAAACTCAGCCAGAGGCACTAAACCTGCATTGAAAATTTCAGCCCACACACTTAGATTTTTACAGGACTACAGATCTGAATACTGGTGAATCTTAACTTGGGCATAGACAAAGACTCTAAGGTAGTACAGCTCCTGTTGTCATGTAATCTGCACTGGCTCTCTAGATGCAGGGTTCACCGGCTCCTCTGGCTGTCTTTGACTTTTCTGTACAGGTGAACCATAGAGATATTTGCTCCTCTGCACTTGTCCCTGCTGTCAGAAACCAAGTTGGAATATCTTGTAGTTCTTCCACAGTCAGTCTCTGTCATTGTCAAAGTCAATTCAGGCTGCTGTGGTAATTCCTAAGGGTAATCAATAAATCATGTCATCACCTTCACCCCTCACATGGTGAGGGGGAAGAGAAAGAGCACTTCATCATCAAGGAAAAAGCATTCCTACTGCCATAAATAAAAGCACAAATTCAGCAATCAATCATCTAATCTAGAGCCTTAAATTTTAACATCTTAACAGGATGTAAAGTCACGATTCAGATGGGGATGATAATGCATACCAATATCCTCACCCCTGGCAGATAAAAGGACTGCATAGGCCCTCAGCTTGTTGTGCTGCAGAATGTGGCTTCATGGCATGACACTCGCATATGAATGCAAGTTGAAGATTAAAGCTAAGTAGTCATTGAAAGCCTGTAGCAGAGAAAGTTTTTGATGATAGTAAACCAGAGAGGATTTTATTTCTAGCAGTTATATCACTGGGGAGAGGATGTCTGTCTGACTTTTGAATATTTAATAAACAGTAGGCAAGCACTTGGCATGTAGCTGCAGTGTTACCACAGTGCTGAATGTGAACATGGCAAATACTGGTTTAAAGATCAGAAAAATGAGGGCTGATAATGAAGGATAATAACTAGCTCAATGCATAAGGGTGATCATAGGAGTCTGTCTCTGGGAAGAAGTAATAGTACATTTTCAAGTTCATCAGTCTGGTTATATCTGTAGCCAGAATATGTAGCAACAGCAAGTACAGTCTCAGAATGTTTCATGATATGGAACAAAACTACTCTGTGATACTCAGCTAAGGGTCACTGCTTTCAGCATGACAACTTTCTAAGCTGTGCTCATCTCTCTTTCTGACTATTAATCTCTTGGACTAGTTTTCCTTCTTTTTCCTTTTTGTAGGTGGTGATTTACCAAGAAGAACAGCTGGTCATCTGCTTGAGGAGAAAACAGCTTGTGTATCTGCTGCTGTGTCTGATGAATCTGTAGCTGGAGATAGTGGTGTATATGAAGCTTCTGTGAAACAGTAGGTTTGAGAAATCATGCAAGTCTTTCCACCAAAAATTTAAATATATCTATGATCAGTTACACAGTACCTGCAGAAGCTGTTAACCAGCCCTGCCTTTTTTAGAAATAATTTGTATTTTCAGATGGAAAGGAAGGCATATTTGCCAAACAATGAAGTTTGATCTGAGGGTTATTTTTTGTGCTTGTATAACTTGGTTGAATAGCATTAATATACTTCTTTATAATCTTGGGGTTTTTTCCTTGCTAGAAGCGTTCCCAAGAGAAAAGCTTGATTTAAACTATGCAGGTTCTGTGACTCTATTGTCAATACTCAGAGTTACTGTTTTTACTACTTGTTTTGTTAAGGATTTTTAAGATTGCATAGCAATTTTTTGACTGTTTTTATTTTTAAAAAGAGGTTATAGAAAAGACATGAAAAAACTCCATTGTAATGTTAGTATTAAAATTATCCAGGTTGAGGCTTACTGTTCACTGCAGTCATCAGGATATAAGAAACATATTTGCTGTTATTTTTTGACCAGACAACTTCTATAGGATTCTTCATACTAGTTTATATAGTATTGCCTGTAATCTTCAGTAATCTGCCTCAGGCCTTTCTGAATCATTGCTGCAGTTGTCAAACTATTCCAGCAGCAACTGCCCCTAAAACAAACACTGCTGTTGTGTAGGCTCTGAAATTCTTATTTAAAGTGCATGCTGTAATTAAATAAGCATGTTTAGGAGAATGGATAAATGTTCTGTGTATGCATATCTTAATAATTGCTGAAAGCTAACTATAATTTTCCAAAATTTGAGTATTTGCCTGGTTTTCCTAGACCAAATGAAACCGAAGACACTATATATAGTGAAGATGATGCAATAACTCTAGAGGCTGCTCAGGTACAAATAGGACTCAGGTGAGTGACCAGCAACGGGAATATTTCTGTTGATCCATAAGTGTGAATAGTAAACTTCCCTTATGTTGTCCTTTCTTTAACAGATATGACCACAGCAGTTCGAGTTTCGTGATAATCATAGTACGGCTTAGAAACCTTCCAGCATTTCCTGTCCCTCTTGGCTCTAAGGTGTAAGTCAAACAATCACTGAGACCTGGTGTTGAAATATAAGAGTATAATAATAAATTCTAAAAATTCTAAAGGAACCGATTGATTTATGGCTTAAGAGCACTGAAATATGTACAAAACTTTTCAAACTGTTGTAGTGTGTAGCATTGTAGTATTTATGTAATATTTAGTATTTGCATATTCCAGCAATGCTGCAAGAATAAGATGTTATCAGGGAATTTGCACATTCCACTAAACTGGAATAAAAAAGGATTTTAAAATGGTGTTTTATCTACTGCTTCTAAACATTCCAGCTTTGTGAGTGTAAAACAGCTATGCCATAGTTACTAAAACCTTTCTTTTGGCATCCTTTCAGCTCAGAATGTTGTCTTTTTACATTTATGTGTCTTTTTGATGTAAAATGGTATTTAAAGGAGTATTTGTCTTTTAAGTGAGCTTTTAAGGGAAAGGAGTAATTTAATAAATTGCAAGTGGACAAGCACAATCACATTGAGATACACCATCCTTAACTACTAGATCTTGGGGGTTGTTAAGAATTAGTTCTTGAGTCAAATTGGACCAACAAAGTCTAAAAGTAAATTGCAGTTTAAATCATATGTAGAGAATGAACAGAAAATCCTGAATATGTTACCATTGAGTTTCTAATCCAAAATTCTCATCTGTATAAATAAGTACAGGTTGCCTTGGGGATGCTTGTACTTGAGCAAGCTTTTTGACAGACTGTAAGATTACCTTAAACTGTTGAAAAGCTTAATAAGATTGGAGTAGGATATAATCAATCCTTGAAAAATTTCGTTTTCTTGCTGGTTCTTTTCCCTTTGTATCCCATTGCCTTAAATTTGATTGGCAGATAAATAGGAAGCCACTGGATATGGAAAGGATGCATTAAGGATAGAGGCCTGGGTGCTTGCTGGATTTTTCTGTTTGTTTTTGTTAATAACAAATGGTTGTTCTGCTACTATCCTTCCTTCCTTCTTTGAACTAGTCTTTCCTCTGCTGACCTTCCAAGTCCACTAACATTTAGCACAAGAAAACAGAAAAACTATAGAAGAATAAATTGACACAGGTGAGAGGAAAAGTAGATTATGTAGAATGGCAAAAAGATGTTCATTAACATAAAGCTAGGTCAGAGCAAGCATCTTTTCAGGAATTAAGTGTGAAGTTGTAACTGATGGTCAACAAGTCCTAACCTGCTGCTGCTAAAAGAGATTTGATGAACTTAAAGCTGCACAAAACAAGGAGGAAGAAGGGGCAGGGTAAAGGCAGACCTTGCAAATAGCATTTTTTCTGCCACTTGCACTTGTGTGCTTGTATGTATAATCTGTACAGATACATACAATAATAAAAATTGGGTCTGGAAAAAGATGCTACATTATAGCTGCATTTCCTAGAACATCAGTTGGATAAATGAGTACTTTAGTGAACCTTTACACATGGAAGAATAGATTTGACGTGAGGTGTTACTGATACTGTAAAAACTGCTCACTTTTAGCCCAGGTAGAGCACAGTTGAAGAGTTACTGTGTCAGGGTCATTTCTTCATCAGTTGAGAAGTCATAGGTTTGTCACAGTAAAATCTGATTAATCGATTGACTCTTTAATTAAAATGAAAGTAACCACTCCTGTACAACAAAGTGACAGAACAATTTCTTTCACTTCTTTGTTTACCCTTCATTTGGCCTGATGCCAATAAATTGGCAAACAGTTATTAAAAGAAAGTTCTAATGAACCACCTTTTAAATATACTTTTGATACTTTATCTTCTATTCCTACATCTTTTATAAAAGTTTTTAATTGCTTAGTCTATTAAAATGGCTGTTTTCAGTAGGCTGCCAGTTGCTCACCTTCAGTTATATGAATACAGCAGCAGCATTGCTGGAGTTACAATATGTTACCACTTCACCTCAGGACTGGCAAAATGCTGGATACCTGCTATCCAGCCTATACATGTGAACCAAACAACTTAGATTTTGCTCTTTATTCCAAGAAGTTTGGCATAACTGGGAAATAAAGACTATGCCCAAATTTAAGTTAAAAAATCGTGTTTCTCACAGACCTAATTTCTTTTGATTTAACTAATGTAAAATTAAGTTTTTAATAAAATTAATGAAACTGTGCATTAAGTTAGAAAAAATAATAGTAGTGCTATAAATTTTCAGAGAAAAAGTATTTTCAAGAATTATTTACATTGACCTACTCCTTCTTCTTGTTTTAGCCAGCTTCATTCATTCTGTTCTCCAGTGAATGCCATTTATATTTAATGCCAGTGCCAGAAACAGAGTAATGGATAGGCACAGAAAAGATGTAAAACTATTACTATGCTCATTTGTGTGTATAAGAAATTGTGCAATAGGTAAATAGCACATACAAATTGCATTAAAAATGTTTTTACTGTGTCAAGCTGCTGCTAAAGCAACGCCTGCAAGTTTGCTAGTACAACTTTTATCCACATAATATCCATTCCTACTGGTTGTATGAAATGAATGCAGCCTTGTAACAATTTCAAGTTTCTCTCTGTGCTTCCATTTAGGTTTGCAAGATGCATTCTTCCAAGTTTCACTTTATATGTTATTTGATCTTAAGCAGCTATGTCCTAGCTATTTTATTCCTTGCTTTCCTTAGTTTCCTGCTTTCTTTGGGAATCTTGTTTGATTTGTTTCCTTAAAAGATTAGAAGGCATCGCTGCTTTTCAGTGCTGCTTTCATTATTCTAAGAATTTAATTTTTACATCCACCCCAGTTCTTCTCATTTTTTAAAATTAACATTAAGGACATAATTCCTGCCACCTGTGACATGATCTTCCTGGTTTACAGTACTAAACTTAGATAGAGTCAGAAACTGCTTCTACTCTTGCTACTACTACCTTACCAGGGACAAAAATTCCTTCTTGGGAAATGTTTCTGCAAGGGAGTTTCTCACTCAATTTTGTCACCTCTTTTCCATTCCACTGATAAGTTACTGTTCCATTTTGTTGCTATGCAGTCCTTAAGTTGATGGGGCGAACTTCTCTCATGCATCACCAGCAAGTGGCAGTTTAAACAGAGGTAAAGATGTTGTTTTATTTCTGGCAGGTATATCAGAGTAGCAGTCCTTCCATCCTCCACTGATATCAGCTGTCTGTTCCGCACTAAAGTTCATCCTGCCATGGAAACCATTTTATTCAACGAGATATTCAGAGTAGCCATTTCTCAAGTAGCACTGCTACAGAAGACACTGAGAGTAGATGTTTGTGCTGTCAGTAGGAGTCGTCGGGAAGAATGCTTGGTATGCAGTTTTATTTCTGGTGCTTTTTTGGAATGCATTTGTTTATAGTGTCCCCTCTTATTTTGATGGTCAAGGCTGCTAAAATTCCACAGCACTTGGAGACAAAGTCTGAAGCATAACTTAGTTGTTGCTATAGTACCTAGAATACTGCCTTTCTCTGAAACTCCTGGTACAGAATCTAATCCTGGATGGAAAGTGTTTTGATAATTCTAACACTATTTTAGCCCTTTAATTACAAATTGATATTCAATCTTTGGCATTTTATACATAAAACCCCTATAAACTTCAATGCTAGGTTTTAAAGTAAAGACTGAAGAAGAGCTGCAGTAAAAAATAATGAGAGCAAACCCTCATTATCACCATTTGTCACAAAGAACAAACTAAGTTACATTTTGGATGTTATTTTAGATTATTTTAGACCCTTTTTGGTCTTCATGATCTGTTGAAATAAAAAAGCATGACATTTATAGATCAGCCCATTGGAAGCTGTCACTTTGAATGTTGTTGTTAATCGTAGTCATCACTAAATCAGTGATGCTTCATTTACTTTCAAATTGCTTTTGCATGGTCTGGTACAACTCAAGTCTAGTTTTTCACCACGAGAGGGATTTTAGTAGCACAGTGAGATTTTTGCAGTTACCACACACTGAAGAGATGCTGGAATCTGCTGATGTTCATTGGCTCTGACTACTGTGAAACAGCCTCACTTTCAGAATGTAGAAGTTAACTTAATTCCTGGGGAACGTGTTAGCCTTTTTCAGTATGTAAGAGTTTTCCCCTGAGGAAAGGGAAGGTCAACAGAACAAAAATGCAACCTCAGGCAGGATACAAAGGTGAAGAAAGGACTCAACAATAACAAAAAAACCCCAACGACGACAAGAGTTATTCCAAAGATCAAATGAAAGAGTTGGGAATACCATCCCCAGCAGAATGCCCTGGACAGCATGACCAGAGTCTTGGCAAGAGTTATGTGTGCAGCCCAGTAGCTGTGGAGATAATATGCTTTGCCAAAGAACAAAGGACTTTAATCTCCAAGGCACAGCCCAAACATGAGTACTTCAGAAGTTTTCCCAAAGTACCAACTCAGTGGATGCCAGCGTTTGTCCAAATGAAAGGGTTTCTTAATCTCTTTTACTGCCTTTTCATCTCCTCTCCCTGGTTAGAGCAAGCAAGGTCATCCATTATTTGCCATATGCATGATTTTTGTGGTGGGACTGCTGAAAAATCATGTGACACTTGCTGTCCCACAAGCTGGTGCTGCTGCACAGGTTTTCATTACTGAATGCACTAGAGCAGGTGTGTGCAATACTGCGGTATAGTGTGTGCGTGTCAGGAGACATTTCTGCAGACTGAAATAAGAGCAGAATGGACAATATGAAGGACATGTCCATGTACTTCTATTTGTCTATTTTAACTGGAAGTAGAGGGAAATAGAAAACTGTACAGTTAGAAAGGGAATTAAGGATCATGTGAAATTTATGCTGCCTGTTTTGCATGATGAGTACAGTAGAATGTTTTGTAGGAAACAGAACAAATTTAAATAATTTTTTCCCTTTTCTTATTTTGTACAGGCTGGGACTCAGATCAGCCTGGCAGATACATCACTTTCTGATGAGACCTGTACTCTGTGGTACAACCTGTTGCCTTGCAAGCAGAGTCCTGGCAAAAAACCCAAGGAACAAAATGACGAATACGTGTTTCTGTCAAGCAAGCAATCACAGTCATTGGACTCACTGGACTTGGTGAGTGATGAGTTGGCTATTACTGTGATAGCAAGAAAAAAGTCAGAGACTCCAATTGTGCATTGCACTGTAGTTATTTGAATGTGTGAACTGCTATCCCCTGAAGGTCCAAGGCCCTGTTTTGCAGGCACTTTTGTCTAGAGTGACTTTGTGTGAGCAGGGCCTATATGGGGTCTCAGATGGGAGAGGGGATATGGCAGATGCTTTTTACTGGATACAAGATTGCACTTCCAATTTGAAACCCTTCAGCTGTGTTTCTTTCTAGAGAGAATGTTATTGAAGAGCTTCCTTAAGTGTGTCATTTATTTTCATATGCATACATTAAAAATTGCAATTCATTAACTGTTTGAATCTGCATACTCAAACCCATTGCATTGAACATGCTGTTTATGCAAAGCATACTAACTCTTCTGGTTAAATAAGCTTTTCTGCTTTAATCCCTTCTTAAGAGAACTGCCTAGAAAATGTAACTTTGAAAAGCACCCTTTTCCACCTAAGAACAGTACGAGAGGGAAGATGAGAAAATACATTGAAGGATGACAGGAGTATATTTGATTGCAATGTCATTTTAAAACCAATTGTTTTTTATTGAGATTTACTCTGTTTAAAAGTAATCATTCGTTGTGCTGTATACTGACAATTCAAACCCCTTATCCTCGTGATCTGAGGGTCATTGTGTCTGCTGACATCAGGCAGTAGGGTAATGCAGCTCTTGCAAGAGTTGTCATTTTCCTACCTGTTATGTATCATTCAGCTCTGGTTTATCTTTTTTCTTGTGAGCAGGATGCTGTGTCAGCTCTGCTGGAGAGGACATCTGCTGAGCTGGAAGCAGTAGAAAAAGAGCTGGCTGAAGATGAGGAGAAGGAACAAGAGCAAAGGGCCTCTGAGGAAGACTGGTAAAGGCACTTTTCCCCCCCTCACTGTTCATGCCTGAATGATTCAGCTCATTCTTCCTCTTAGACAAACAAAAGGGCTGTACATTTGGAGATCATAGATTCATAGAATGGTATGGGTTGGAAGGGATCTTTAAAGATCATCCAGTCTAATACTGCTGCCATGGGCAGGGAGACCTTCCATTAGAACAGGTTGGTCAACACCCCATCCAATCTGGCCTTGAAAATTTCCAAGGACAGGACATCTATAGCTTCTCTGGACACCCTGTTCCAGTGCATCACCACCACTGGAATTGGAGTAAAGTCTTGTTCTCTTGTATGGTCAATTTATTCACATTCTTTTAGGTTTACAGTCTCTTGGCTGCTCTATGAACTCCTACGGCCAATGCTCCTCCATTCCATGTACATCTTCCTGTGAAACCACCTGGGTTGTCAAGCCACTGGGAGTGTAGAAAAATATCAAATATAATAGTTGCATTAACTGTAACAGGCAAGCAGTTAGATTTGAAAAGAGAACTGCTGTCTAAGTCAGTGTGGGTGGGCTTCCATTGATGATCTTGTTTTTGAAGAAAATGTAAGCTTTCCCAAGAAACAGATTTCTTGCTATTTGAGTTCTGTTATTGTGAAATTTCTTAGCTGCAGTGTAGAAGAAAATACATGCTTTATTGGGGGGAAGAGGGGAGTAGCTTTTTGTTTTATGAACTTATAACAAAAATTCTTCAACATTATCAACATTACATCTATCGAATATAGTGCAGTGCTGTCATAATGACCTTGAAGGTGAACTGTAGTAGTGCTGGGTTTTGCTGGAGGCAGCAATGAAAAGGGCCTTCACATGAACTTAGTGGGAGCATTTGGATGATAGTTGTTTTCCCTGTCGGGGAAATGCATGCCTTACACATTAGTCCAGGTCTGGGCTTTCTGGTAGCTTGCTCTGGTGAGCTTTTTCAGTTTCTTAATAAGCCTGGCCTACTTCTGTTCATACAGGCTAGAGATGCTCGCAGAGGCCTCTGATGAAATTGTGGATGAAGAGGAAGATGGCATTAAGCTGGAAGTAGAAGGTGACTGTAATGATGACATGGGGTTACTCATGGATGCACCAGAAACGAATGAAGACGAGGACAAGAACAGAGAGAACAGTGATGAGGCCCAGGAAAGCCAGCAAGCTGCTGTAATTCTAACACTGGTGAATATCCTAAAAATACCACATTCCTGCAATATCTTACTAGGTCTAAAATCTATTTCTGAGCAATTAATACAGAAGTCTGCTACATCCAGGCATTTACAATTTGATGTGACCTTTGCTGTAGCACTTGTAAGTACGTACATGTAACAAAATTGGTGTGGTCGCTTCTGAACTATGAAGAGGACATTGGACAGACATGCTAAGCAGGACTTCTAAGTCCAGGACAATTAACCAGGACTCTCTATCTTCACTTTTGTTGTTGCATATGAAAGACATTCAAAATACAAGAGTAGTTCAGTAGCTTCAGCTTGTACGTATTTAAAATATATCTGCACATCTGTTTCATTGTTTCCTTTTCTTTTTTTTTTTTTTGATTTGTCTGCTCAACAGGGAAAAACACATGATAAGGGCCAAGATCTTTAAGCCAATGCAGGGATTTCCTTATTTTGTCCTCCAATTTTTGGGTGTGAAATACAAGAACTGTCTTAGCAGAAAAAAGGACAAAAGATTAATGAACAGAAAATTCTAAAATGTGTATTAAAATTGTGTATACTTTTGAACAATTGAAGGCACTGTTGTACCCACACACTGCATAAAGCAAATTCTAATTCCATGTTCTTGATAACTGTTGTTTTTGAAATTCTATTCCACTTTCCTGAAAGCACTTTTAGTAAATATTTAGTAAACATATCCCTGATGTGGTAGAACACTCTCAGAAATAAAATTTTTAGAATCCTTCTGCATCTTAGTAAAAACACTGTTGCATGTTTTAAACCCACAAGTTCTATAAAATAACTGAAGTAAAGAGACGAAGAGTGACATCTCGTTCTTTCAACTTTGTGACAATACAAAAGTTTAACATCTCAGTGGACTTGCTGGAAACTGTAATTAACTTCCAGTTAATGTGGCAAGGTGCCAAATGAGCTAAGGCTGTGGTATTAAAAGGACTGACAGTCTGCTGGGTAGCAAGTAAATATAGATCAAAGCCCTAACTCGGCAAGGGGAGATGGCAAGGACGACATATGAAGGTTAGACACGCACACAAGTGTTTTGCTAGGCCTGGGCTGGGTGGACCCAGACAATGAGTGAAAGACAGCAGTCTCCACTGCAGAGCCAGACACAGCATAGATCTCTGTATGCCACATGCTCTCAGGGAGGCTGTTGTGCTATTTAGGTCACTGTATTTATCTCCTGCACTGTGAAAGCCATGAACCTCATTAAATTATACAAGTTGAAGAAAAAGCCCCATTGCTCATCAGTAACATTGGATGTTCCAGCTGCTGCAGAGCTTGGTCTAGCTCAGCAGCCAGGATGATTGCAGCATGGAAGTAAGCACAGATTTGGGGCCACTTGAGGCTCCCTCTGGCACGTGTGGGACAACTCTACTAGGCAGCAGGCCATGCTGAGGGACAGCAGCCAGCAGTGTCTTTTCCCTGGGTTCACAAGGCTGCTGCAGCTCTAGAGAGCAGCCCTGCTGCTGAGGCTTGGGGATGTATGGCAGTATGTCTGGAAGGACCTGGGGAGTGTAACTTTCCCAGGTGCCCACTTTCAGTGTGCACAGGCACCATCTCTGGCATGGCAGAACCTTGCTCTTCTGCAAATACCAAACAAAGTAAATATAAATGTGCAATAATCATAATGTCTGCAAATGGCAAAGCAAAACATTACTTGCACTGTGTTTGCACCAAACCATCTGCCAAGCAGCAAAGGCCTTTCTGCAAAAGCTTTGGCTTTACTGGCTACAAAGAGCACTTTCAAAGCCTCTCTCCACACTTAAGCCTCTCGGGAAGTTTGTATTTCTTTACTTAGAACAGCTTCTCTGTAAATGCACGGTGCTTTTTGCCGCTGGTCTTTTTGCATCCACCACAAGGTAATAAGAATGCTTGTGAAGTCTAAAGGCACAGAAAGTATATGGGGGCATGTATCTAGTTATAGTAAGTTTTACCCATTAAATTCCTGTTCATAGGTTGATAAAGAGACTAACACTGAGGATTTGGTTGACGAGAACACAGCAGTCCGACCCAAGGACAGAGCCAGCTGGAGCTGCAGACAGCGTCCCTTTGTCAGGAACAGCATGATAGTGCGCTCCCAAACCTTCTCTCCAGGCGAGCGGAACCAATACATCTGCAGGGTAAGAGCAAAGACACTTGGGATGAAGAGCTATTAACCAAAGAGTCATTTAACTTCTTGGGAATGAAGCATTAATGACACCGAGTCATGTACTGATTTTCCCTGCAAGAGGCAGAGCCTGTGCTTTCTCTAGAGTCCTTCCCTATCTGAGCTGATGTATAGTAGAATTGACTTTCAGCAGAATTGCATACTCTTGCAAAACACCTCTGCTAGGGCAAAAATGCATCCTATTGGAGAGAAATAACACAGATGCCTGTGCTGGTTGTCTGCAAAAAGTGTTTCCCTGCACATCAGCAACTCCAGCACTCTCGCAGCAAAACAATTTGTTACAACATGAAATAGAATTCACTGTAAAATGCCATTGCATTACCATATTTTAATAATGTAGCCATTTAAGGGTAACAGTGTGGAAAGAGCTCAGTCATCAATTTTAAATCTTGCTTTGTATCTCAACTGGTTTTAAACCTAGGCAGCCCAAATCCTGCTGTAATTGCATCTTTGAAAGATGTGCAAGCACTGCCTCGGGGCTGGGTTTTAAACATGGCTTTGGCAGCTAAGTTCTCCAGTCTCTCTAGATCTATGGTAGCATGGAGAAAGAAAAAATTATTTAAATTGTGAGTCTTGCTGCTGCTAAACTTACTATGAAAATCATGTGTTTAAAGATTTAAGTGTGGACTACCAGCTCTACAGATTTTAATCACAGATACCCTAGAAAAAGCAGTTTATTTTGGTCTTTAGTTTCTACAGGTTATTCATACAAGTATATATTTTTTTAAAAAAGTAATACTTATGCTTTAATTCCCCTGTTCAGTTAGAAGTATTTGCCTTAATCATTTGGGAACATTAATGTTCATTACTTATCTGTGACTCTCATTGGCCTAAAAAAAAAAGAAATCTTCAGTCAATACCTACACACTTAAATAACTATTCCATATACCCTCCAGAATGAAATATAGCAGATTGTTTTCTAACAATCTTTACACAATTTGGATACATTATTGGCTGAATTCAGAAGCTAGCCTTCATCTTAATTCCTGTGTTGGAATTTAATTCCTAAATGGAAATTAGTAGTATTGTCAAAAAAATATCACCTTAGCCTTCTGCCTATATAGATCTTCAACAGGAAGTGAAACTAGTAGTTTTAGTAGTTGAGTTAGTGTAAAATTCTGAGGCTTTTGTATCTGGAAAAGTACTTGGCTTTTGTAGCTTTGAACATTGCTACAGACCTGTTGCCAAGAGCCAGAATCAAAAAAAACTTACCTTGAATAAACCATTCTGTTTCTCATTGTGTATGCTATTGCCTGGAAGCAAAGTACCCTGCAAAAAGAACATGTTTGCAGATATATGTTTTGCAGTGCCAGAAACACTTGTCACCCCCGCTGGGGGCTCCAGAGTGGGCACTGTAGCTGCATCCAAGTTCACAAAGAGGGCAGAAGAGCTGGGATATCTCCAGTCCCAGTCTCCAGCTTGTACCACAGGCATATCCAGCCTTCCTTGCATTATAGTACTGTACAAGAGGAAGGCGCCTGTTGGATACACTCTGGTGAAGTGCCAGCTGCTCTCTAATCAGAAGAGATGGCCTGGCTTTAAGAGAGCACTTCTGATGTTACAAAAAACAGAGATCTTTGAGGCCTAATGGACATAACCAAAGTCCTGTGGTGCTTTGGAAAATGTCCCTTGAAAAGTCCCTAAAGAACATTAGTGACGATGGCCGCCTCTCTGTATCAAGGAGTGAGCTCCCAGTAATGGCTCATGGTGAAAAGACAGATTAGTCTCTCAAGAGGTGTACTGTGTATTGCAAGTGGTTGTATTTCTGACCCCCAGCTCCCAGTCAGCCCTGTGTAAGCGCACTTAGGGGCCTGCCTTTGCTTACTGAAATGTTAGCAGAATGATTCCTTCTCCTGTCCTTTCCTGAAGAACTGAAATACATATTCTGCACAGGGATGATTCTGACCACCTATTGATGCTGATGCACCTAACAGTCATTCTGAACTGATGTGTATGAAATAATGCTAAAGTTATGAAGAAGCTACTGTCAAGCTGCAGTACATAATTTTGAGAAGCAGGATGTGCTTCTGAAGGAAGCTGTAGGCACAACTTTGCTTGTTGCAATTAATAACAAATGCTTGTTGGACAGGTGCATGTCTACAATCATTTACCTTTCCTGTAGAAAATTTGTTAAAAGGCTGCCCCAGGTAAGCAAAATCCATAGTTTGTATCTGCAGCCAGGCAGTGATTTGTCAGTACTTAATAACCATAGTTACTTTCCTTATATTCCTTGAGTGTCTTACTATTCATTCAGTAAGATCAATGGTTGTCTTGGTATAGGATTATAATTTTAGAGTAGATGCTTATTTTAGTTGCAAACTTGTTAACTACACTAAGAATATGACCTACATGTATGTTAAAGGCTGAGGTTCCCTGACTGGTTCTACCAGTGCAGGTGTATTTGCATATGGAGGTGCTGGTGCTTTATGTCTGTTTGTTGTGTACATTTTGGCAGCTGAATCGCAGCGACAGCGACAGCTCCACGCTAGCCAAGAAGTCTCTCTTTGTGAGAAACGCCACAGAACGACGGAGCCTGAGAGTTAAACGGGTATGTGCTGTTACCTGGACATGGTTTAAAATGAACTATGGGGACACTGGGAATACCAAATGACACAAAGAATACGCTTTATTTCAAGTATTTCAGCAAAAGCAACACAAGTACCACAATTCTGTCCTGTAGTTTCATGTTGAAATATCAACATAGTGGTCTCAGTCCAACGTCAGCTCCCCTCCAACAAAGCCTGTGTTGTTTTAGTTGTGGCTGAACCCAGCAGCAAGACACTGATGCTCAGCATCATAGCATTTCTTGCTGAACTTCAGCTTATTGTTGAACTTGAGTTACTTTCAAAGGGATCTGTGTTAAAGAATGTGGCACACGGTGGCCTATGCTGCACAAAAGTCAACACCAGCAATATACACCTTGAGCAAATTTTGGTGAAGATTGCAAGGATTTACATGTCCTTTAAAGGGAATTGACTCTCCACCAAAGGTATTCAAATAGCAAAAGGATTGAAGGACAAGAGAGTAAGTTTCTCTTGCACGAAATTAATTCTTACATGAATTTAGAGAGTTACACTTTAATCTTAATTGTAACTAGAAAAATAGTCCTTTGGAAGCCTTGTTACCAGGAAGCAGAATATGTTTTGCATAAGAAAGAAAAGTCTGGGATACTGAATAGTCCGAGGTGGCTTCTCCTGCCTGACTTACTTATGTAAAAAGTCACTGTGAAAGGACAATAAATAATGTGAAATATGCTGAATAAATGCATGTTTACAGAGTTTGTAACATTATGTGTTTGGGTAGGCCTTGAAAAAGCAAATATTTACAAAAATAAATAATGTAGTTGACATCTGCGGGAAATTCTATGTAGTGTTGTGTCTCTCGGCAGTGTCATCCCGGCAGTGTCAGAATGGGTTTTTTGTTTTTGACCTTAAATATATCATTGGGCATTTGGTTAGAGCATTTATTTTTAGCTAGTGACTAAAGAAAAATTCCAGGATAGGTGAATTGTTTTACTTCAGAAAAAAAGACTGGTAAACCCCCCCACTCCCCAGAATATTTGAGCTGTTTCTGACTGCAGTATGTCAAACTCTCCACCAGCCTCTCTAGGTATTAATTTTTCCTGTCCTGTCTCCCAAACTACTCAGCCCATTTGCCAGCCCATAATGCGAAGAGCTGCGCAAGACTGCCCCGTGCGCACTTCCCTGGACTTGGAGCTGGACCTCCAGGTGTCACGCACGAGACAGAATCGTCTGAACGACGAGCTCCAGGCCTTGAGGGACCTTAAACAAAAGCTTGAGGAAATGAAAGGCAGAGGAGAGGCAGACCTTCCTCTGTGTGTGCTAGAGGATGAACGTTTCCAGAAACTCTTGAAACAAGCTGAAAAACAGGTATGAGCAGCATTCACATATGTGTGAGTAAGTATGCCCCTACCTTTGATATAAATTTGTTAAAGAATTTGCTCAATGATGTTAAAAGGTTTCTATAGAAGCTCACATTTGACTAATTACATCTCTGAATTACAGTAATCAATACTACAACGTTAAATGTAGAATTTAAGATAACATTTTCCTTGTGGCCCCTATATTTTGAAGTTAGAGTTATGGTTGGTATAGTAAAATAGCATTTACTTAAAACTTAATTTAGAATTCTCACATCCCAGCCATGCTTTTACAGACTTGCATGTACTTGCTGTCCCTCAGCATCAGTTGCTGTGCAGTCTGCACAGAACTTGCAGCCAAAAGATGCTTGTAACAGGTAGAAGGAGCAATTACCACTACTTAGAGTGGTAGGGGCGTGGGGAAAAGGCAGTGGCTTATTTCTTCATGCAGGACATACTTGTTGTAGTTTTGGCAAAGGAAAGCCAAATTCTGTTCTATATGTGATGGTCTCTTGAACAGTACAAGTATATATGCACTGCCATAAGGTAGGATGCCCCCACATGATTAAAAGACAAGAAGCAGGATAGAAGAATGAGATGCAACAGTGAGAAGTTGGAATATGGAAAATTCTAACAAGATACATTAATAAGTTAGATATTGTGGGGCTTTTATTATGTTTTTTTGGAGGTTGTTTGGTTTTTTAAATCATTATAGAGATCATCAACTGGAATAGGGCCCTGGAGAGGTTGTTGGAGGAGTTAAAAACCCAACCAAGTAAAATAAGTAAAAAAAACCGACACAACCTGCACAGTTGGAGGTATTCTAAATCTAACTGGTCAAGACCCTGCCTACTCAGCTCTGGCATCATCTACTGTGAGCAGAGGTTGGAGTAGACACCTTCTGGAGCCCCCTTCCCATCCAAGGCTGTCAATGTACATCACTTTTCAATGAGAGGAGGTTGTGAGTGACAGCCAGGAGAGATCTGCGCTCCTTAGCGCTTTATGGTTGATAGAGACTAGTGTTTTGATACACCAGGTCATTCAGAGTTGTAAAGTATTAACAAGGTGCAGAGGCCCTCCTCATGTGTAAGCAATAGTTATTTGTTTTGTTGTTTTGGTTTTTTTAAAGCTAAATGTCAGTAAATAGCCTTGTGTAGAAGAGGAAAGGATGATCCTAATATTTACATTTACAAAGCTGAGGTCTTTGTTAGGAAATGTTAGGAATGAGGTACTCCACATATGAGAGACAAAACATAAACAAAAACATCACAGGATCAGCAGATATCAAAAAGTAAATAAGACAGGAATTGCTAAGAAAAATACTTGGAACAAAACATATCATTGCCTTAAGGTCTAAATATTATTATGCCTGTACCATAAACATAGTTCATTTTTGGTTTCCCTTTTCAAAGTGGATGATAAAATTACAGAGAGTCAACAAGGATGGTCAAGAGAGGAAACAACTTCTGTGTAAGGAACAGCTAAGTAGCTACAACAGAAGTCCATACAACCATGAGTGAAGTGGAAGAGAGCAATTAATCATGGTCTTGTATTCGCCAAGAAGTAGAAAATTGAACAGATGGCAGGTTAAATGCAAGCAAACATAGCATGACATTCAGAAACTGTAAAAATGTTTTCAGTAAAACATTGAGTGCTGCAAGTTTGCTTAGGTTCAAAAAATTATTAATTTATGGATTGGCTAAACTCATAGTAGAAAAATGCATGTAATTGCACCACATATTTCAAGAAGTCCTTGACTGATACCTTAGGAAATAAAACTTGTCCTCAGCATGCTCTTCCAATTCTACATTTATGTCCTGTTGTGTCTTCAGGTCCCTCTTTTTGGCATCTAGTGTTGGTTATAGTTAGTGGAGTACTAAAATGACTATAAAACACTAGCAGAGTTTGAGGTGAGCATTGATGAGTGTTCTGAAAAACATTGGGCAAAATGGGGGAAGATAGTGCAGTGTTTAAACTTAGTGTAACTGTATTGGTTTTTACCATGTGAATTCATTGTATTAATTTGATCCAAGTCTTAACTCATAAAAATAGTAACTTATAGAAAAGAAGCATAGCTAAATGTATGTGGAATTTGATAGTTTATATCTAATACTGGATGCAGGACAGAAATTATATTTTCTGAGTGTTTAATTTGAAACTACTCCCATTCTAAAACTGTTCCCTCTAGAACAGAGTATGTCTCTGCAACATTTCATATTATGAATCCTTGGGATTTGTGCTTTATTTCAGCTGGCTCTTCCAAGGCAGGAGGTAGGTTTGTCACATTTTGTATGGCTGCTGTCAGTGATCAAGACTAGTTTACACACACTAGTGAACAACAAGGGTAATAATACACATTCCTAAAATATATGCGGGCAGTAGCACAGCATTTAAGTCCTCCATCCCAAGGTAAAAGTCAGAACAATGATCACAGTCACTCCACCTCTTTGAAGAGTGCTTACAAAGTTTCTAGAAATATTTCTACCCTTAAAATCACTGCAGCCTTCCCCTGTGGAGCAAAACAACTCTGAGAGTGCTGTACTGTGTTGTCAGTTTCCCCTTGGGTTAGCAAAACACAGCAGCCTAGAGAACATTGTCATAGATTATTTCTTAGATCCTGCAGGCATTATAATGGCACAGACTAATGCAGCAGCTGGAAACGCCAGAGAAATTGAGAGAGTCTCAAGTGAAAAATGAAACCGCAGAGGTGGGGGATGTTAAAAATCACTGTCTGCTTGCTAGCACGCAGTTAGTTACTCTGCTTGAAGCCAGATCCACAGACTCCATACCTTCCCTCTCAATCCTTCCACACCTCCCTAAGTGCAGCAAGTATGTAATGCCCACTAATACCTGCAGATCAGAAAAGAGGGAGAATTCTGTGCACTAGAAGCATTTTCTCTTGTTTAGATTGGATGTTTGTGAGAAATCATAGTGTTTCAAAGTCTGAGTCTTAAAGCCTCATACAATTAAGTTTTCAGACACCTAGTGTCCTCTAAAGTACTGCTGCTGTTTATATCCAAAAAAGATTCCTGTAAATATCTTCTTTATTTCTTTTTAGAACATCATTTATGTTGAGGGAATATGTAACTATGTCACTAATACCAATAAGTATGTCCTTGTCCCAGTGATTTGGTGTTTAGCAGAGTTGGTTTTTCTTTGGATTCAGTTTTTTCTATACAAAACCCACAGAAGAACAAGACAGGAAATAATATTTCAGCTCTAATTTTGATAGTGTTTCTTCTTTGTCATCTTAAACTAACTTAAGCTTAAGCTATGCCCAGATAGAGAGATTCCTATCTGACATTTACATTTGGTAGATAAGTGTCATGAATGAGTGTTTTTAGTTTGCTTAAAGAATCTGAGATCATACTGTTGCCAGGGTGGGGGGGGGTTACATCACAAAATGGGCCAGATTTTAGAACTTCTTGAATGTCTGGCTTTTGTATTAGTGTGATTTTCTGTATTTTATATAAAGCACTCAAAAACCCTAATGTAAATATAGTGGTCATATACATACCTTCTCATATATGTACATACCTTCTCATATGGATATTACTAGAGACATTGGGCTGAAATCCAGGTTTCTCATAGAGCTCCTTAAAAAATAAATGGATTCAAAAATGAAAAATGGATACATGGTAATAGAGAGTATGAAAACAAGTCATCTATGCTCTTAAACCTGAAATGCAGTAATCACAAGAATCTCATGTATAGTTAGGGAAAGGATAAATTAGAAAATTTTGAAATATTGTATGTTTAGTACTTTGATGGTAAATATTAATTAGGGGAGCTGATAAAACATACGACCAGTGATATATGTAAAATTAATTAAGACATTACGAGTTGTAGATTGCAAATTTATGTTCACTAACTAATAAAGAAAACAATACTTAGAGATTAATTTCATTTTAAAATCATAGCTATTTTGGAGTTAGGGACTGAAGAAGTTACCAGCAGTACAAGCTGACTGGATTTTGAGTGAGTTTTTTGAAAGGGTGGTTCTCTTTCATGTAAAACACTTTCATATAGAAACCAGAGTGCGTTTCAACAGACAGAGGGTACCACTATCCTGCTGTGAACAGCTTTCTTATAACTACCCAGTATGAAACTGATAGTATGGACTAGCTCTTTTGAATTAGTTGGTTTTGTTGTTTAGGAGTCTACTGGGTTGAATTCAGAACTGGGATGTGAACTTCTAAGTCACAAACTTGCTTTGGAGATTGCTGTTTCAGCCTTGCAAATGTATTTTAATTTGAGGTAATGAACAGCATTTTCAAGTCTCCAAAGAATCAAAAATTAAAGTCTCTACAACTTTAGTGTTGTTTAAGAATGTGAACTGCTTCTATTGAATTTTGATGGCTGACAAAATTAAAAATACAATAAATAACATTTGTCTGCCAGCCTCTACAGTCTAGAAAAGCACTCTCCACACCATGCACCCAACATCTGATGTGGGCAACAATGTATTTGTTACAGAACTCACCTGTGCATGAACGAGGGTCATTTATCTAAGAATTTCAGGTGACTGCCCAACTAAAAAGAGTTACTGTTCAAATTATTGGCTATTCAGAAACCCTTGATAAAGTTTTTAAAGCCAAAGTACAGCTATTAATAGCAGTCTTGTTACTGAAATGGTGGATGGCATAGCTGTAGCTGTCCTGTTGATGCTTAGTAAAGACATAAGTAATAGAGCTGGCAATACTGAGGTACAGAAATCCAGTTACTTACTGTGGGGTATGTAGCTGCTCAGTAGTGCTCACAAAAGACCTTTGATCTCTTGTTACCACTGGTGTTCTGTTCACTTGCCTTGGCTTTTATGCTTCTACAATGCAAATGAAAGAAGTGAGTCTTGTGCAAAATAGGTACTATGTCATGAATAAAGTCACAGAAAGTTCATGTTCCTTTCCAACATGGTCAACAAAACCTGAAAATGTATTGTGAGAGCACGCCTTCCCTATTTTTTCTCTCAGTCACTTTAGAGTAGGTATAGGCAACTTTCCTGAGAGCTTTTGTCAGGAAATAAAAGTATTTTTTATGGGAAGAGAATCAGTGACTTGCAGTTCTAAAAAGATGCTTGGATAGACAACATGTGTTCCTACAACGTTAGGTATTGTCTAACTACAGCTCTAATACCAGAATTTACAAAAGCTCTAATATCTAGCTCTAATATCAGAATTTACAAAAGCTACTAGCCACCTCTGATGGCAGGGAATTTGCTCTATTTATTTTTTTAGGAAAAGCCCCATTAGTTTATTTCACAGTCATGGCTTAGGCTTGTGATGTCAGTCTTTTATCTTGCTGACCTTTCATATAGAGATTATCATAGATTCATTTAGGCTGGAAAAGACCTTTAATATCATTGGGCCCAACAGTAAACCTGACACTGCCAAGTGTTTTGCTTGACACAGAAGCATCTCTCACTTCTTTGAAATGAGTAGTTGTTCATTATCAGCAAAATGCAGTTGTTTTTTTTTGGTTTTTTTTATACAGGCTGAACAGTCAAAAGAAGAGCAGAAACAAGGTTTAAGTGCTGAGAAATTGATGAGGAAGGCTTCTAAGGATGTGTGCCGGCTACGGGAGCAGAGCCAGAAAGTGCCACTGCAGGTGCAGTCATTCAGGTATGGCCTGTTCTGCTTTTCATGCTCTTTTCAATGTAGTGAAGTAACATGAACTGTTTCTAGGTATAATCAGACATGCTCTGTAGTATTAGTAAAAAATCCACATGGCTTTCACTTGCCAGAAACATCACAGATATCTAACATGGTTCTAAGTTGGAGTTTCAGAGGGCCAGGCCTCGGTGACCTGGTCACATGGCAGTTCAGAGGTGGTGAGGAAGCTGAGTGTCACACCCTGTGTGACATCTGCTCTAGGCAGGCACGTGTGTCACTCTTGCTGTAGCTCACCTCACCCACAGCAGGTTGACTGTGGGCTTTAAGTCATGGGAGCTCTTCCATTGATGGCAAGGACCTGAAACAAATGGCTACTCAAGGAGAAGTAGGACAGGACACAGCTCATCAGGAAACTCATTAACCACCACTTGTGCCTACAAGACTTAGTATTTAAGAAAGATCTTGAATCCTTCCTCTGTTTTGTTTCCCTTCTCTTTTTGGTTGTGAAGCAACCAAATACTTGAAGCAATTAATGAAGTGTTCTTGCTTAGCATAAGACAGAATAAACACTATCTTAAACCTTAATCCTCACTGGTCTAAATTCCTAAAAGACTGGCCAGTAAGTGGCAGGGCTTGCAGCCTGGAGGCCACACTTAAATATAAAAAGAAATATGCATCTATTGATTAAAAAACACAGGGCTTGCTCTTGCACATAGAAACAGTATTGCAAGTCAATTTGGTTTGTTTTGTCAGTTACTACACATTTTTCAGGCTTGAATTTTGGATTCCTTTATAGGAAATTTAAGTCAGCTGCTGAGACTTTTTTCTCTTTTTTTAACCTTCTTTTGTGAGCAGTTAGAGAAATCTATAAGCAAGTAGGGGCCTGTGATGCAGCATGTATTGCAAACCATAGCTGTAAGTGATGCAGGATCAAAGCAACAGAGAAAGAAAAGGGGTTCCTCAGCTACGATGTGTTGCAGCTGAGTTATTTATCTTCAGCTTGAAATTCAGAGCATCCTGAAGATTTCACTTTTTGTGCATGTCTTGAGAAAGGGTTTTGGTCAGTGCTGGTCATTTAAGAGTCATCACAGACAGACTGCAGCTTAAATCTAGAGGAATGTGTAATAGTGCCTAAAACCCCATTCCCCTGCAAGAAGGGTATCAAAAGGCTCTATTTTCCTTTATTTTCTAGTCACCACACAACTAGGAAGAGAAAGACAGTTTAGGTTGATGTTGCTCTGAGCTACTGTTTTTCATGGAAACTCAAGCTTCTGCAGTGGAAAACATGGTTTAGTCTTCTAGATGAATACTTACCTCTGGAGGCTGAATTGTGCATGCCCTGCTAGTTGGACTTGTTACAGTGCTGTGGCCTCAGACTAATCACAGAGAGACATTTTTAAAGCTCTCAAGAAGAATGACTCTTCTGAGCTTTAATTTTTAAGCCCCCAATACTTCTCTTCCGCTTTCTTGCCTGCTGCTAGGCAACCCTGCGTAAACTTGTTATGCTTCAGTAATGTCTCGGTTCATAGGTGACAGAAAAGGTAACAGCACAGCAAAGGGGAAGCAACTGGAGAATGGGCTGACAATTCTGCTTCTCTGAGTCTTGCTCAGACACAACTATTCCCCGCTTGGCCTTTTCCCATGTCAGGATAAAATGATTTATTTTGCCTTCTCATCCCCCTACTGAAAATATCATCATTGGAAATTCAGTGACTGGAACAATATTTCAGTCATATCATTGCAGTTATTAATGAAATACTGGTATTTTTTCTCTTTCAAAACTGGAACTGCTTTTTACATAAATCTGCGTAAGAATGTAATTGTGTCAGAATGCTACCTTTGTTGTAAATAAATTTTCTGTGTATTTTCCAAACCTGTGTTTTAAAGAACTATGCTCTTACATTAGCAACTCTACAGCATATAACATTGAAGTCATGCCACAAATGGTTAAAAAAATCCCTTGTTTTCTTTTCTAATTTCAGGGAGAAGATAGCATACTTCACAAGAGCAAAGATCAGTATACCAGCCCTTCCAGCTGATGATGTATAATTATGCATTTTCATTGAAGTGTTTTTTCCACTTGTCCATCTCTTTTCAGATGAGCTTTGTAGTTCCAGTGATGTGCTTTCAAAGATCTTCTATTTTACATTCACTGTTGATATGTTTATTTGTAAAATATAGTGAAATGAATTGTTGTAAGCTTAAAAAATGGCAAAAAACCCCAACAAACAGAAAACCAAAGTAGATTAATTTTGGTATGCTGATGCTGATTTTGTACAGTTTGTGTGTATCGCATCTGTGTTTTTTATTTTGTAAAGATGGAACAAAGGAACAAAGGCAGTACTAAGCATGTATCCTGTTGAACTGCACTGTGTTGAGAAAAATTATGTTCAACAGACAATTGTTTATCTTTTCACTATTTTCATGTGAGCAGACTGTGAAAATGGCTGTTCTGCCATGCAATACTTTTGTACAAGAGTGTAACTTTTATAGTTTAAAGTTAACCACAAGCGTAAGCTCCTTTCCAAAACAATCCAGGCTGCCTCACAACAGCTGCTGATTAGATTCATTATCCACGGTGTAATTTTGTTTCTGAAAATAAATTTCTTCTGGTTTTGTTTTTTAATACTTTGTAGGAAGATACAGAGTTCAGAGTTTAGTTTTGTGAATGTACAGTACTTTAACCTGCACTAAAAGGTTTCTTGTATCTGCGGGAGAGTGAGAAAGGCAAGGCAGACAAGTAACCCTAAAAACTTAACTTTGAGACTACCAAAAGGGGCAGCTGCTTTCTGAACAGGATGAATCAAATTCATAATTCCACCATGGAAATTGCAATAGTTATACCCACTGTGCATTTAAAACAGAGAGTTTTTCTCTGTTAATTGTTTGTCCTAGAGGGCTGTCTGATTGCCAGCTAGGAATAATGAAGGAGTGTGCTAGGTTTGCAGATCTGAAGATGCATCATGAAAGTATTTATACCAGAAAAAAAATCTCTCACATGCTAACTCAGAGAACAGAAGTCCTGTTGGTAAGGTAGACCATTTTCTGAAAAAGCTCCTTACTAAAAGTCTGCACAAATTTTGGTACAATAAATAACAAGTTTTAAAATATATAATTGACCCTGTATGCAGTTGGGGATGCACATGTTTAATGAATAGATGTGAACGGCTTGTTTCAAATGTCTTACATGCTTCTTCCTAGCAGGCTGCTTCATCAGAAGGCAACTTGGATGCCTTCTGTTAGAAGTTCAGAACATTGGATGTAGATGTTCAAGCAGTCCTATCTTGGTAAAGCAGTTGGGGTCATCTTCTGTGGATACTGTGTAAGTTGGTGGATATTGCAGAGAACAGAAATTTTTCATTTTCTACTTAGTATGTTGCACTCAGATGTATTTCATTCACTGGCTACAGTTTTCTTCCCCAAGCAACAAGCCACATTGCATGAACTTCATCTTTCAGAAATATTATAATTGCTTGCTGAGCAAATGGAAAAAATATAACCACAACATGGTAGCAGCTGTCTTAGATTCAAAATGACAATGCTGTAATGACAGGTCTGTGTAACACCCAAGGGATTTCTTATGCACAAATACATCAGTTTACTGAAATATAAAGCCAAACATGCTATTTTGAGCAAGATGGCTGATTGAACATCCTTTATGAATGCCCCATTTGTTTTTTGTTTCTTTGGTTTGAGATAACATTCATGTTTGAAAGGTCAATTTAAAAAAAAAATCTGGAATTATTTAACATAGAGGTGAAATGAAGGTTGACAGTTTCAGCTTCTCAATTTGATTATATAAGGTGTTTGTAGAATGATGTTTAGAGGTCTACTTTATGATTTTTCTTTTATTTATTTACAGTCTTATTTATGTTCTGTTTAATATAGTTCAGTTCTGGCTATAAAAGTATTTGTCATTAAGGATGCTATTGTGAAAAAATACTTAGAGGTGTCTAAATTCTTGCCCAGTTAGCTGGTTTTCCTCAAATGTTGAATAATTTTCCAAATAAAAAGTATTATTGTCTGATTTGTAAGCATAAGGTGTAGTCAAAACTTAAGTATTGCTGGCTTCAGCTTACAAAACTCCTTTAAAAATGAGAGACAATATTCATGCTTTTCATTTTCCAGGTTTGTAAAGTTGAACATTTTTATAGGCAACTTCTAACAATTCTGGGTTTGGAGTTTGGGGGTTTTTTACTAATTCAGTACGTCACACTTGAAACACTCAATAGAATAAGCTAAAATATTACATACAAATAAAGTCCCATCAGTGTAAAGTGATAAATACTACTCTTGAAGTGAAATTTACCCTGCACAGCAGGGTATAAGGAATGTGATTAGTTCTATTTCCAGGTACCAATGTCAGTGCAGTTGAATATATCAAAAAGTAAATATTACTGGTACAAGAATATTTAGCCAAATGAGCAAAGTTTAGCAGAAATTGTAAAAGAACACAAATAATTTTATTTTTCTTTTTACTATTGCTATGTTTATACTGTATTAAATATCAAATGCTCAGGACTGAACTAAATATTTAATCAGGTTATATTCTGAATGTGTTTCTGTTCTAATTTTGTCTGTAAGAGTATGCAAGTACATTACATAGATTAACTTGTCTCTGCACTTTTCATGTGTTTCAGTGATTGGAAAATACATTTTTTAACAAAGCTCTTTTCCAGACCAGTGTTTTATTTAATTCTTTTATTGCTCTTCTATCTCTCTATATGGTCTTTGCAGAAACAGATGGCTGCTGCAGCTTTGTCATTGTAAAATCATGGCAATTTATAGAAAGTTCACATGAATCACTGACAGATGTAAGCATAAATTATATGGAAACTAATTCATATACTTGAAGTTAGTTCTTTACATTTATGAAGTAAAAATTGCACCTGCAATGAACATGGTTGAGTCTCCTGCAGACAACAGCTCATTATTGCCCAGAAATACTGGCTTTCCTTAGAGAGAGAGATTGGGCAGGGATGGAGGTGGTCATATTCTCTCTCTCTCACAATGGAGAATCTTGCATTACATTACATAATGTCTGAGAACATTTAGTTTACTGTAAATTATACAGGCCCAGCAAATTTCATTTAAGGCTGAACTGCATTAGGTTTTTGTAGTGCATGGTGAATGGTGATGATACAAACTCTTTCAGACTTCAATGAATATTCTTTTGTAAAAAATACATAAAGCAGCCCCAGTAGGAGTTCTACCATTTAAAATATGGTCAAGCCTCCATGCAGGCCTAGAGATTAAATTTTTATACTCACTTCCCCAAGTCATACCAGAAAAATAGAATATGCAATTTATCAGACTTGGGAGAAATACAGTGGTGGCTTAAATTGCCATAGCTCATCAATTCATGTAATTAAAAGTGGAAGTAAGTAGTGATTGAAGGAACTACTCGGTAAGAAAGAATCCCACCCCCACCCTTGTAAACAGTAACCTGTCTGTTCAGCAAGTCTCTGTCTCTTACTGTAATGCAAGCAAGATGTTAGAAAACCTACCCTGCCCTTTTTTAAGTCTTCCATTTCCAAATGCTGATGGGCATCTTCTATATCTGCCATTGGATACTGCTCTTGTAAGTGATGGTCAGGTGATAAACAGATTGTGGGAGAGGAGTAGGGATCCCCCTAGAATTAGAATAAATCCACAAACTGAGCACTGAACAGTGCATCCCCTATTTCCTATCTGGGCAGAATCTCTGGGATGCTGCCATTCCAAATCTCCTGGATTACAATGTAAGCAAGGGACATGGTCTCCAGACATCACCTGGAGTACTCTTCCAAGCAGTAGCAGCTTTTTTTATCTTCTGCACTGTATCCTCCATCTTTAGACAGGCCAACCAGGACTGGAGATCACAAGGCTCAGAAGTCCTAGTCCATTTTATGTAGCTATAAAAATCATGGATATCTTGAATTCTAGTAAAGAATAAAAATCTTTACACTGTGTTACTACATCATTTGTCCGAGTCCCATGCTCCAAAGCTCTGGTGCATTTATGTCTAAGTTGAGGTTTTTCCAGCCTGGTAAGTAGTTACAGGTATGAGTTAAAATCCTTCCTAGCACAGACAACAGAAATCCAGCTAACAGTAGCCTGTGCCTGCTTGCCAAGTTCATTTTTGGCAATCACAGAGGCCCAAAACCATTGGCTTTTGCAGGCAGTGTTCAGCTCAGTTCTTTGTCATACTCTGTCATAAATAAGCACAAGTTAAAACAATGCTCAATGAAGTATGAAGTTCTTCTCCCCTCCCTCCTGCTTTGTGTTGCCTGGTTCCATGTGCAGTGTTTGGGGGACTGCGATATGGTGTGGTAAAGCAGTAGCTGAATGGTGTGGCCACAGCTGGGCTCACTTTTCATTAGTTTTTTGTTTGGTTTTTTTAAAAGAAAATCATATACTTGGTTTTCCATCAATCAGCTGAAGCATTACAGCAGTTTTGCTGATTTTGGCATCTCACACTTTGGTTTTAAGTTATAATATCACATTGATGCACTTCCACTTCTAAGTGGAAATTATACTGTCTGCTTTGTGGCCAATTAAATGTCATATGTTTAATTGTCAAATATACAGCAATGTGTTCCAAACACGAGTGAATGGAACTTAAGGAACCTTGGATAGGATGCATAATGACTCAAGACCTGTGTCAGAGGAAGATAGCTACAATGGTTTTTAATGCAGCATTTCTCAGCCTATTTTTGGTGCATAAAGTATGCAGGTGCCAGAAACACTTAGAATAACTTGTATGGGCAGTTTAATGTGGCAGACTGGAAAAACACAGCTTGTTGGATCTAAGCACTCACACCATCACACCCCAAGCACAAAAAGACAGTTGCAAAGCTTGCTACAATTTCAGAAACCTACTATTCCCAAATACAGAGAAAAACCATTTGACACAATGCAGGTATTCAGACTGTTTAGGATCTCTAAGTTTCTATGTCACTGCATCAGTCGAGTGGAAAACTGCAACAGGGAGTAAAACTTTGGGGCTTTTTTCACTGGTTACATAAAAAAGGAAGCACATTTTGGTTAAAATCCAAGCTGTAAGAGAACATGCATATTCATTTTCAGGATTTTACACTGCAGTGAAGAAAGCAAAAGCACCTTTTCTGTGCAGTCTGTGAACACCTCAGCATTTTGCTGTGAAACAGTTTTAAGCAGCTCCACAAGTGAGAAAACACACCACCTTCCAATACCAGTTTATGGAGAAAACAGATATAAATTCAGGAAATCAGCTGGATAACAAAGAGTCCTTTGAATTACTACCGGAACAAGTTTCTGGCTTGCACTAGGGTTTGGAAAAGATAGGGCAGTGTTGCTGTACTGCTTAAAACCTCCCATTTTAAGGCCTTGTTTCAGTTTCCAAGCATTGACACTGATCCTGCTGTTCTGCTACTGCATAATGAACTGAAGACGGATGGACTTCAGTAGAACAGATTGTGCAATTAAGTAGGGATCCTCCTAATATAAGACAAAATCCAGCAAGCCAGCCAACAAACAATGCTTCCCCAAAATCCCACCTGGGAACAATATCTGGTATATTCTCATCCCAAAATTCCTGGACTGTGGCATGGGCAACCCAGGAAACTGGGACAATAGCTGTAATCCCCGATGTCCAGAAGAGCATTCCTCCAAACAGCAACAACCGTTTCTTTTGTTCCTGTTGTCTTTCACCAATTTTCAAACAGTCCAACCCAAATCCTGAGAGCAAAAGGCCCAAAAGCCCTGATCCATTGGAAAAAAACATCAAAATCCTAGAAATCCTGAGCTCTGGAGGCAAAGCTAGGAAAGAATCAAAGTCCTTGCATTGCATTCCGCCTTCTTCCTGGACAACACAAGCTTGCCAAAGTCCCATGGTCCAGATCTCCAGTTCATTTAGTTCCAAGTTAAGGTTTTTCCACTGGGGTAGATAGGTGGTGAGACAGGACAGGACCCATCCCAACAGAGAGACCAATATGCCACTTAATTGCATCACAGGTTGATAGACTAAGGCCATTGTAAGAGCCAAGTCCTGAAAGCTCGAGGAGAAAGGTCTCCCCAGCAGTTCTGTATCCACTGCTACCTTGAGTGATGGTGGAAGCTGTGATGATTTTAGGTCTCTGCTGCCCCAAATATAAGCCCTTGCTGTTAACCCTTTGCAAGCTCTGAAACACGTTTTTGTTCTTCATGAATATAAAGTTTCACATAAAGGACGAAGGACTTCACTAAACCATGAGTTAGGCTTTCCGATAAGGATTTGATCTGTTACCTTCCAATTTGCTTGGTAAAATTATATCCCAATGCCTGATGATTACAAGCCTGAGGATGAACAAAGAGGGCTCTATGACCCCTCACCCTAAAACACAACAGATATCTTTGTGCTTCGATACGGATTAATTAGATTTTAAGTGGTGATAAAAAGGCAGCTCTGTGTGCAACAGGACTTCATTGTAATAGCTAAATTTGAGATTTCAGGGATGTAAATCAAGGCCTTGTAAAGAAAGGTAGACTGTTTGCCTATAATCTTTATTCTTAGGCTTCCTCAACATACATAATGGCTTATCTTCCACTGCCCTGTTTTATGTACCCAGCACTGTAAAAGACACTTTGTAAAAGATCCTTATGTTTCACATTTTCTACATTCATTTCTTTTAAAATGGGCTTTGTTTTGACAGACTCTTAAGGGGAAAAGGAGACGGGTATGGTGAAAGTACCATAGAAAATGAAATCCTAGACATGCCCTCCACCATAATGAGCCCGGGCAGATCATCAGCCAGCGTAAACTCTACCTGCCCCAGGACTTCAGCAGGACCACAGTAGCAGCTTACACCCGCTCAGTGTCCCCTTTCCTAAAGCCCATGTCCCAGATGGCACACAGAGTATTCACTTAGCATCTAACAACATTTGGCACTCAATGCTCCCAGGGCCAGGAATGCCTAGCACACCTTTCTGATCAAAGGAAGATACCATTATGCCATTACCCCATAGGAAACCCTGCTTTTTCCTTCTCTCATGTCAGCTTGTCTGCAGGGTCAGAAGGAGAACATCTGTTTGCTGTTTCCCTTCCCACATGTAACAGCACAGCCTGTCTGGGAAGAAGCTGAGCAGCATGAACACATCTACAAGAGTATGACCTAGAGATATTTTCCAGTCTTTCTTTATTTCATTTCCTAGATGTGATAATTTATCTGTATATTTTAATTCTCGGTTGCTCAAAATGGGTTATGTGATGGGAAAACATAACACTGATTTTGAAGGTTTCCAAAATCCTGAATCATTATCATGGGTATCATTAAGAACTGCCACTGTGAGATGATTTCTTCTTCCTCATTTTACAGAGCTTTAAATTCAAACCCTTGGTTTTTTCCGATCACAAGCTGTGAAGAACCAAGAAAAACCCCCCAGAAAGATGATCTATCTCCCTCTCTTTTGTACCAACCCATTAGTTTGACAGCTTATACTTGATCAAAAAATTACTATGCACAAGACCAGAAATCACCAAGGATATAACTGACAACACTGGGAACAAAGTGTTGCAAGCTAGCCTGTAACTTTGGCTATCCACAGGGCAAAATAAAAATAAGACAGATCAATCCCGTATTCATTCATTCATTCACTCATTCATTCTCCAGACTGTACTTTCATATTTGGCAGAGTTGTTTCTGTCCCCTTTCTCTATTCAGAGAAGGAATGCTAGATCTGAAAATCCTTGTGACTTTCAACAAGAACCTCCATAACACCATTTAAATAATTTTTAAGATAAACAACCATGATTTAGGAGTGATTCTGCTCCTTCAGGGGCTACATGCTTATCTGACTTTAAAATCACAGTTACTGAAAGACTATTATGGAAGCCTGCACTTCTCTTGACTGTGAACATTTAATATTTTCTTCTCTGCTCTTAATTCCAACAGTCAATATAGTCTGAGAACAGCATCCAGTCTGTGAAGTCCATCCATCTTGCAAATGTTGACTACAACATTTGCAGCAACATACAAGCACATTACACCAGTCTTTAAATTATAGTCACCAGAAGCACTGGAACTGCTGCATTAGTAGGATCTGCCAATTAGTTCTGCAACTTACTATTAACAATGCACTAACTTTGAGCAAGAAAAGCTTTCTTACACTATTCTGGATAAGATTTTATGCAATTCTTGTTCTTTTGGAGAGGAGGAGAAGGCAACACTTGCCTGGGCACTAGGATTGTAACAAGGTCTGAAATACCTTTACTTGGAACTTACTGATTTTACGAAAAACCACAGCTGGACTATGTATATTCTTAGGTCAGTCACTGCCTTAGTCTTATCTCCCTTGTTCTTCTTTCACACTTTTCCTCCCCACTAGGTCTTGCTCCTACACAGATGCGTCAGAGTTACTACAAAGCCTAGAAGGGCTAGAACTGGGGTCCCATCAGTTTCTGTCCTATGGCTCAGAGCAATTGGAAACATAAGCCCAGGATTTACTGTTATACTGCCATGACAACAAACATCTGCCAACATCTGCACAGCCTGAAACAACAGATCATCTCAGGGGGTTTCAGTGGAGATGGCCACTGAAAGATGGCTCCCAGGCCAGTAGGGCAGGGAAGGTGCCTGCCAGGAACTTCTGCAGCCAGTGGCAAGGGGCCCATGCACAAGAGAGCTGCTCCAGGACAGTTCTGCCCCTGCTCCCCTTGTCAGCCTCTGCAGCAAGCACTGTGCTTGTGCAACACAGGCTTGTCAACAAGAAAAGGAAGAACAGGTTCAGCTATCACTGACCAGTGTGCTTTCAGGTAAGGAAGGTGAGGAGAGATTTAGAGGGAGTTTTGATTTGGTTTAGAGCATTTATTCCCCATTCCTTTTTCTGTATAGACTTTAAAGTCTGAGGTATGTAACATACAGGGATACCAGCCTACAGAGGTCTATGCAAGTAAAATAATATTCTTTGAAGAATACACCACAGGTCATGATCAAGTTCATACAGGTTCAGTAATACTTTTCAAGTACTGGAGATCACATCATTCATTCAAGCATCATTTTGCAAATTGATTTTGACTAGACTAAAGCAGAATCAGAGTGGTCAGTGTGCATATCACATGTGCATGCAGTGTGCATGTAGTTAACTGCATTAAATTTTTACTCCCCATAAAACCATTTCAGGCTGAACACAAGGATTCTGAATCTCACTGCAAGTGATACATATTCTCTTTAAAAGTAACACTAATCCTTCTGAGAACCTCCATGACCAAGGATAGATACTTTATCCCCTGCAAAGAGAAGTAGAGAACTGTTGTCTTTACATAGCTCTGGAGCCCACACAATTCTCCAAATGTTTAATAGTCAGTGTAAGTGAAAAGAAATACAGAGTTTACCCCTTTGTAATCTGATTAGGCAATTTAAGCCCCCAAAAGCAGAATTATGAGACTGGCTCTTTCCTACACTTTCAGTTCCTTTGCAAAGCATGTTCACGTTGTGAGCTTGTTTATTCTCCTCCTGTGGTCCAAAAAGTGTGTTCATCTGAAGTACGATTGTCCCCAGCACCATTGCCCAGACACTGCTGTTGTTTTGCTAATTTGAAGATAGTCCTGGAGTTCCCTAACTTTTTGTGGTTGTTGCTCATTTAAATATCAAGTATTTTCATGAATCATTCACAGGTCTTTCAATTTTAGATTCCCATCTTATATGTGCAAAATATGGAAATAAGAGCTAGTGTATAGATTTTCTATGGCAGAATCTCAGTTACAGCAGAAGCTGGCGAGGTAGTGTGTTCAGCATGTTACTGTGAGTGACTTAATTGATTCAGCTTGGCAGTCCTTTGCTTTTCACCTTGTTGCTTGAACTGGAAGTCATGAGAGTTAACATTTCCCTACCCAACTAGGAATCCATTTCTTTGTGAAGCTGGAGTATTCTTTTGGGTTTGCACAGCCAATGTGCTCTTCAGTGAAACCACAGAAACATCAAGCAAATAACACAACCCATACTGCTATCCATATTGACTTACTCTAGTCTGTATTTAAGTGAGATTTGACAAAAATTATTATTTGTATTGGTAGAGCTTAAGGTTTGAGGGTGTTTCAGAGAGCATCACAGTACAGAAGTCGACTTCTCCCAGAGTATCTGTGCGTCTCTAAATCTTGAGAGTCATAAACTTCACAAGAGTGTGACAGCAGGTATCTTTTGACCTCCTAATGATGTGGACTAATCTAAATTTTATTTATTTATTCCTGAAGTTAGTATGGTAGTTCTTCTGTTTGAGTTCCTCTGTTTCCCTCATTGGAATTACAGTACCAGGTTAGACACAGCCTCACATAGAGCTGGAAGGGTAAATGTAGTAATGTGAGAAGTTCAGTGAATCAAAGCAACACAATGTCCACTAGTATTCCCCACTCCAGTGCATGAGTGGCACTTGTTATACTTCTTCTTGAACCCTAGTGCAATCCACAACAGCAGCCTTTAATTATGGGCACTTAGAAGCCATTGTGAAAGCAGGTAAGAGGCAATATAGAGAGGGATATGCCAGTTATGAAGATAATGACAATTTCCATCTTGAAAAGGGAAAAGAGAGTAACTTTAAACACACACAGCTCACGGTGTCATTACACTTTCACTAAAAACTGAACTCAATATTTAGAGGTGATGATTTATAAGACCACATTATTTGTTTCTGTATTACATCTGAAGACACTGCCACTCAGTGAATGCTAGGACACTGCTAGAGCAAAGTCATAAACCCAAACAACTGAATATTTTGTGGAGAATTTAGAGCAGAATGGGACAGTCCAGCAGAGACATAGAAAATCATCACAAAAGCCACAACATCTCTTCTGATCCATCCTCCTCCCAGGGTAGGCAGTGAGGATACCCCAGCAGCGCAGCCCCTGCAGATGGTCAGGGCCAGCACTGCTAGGGCCAGCACAGATATAGCTGGGCAGGGCTGGTCTGAGGACAGCAGGAAAAGGTGAGGATTTACCACCTTCAGGAGAGCCAGGAAGGGTCTGCAGAACCCTCTCAAGTGGGAAAAAGGTACAGCCATCGCTGTCCTGTTTTCAAAAGGGCATATTACCTGCTTTTCAGTATTGTAGGGACTTCCCAAGCTTGCACACCCTCCCTCTTCAAACACTGGTTGTAATTCATTAAGCAACTTTAGCAAGAGCCTATTACACATGCAAAAGAAATGTACTCCTGTGAGTGAAAGACCTTGCTAACAGTTTCACTTCTGCAAGATCAATCAAAAGCTTGAAATAGGATGTCATGTAGAACTAATGGTAGTTGCACAAAATCTAGAAGGGAAAGGCACTGAAAGAGTCAAGCACAGCAACATGAAACTGCTGATTTCTGCTTTAGGGACTTGTTCAAAACATTGAAATGAGAGAAGGTAGATTTGCCATCATTACACTGGAAGAATAAAGAATGCTTTAAGGCTCAGTACTTCAACCTTTGCAAAACTTTTCCATCACCATCCCAATCCAGACTTCAAAGTGAGGGTTGACTGGGTTAGAAAATTAGCCTTATTTTTCAGGGAATTATTTTTGATATACTGTCAATACAGGAGATTACTGTAAGTATGAAAACTCATGTGAGTTGAGCAGTGATTGGAATGTGATTTCCTTGAATGATGGAAGTCTAAGAAACTAATTTCTGAGCTGTGAAATGTATGGGCTTATTTATCCCTGTACATCCCTCATAGGGAGATTCTGGTTTAATAGAGTGTTACAGATATATATTTCTATAATGCTTTCCATTTCACATCTGCAGACAATTATTATAATAAGCTTTCTCTCATTCTTTAAGATATGTTCCTTATTATCAGTAAACTTATGAGAAATTACTTATAGTTGCCAGTTGAACCTACATAGGAATTGTTATTGCATGACAGTTGGGATTACAAAGGTGATACAGACTTGCTAACCATAAATTAAAAGACTGCACACACCTTTTAACAGCAATCTAGCCAGAATGTAACATAAACTGCAAGTCAAGGAAGTGTGGGGCACATATGGCATTTTGCTTTTCTGCCATATTGAGATTTGAGGGAAAGGGAGGAAAGAACCTGAACAAATTTATGATTGTTTGAAATATGATTATTCCTTAGATTCTATTGGATTAAATTGGTTTTGCCCTCTACCTGTCAAGGTTCGGAGAGCTTGGAAATGCAAAAAGGGAAGATCTTTCTTAGAAAGCAATTGTTCTTTCTCACACTACAGTATCTTTTCAATTAAAAAGAACACCAAAAAACAAGTAACACCAAAAAACATAACCAACCAAAAAAAAAAAAACCAAACTCAGAAAAAAACCACAAAAACCCCAAACCAGCTTTTCTTCCCTTTCTTCCCTCACAGGATTTTGTTAGAATTTAAGTATCCCCTCAGTAATGAAATCTATCTAAGCAAACCTATTGTTTAAAGAGTTCATGACATCCTGTCATTAACAAATTAAAGTGCTAACATTTTCAGTATTAATTAAAGCTTAAATATACACTTTAGTGTTTTCCTGTCCCACATTCATCCTCACCCCCTTCTCTCTACTCCCTCCCACCTTCCCTATTTTACATCAAGAAAAGCTGAAAGGCCACCATCTCTTCAGGTTCCTTCAACAGAGCAGAGAGGAGGGAGTCAAGCTGAGGAGCCCATGGCTGCTCTGGTGGAAATAATGGATACATAGAAGGAGGGAAGGCAGGACAGCAGTTTTCTCCCTTTACTTCACCAATTGCAGCCACCCAACAGCACCCTCGGAGTCAAACACTGCACACAGAGGTGAAAGGGGTGATGCACATGTAATGCCCCATGTACTGCAAAACTTGGTATAGCTGAGACAAGCAAGAGTGCAAGAGTTCCAGTGAATGCTGTTAGGGAGATTGAGACAATGTCTGCCCATGTTTCATATCAGCCCAGAGAGAAAGAAATCCTGGAAACTTCTAACATCATGACTCTGCAATGGTTATGGGACAGTTATTTCTACTTAAACTAACTGATGATGACTGATGACTTGGAAAGGTACTAAGCATCTGCTGCAAAGTATCACACATTTTCCAAACATGTTTGCATAGAGGTGAAGGCTACTTCCATCCAGGGACTCAAACATTTAAACAGAAAACGCTCCATCCTAAATGAAAGTCCATGAAGGAACTCAGGTTCCAACTGCAGGAATACAATTATGAAGGTGACTAAAATTGGTATTCCCCAATATGATGATAACCTGTGTTCACTTGAGCAGGCATTGCTTTTGATTCTTTGGCCTATCACAAGAGGCTACTTTTAATTTACATGGTACCCAGGAAGAGATACTAAGTGACTATTTTGAAATATACTCAAGTTTTTGTATTATTTGTACAAAATTGCATGTAGAAAAAGGAAGTAGCTGCATGAGTTAAAGGACTGTACAAAGACATGTTACTGAGCTTGGTATACACCTGCAAAGCTACATTCACTCATACAGGAACAGCAGTAGTATGCAAGGACAAGCCAAAACTTTATCCAGCTCAGCAGGAAAAGAATATAAAAACATGGTAAGGATAAATTGCTGTTGTCTCCATCCTCCAGTGTAAAGATCTCTGAGTCTGGAATTTAAATCTAACTTTAGGACAGAAGTTTTGTTTACATCTTCCCTGAAGTTGAAAATACTGTGAACAACACCATCTTGTTGGTATATTGGCATTTTAGAGTCTGCATTTTGGCATCTACATTTTGGCAACAAGACTCTAGCCCTAGAAATAAAATGGAAAAAAGTGAATCATCTCAACAATGGTCTGCTTGAAATCTAGGATCTTTCACTGTAAGATATGATCTAAAAAATCACTTGTTTGTTTTTTTTTTTCTTAATGAGAAGGATACACTCTCCAGTGAATGTACAAATGAGTTTCCAGTAATATTCTGCCAGATGCACAGATGGCATGAGATGAGAAAAGTGCTCCTTGCATCAAGTGTGTGATGATTTTCATAAAGTACAGGTTCAGTGGTTAGGAGCAATACATCTGTACTCATTTAAAACCCCTTTATACTACAGCATATTATCATGCTTCTCTTTATCTAATTATCACTTCTCCACAGGACAATGATCACAGAATTTCTGCTATTGTGGTAAATGGAAAAATGGGGCATTATATCCCTCCAAGAGTGTAAGTGATCTTCATTATCTGACTCATACGTCCAGTTATACAGACTGTAACCTAGAGGAACAGGACTGGCAGCAGGTTGCTGAAATGTTTCTAACCAGGGGAGTTTCCCCAAAAAGGTAAATTAAATCACATCTAGCTTCCATACAAATTCAAAGAATTAGTAAAAGTCACTTTGGTCCATCTTTGTCTTACAAGACAAAACAAAGCAAATGACAACTAACAGACAGTTACTTAGCTTTACTTTCAAAAAAAAATCTCAGCTGACAGAATAAACACAGCATTACTAATAAACCTGTTCTAATGAAGCACTGGATTATGGATTGTATTTCCTAAGCCCATGTTTATGTTCTCACAGTTGGTCCTCCCCTAATAAGCAACACTTAGAATCAGAGGGATGGGCACTCTCTGCTCTCTTACAAACAACTTTCCTCTTGTTGCAATCCCTTAAAGGAAGTAGTGTTTTTTGGTTGCTGTCATCATTAAATCATATCCAGTTTATGATTGGCTGTAATTTTAAATTCTGGTCTAATATTCACATTTTTTGCAGCACACATGCATCCTCTGATGATGTTGGTAAGACAAAGCCCTTTCCCAGCTCCTAGCAGATGTATGGAAGATGGGGACTGAATCATTACCCTTCCTTTACTCCCTGCTAGTATCCCTACATGCATCATGACAGAAATGCCTTTGTCTCTCACCTCTGCAAGCGGTCCTGCTTGTAGAAATGTTCACTGAGCTCCCTGTTGAACTCTTATTTCCTCTCCACAGATGCCAGCCTTTTTGAGATTTCTGAATCAGAATTAAACTATGTCCAAGTTGTGAAAAGCTGGGAATGAGGTGGGTTGAGGAAAGGGCTGGGAAAAGATATAGCCTGGGAACATCTGATTAAAGATCTGGAGTTGAGTTCCTAAATACTGTGCCCATGTGAGGCATAGTGGATATGTGAAGAAAAGATGTGTCAGCATGTAGCTGTGGCACTTTTCCCCACTTAATAAAAGAGCAGTCACATCTCTGATTATTTTCTAGAGCACGCAAAATCTTAATGTGCTCAAATGATCTCCCAGGTACCACACAGAACATTTACCTTTGATGTAACACATTGTGTTCCACAAAATACAGCAAATAGACTTCTCAGGTTTGTACAAGAAAACATGGCTTTACCTCCAGCTGATCTGGGGCAGCCCAAGCTGCAAAGCCAGCAATCCTCACAGGGCTGAGGAGAGCAGCTGCAATGAAACTAGTCAGAGGAGGAAACAGCTTTTATCAGAGTACAGCAATTGTGCTGGACACAGTCCTGAACTTCCAATGTAACAGGCAACAGGATCTTCTGACACACTGCTGACTACAAAGCTACATGTTTTGTGCAAGACCAGAAGCAAGCCATGGAAAAGTTTTCATGTTCCCATGGCAAAAAGATAACAAAAACAAATGTCTCCTTTGTCTTTCATATGATTTAGCTTTCTATCAGAGAACAGCAGGACTGAAAATACACTGATAGAGCCTGCTAAGTGACCTAAACAACCAGTAACAGAAAAAGATCTTTGAGTGTGATTGAAGGTACTCAAGTTTCAGTAGATGGATCGACAGTGCCAGGTACTGCAGCACAGCCTGGGACTGCCACAATCCCCACTGCCAGTTGGAACAGGAATTAAAGGCAGAAATGAATGACTCTTGCAAATGAAACAGAAGCGACAAATGCATAATTTGGGAGTTCCCAACTGCTCGGGGAAGAAGCAATAACTGATAGAAAGCTAAGGGCTGCTGAGAGCAGCCTAACATTTCATCAGTAAAGGAAGATTTACAGTCAGCTGGGCAAACTGGGACACAAAACTGTCTTTGGGAATGTGCCTCACAGAAATGCTGCAAACTAAAGCATAAAAAACATCTTTGAAATGCTATGTATATGAAGCATTAGACAATTAATACAGAAAACTTCAGACTCTGCAATGCCATGAGCATCTGAAACAGATAAAAACCTAATTTATAGAGACATATCTAGGGCCCTGGAGGCAAAAAATAAAATAATTTAGATCATAAAGCAAAGAAACACTGGTGTTAGAATTTGGTATGAGAAGCAGTTAAGGAAGGGGGTTGTCACAGGATTCATAATGCAGTTTGTATCTACATACATCTTGAACTGCCTTTGACTACCTTGCTTTACTTTGGTTTTAAATGGGGGCCAAGGGTGTGGGGTTGGAGAACCAAGAGCTCAAAGATTTCAACTGAAAACATACCGACATCCTCAAGCATTAAGAGAAGTCTTCTGTTACCCAGACACACTCAGGTGGGGCCAAATCCAAGAAGGAGCATTAAGAGCACACATTACAGCCATACACCAAAGCACTGCTTAGCCTACATCCTATTTCTGTCAGGGACTGGCAGAACAACAGGGTAAGGAGATAATGCTATATCGTACCCTCAATACTTTTTCCAGCTTTCACACAAATGCAGGTCAGGGGCTTCTTAAGTCTAGAGGTTCTGTCTTTGCATTTAATGGCTTGCTCATCAATTGTCCAAGCACTTACTGAAATTATGTTTAACTACAAAAAAACTTCTCAGGCCAACACTACAAAAAACTCTTGCCTGTAGAAGTGCTAGCTAATGGTGAAAGATGGTCTCTTCCCCCTCTTTTAAAATCAGCACCTAAATAAGTTTTTCTGCTTATTTCCCTTTGAGGGACTAAAATATATTAGACAACAAGACACAATAGGAGGGCTTTTTAGTTCAGATATCCTAGCAAGACTATTCAAGTTTTCACAAAACCAGCCAGATAACAGAAATATATATTTAAATAATGCCCATAGAAATTAAACATTTCGATGTAAACATGCATATTCCTTCTGGTATTTCATCAAAAAAAAAAAAAACAAAGCTGTTCAAAATTTCCTTTTTTTTTTTTTTTTTTGTGAATCCAGTTATCTGCTTTACTTTCAGAAACTGAATGCTGTTTCCACTTGCCTCATCTATCCTTGAAGCTTATAACTTACACTACAAACTATTTCTTGGTGTTTTGAACAGTGCTTTGTGCCTTCTCTTTGTTTTGTTATGTGGAAAATAAACACTAATCCCCCTCCAGGCAAAAGAGACTTACTGCTTCTGTCGAAGTGACAAGAAACTCAAAGATAGCCTAAAGTTATTGTATAATAGAAATCAGAACCATAAAGTCAAGTCAGACTTAATCCATGGGAAAAAATATAAAAATATATATAGGTAAATATATAAATAAATAAATGAACAAGTAGAGTTTATATAATTGGCAATGAGAAATCCTGAGCTTAAGTTTGGACCTCCACACAAACTGGACCACTAAGAAATCATCACAGTTCACAGTCTGGATTCAGTGGCTCTACAGACCAAGGAAAGCAACATGTGACACACAGAACATAGAAGATGACCAGTGGCTGGAAGACAAACTCCAGCCTTTTTCTTAATTCTGATAACAGACATACTTTTAAGAGGCAATTTAACTACATTTTCTGTGAGTACTTTGTTTTCCTTCACCTATAAAAACTATTCCACATTTAAGGTGGCCAAAAAAAACAAAACAATTACTGTGGAAAACACTTCTGCAACAAGCAAACTAATTATGCATATTTATAAGGCAAATAGTTTCACTTTCAAAAAAAAAAAAAGGGTTTATTGGATGAACCTTTTTTGTGCACAGTACATTTGGCAATAAGTCTAGCAGTGTCAGTATTCTGGTGAGGAAAGTGGTCCTAAGGGTAGATACATCTAATGACTATAGGAGAACTGATAGTAGAAGAGAATTCTTTGATGTTTTATTTAAAAGTTTTGCTCAATAATTCAATAAAGAGATCCATTATAAATCAGGAAAGAGTAAGAACATGCCAAAAGTACAATCCAGTAATGAATAAAAATCAAACCCACACAAGGATAGCAAGTATCAGTAATTTAGGCAGCATATAATTCACTACTTAACCCTACCAAATTAAGTTATCTGGGGTATAAACCAAGATGGATCTAAACAGTGCCCCTGCTGTAACTGTGAGAGTGAATAGATGAAAAGTACACAGCAGCTCCAATATTTTCTTTAACAGACATACAATGGTCTAATTTTTTTTATCACCTATTGATGCCAGTTGTTTTTTTTTTTTCAGGATTCCAGGTGAGGCAAATACAAAAAGGAAAAACAAGGGGTATGTGTTTTGTTTTTTATATCTTTTTCACTCATCTCTGACCGAGCACTGGCAGCTCAGATAGGTATCCAATGCCTATTAATAAATCAAAACTACGTTGGGCATGAATTTCAAGAACATGATTCAACAGGATTCATCCAAAAAGGGGATATACCTTTATTTTGTAGAAAAATGCATTGCTTTATTGCTCCTAAGTCTCAAAAAGAACATGCTGCATAATAGGACTGGATTTCTAGAATCTCTGGTGAACACACCTCTAAGGACAACTCATTTTCCCCTCATGCTGTGTTTAGTTTCACATACAGAAGATTAAAAATACTAAACTCTTACATTACAACATACCTAGCCATTCTGTACTTTCTAACAGGAACTACAAAATTATTTTGCATAACCTCACAAGGAATTTGCGTGCATCAAAGAATCCAAACCAAATTAGAAAATTAATTTCCACAGAGTCTTCCATCAAAACACTGCAAATATGTACATTTCCAACAACTCAGCATGTTGCTACATAGCCATTTGCCCATAAATTCCAATAATACATAGCTCTGGGATCCCACTAGCATCCTAGAGAGTAAATAACAAGTGAGCTATGAATCTCAAGCCCCATAATCAGTCATTGTTACCTATCCCCTATCTTTGAATCCTAAAGATTTTTTAAAATTGCATTAGCTATATTTATTTTATTTTTGTGCCAAAATAAGCAATTCTGAATGAAATTACACCTTTTGGTGTCAACTTCAGCTGTAACCCTGCTATCAAACATCACTCTCTGTAGACAAGACCTCCAGGTAGGGGATAAAAAAGGAAAATAAAGAAAAAAATAACAACTTCAGGATCTCCTCTTACAGCAGCAACATCTCAACTAGATATAGAAGGCTAAGCACTCTGTGCTTCCTTCCTTCCCACAAAGTAATATTGCTAATATATTCTATTCCAGATAGTCCTGATTGTCCCTTTAGAATACATCATAATTGGTCCCAGATGCTCCTCTGTAGGTGTTGATTAATAGTAATAACAGCCATCTTTCTTTCTGACTCAGGTACCACTGAAGCACCCAAGGTCAATATCAACATAAACCAGAACTTAGGACATGACAGTGGTAACATTTGCAAGGATACAAAATTTTGCTTTAATCAATCTCCTGCTACTTTATATTCCTAATCTGAGGACAAATGCCACTAGGTTGATATATCTTCAGGTAAAGAATATCTGCCTTCATTTTATTATCCTAAAAGGATTGTGGAAAAAAAAATCAATTAAGAAAATCCACGTCTCTAAAAGATTACTTGGAAACAAGCTCTGAGAATTGTATAAACCTTCTTTATGCTACAATGTCAGGCATAACTCAGAAACTCGATAAAATGAGAAACATAAGCCTGAAGAACTAGATGTAAGTGAAGCAAAATTAAACCACCTCCTGCTAAGTTTCTATTTGTTCTTATTTCTGTAAAACTGTGGTAGAACCCTGTTCTGCTTACATATATAGCAATGGAAGTTAGAATTTGTTATACCTGTCACTACCTAAATTCCTAAAAGTCAGACCTGACAGCTATGTAAATTATGTTAGAAGCTCAAAAATAGAAGGTTTGTGTTGTAAAGGGTTCTGGTAACATCTTTGAGCTTATTATAACTGTAGTGCTGGGGGTTTATGCTAATGCTGTTTTCATATCCAGATATTCATTTTCAGGAAGACTGGAATAATTTACTATACCATGAACTAGCTCTGACTTGCCAGATTTACTTCTTCTCAAGTAGAGCTTGTTCTTTTAAACAAATCACGTAAAAAACATCATTCACATACACAATGTCCTCTGTTGCTACCTATTTGAATAAGCTAAGTGTAAAGGCATATTTCTGCATAACCATGATCAATCGGTAGTAAAGTGATGAACAACCATTCCAGGCGGTTTGCCTACAAATAAGTTTCCTCTCCATTTAAATAAGTGACAGTTAGGAGGTTACTTCCAGCTACAGTTTATGTGTATTCATAAACAAAACCAAATGGTTACATGCCTCAGAGAAAGTTACAACTGATATTAACGCTATACTTACTTCTCCTACACTACAATTTCTCTTATGTCATGACCTGAGCTGAGTGTTCTCAAAGATTTTCAATTAAATGCAGCTTGACTTCTTCAGCATGTGAGACCAACATTTGAACACCTTTATTACGTAGTTTACAAACATTTTACTGCTAGTGCAATAGTGTGCCACAAGCTGATGGTTATAGCTCTAACATGAGAAGGGGCATATGGCTCCTGTCAGACTATTCCATTTATTTCATCCTTACAGCTGTTGTGGAAGCAAACAGAAATTTTAGGTAGAACTCTCAAAACTTGAATTAGTTTCTGTATGCATAGCTATTTATGCTAAAAGCTTTCATTTAAACAAATACCTTAGTGCAGTTGGCACAACCAAAAGCAATTGAGAGTTTGTTTTCCCTTTCAGGATACGACTGCTCAGTGATCCTTCACACAAATGCAGCAGTGCTTTGAGACATGCTATGACAACCTACAAAGTGTTAGTGCCTGATCCTCAGGACTATCAAAAAGAAAAGATTAAAATCTGTAAGTGTTTCCCTGAGGGCCTGATGAAAAAGCCACATTTAAAATTCTTGCCAAAGTTCACTAGGACTCCAACCAGTGCACAATAAAAGTAGAGGTTGTGCTAAGTAACAATATTTGCCTCAACTTTCTCTGGTCTTAAGCCGGGTACCCCTACCAGGAACACAGCCCACGATCAGATGGGAAGCCTGGGGCTACTTAAAGAAAACATTCATTCTCGTCAGCTTTTTGACAGCTTTTAAACAAGCAGATTAAAACTGCTTCCAACTTTTGAACATTAGAAATGATCTTAGCAAAAACAGATCTGTAAGGCACAGAAGGCTGCTGGCAGTGAGAAACAAGTTGAATCAATGAAATTTACTGCCTTGCCATCTGATGGAAGAAAACACATCTCTTCAGACTGTAGCAAATAGATGCAAATATGTTTAGTTCTAGCAAAATATTTGTTTCATCACATCTGGAAAGATTATAGCATTGTTCTGTTCCTTACCAGCAAATAAAAGCAGCAGCCTGGTAGTACAGGCAGAGAAGATTCATGCCTGGAGTACCAACTTATAGAATCCTGCAATTTCATCCAAATCTGTGCTTCCAGTTTTTGATCACCAAACACAGCAATGCATGCCCAAACGTGCAGAAAGCCTAATTTGATTGCTTTAACAAACACATATCTCTTCTCTGTGCCTGGGTTGTAACTTCAGGCCCACTGCTAGACCCACAGAACATGTACGCCTTCCAAAATGGAGCTGTACACATCCCAGGGGCTCAACCAACACTGTTGCTTTTCAATCCATACATTTTGTTTATCTGCAGTAAAGCCTGTTTGCTATTGCTCCCAACACCATTCTACAGGGGCATTTGGAAACATAGAAGGGCTTCACAGCTTGGTGTACAATCAAGCTTTTAGGACAGAATGCTCTTATGAATTGAGTGTGCCCAGCAAGATTCTGGGTGCACTTGTCATCAGCACATATCTAGCAACCCAACACATCCTATGAAAACACATCTGTGCCCAGGCAGGAGTATTAATAACCAGGAGGAATAAGTGTGCTTCACATTTCTATTAGCAAGGTATTAACTTGCTGTAAATATTAACTTTGCTGTAGTTTAGACAGCTAAATGCAAATTAATGGAAAGCTTATGGGAACATAAAGAGACTATGCTCTTAATGATCTTCTTAATACTATCTTTCAGCATACCAGTGGGAATTACAGAGAGATGCATTGTGAGATATTATTTCTAGTGCCATTAGAGCCTTAAGACACACAGATAAAAGTATAAGATGACACAAGTAAGTATAAGGAGGATTTTAGGAACTCTTAATAACTTCTTAATTATAAAAGTGTTTCTAATACAATTGTTTCCAGCATGTAATTTAAATTTAATGTTTAAAAGGAATAGAAGTAATGAGCCAGTTTTATTAGGATTCCTTATTAGAATATGTCAGTTCTGCAAATTAGCAGAAGCTAATATTTCAGTATATGCCATGGTAGAAGACAAATGGTTAGAAGACAAACAGCAATGATTCTTTGTTCAGCTATGTTCCGTGAGAGAAATCAAGCATATTCTCTAATATATGCCACTTAAAAGCATTGAGAGTGAAGAAAGAAGAAAATTCCCATCTATAAATTATTAGGGAAAAAGCAGCTGAATAACCTTATACAGTAAGACAAAACATGAATCCTAGCTATAAGGGAGACCATTTTGTTTTTGCAAAAGAGATAATTGTTCTAGTCAAGAATGGAATAGATCTTCTCTAAGTAAATCAAATGCCTCCTTTTTAAGTTATTTCTAAATGGAACCAGAACAATCTGGCAAAGTTCCACCTGATAACGTGTAAGCTCAAAACAGTTGCTGCTGCAATTACCTACACTGCCTAAATTTAGAACAGTCCCATGGAGGAGTTTTGTGAAAAGGTTCAGCTCTTACACCACAAAAGTATGATGAAAGACATGCTCTGTGTCATGGGCAATAAACTCTACAGCTACAGAAAGGCCCCAGGTAACCAACAGACTTCCTCACAATGCTATTATAGAAGCAATTAATTAGCTGAGAAGAGAAAATCTTACATAATTTTTGCCTCTTTTTGAGAGTTGAAGCTAGTTAGAAGTGTGTGGACAAAGAAAAACCCAGCTCCCTTACTTGCACTGTCTGGGGAATATATCAACAGATCTTTCAAGTCACAAATTCCAGGTTTAGTTAGGCCTATGAAGCAAACAAGTCAAAAGTTCCCAGTGGTCTTGACCAGTCTGTCAACTCTGCTTCTTGTATCTCTTCTGGAAAGCAGAGTCTCAAAAGCTTTTATGTCAGGTATTAGAAAGAAATCCATAAGCACTCATTCCACATACCTGTGTGGGGACAGAGAAGACACTGCTTATGAATGCCAAGAAAAAAGCAAAAAAAACCTATCTTAGAAACATGAATACCAAAGCTATGTAGCATCCACTGCCCCACCATAGGCATGCATAGACCTTGCTACATCTTTTTTTCCAGGAAGGAAAAAAGCTTAATGCTGTTTGTGGGGCAAATGATCAAAGGCATCAACCTCTTTCCAAGAAACCACTGAACTTTTCCCTTTGTTCAATCTAATCTCTGTGTGCAAACAACAACTTTCCACACCGGTGCTGCCATACAAATCCTGCTGGACTGTGCAAACTGGAGCCTCAGTCAGGATTTAAGTACAAGCATTGCAAAAAAAAAGTGAGCCTCCTTCTGGGTGCCCACTAAGGCCTTGCTGCAATGCTTCTCACAGGGGAGCAGACACTTCTCAACTCTCACATCCCGTGGCAAACACCACTGCAGATCAAGTAGGTCTGCCCCTCTCATTACACAGTTCTCTGCAGACCTCCCATTTGAGCCCAGCCTTTCCTTACTCAAAGCACAAACTGCAAAATTCCAGCTCTCAGTTTGGTTCCTCCAGCTCCCTGTTTCCTCTCAGTTCACATGGACTGTGATTTTCTTGCAGCCAAGCACTATGACCAACTCATGAGTTTTCTTCTACCATAGGTCTTTCCTTCCTACCTTCTCAGCTCCCTCCACAGGTTCCTCCAACCCCCAGACACAGCTGAGAGCTAACTAGGTCCTCAGGCTCCATTAAGCTTCCCTCCTGCTAATTAAGGGTTATACCTCTGCAGTGAGCCAATCCCACAACAATTTCCCATTCCTATTGTGAAAAGAGGGCAGACTTCTGTATTGTGTACAGAAGACATTAAAGAATTTTTAGGTTACATTTTATGTGGAAGAAGGCAGGAAACAGACTGCTTTCTGTCATTGCAAAGATTTGCAGTGGTTTCAGAAATACAAGGTTTTTTGCTTTGAGATGGACCCTTATGCTTTAAAACTCTACAGGAATAAAATCAGATAGACACATTCCTTCCAGAAGAATAAATAGTTTTGGCTGTTCAGCTGAGATCAAAGAGACTCTATTCAAACTGATTTTGATCTCTGTCCCTTCGATTTCAAATGAGTGTCCCAGTTGTTTCTCTATGCTTACATACATTACATGTACTCACTTTTGACTAGGAATGCCATTTACACTGGAGAAGTTTCCAGTGAACAGGTATGTTCTTGTGCAAACTGAGTTACCATACTAGCCCTCCCAACAGCAAACAAAACCACTTCCCTCCCCAATAAAACATAAGATTTTTGTCTTAAATACTGCAAAACTGAAGACAAAATACTCTTGCCATCACATATCACCAAGTGCAGGAACAGCAGTGAAGGGCTGCTCCTCAATCCAGTATGGAAGTACACAATTCAATGGCCCAGTTCTTAATTTCTGTATGTAAAGAAAGTAACCTCTACAGCCTGGTGGTTAGATCTGCTCAAGGCGGGGGGGGGGGGGGGGGGGGGGCACATGAATTTCAGTCCTTATTTTGGCAACTATCCAATGTCAAGTATTAGGAAGAACCAAGCTCCCTCACCTTCCCTTTTCTTTGGGAGTCCCCTCACCAGCAAGTGACACACTCACTCTTCCTGATCAAAAGCATATTTAATCATTTCATGCAAAACTTCAGCAAAGGGAATTCAGTAAGCAGAATACTTGAACATTTTATAGTCTCACAATTAAGGTGTTGCGTTTGGAATTCCTGCAGGCAGTAAATTAAATGGACTTTGTGCACCTACTGTGCGCATTAATGCTCTAATCATTAAGCCCTTGGATAAACAAGGAGAGGGTACAGGCCACTCTTCCATTTTCGCTACTCTAATAAATAAAATTTTTCTATGTCGACTTCATTTTAAACACAAACAAAAAAATATGTGAAGCAAGTCAACCCAGCAAGCAGCAAAAATATTTTTTCTACCCTTTCTCTACCTGATCCTTCAGACCACTGTGTAGGAATATGTCTGTGTCACATAGGGTCACCTGGATATCTACACCCTCTGAACATCCATCCCTTCCAGAGACACTTGTCTTTAGACCACCCACTTCTCTTTCTAGACTGGTAACAAAATTACTCAGTCAAGTATGAATCAGATACCCACACACTGGTTTATTAAGTATTGTGGCTGTTCTCCCAAGCCTATAGAGTACCCCTTGCTCCATATTTCCTTCATTAAAAAGTACCACTGTTCCTGAGCTACTGTGTTGTACATGAACCCTGAGCTCATTAAGTCCAGAATGGTGACAGCATTAATTTCCAGTTATGAAGGAGTTATCTCATTGTTGAACATCATTGGGACCTATATAGATGAGAGATCTCCAGCACCACCAAGTCTGACACACCAAAGGGCATGGCACCTGGTCTGTTGGAACTTTATTATCAGAGAAGCAGCACCTCTGGGTTACTGATCCTTCAGTGCAAAATTTCAGTTGAGTGCAAATTTTAACATCACATACATAAATTCCACTCAAATCCATTGGTAGCTCTAACCTTTGGGCCTCTAACAAAAACCCCAAAACTTAACCTCAGTATGTATATTTCTCTTTTTGCTATGTTTCTCTTTCCCATCTCACCTGGGAATTAAAAGAGCCAACAAATTTACAACAGGGCTGCAAACCAAAGTTTAGAAATCAAAAAGACAGAAGACGAATTTGCTTAATATCTACCCCACTGGAATGAATCCCAAATTTCCTTGGCATTTTTCTTTAAAGCAAGCTTGACAATGGGGCAGCACAAGGCTGAAATGTTCAAAGGCAGAATTGTTCTGAGCTAATCAGTTTATGCTCATTGCCAGAGTGTTCCAATCATTGTGTGCCCAGCACAAATTCCCTGCCTGTGATAAAGGACAGCAGGTCTCTGGAGGTTTACTGCTCATGACTGGAAGTCTCACTCTATATCACGATATAAGCACGCAAATCTGGAATGAATCCATGCCAGTGCATTACAGTGCAGGACAAAATAAAAAACAATGCAGACTATAAATTCATAGGATAGCTGCTTCCCAGATAGTGAAAACATCTAACTAAATGCTAGTTTCAAATCTGTGCAGCAGGCTCCTTGACTAACACTTGGCTCTCAATAAAGAGATTACTGTAGGATTAAGCTTTACCTTGGGAGGTAGAAAAGAAACAAATCTCTAATTATCTCTACTCTTGTACTCTGGCCATGATTTCTCTTTCTCTGGGGAAAAATAAGCTTTGTACTGTCTAAAGTTTAATGTGTGCATTCTCTCAGGTTATTTTAATATATTTTAAGTATTAATAAGATAACTTGTAACTTTTATCTTCTAGTTTTTATACATAGTTCCGAATAGGAATAATTTTTTTGTGATTGTTCTTGCAGCATATACACATGTTCATGCTAAAAAGCCCTTTTATAAATATTTTACTCTGTAACCTGAAGTTCCCTTTTATGTATGGCTTAAACCACTTGAACCACTGCAGGAGAAGGAATTTTCGATTTGCAATCATACAGTTTACTTTTTGTTACTATTTAACCAAATTATTGACAAATATTTGCAAGGCAAACTGTCTGTTAATGCCTAAACACCACCAAGAACAGAAATAACCTTCCTCATATAGAGAGGAATGCTATTCAAGAGGCAAAACTACTATCTTGTTCTTCCTCCTAGGGGCAAAGTTGAAGCTGAAAGAAAAATAACTGAGGAAAAAGCCCACAGAAGTCTTGATCTAGAAAACTAAAATCATGGCTATGCTGAGTGAAGAGGGAAGGAAACTGAAGGACCTGCTTCCTAATAATGTGAGAGAAGACTCAGTATGTGATTCTGAGATAGAAAATGAGAAGTTAACGTCACACTGGAATTGCAGTTTTAAATAACATTAGAAAAATGCATTAGAGAATGCTTTTGGTTGGTTTGATAAACAAGAAAGAGAAATGCAGAGAAATTAAGAGAAAAAAAATAGAGAAATGAGGAAAACTAACAAGGCATCACATAGAGGTATAGGAAGATAGTAAAGAAAAAGCATCAAGAAGATGTGAGAGAGAAACATGGATTGTTGCATGAGACAGATAACCAGATACTGCATGTGCAGAAGAAAATAGAATAACCAGGAAAATTAACTAAGCTACACTAAAGAAACAAGTTGAAAAGGGAAAAACCAACATGAAAAATAAAGAAAACCCTAAGTTATCTGTCATTTTCTCATTTGAATTAAACCTAATCTAAATTACACAGAATATTGTTTGATTTGGAGGAAGTTGGGAAGGTTCTACAAAATGTTTTGCTTTGTATTTCTCTGGAAAGCCAAGTGTCGAAATCACAATTTTCCTGAACTATTTTTTCTATTAGGAAAAGTAGAACAAGATCTATTATGCTGAGTTAAACTGAATTGATGTTTAGTTTGCCTAGCCAATCAATCCCCTTTTCTGAGGTTAATCTATAACTAAACTTCTCCTGGGTGAATTGTTGCAGAGTTTCTGGGGAGTTATTGTTCAACTACCACGTTCTATTCAATGGATTAGCTTTCCCAAGGGGAATTGCAGCTTTCCATCTGTCAAAACTGTTACATTATACAGTACTTGCAAGAAAATCAATATGTCATGGGACACATCACCTAAACAGACCCCTAGCCTGGAGATGAAAATGGGAATAGGCCACAGAACACCTTCATAGATGTCCCCATTCCCACTTGTAGTCATTATTTGCTTCCAGTCCACAGCCTTATAACGGTTTTCTATTTCCTATTCTCATGTCCTTTCACACCCAAAGATATTTTTCTAGGCTCCATGCTCTACACCTCTTTCCACATTTCTGCCACCTTCTCTCTGTTCCCTCCTTTATTTACTAGATACTGTCTACTAGACAGCCTAGTATGTCTGCAATGAAAAGTAATATGCTCTCCTTGGCATTTTGGGCACATCAGCCTGTCCAGGAATCTTCATTCTCAAATGGCTGTCACTCAGACCCTTTTCATGAGCCCACAAAACAGGCCTCTTGGCTGATGCTAGCTAAAGGGTCAATGTGAGAAAAACATTAAGTCCTTGGTGTATGCTGGCAAAGAGCACAACCTTTATAGGGTCTTAAGAAAAAATAATATTTTTTCAATTATGTGTTGTGATGTATATGCCCAGAAATGTAACGTGTATGTATACCTGATACCTGTTGATGATAAGAAACGCTTTTGGCTTCCACTGATTTTTTCCATGTCCCTAGGACTTGCTACAGATGTAAACAGATTTCCAAAAATCTATTACAAAAAATATAGCATGTACAAAAGAAATTAAGGGTTGGATCATAGATCTATTTTAACTAGATTTCTTCTGGTTTTTTTCTTTGAGACAGCAACTTCATGTATTTTACAAGCTAAAGAAGCCTACGTGTAAAATTAACTCCTCTGTATTGCAAATGTGTAAGTCATTTTAGCCCTTTCTTCTGGAATCAACAAACCTCACCGGAAAAACCTTTTCAAAGCTTCCCTCCAGATAACATTTGTTTCTGAATTACGAGAGACCTAAAGGATGAACTAGTCAAATGTTTTCCAAATCCTGAGCAAATCAGCTTTGTGTTGGGGAGGAGTTGTCCCCCACCCCCGCAAAGGAATTTCAAAGGTGTGAGTTACTCAATGTACTTGTATTTTTCAACAGAAATAACAGATGTTCTCAAGTTTCTCCAAGCTGTGACTCCAACTGTTGTGCTGAAAAAAGGCATGACCTAGCTCCTATTAGGAGCTACATACAAACAAATTAAATCTGATTTTTTTCACTTTAAATTTTATTAGCCAGTTGCTTTGTCTATTTATACCTTTAAACATGATGATTTCAGCGACAAAGGGACTCATCACACACTAATTGAAACCAATGTCAGCACTCCAACTGAGTGCCAGAGTCCTTTACAAACATTGGCAAGAACACTCAATGAACTCATGTTTTAAAAAAGTCCAATCTTTGTATCAATTCTAATGCCTCATGGCATTCAGAATACCAAAACAACAGGTATAGGAACCACAGAATTTAATCAGGGATCTGTCCCTTTCTAATAACACCTCAAAACTGCAAGATTAGACCTGCTTTATCCTTATTTTATAAAAGAAGTATTATTAGATTATATTGTTTGATTGAAGCACATAGAAACCAGTGATGCAACCATGGTATAAATCTCATGAACTGCTAATTTAGGACTGGACAAAATCAAGTGTACAGTGGATAAAAGCACTTTTAAAAATAGACAGCTATCATTGTATGTACATTTTAGTCCACCATGTCCCCCACCTTTGAGCATGGCAAGACACAGCACATGATGTGTAATTTCTGAGTTAGACCTATACCAACTGGTGATCTAGTGTATCTAAGGAAAACAGCAATAGCCGAGCCTTTTCCGAAACCTTTTCACCATGGGAACCCCCACGTGAGTTTCTCTCTACCCACCTCTCCATATTCACAAAACTTGCAGGACTCCAACTGGTTTTGATATTTAAAAACAATTTTCTTCTCAAACTTGAGAATATATAAAATCTGTAACAACAGAGCAGAAAAAGACTGTTAGTCAGCAACTTTTTTTGCCTCAGTCTTCAATGGCAACCTCTTTTCCTACACCTCTGGAGTGGATGGACAGGCAGATGAGGACTAGGGGAGCGAAGTTCCTCTGATTGTAAAGATCAGGTTCCTTCTGAGGAACCTGAATGTCCATAAGCCTGTGGGACCTAATGAGGTTCATCCCAGAGTCCGGAGGGGATTGGCTGATATAGTTGCCAAGGCACTCTCCATGACATTTAAAAAGCCATGGCAGCCAGGTGAAGTCCCAGGTGACTAGAAAAAGGGAAACAATAGTGCCCATCTTTAGAAAGGGTAGGAAGAAGGACTCTGGGAATGACCACCTCTGTGTCTGGGAATCTTTAGAGATTGTCACAGAAGCTGTGCTAAAGGCACATGGAGGACAGGAAGCTGATTTGAGACACCCAGCATGGACTGACCAAAGGGCAAGTCTAGCCTGACCAGCCTAGTGGCCGTCTTTGATGGGGTGACTACATCAGTGGACAAGGGAAGGTCCACAAATGTCACTTATCTGGAGTTTTGTAAAGCCTTTAACAGCATCATTCCCTTTAAACATCATTCCCTTTAAATTGGAGAGAGAGGGATTTGAGGGTGTATTGGGAATTAGTTGGATGGCTGAAGGAGTCCCTCAGGAGTCCATACTGGGATCAGTGCTATTTAATATCCTCATTAATGACATAAATGAAGGGATCAAGTGCACCCTCAGCAAATCTGCAAATGAACCCAAGCTGAATGGTGCTGTTGACACACCTGAGGGAGGGGATGTCATCCAGAGGAACCTGGACAAGCTCCAGAAGCTGGGCCATGGGAATCTCATAAGGTTTACAGGACCAAATGCAAGGTGCTGCATTCAGGTTGGGGCAATCCCTGATATCAAAACAAGCTGGGGGATGATGGGATCAAGAGCAGCCCTGCCAAGAAGGACTTGAGGATGTTGGTGGGTAAGAAACTGGATATGAGCTAGCAATGTACTCTCATAGCCCAGAAAGCCAAACATGTCTTGGGCTGCATCAGAAGCAGCATAGCCAGCAGAGCAAGGGAGGTGATTCTGACCCTCTCCTCTGCTCTGGTGAGATGTCAAGATTCCACCTGGAATGCTGCATCCAGCCCTGGGGTCCCCAGCACAGGAAGGACATAAACCTGTTGGAGCGAGTCCAGAAGACAGACGCCAAGATAAACAGAGGAATGGAGCACATCTCCTATAAGGAAAGGCTGAGAGAATTGAGATTGCTCAGCCTGGAGAAAAGAAGGCTCTGGGGAGACCTGCTTGTAGCCTTCCAATACCTGAAGGGGGTCTACAGGAAAGCCAGAGACCTTTAATATGGACATGTAATGACAGGACAAGGGGGAATGGCTTTAAACTGAGAGAGAGTAGGTTTAGATTAGATATTAGGAAAAAAATCTTTACACTGAGGATGGTGAGACACTGGAGCAGGTTGCCCTGAGCAATTGCAGATGCCCCATTCCTGGAAGTGTTCAGGGTCAAGTTGGATGAGGTTTGGAGCAACCTGGTCCAGTGAAAAATGTCACTGCCCATGGCAGGGGGGTTGGAACTAAATGATATTTAAGATCCCTTGCAACCCAAACCATTCTAGGATTTATTCTAGGATAAACTGGTCCATATATTTAGAATTTGTTACGGGCAGGTTGATAGACAAGTAGCATGAAACCAGGTAAAACAGCAATGTTGCACAAAATTGATGGAACCCATTCTGCATACATTAAAACTGACTGACAGACCCTAGAAAGTGAAATCATTAACTAGTACTTTGTTAACTCTGGGGAGCTCTGCAAACAAAGATTCTCTTTTAGTTTGTCAGAGACACAAGAGAATAGTATCTTTCTGTTCAGGATTTATGGGTTGAAATACTAAAAGAGTTTGTTATCCAAGTCAGACAAGCCTACAACAGTAAAGCCTTCACTTAAAAGCTCTGCTCATAACACTAGTCACTTGTTACAGACATATTCACAATCCCAAGAAACTTTCTTTAACACAATTCAGGTCGCACTTTGTTACTTTAGGAGATATCAGATGATTACAAGCCACTAAAAAGTGTATTTAATTTTATCTCTCTCATAGCAAATAGCACCAGTTTAAGTTTAATAAAATTAAATACACAATGCCTATTCTTATAGTATTGTCTCAATCAAAATATACTTTTGAATAAAATGAAATGTTTTGCCTGCTGTCAAATGAACAGATCTTACAAAAAGTAATTTCTGTACTGGCTTGTTTCCTACACTCACCAACCAAATATTGAGGGCCCCAGCTCTCTACAAATTCATGACTAAAAAGAAAATAATGTGCAGTCTTTGAGACTTTTTCAGATAAAGGAGAGAGCCTTCCTTACCTGTAGTCAGAGGTTTTGTCTGCGTGATTTACTCATAGAGTGTGTATGTCATTTGAATTGCTTAAGTCAAAGACCTTTTCACCATGTACCTGGTAGAATCAATACTTAATACCCAGATGAATAATAGGGTTTGCAGCTTGGGAATCAAGTCTTCCTGAATACCAAAGTCAGCTATCTATAGGTGATTACTGGGTATATACTCCACCTTTTAAAAGCATAAATACTCTGAGACCTCATGGCTCATCACCTTAATTAGCCAGACTAGTACACAAGTAAAAAGACATTTTATTATCAGCTCTATTTGTTTCTGACTGCTAGGAAAAAAAATGGTTTCGCCTTTCATTGCCTGCATGGAGAAATTACTAAGACATCTGCTGAGAATTGTGCTGAGAATTGTACTGACATCACTGAGATTAAACTTTGTATAACTTAGTATCAGTGAATAGCATCAGGGACTCATCAAGACCACAGAGGAACTGAAGCTCTCTCTTCTCATCTGGCATATGTGTTCACACTACTGAGGGCTCACTCTTACTGGGGGCTTTGAGAGTAGTTTTTACCCTTTCACTATTCATTCCACAGATTTTCTGGTGATTAGTCCAACAGCATGAAAATGATAACTGGATATTTTTAAAGGTATATTTATCCACTGTGCACTGGATGGAGTCATGCCCTGCACTGGGCTCAGCAGTCCATGAGCTTTATTGCATGGTTGCATCACTGATTCATTCAATTAGGAACCTGATAATACTTATTTTATAAAATATAGAAGATGTGACTACCTTAGAGTTTTGAGATGTAACTAGAAAAGGACAGATCCTTGACAAACTGGTTTGGTTCCTGTGCCCATTCTTTGGTATTCTGAATACTTCAAGATGCTAGACATTATGCAAAGACTGGGCATTTTTAAACTAGAAGCATTATAAGGCAATAAAGTAAAAACACAGAAAGGAGCCAGGCATATTGCAGGGAGCTGTGACATGGCAAACAACCATATAGAAAAACACTTTAAAAATTTTTTGCTTCCCATACATCTCTTTAATGTAGGCTGCCACACAGAATAAAACAAATGCCTTACATAAACTAGTGTATTATGTCAATAGAGTCATCTTTATCAAATGTACTTGTAATCTTGCCAAAGAACGATATGAAAGCTATTTGACAAGACTCATTTTTCCTGAATAAAACAGACACTTTGTGGTCATGAATGAAAATGTGATCTTCTAGCTACTAAATATTGAAAGCATGTAGATCTAATTTCTCTAGCTTTTTGTCCACCTCTCAGTGACATTTTAAGTCTCTAAGAATCTTAAATTGCATACCCTGACAATTATTCTAATTTCTACTCCTGTCTTAACCCTTTTAATTGGTTTTTTGAAAAGTATAACTTATAATAGAATATTCTTTACTCTATATTCATTACTTTACTCTACCTACACACGATACGATAAAACAACAGAATTTCCAAAAGGAACAGAAACAGGGGGGGAAATGCCATTTTATATTAGCTCTCCATAAAACAGAATTTTGCAGAACCACTCAGAGTTCCATGCTAAAAGAAATGTGGCCAGATATTTGTCCAGTCAGCACTGCGGGTGAATTTGGCTATGATCCTGGTAAGGAACAGGATCACACATCACCATGCCCCCCCCAGCACTCCATGCTGAGCATGGCTCTCACTGAGTGAATCAAACAGAGTGACTACAGTCCCTCAGGGTGCATCCTGGTAATTCTACTAAGCCAGTGACAGTCATCTGTCAGAAAAGGCACAGTTCCGGTGCCCCTCTTTCTCTCTTAGTCCCCGCAGCAATTTATGCCTGGAATCCACAGACTTAAGCAACTTTGGTACGGCAAATTAAACAGCCTATGCTGGAACTACTGCCTGTAAGTATCTTACAGACTTAGAAACAAGACAAGTAATTTGGTTTACTGTATTTACTGTTAAAGCTACTCTTAAAATTACACCTAAACCAAACCTAAACCCATCCTCACGGTAGCTTGCACTGTACAGACATAAAAACAACAAACTGTTTTGCCTTTAAGTGTCTTATAGAGAGAAGATGACCTGGAAGAGGTTATAACTGGTTCATATGAAAAAGCATCTCCAGCAAAAGAGCTATGTAGCTATGCTCAGACTCTGACAAAGCTCGAGGCAGAGACTTGATGCTTGAAAAAGAATAGAAAGAAGGGTTTAGGGCTATTACACAGATTTTGTGCTATGCATAATCAGCAGCACGGGTGAAAGCATGAAAGTGAATGTACAAGACTGCCTTAAAATACTGGTATCATTTGAATAATGGCAATGAGGGATACTTCTTGGTGATGTAGACTAGACATGGCTTGAAAAGTAAAGAGAAGTCATTTGTATTTCATGCAGTGAAGCAAGGGAGCCAATGGCATTGTGCAAAAAAAAAGGAGTGACAGGACTGGAACAACGACCTGCGAAAATGACCTTTGCAATTGGACAGAAAGGCAATGAAAGTGTTGTTAAGTGCATATATGTTATGCATATAGCTCCTGGCAGCTGGTTTTCTGGGGGGGGGGGAGAGAGAGACCATGGGAGCTGAGAAGAGAAGGTAAGTCAAGCATACCTGAAAAAGATAAAAAGCAGTAACAAGACAGACATCAACTGTTGAAAACAAAGCACAGCCACAGATTAAAAACTTGAACAGCTGTTTTGGATGTGAAAAGATACAGCGCAAGTGCATCTACTGTTAAGTGAACTGTAATTAAAGGTTAGACATATTGGTAAGAAATTTATACAAATCTGAGACTGCAGTCTGGAAAGCAGCAGTAACGAAGACTATCTCAAAAACAGTATCAATCCTGAAACATTTAAGCACAACTGAATTCAAGGTAACCCAGACAGTTCTTGATGTTTGCTTTCTTAAAACAGAGGTGAATCTCAATTGAGTTTAAAGGAATTACAATATATTTTCTGTCTTTTCCCAGTGTCTCTGCAGTTTTCCCACTGGGACTTAAAAACTGTGAGCAAGCAGAGATGAAGGGCAAGTCTTAAGAAAGGGCCTGTCTTCTGCCAGAACTCTTGAGCACTGATTTGGGGATACAAAGAAGATGTGGATTTGGATTAGCAGGCTACCCATTGATTCTCCCAGCATACTGAATCCCCCTGGATAGTAAAGGCCTGGATATAGTATAAAGAGTAAAGGAGATCCTGCTTTGTCCAAGAAAAGAACTTTTATTTTCTCATTCTGTCCAGGTGGTGTTGTGCCATGGAAAAGGGATTTGCTGTAAGCCTTTAAGTGTTGTACACTGACCAAATTTTCTATTAAAAAGTTCCATGTGGACAAATCAGACTACAGCACACATTTAGGAAGACTCAGGAGACTTACGGGAGTACTTTCATGCAGTGATAGCAACAAATACTATGACAGCTAGCAAAATTCAGCTGTGAGCTGCTAATTATTGTGTGTTCCAAATGTCTTTCACAGACTAAAACCCTCTGCAGTTTGAGCTCTGCAGTCTCCGAAAGGCTTATCTGGAGTTTATCCTCTGGAGGCTGTGGGGAGAAAGGGAATGATCTTTCCCTGACTAATTATGTAGCTTTATCTGCCTTCTCAGATACAAGATGAAATGTCAGTTTTGAGAGTTTTTATATTTTGGGGTTTTTTTCCTTTTTCATATTCAAAAAATAGTTACTTGGTTTTGCACTCATTTAAAAAAAAAAAATGCTTTTTGACATATAGGGCTCTAAGAAATGATCCACCATTATTTTCCCAGGAGGAGGAAAAAGTTGCCTGTGGGATAATGAATGCCTCTTTCTATGCTTGCATACAGCCTGATGGTGTGAGCCCAAGCTGTATCCAAGCTGTGAAGAAATTCCATCACTCCAAGGCTGCCTTATAGAGGGGAGAGGTGCCATCTTTCTAGCATGGCCTGTAAGGAATCAAAGACAGGATTACCCTGGGATAATAGCTCACAGCACCAGTAAGAGAAAATAGTCCTGTGAATCTTTAATATTCTACATACTGTACCGTTAGGGTTTTCCTCCCTTCCTTTTCTAGGACTAGAATCAATTTGTGTTTCATTGTGATCCTCAAGTTGTGAACTTCTAAATACACCGCCACCAGGTCTTACAATCAGACAGCTCTTCATGGCACTCTGTCTGGGTTGTCTGGCAGGCTTTCACATGACACTGTCTTCTCAGCATAGTTTTTGGTGGAACACAGTTACCTGTAATATCTTTGTTTTCTACCTGCTAAATGCATTTACTGACCAACATTTCTCACCTAAATAATAGCATAGCACTACATAGCCTTCGCTTCTTGCCAACAGAGTTCCTTGCACGGAGTATGGAATTGTTACATTGTTTTCATTCTCTCTATACTGTTTTCAAATGTAATGGGTTTTTTTTTATAAAGGAGGTTTGCTTCCACCATCTTGTCTAAGTTACATCTCATAATTTTTAAGCCACAGTTCTGCATCTAAATATGAGTACAAGAAAAAAAAAAGGTACCCTTCTACAAACTCATCAGGAGTTTTTATCTTAGACCTGTTTTATTGTTTTACTGTATTCAGCAAATAAAAAAACACAAGCTTGGGTGTCAGCAGTCAAGTCTGTAGCTTATAAATGGAATTAATAATATCACAGCCATAAGTTTAATATTTTGCTTGTGTTGTTGCCAGCTCCCTGATCTCTGTGCACTCACTGTAGAAACAAACCTCTGGCCCAGAATAAGAATGTATTTGGGTTTTGCCCGTGTTAGGTCTTGAGTTCCTGTCTGCAATAATTAATTATAAACCACTGCTCCCAGACCTTCCTCTCTATTATTGTTTTCTAAAGAGCAGATCCTGATTTTGTATACAGGATGATTATTATTTCTTCCCAGGTGTATTACCTTACATTTATCTATATTAAATCTCATTTCTCTTTCCTCTGTCCATCTCTCAAAAGTTTTCCCTAACTTTATTCTCCAGTGAGGAGAGATCCTTTCTCAGAGCTGCTTTGTTTATGCAATGCATTGCTAGAAGTGCAGAATAGGTAAAATAATTGTGTATCACTTCTAGACTTTTCATTTCCTCTTTTCTGCATTCCAGTTCTGTTCCCTCTGATGTAGTCACTGACTTCAATTCAATCAAGAACAAGCATTTAAAGAGCTGGTCCATTGTTTTGATAATGGCAATAGTCCAGTTATTGAAGTTTCTTAATCCTTTGTTTGGATTAAATTTCTTGTTCTCTTCTGAAACAAGCATGAGGAATGAGAGAAGAGATTAAACTACATTACACTGCATCCCAAGCCTACAAAAAGTAATTCATAAAAGTGATTTGTAAATAATCTCAGTGTCTGCTGGTTTTCTGCACCTGAAGGAAGTTGTGTAATTTCATGCCAGCACTTTCATCTTGGCATGTTTGGATTCATTTGTGTCTCTGCTATATCCAAGTTTGACTTTTAGCTGACAGATTCTTGGTTCTAGGCTAGCTTTTGGCACAGCAGCCCCAGTACTGTACATCACCATTGATTTGTACCCTGATGTCTCTCAAGTTTTCTATAATTCTCTCTACATATCAGCAAAATTAAGATGAATTAGCTGAGAGCAACCCTTTGGGTTTTAGAGAGCCTTTGACAAAATCTTGCCCACAAAGTAGATTTGCCTGGTCCCAGCCAGCAGTCTAACTGAATCTGAGCAAGGCCTTCATACAGATAAGAAAGTGACTCTTTTCTACCAGTGTCACTTGAAATGTTCTTGAAATGCTCTACAGATGACAAGAGTTGCTGCAGTGGTTTCTCAGGGGTTTGGGAGTTCAAGCTCCCTTCCTGGCTTTGGCACTAATGATCATGCAGTCCCGCAGGGAGCCGGCTCAGCAATGGAGCTAATTAATTACTGCAGACAGGAGCTCAAAATCTAGCATTGTTGAAAAATCAACTGCCTGTGCTGTTTTGTCTGCAGCTGGTCTCTAATGGCTGCATTTGGGGAAAATCTTTAGCACAACAAAGAGCAAAAATGCTCTCTTTCTTTCTCTCTCACTCTGCTGTTAAACTAATACAGCAGTGAAGGATGGAATAGTACCAAACATAACAAATTAGAAAGTGGCTAACTAATGTCAAATTAAGAAAAACAAGTTCTTAACAGTTTTAACACTAGGGTACTCTTAGCAAAGGTACGGCTAAAAATATAAGACTGGAAGAGACTGTCTCAGTCACTGAGGCCCTGCAGTCATAAGCTGTCATTCAATAATCGAGTCCAGAATGATCCACAGAATATTGACCCTGCAAGTTTACATACAAGAGAGGTCTCTTTCATCATTTTACAATAATCATAAGAACTACTGTGAACACAAAAAGTCACATCAATAATATGCTTCAGGAAACAAAAAAATGAAATCATGGACATTGTCCATGTCTGAGGACATAGATTCCCAATCCAGCCTTTCTCCCTTCCCCTTCCCACCACATGTATCAGCACACCTAGCATCAGGTTAGGTCACAAGTTTAAAACTCACTGTATAAAACAATGATTCATTTTCAGGTACATCAGCTCTCTGAAATCAGTGGAGAACCAGCAGGATTTTTTGGGGTTTAGTTCAAGCTTAGTTCTTGGCTGCAAAGCTCCCTGGACCAGCCTACTGCTCAGCTGCAAAAATACCAGGACAGACCACGATAGCTCTGACTTAGATAAGGATAAACTGCTATGGAACTGTACTTCAGAGACGAAATTTCTGATTGCAGCAAAGCCAACTAAACGGTTAGCTGCCACTGAAAAGAGCAACTCCATACAAGTCTGTCCCAACTGGCACTGCTATTCAATAAACTATTCAGTAATTACT